>NC_085984.1:1099849-1725849 GCF_910591565.1 Cydia splendana
ATAACCAACGATATAATATCCTATATGCTGAAATCTGGAATTTAATTGCGACATCAAGTCCGCCAGATATAACCAGCAAAATGAGAAAGATTCAAACTACGAATACCAGGACTCTACATAGTAGCAATTAGCCAAAAATTGAATTAACAAAAAAAAAGTGGCAGCATAAGTTGGCTGCTTTTCATTGTTATGTGCATAGAATGTTGACTGTGCCTCTTTCTGATGAACACTATCAGTTTGAATTAAATAATATTTATCACTTAGCAGTTTCAAATAGTTACGATAAGTCTGTTGTGGATGGTATCATCAGAAAAAAGCGGAATAGTATAGTCAACACGATGTTGTATGCGGCACGATCCTCTGAACCGGTTAAGAAATATCAAGCGAGCATAACTTATGTTGGCAAGTTGTCTGATGCAATTTACAAAATTTTAAAGTCTAACGACATTCCTGTGACCTTTAAGACAAATAACACTTTGCACTCAAAGCTTTGCAATGGCAAAGATAAGATCGAGAATGGGAAAAAGTCTGGAGTTTATAAGCTTACCTGTGACGATTGCAATAATGTGTATGTGGGGCAAACGGGCCGTAATTTCACTACTAGGTATGAAGAGCATGTTGCGTCATATAGACATAACCATCCAGAAAAATCCAATTTTGCAAAGCACTTATTAGTAGTGTCCGACCGAAGGTTCGGTTTCGGTTTCGGCCAGTTTCGGCCAAAAAATCATGTTTCGGCTGTAGCTTCGGTTTCGGCCAAAAAACGGCCGAACCTTTCGGCCGGGCCGAAACTTACGAAATGGTACTTCGGACAAAGACCAAAAGTTGGAGAATAAGTAGGACAACAATATTAATACATATCTACATATACTGATTCATGTATAGGTACAGAAATTAATTGGTTTATTATAAAACACAATTCCACTAATGAGAGCGCCACTGGACGGTCGACGCAGTCTTAAGAGGCTGTCAATACCTATAACGCGCACACTGTCTAATTGTATCGGCGTGAATGAGATAGCACTGTCGCACGTAGCCGTTGGCCGAGTATCAGCTCGGCCCGAGTCGAACGATGTCTTTTTCGCTCTTATTCAGTCATTTTTAGGGTTCCGTACCTCAAAAGGAAAAAAACGGAACCCTTATAGGATCACTCGTGCGTCTGTGTGTCTGTCCGTCTGTCACAGGCTATTTTCTCGGAAACTACTGGCCCAATTAAGTTGAAGTTTGGCACACATATGTAAATTAGTGACCCAAAGATGGACATATTGTTTTTATAATTTTAAAATACATACGTTCGAAGTTATTTAAGAAAATAGCCCAGAAATGACCATCCCCCCCCCCCCCTTTTATCTCCGAAACTACTGGGTCCAAAATTTTGAAAAAAATACACAAAATAGTTCTTTACCTATAGATGACAGGAAAACCTATTAGAAATGTGCAGTCAAGCGTGAGTCGGACTTATGTACGGAACCCTAGAAACGCGAGTCTGACTCGCACTTGGCCGGTTTTTCTATCTACCTCTAATGGCAAATTTTAAGCGAGGCTAAAGGCTACGCTCAACCTCAATGTTTATTTTCTCAATAGTTAATATTTTGCGAAGCTGAACAGCTGACTATTGATTAAAACGAAGAAAAAACCCTTAAAAGTGTCCCCAGTACAGTTTTTCATATGAATGCTCGACCTTAGCCTCACTTTTTACCTCAATTTACCATTGGTTTGTGTTCCACATGTCCTCTACTTCAGCTTAGCCTTTGGCCTCGCTGCGCCATGCTCCGCCTGCGGTCTCGCTTTTTAATACAATGGACATTGGTTGGAGTCTGTGCTTAACTACTTATCCTGAAGCCTGAAGCACGGCTTTGACTTCGCATGAAAGTTCGCCTCACTGGGGCACTTCGGACTTTTAGGCCCAGGTGTAGATCGGTACCCGGCCTTGCGATATTGTTAACAAAAAATTTCGCGCTCGTTGCGCTCGCGTTTTTGGTTGGTTTTTTGGTTGACCCTGTATCTACATGTTAGTTTGACTGGTGAATGAATAGAGTTAGACCAAGAAAATTCTGCAATGATTTTGATAGCATACGCAGTGCTACTAGTGCAAATGTTATTTTATACGTCATAATTTCATAGAATTTTGACGTTTAAAGTAACACTTGCACTGCATGTGCTATCAAAATCGTTGCAGAATTATCTTGGTCTCACTCTAGTAATTTTCTTAAAAAACTGCTTAAGTAACATCAATTTCAAGGACATTGGGTGTTGACAGCCCCATAATATGTGTGTAAAAGCGGTTTTATGTCATTTTTTCAACGATTTTAACAAGTCTACAAAAGTTTCGGGTTCGGTTTCGGTTTCGGCCGAAACTAGAGCCAAAGCCGAACATTCGGTTTCGGTTTCGGTTTCGGCAAAAAAACATGTTTCGGTCGGACACTACTTATTAGACACAGGCCACATTTTATCTGAGAATCATTCTTTTGATATTTTACATGTTTGCGAAAAGGGATTGCGTTTGGGTGTTCTGGAACAACTGGAAATAATTAGGTACAATAATAGGGGGATGATTCTTAACGAACAATTGAATGTTGCGTCATCGCCGTTATTACGAATTTTTCCATCTCACTCACACTTGCACAGTAGGGGGAATGGTCAAGGTATAAATATGGCCGACCATTCTAGACAGGTCATTCCGTTGCCGGGCGTCAGACCGTCAACAAACTCCTGAGGATGCCTCGTAGAGAGGCGAAACACGTGTCGAGTATTATTCTTTTGGTGGTGGTTTGTTATATTTATTTGCGTATTTATTTCTGCGGTGGGAACATTAATTGCATGTAAATAATACGCAAGTAAGTATAACGGGTTAGCACTGATTGACTAGCACGTTATCTTTTCGCGGATTAGCAATGTAATATTTTGGTTTTAATTAGTAAATAGTATTTATAAGTTTAGAAATAATTTAGCTATTAAAGAAATAATTTGCATGACTTACTAAAGTCTGAATGTACGCTCACTTAACCATTGTAACACCACAATTGTACCTAGTTACTACATTTAAAGCAAATAAATTACTATTACTAAAAAGACATGATACTAAATAGAGTCTACAAAATCCCTATAGGTAAGTTGTTAAAACAGCTTTTGCTATGAAATTATCGGCTTATTTATTTTCTTTTCCTTTTGTAAGAATTTGATATGTTTTCTGAAAGAATTATCTGTACGATTTCATGTACACATCTGTTTTTTTATCATATTTCTATAAATTATATACTTACTGAGTATAATTGCATGAGTTCTATAGTAATATAAATTGTATTTTTTTCTTATTTATTCGTAATGCATGTTATAAGATGTAATAATGTTTTGAAAAGATGTGTCCCGCCGAGTTTTTTGCCGGTCCCGTATTGGGATACCCTCCTCCAATTGAGGGGGGATTTAAATCTTCTCGAGGCAGAGGTGTAGGGTTAGAGCCGGGATAGCTTTATTTGACGTTCATAAGCGCATTGTAATATGCCTACTTGAATAAACTATTTTTATCTTATCTTATCTTATCTCTTTCCGCATTTAAATAAGTAAGATCCCCACGTTACAGGCCGTGTACTGCCTCTTGGAATGCTAATTTCTTTAAATAAATATATTGATCTTTTTTATATTTCATTTTGAGAATAAACACTCCAGACTAATAGATGACTCACATTAGACCGAGCCGTGACCGGGCCGGAGCTTCCGGCGCTTACTTTTCTATGACATGACAGGCGATCACGTGATGCTTTCCATAGAAAACTATGCGCCGGAAGCTCCGGCCCGGCCACGGCCCGGTCTAACGTGAGTCATCCTTAATTCTGTCTACTAAAAATCTAATGTGTGGCTGTCTGAGGTTTTCAGTGAATGTTATAACACGCTGTGTACTGGTATTATGTCGCTGATTAATGAATCGCATAGAGTTAGACCACGACTAACCTGCAACAATAGCGCACGCAGTGCAAGTGTTATTTTAAACGTCAATTAGGTATCTATGAAATTATGACGTATAAATAACACTTGCACTACGTACCTATGCTATAAAAATCGTTGCAGCCTTTTATTGGTCTAGCTCTAACAGTGTATTATTTTATAGGGTTGGGGTTGTATGTACATTTGATCCGACAGACTCGGTTTACCAAGAAATTGATAAGTGCTCAATGGAGAAGATAAACTGCATCGGCGGCGGCGTCGCGGGTACGTACTAACACTCGCTCGACTCACTGTTAGCAGGCGAAGTAAACATGCACTCCTCACGTCCAAAATAAGCTTCATG
This sequence comes from Cydia splendana, assembly GCF_910591565.1. NCBI lineage: Eukaryota > Metazoa > Arthropoda > Insecta > Lepidoptera > Tortricidae > Cydia > Cydia splendana. Next base: position 1,104,135 of record NC_085984.1, read on the forward strand.
CATGAATTTTTTGAAAGAATGCGATTGAATCTACTACCCGTAAAATTATTTTTTTTACAAATAAACCTGATATATATTCGTCTGGCACTCTTAAATATAGTCTTCCTCATCGTTTTCAATGACGGCGACCCTAAATAAACATTATGGACGTTGCCTAGCGTGAGCTCTTAAGGTCTCTGCCCACTACACCGTATCATACCATGACCGTAGTAGGAACGTGTCAGGACTGTCAGGCAAAAAAATATTCTTTGTATTAAAAAGTATGAGACTATGCCCACTAGCCCGTTCCGACACCGACCATACCCGTCGCGTGCCATGCACGGACCGTCAAAAATTGTCGGCGAGGATATTTTGCCGGTGCCGAAACGCTCCGTGCACGGCAGGCAACGTTGCCAGAACGGTGCGTGCAGGCGGCGAAACGGTGAGCGTACGGTTTATGTAACGGTGCTAGCGCTTGCAAATATTCGAAACTTTCAGGTATTCGAATATTCGAATAATTATTCGAATATTAAAAAAAAATAAGAAAAGGAACGAAAAATCGGTTTATTATCGTTTTATTCAAAAGCTTTTTTCACATATTGCTAAAATTAATGATATTTTGCAGAAATCCACTTATTGACTAGATTTTATCATCCTACTCTGAAATACCCACGTTTATAAAAGCAAGTAAGTACCTAAAACGCAAAAATTAGACATTTTCAATATTTCTTGATAAAACTTTTTATTATAAATGCGTCGTTGCGTGAATTAATATAACTTTAACCATCCAAACACGTATGTAAGAGAGAAAACATTTTAGGAGGTAATCACTAATCATTTTCTGATTTAAATTAACTTCTTGTCGTTAAGAAGCCTGTAAAATGGCCTTTAATTCCATTGTATTTTGAATCTTTATTGACTTTATTAGTCTTGGCAAGTTTAGTTTTGATTCCTAATGGTCGGCTGTTATATAATAAGTTATATAATTGGTATTGGAATATTTAAGGGAAAAAGTTGGCTGACTACGGGTGTCCCGGAATCCAGGACAATTTACACTTCGATAGCTATAAAAATTGGGAGCAACGAAAAAGCCGGGCTTCACACAGAGCATTTAATGACAACTGATCTAAAAACAAAAGGTAAAACAAAATACCATAAAAACATAGACAAAATGTATAAAAAGTATAAATAACACATAAAACCTCAAATTAGTCCTCGACATCATCCCCCCCGTGTAGCAAGGCTACACAACTTCTTCGTGCAGTCGAGCTAACTTTCTGGCGGGCCTCCTTAATAGGCCCCCTTTTGTGGCCACGTCAGCCACTCTGACAATTCCATCTCTGCCCGGGAACACTTCCACTATACGGCCTATAGGCCAAACACCTCTAGGCAGGTCGGGGTCAACTACGAGGACAACGTCGTCTATTTTTAAATTGTAATACTGCCTTCCGTAGTTTCTTCTCGGCTTCAGACTGGGCAGGTATTCTTTGAGCCACCTGGTCCAAAAGTGCTCGGACAGTCGTAGAACTTTTTGCCACTCCTTTCTTGACGAAAATACACCATCGTCTAAAACGGCCGGTAGCTGCTGCGGTGAAGAGGTACCAATCAAGAAATGGGACGGAGTCAGGCTTTCATACTCTCTGTTCTCAGTAACGTAGGTTAATGGCCGCGAGTTTACTAGCGCCTCTGCCTCTAGGAGAAGAGTATGGAGTAGTTCCTCTCTGGGAGCCCTTTCCTTTAGAGTCACAAGGAGTGCTGTCTTAACTGTCTTTACAAGTCTCTCCCAACAACCACCCATGAATGGTGACGCCGGAGGAATGAAGCACCACTCTATGCGTTTGCTGGCAGCAAAGTCTTGCACAGCGTCGCTGTAAAATTCGCACAGCTGTCTGTTGGCTCCAACAAAGCATGTCCCGTTATCCGAAAGTATCTTATTCGGGAGTCCTCGACGTGCAGCAAAACGACGTATGCTCATGATTGCGGAATCTGCTGATAGACTAGCAACAATTTCCAGGTGCACTGCTCGTGTCGTCATGCAGGTAAAGAGGGCTATCCAACGTTTTTCTCGTCGACGGCCGATTGACACTTCGACTGGGCCGAAATAATCTAGCCCGGTGTTTGTGAACGGGCGTTTGTGGTGTTCCAGGCGCACATACATCTGGTATGTTGCCGGTTGGTGGGATGTGGGGCGTTGCTTTACGCTTTATACAGTAGGCACATTTTCGGGAAACCATGCGCACTTCGCTACGGCATCGGAGTATCCAAAATCTTTGTTTAAGCTCGTTAATCACCAGCTCGTTGAAGGCGTGTGCAGCTTCGACGTGGTAGTGCCGTATGAGAAGACGAACAGCTGGGTGACGGCCATCAAGAATAATAGGTGATGCAGTGGCGTAGTCAACGTTCTTCATGTGCTTTATACGACTGTCCAGTCTGAGGAGGCCATCTTCATCAATAATCGGGCAGAGAGGATTCAATTTGCTCGACTTGGGCAAGGGCTTAGCTTCTCGAAGCAAGGCAAATTCTTCGCCGAACAAATCGGTCTGCGTCTGTCGAAGAATGGCAATTTCGGCCTTCTGCATCTCTGCGGCGGACAGTGGTGGAAGCTTAGAAGGGTTAGTTTTGTTTTTGGAATTTGGATTGTCATGTGCCAAAAGGGAACGAAACTTATTGATGCACTGAAATATACGTGCAGTTGTACGAACCAGGCGTAACCATTCACTAAAACGTGAGGGATCTGGCACAACCGATGAAGGCTTGTCCAGATTGATGAGTCCTACATGCGTCTTAGAGGGTTTTAACTCCTCCAAGACGGATGTAGTTTCAGGTGTCGATGGTTCTTTGGGCCATTCGCTGAACGGCAGTAATAAGAAATCAGGTCCAGAGAACCACCGCGATAAATCGACGTCACGATCTTTTAATCTAGTCGCGTCATCCGCTACATTCAAACCACCTGGTACGAATTTCCAGTTGGTAACTTTGGTGATTTCGGTGATTTCGCCCACACGATTCGCGACAAATGGTTTGAATGTCCGTGCATCACTACGGATCCAACTTAGTACTGTGGTCGAATCAGACCAAAAGTAGATCGCATCAGGTTTTATATCGTGACCGATGCATACCGTATTGGCGAATCGGGAAGCTATCAGGCTAGCTTGGAGTTCAAGTCGTGGTATAGACGTAGGTTTCAAAGGACTCAGTCGGGCCTTTCCACCAATGAGAGACAGCTTTACGGAACCGCTCGTTAATGTAAAGCGCCAATATGCGACGCACGCGTATGCCTCCTCGCTGGCGTCTGCAAATATATGGAGCTGTCTGTCACGAATAATATCATCTGGAAACCCACATCTGTACCAGCGCGGAATTTGACGCATGTAATCGTAGCAAGTTGTTGAGACCAAGCTCGCCACTTTTGAACGGCATGTGATTGCAGCTCAGTGTCCCAATCAATACCAGTTCGCCATGTCTGCTGGAATAAAATACGACCTTGAATAACCAGAGGAGTCAAGAGACCGAGGGGGTCGTACACGCACATCAGGTAAGACAATACCTTTCGTTTTGTTAATTTGTCTTGGTCAGGTATGGGAGAACCAGTACGAAAACTAAAGGTATCGCTCTTTGGATGCCATATAAGTCCTAAAGTCCTAACAAAACCTTCAGGCCCTACATGTATATCTTCAACTACAGGAGCTCGTAAGTCTTCTGGTACGGCCGCAAGTGCAGCGGGTACGTTAGAGACCCAACCACGCATCTCCATGCCTGCCGCTTTGTGAACCGTTATTATGTCAGCTGCAAGTTGCGCAGCTTCTTGGACACTGTCAAGACTTCCTAAATAATCATCCATGTAATGATCACGAACGATAGCCTTTGCGGCGGCCGGGTAAGATCTTTGCAATTCCTGAGCGTTACGATTTTTTATGTATAAAGCAGTACAGGGGCTGCATACAGCACCGAAGATAACGGAAGTCATTCTGTATTCTTTTAATTCACAGTGAGGGCCATGCCTCCAAAGAAAACGTAAAGCGTCACGATCTTCCGGCCTAATCCTAATTTGTGGAAACATTTCTTTCACGTCAGCTGTCATCGCAACATGACCTTCACGAAAACGGAACAATATGTGTAGCAGTGGTTGCAGGAGATCAGGCCCCGGGAGCAGGAGTGAATTCAAACTAACTCCCGAATTCTTTGCGGCTGCGTCATGGACTACGCGCAGTTTTCGTTTTTGAGGGTGTATTACAGGAAAATGGGGTAAATACCAACGTAAACATTTGTGTGTAACGCTTGTGTTTATTTTATCATGGTATGTTTCCTTTGGACACTCTTCAGTGTAACCTTTTGACATCATGTTATCGATAAAGGCACAATAATCTTTTTTGAGGTTAAGCCATGCGCCTTTCCAAACCGTGGAACCTAGAAAGCGCTTGAGGATAACTGTCAGGTGTGTTTGGAATATCATTACGCCATAATAGACCTACTTCGAACCTACCTGATGGCAAACGTTTGCCGCTGGATTCTAAAACCTCTAAAGCGTGTTTATCTTCGTTAGAGTACACATTTTCAGACTTAGAAATACCTATGGCATCAAGGCGAAAATAATCTTTCACAAGTTCGTCCATGGTGGTATTGGTGGTGTCACTAGCACTATTTTTGCTTGAAATGTGATTTATAAAATAGACGGGTTTAGACCAAATGTTGGATTTGCCGTGTAATACCCAACCTAAAGCTGTACGTGTGGCAATCGGATCGGTTTGGGCACCTTCCCTAAGCTCACGGCAGATAGTGAGATACCAATGTTCTGCGCCAAGCAAGACTTTAGGTGTAGCTTCCGATATTGAAAGAACGTCCGCTAAATCAGCCAAGTGTAAATATTTCATAATGTCGCTTTGGTTGACAGTTTGTGTGAACAGTGACAATGAGTTTACGGCCTTAGCGTTGTTAACCGTGAACGTTTCAGAACATTGTTTACCTTTTATTGAAAAGCTAACATGTTGGATGGGTCTGTGTACTGACATTCCACAGGCTCCGTCAACCTGATTGACTGCATGGGGCCAGTCGCTCCAATGTGGCGTGCCACCTCCCAGTCGATCATAGTTGACATGGAACCGTCATCAAGTAACGCATATGTGTCATATTTTCCATGAGGTCCACTTACTTCAATCGGAACGACTCTTAAAAACACTTGAGATTCTGGACTTGACATTTCATCGTTTGAGTGTGATCCAGTGACGTTAGAAATTGTAACAGTTTTATCAATGTTTTTGTGTTCGATAACATCGCAGGAGGAAGACGGAGACTCTCTGGCAGCATTGACTACGTGAGGCGTCGCTGCTGAATGTAGCAATGGGTGATGAAAACGCTCGCACCCGTCGACACCACATCGACCGATCCTGCATGACTTCCACCGATGTGCTTTAGATACCAGACACTTAGAACATATCTTTGCTTCACGCAACCAAATCCATTTGTCATCTAAAGATAGTGACTTAAATTCCTCACACTCCGTAAGTTTATGTTTATTGTTACAGTAATGACATAGTTCATTATTGGTGTTACGCACAGATGTCACATGAATATTTTCACTTCGTGTAGGTTTGTGTGCAAAATTATTGTTGCCGACTGTACTATGTCGCCTACCTGACTCTGATATAATGGCACCATTTCGCCTACCTAAACCTGAAGTAAAGGTGCCGGTTTGCCTACCTAACTCTGGCATAAATGTGCCAGACCGCCTACCTAAATCAGGCATAACAGTGCCAGGTCGTCGGGCGTAATCAGGTATTAAACCGTAACGATTGTGTTTTATAGCCTCAATATCAAGAAACTCAGACAGTAATTGAATTTTAGGCACAGATCGGTCACTTTTGTACGCAAATTCTTTCCACTGACTGTACAATATCGGTGTCAGTTTGGCTAACACACTATGAAACAGCTCTACCGAATAAATATGCTCTATCTGATCTAAGTTTCTAATTACTGCTATACAATTGCGCAATCTACAAGCAAAGTTGGTAAGGTCTCTTTGATCAAAGCTTAGCTTTGGGAGATTCCGCACGAGAGTAATCTCGTGTAGCACGATCATTTCAGGGAGCGCGAACGTCTGCTCCAGCACGTCGAGCACTTGCTCGGGCCGCTCCGCCGTGTACAGCAACCACGACACGCTCTCCAGGGCCGCGCCGCGCAGCGCACCGCTCAAACGCACAAGATTTTCTGTAGGCGTACACAAATGTTGAGTATCGCGGTAAATGCGTTTAAACATTAACCATTCCGTAGTCTTACCGCTAAAGGAAGTAAGCTGTAGTTTATGCGAGCACCTTTGAGAATAAAAATAAGGCTCGGGCTGATTTGACGGCAACTGACATTGTTTGTTATTTGAGTTGTCAAGCAACGGCATTGATGTCAGTGCCTTATTATTATTGCTCGTAGAGGTTTGCAATAAATTTGAATTGTCATTTATTAGTATTTGAAATGTCACGGGTTTTCTGTAGACATCGCGATGCATTTCATGATTTTCAGGATTAAGATGTACCACTGAGTTTTCATGATTGCGATGCGACGCAATCATATCATTTGTGTTAGGATTTTGACGTGTGGTATCTCGTTCTTGAGAGAAATATGGGTTGATAGGGTTTACATTATTTTGTTGAATATAATTAGGTTCTAAACCTAAGTTTCTCTCGCGAACGTGAACCGTAGTAGAGTCTGCGCCCGTAGGCGGGATATTTATTAGCGCCGCATCGGCGTTGTTGTCAGCGGGACGACGGCTTCTTTGGCTGACGTCGCGGACCCACGATGCAGTACGTGAATAAGATTGACTGACCGTATGAGTGTTGGATCGTCCATCCGCTTCTTGGGTTGCCAGTCTTGCCTCTATTTCGAGCTCTTCCACTTGCTTAGCTTGTTCGAAGAGCTTACGTTCGAAGTCAAGCCGCTGGCGTGCGACCTCCTGGTCGCGGTGTAGTTGCAGTAGCGCCTGCTCACGTTCAAATAGCTGCTGTTCACGCTCCAGGCTGCGACGCGCCAATTGGGCCTCCTCGTTCAACCTCAGTGCCTTTATTGTGGCTGATGAACGAGAAGACGACACACGCGACCTGTTACTGGGAGAAACAACATTAATGTGTTCAGCACTATTTACACGACACTGGCGAGGCGTCTCGGGGGCCTCGGGGTCTTTGGAGACGTAGGGTGCGGGCGTATCAGTGGTACCGGTCGTAACGGTGTCCAACTTTGTGGGCTGACCGGACCCACCCGCAGCCGACGCTCCGGGCTCCTGGGGGCCTTTGAAAACGTGGGGTGCGGGCATAACAGTGGTACCGGCCGAAACCTCTGTGAACTTGGCACCCGACCTTGACCAATTTTTTATTTATATTTTTTTTCTTATAGTATTTTGTTTGTAGTTAATTGTAGTTAAAAGGATTTTATTTGTAGTTGCCCCAAAAAAAAGTTATGGGGGTGAAAAAAATCCCAGCACCCCACTTTTGAAATCTTATACTTTTATTGTTGATACTGGCTTAGAATCGTTTGTAGTTGATTGTAGTTCCTTTATTTTCATTTGTAGTAGCCAAAAAACCCCAAAAAATAAAAAAAAATAAAAACGCCTTAAGAGCCCGTTGATGTCTTTTCCCGATAAAGAGCTTTTTCATGAAATTAAAGACGAGAGCGCCTTCATGTCAAGTAACGACCAAGCCGTAGTACTACTGTTTGACCAAGATGTTGGCTTTATACAGTTAGAGCTTATAAAGTTAGGACTTACAGAGTAAAAGCTTTGGTACTTACTACGGGATCTGATAACTTTTTAGTATAAAAGATTTACGCGCCTAGTCTTGGCAACACTTTACTTTTATGATCGATTCTGGTACAGAATCGTTTGTAGTTGATTGTAGTTCTTTCCTTTTCATTAATAAAAGCCTTACAACGGAAGAACAATTTATTTCACTACGAGAGCGCGTTGATGCCTTTTACAAGGAATGGACTAAATGAAATAAAAACTTAATCAATCCTTCACTTACTTGATTGATAATTGCTCAGAATCGTTTGTAGTTATTTGTAGTTCTTTTCATTTCTTTCGTAGTTGCTAAATAACCCAAAAAAATTGATTTGATTTCAGTACGAGAGCTTTTTCCATGACAATACAATAAAAAGTGAATATTTTGGAAAATTCGACACTTTAATGATTGATTCTTGTTCAGAATCGTTTGTAGTTATTTGTAGTTCTTTTCTTTTCATTTGTAGTTGCCAAATTACCCCAAAAAATTTGATTTGATTTCACCACGAAAGCTTTTTCCATGACAATTGAATAAAACGAGAAAATTTTGGAAAATTCGACACTTTAATGATTGATTCTTGTTCAGAATCGTTTGTAGTTATTTGTAGTTCTTTTCATTTCTTTCGTAGTTGCCAAATTACCCCAAAAAATTTGATTTGATTTCACTACGAAAGCTTTTTCCATGACAATTCAATAATAAGTGAAAATTTTGGAAAATTCGACTTTTAAATGATTGATTCTTGTTCAGAATCGTTTGTAGTTATTTGTAGTTGTTTTCATTTCTTTCGTAGTTGCCAAAAGACCCCAAAAAAATTGATTTGATTTCACTACGAAAGCTTTTTCCATGACAATACAATAATAAGTGAAAATTTTGGGAAATTCGACAATGTCATGATTGATTCTTGTTGAGAATCGTTTGTAGTTATTTGTAGTTCTTTTCATTTCTTTCGTAGTTGCCAAAGTACCCCAAAAAATTTGATTTGATTTCACTACGAAAGCTTTTTCCATGACAATTCAATAATAAGTAAAAATTTTGGAAAATTCGACTTTTAAATGATTGATTCTTGTTCAGAATCGTTTGTAGTTATTTGTAGTTCTTTTAATTTCTTTCGTAGTTGCCAAATGACCCCAAAAAAATTGATTTGATTTCACTACGAAAGCTTTTTCCATGACAATACAATAATAAGTGAAAATTTTGGGAAATTCGACAATGTCATGATTGATTCTTGTTCAGAATCGTTTGTAGTTATTTGTAGTTCTTTTAATTTCTTTCGTAGTTGCCAAATGACCCCAAAAAATTTGATTTGATTTCACTACGAAAGCTTTTTCCATGACAATACAATAATAAGTGAAAATTTTGGAAAATTCGACTTTTAAATGATTGATTCTTGTTCAGAATCGTTTGTAGTTATTTGTAGTTCTTTTAATTTCTTTCGTAGTTGCCAAATGACCCCAAAAAATTTGATTGGATTTCACTACGAAAGCTTTTTCCATGACAATACAATAATAAGTGAAAATTTTGGGAAATTCGACAATGTCATGATTGATTCTTGTTCAGAATCGTTTGTAGTAATTTGTAGTTCATTTAATTTCTTTCGTAGTTGCCAAATGACCCCAAAAAATTTGATTTGATTTCACTACGAAAGCTTTTTCCATGACAATACAATAATAAGTGAAAATTTTGGAAAATTCGACTTTTAACTGATTGATTCTTGTTCAGAATCGTTTGTAGTTATTTGTAGTTCTTTTAATTTCTTCCGTAGTTGCCAAATGACCCCAAAAAATTTGATTTGATTTCACTACGAAAGCTTTTTCCATGACAATACAATAATAAGTGAAAATTTTGGGAAATTCGACAATGTCATGATTGATTCTTGTTCAGAATCGTTTGTAGTTATTTGTAGTTCTTTTCTTTTCGTTTGTAGTTTCCAGATAACCCCAAAAAATTGATTTGATTTCACTACGTGAGTTTTTTCCATGACATTTCAATAATAAGTGAATATTTTGGAAAATTCGACACTTTAATGATTGATTCTTGTTCAGAATCGTTTGTAGTTATTTGTAGTTCTTTTCTTTTCGTTTGTAATTGCCAAACTACCCCAAAATAATAAATAATATTTAAGTGCCAAAGCTCTCTCATAAAAAAAAAATTGAAAATCTTGGAAAATTCGACATTTTCATAATTGAGTCTGGTACAGAATCGTTTGTATTTGATTGTAGTTCTTTACTTTTTCTTAATACAAGCCTAATAACGAGAGAAAAAATAATTTGATTACGAGAGCGCGTTGATGTCTTTTACAAGGAATGGACTTAGAGAAAAAAAAACTGGATCAATCCTACACTTCCTTGATTGATTCTTGTTCAGAATCGTTTGTAGTTATTTGTAGTTCTTTTAATTTCTTCCGTAGTTGCCAAATGACCCCAAAAAATTTGATTTGATTTCACTACGAAAGCTTTTTCCATGACAATACAATAATAAGTGAAAATTTTGGGAAATTCGACAATGTCATGATTGATTATTGTTCAGAATCGTTTGTAGTTATTTGTAGTTCTTTTCATTTCTTTCGTAGCTACCAAATAACCCCAAAAAAATTGATTTGATTTCACTACGAGAGCTTTTTCCATGACAATTCAATAATAAGTGAAAATTTTGGAAAATTCGACTTTTAAATGATTGATTCTTGTTCAGAATCGTTTGTAGTTATTTGTAGTTCTTTTCATTTCTTTCGTAGTTGCCAAATGACCCCAAAAAAATTGATTTGATTTCACCACGAAAGCTTTTTCCATGACAATACAATAATAAGTGAAAATTTTGGGAAATTCGACAATGTCATGATTGATTCTTGTTCAGAATCGTTTGTAGTTATTTGTAGTTCTTTTGTTTTCGTTTGTAGTTTCCAGATAACCCCAAAAAATTGATTTGATTTCACTACGAGAGTTTTTTCCATGACATTTCAATAATAAGTGAATATTTTGGAAAATTCGACACTTTAATGATTGATTCTTGTTCAGAATCGTTTGTAGTTATTTGTAGTTCTTTTCTTTTCGTTTGTAATTGCCAAACTACCCCAAAATAATAAATAATATTTAAGTGCCAAAGCTCTCTCATAAAAAAAAAATTGAAAATCTTCGAAAATTCGACATTTTCATAATTGAGTCTGGTACAGAATCGTTTGTATTTGATTGTAGTTCTTTACTTTTTCTCAATACAAGCCTAATAACGAGAGAAAAAATAATTTCATTACGAGAGCGCGTTGATGTCTTTTACAAGGAATGGACTTAGAGAACAAAAAACTTGATCAAACCTACACTTCCTTGATTGATTCTTGTTCAGAATCGTTTGTAGTTATTTGTAGTTCTTTTCATTTCTTTCGTAGTTGCGTGATAACCCCAAAAAAAAATATTTTATTTCACTATGAGAGCTTTTTCCATGACAATTGAATAAAACGAGAAAGTTTTGGAAAATTCGACACTTTAATGATTGATTCTTGTTCAGAATCGTTTGTAGTTATTTGTATTTCTTTTCATTTCTTTCGTAACTGCCAAATTACCCCAAAAAAATTGATTTGATTTCACTACGAAAGCTTTTTCCATGACAATTCAATAATAAGTGATAAATTCGGAAAATTCAACACTTTAATGATTGATTCTTGTTCAGAATCGTTTGTAGTTATTTGTAGTTCTTTTCATTTCTTTCGTAGCTACCAAATAACCCCAAAAAAATTGATTTGATTTCACTACGAGAGCTTTTTCCATGACAATTCAATAATAAGTGAAAATTTTGGAAAACTCGACTTTTAAATGATTGATTCTTGTTCAGAATCGTTTGTAGTTATTTGTAGTTCTTTTCATTTCTTTCGTAGTTGCCAAATGACCCCAAAAAAATTGATTTGATTTCACCACGAAAGCTTTTTCCATGACAATACAATAATAAGTGAAAATTTTGGGAAATTCGACAATGTCATGATTGATTCTTGTTCAGAATCGTTTGTAGTTATTTGTAGTTCTTTTGTTTTCGTTTGTAGTTTCCAGATAACCCCAAAAAATTGATTTGATTTCACTACGAGAGCTTTTTCCATGATAATTCAATAATAAGTGAAAATTTTGGTAAATTCGACACTTTAATGATTGATTCTTGTTCAGAATCGTTTGTAGTTATTTGTAATTCTTTTCATTTCTTTCGTAGTTGCCAAATAACCCCAAAAAAATTGATTTCATTTCACTACGAGAACTTTTTCCATGACATTTCAATAATAAGTGAATATTTTTGAAAATTCGACACTTTATTGATTGATTCTTGTTCAGAATCGTTTGTAGTTATTTGTAGTACTTTTCTTTTCGTTTGTAATTGCCAAACTACCCCAAAATAATAAATAATATTTAAGTGCCAAAGCTCTCTCATAAAAAAAAAATTTGAAAATCTTGGAAAATTCGACATTTTCATAATTGAGTCTGGTACAGAATCGTTTGTATTTGATTGTAGTTCTTTACTTTTTCTCAATACAAGCCTAATAACGAGGAAAAAATAATTTCATTACGAGAGCGCGTTGATGTCTTTTACAAGGAATGGACTTAGAGAACAAAAAACTTGATCAAACCTACACTTCCTTGATTGATTCTTGTTCAGAATCGTTTGTAGTTATTTGTAGTTCTTTTCATTTCTTTCGTAGTTGCGTGATAACCCAAAAAAAAATTATTTGATTTCACTATGAGAGCTTTTTCCATGACAATTGAATAAAACGAGAAAATTTTGGAAAATTCGACACTTTAATGATTGATTCTTGTTCAGAATCGTTTGTAGTTATTTGTAGTTCTTTTCATTTCTTTCGTAGTTGCCAAATTACCCCAAAAAATTTGATTTGATTTCACTACGAAAGCTTTTTCCATGACAATTCAATAATAAGTGAAAATTTTGGAAAATTCGACTTTTAAATGATTGATTCTTGTTCAGAATCGTTTGTAGTTATTTGTAGTTCTTTTCATTTCTTTCGTAGTTGCCAAATGACCCCAAAAAATTTGATTTGATTTCACTACGAAAGCTTTTTCCATGACAATACAATAATAAGTGAAAATTTTGGGAAATTCGACAATGTCATGATTGATTCTTGTTCAGAATCGTTTGTAGTTATTTGTAGTTCTTTTCATTTCTTTCGTAGTTGCCAAATTACCCCAAAAAATTTGATTTGATTTCACTACGAAAGCTTTTTCCATGACAATTCAATAATAAGTAAAAATTTTGGAAAATTCGACTTTTAAATGATTGATTCTTGTTCAGAATCGTTTGTAGTTATTTGTAGTTCTTTTAATTTCTTTCGTAGTTGCCAAATGACCCCAAAAAAATTGATTTGATTTCACTACGAAAGCTTTTTCCATGACAATACAATAATAAGTGAAAATTTTGGGAAATTCGACAATGTCATGATTGATTCTTGTTCAGAATCGTTTGTAGTTCTTTTCATTTCTTTCGTAGTTGCCAAATTACCCCAAAAAATTTGATTTGATTTCACTACGAAAGCTTTTTCCATGACAATTCAATAATAAGTGAAAATTTTGGAAAATTCGACTTTTAAATGATTGATTCTTGTTCAGAATCGTTTGTAGTTATTTGTAGTTCTTTTCATTTCTTTCGTAGTTGCCAAATGACCCCAAAAAAATTGATTTGATTTCACTACGAAAGCTTTTTCCATGACAATACAATAATAACTGAAAATTTTGGGAAATTCGACAATGTCATGATTGATTCTTGTTCAGAATCGTTTGTAGTTATTTGTAGTTCATTTAATTTCTTTCGTAGTTGCCAAATGACCCCAAAAAATTTGATTTGATTTCACTACGAAAGCTTTTTCCATGACAATACAATAATAAGTGAAAATTTTGGGAAATTCGACAATGTCATGATTGATTCTTGTTCAGAATCGTTTGTAGTTATTTGTAGTTCTTTTCTTTTCGTTTGTAGTTTCCAGATAACCCCAAAAAATTGATTTGATTTCACTACGTGAGTTTTTTCCATGACATTTCAATAATAAGTGAATATTTTGGAAAATTCGACACTTTAATGATTGATTCTTGTTCAGAATCGTTTGTAGTTATTTGTAGTTCTTTTCTTTTCGTTTGTAATTGCCAAACTACCCCAAAATAATAAATAATATTTAAGTGCCAAAGCTCTCTCATAAAAAAAAATTGAAAATCTTGGAAAATTCGACATTTTCATAATTGAGTCTGGTACAGAATCGTTTGTATTTGATTGTAGTTCTTTACTTTTTCTTAATACAAGCCTAATAACGAGAGAAAAAATAATTTGATTACGAGAGCGCGTTGATGTTTTTTACAAGGAATGGACTTAGAGAAAAAAAACTGGATCAATCCTACACTTCCTTGATTGATTCTTGTTCAGAATCGTTTGTAGTTATTTGTAGTTCTTTTCATTTCTTTCGTAACTGCCAAATTACCCCAAAAAATTTGATTTGATTTCACTACGAAAGCTTTTTCCATGACAATTCAATAATAAGTGATAAATTTGGAAAATTCAACACTTTAATGATTGATTCTTGTTCAGAATCGTTTGTAGTTATTTGTAGTTCTTTTCATTTCTTTCGTAGTTGCCAAATTACCCCAAAAAATTTGATTTGATTTCACTACGAAAGCTTTTTCCATGACAATTCAATAATAAGTAAAAATTTTGGAAAATTCGACTTTTAAATGATTGATTCTTGTTCAGAATCGTTTGTAGTTATTTGTAGTTCTTTTAATTTCTTTCGTAGTTGCCAAATGACCCCAAAAAAATTGATTTGATTTCACTACGAAAGCTTTTTCCATGACAATACAATAATAAGTGAAAATTTTGGGAAATTCGACAATGTCATGATTGATTCTTGTTCAGAATCGTTTGTAGTTCTTTTCATTTCTTTCGTAGTTGCCAAATTACCCCAAAAAATTTGATTTGATTTCACTACGAAAGCTTTTTCCATGACAATTCAATAATAAGTGAAAATTTTGGAAAATTCGACTTTTAAATGATTGATTCTTGTTCAGAATCGTTTGTAGTTATTTGTAGTTCTTTTCATTTCTTTCGTAGTTGCCAAATGACCCCAAAAAAATTGATTTGATTTCACTACGAAAGCTTTTTCCATGACAATACAATAATAACTGAAAATTTTGGGAAATTCGACAATGTCATGATTGATTCTTGTTCAGAATCGTTTGTAGTTATTTGTAGTTCATTTAATTTCTTTCGTAGTTGCCAAATGACCCCAAAAAATTTGATTTGATTTCACTACGAAAGCTTTTTCCATGACAATACAATAATAAGTGAAAATTTTGGGAAATTCGACAATGTCATGATTGATTCTTGTTCAGAATCGTTTGTAGTTATTTGTAGTTCTTTTCTTTTCGTTTGTAGTTTCCAGATAACCCCAAAAAATTGATTTGATTTCACTACGTGAGTTTTTTCCATGACATTTCAATAATAAGTGAATATTTTGGAAAATTCGACACTTTAATGATTGATTCTTGTTCAGAATCGTTTGTAGTTATTTGTAGTTCTTTTCTTTTCGTTTGTAATTGCCAAACTACCCCAAAATAATAAATAATATTTAAGTGCCAAAGCTCTCTCATAAAAAAAAAATTGAAAATCTTGGAAAATTCGACATTTTCATAATTGAGTCTGGTACAGAATCGTTTGTATTTGATTGTAGTTCTTTACTTTTTCTTAATACAAGCCTAATAACGAGAGAAAAAATAATTTGATTACGAGAGCGCGTTGATGTCTTTTACAAGGAATGGACTTAGAGAAAAAAAAACTGGATCAATCCTACACTTCCTTGATTGATTCTTGTTCAGAATCGTTTGTAGTTATTTGTAGTTCTTTTCATTTCTTTCGTAACTGCCAAATTACCCCAAAAAATTTGATATGATTTCACTACGAAAGCTTTTTCCATGACAATTCAATAATAAGTGATAAATTTGGAAAATTCAACACTTTAATGATTGATTATTGTTCAGAATCGTTTGTAGTTATTTGTAGTTCTTTTCATTTCTTTCGTAGCTACCAAATAACCCCAAAAAAATTGATTTGATTTCACTACGAGAGCATTTTCCATGACAATACAATAATAAGTGAAAATTTTGGAAAATTCGACTTTTAAATGATTGATTCTTGTTCAGAATCGTTTGTAGTTATTTGTAGTTCGTTACATTTCTTTCGTAGTTGCCAAATGACCCCAAAATAATTGATTTGATTTCACCACGAAAGCTTTTTCCATGACAATACAATAATAAGTGAAAATTTTGGGAAATTCGACAATGTCATGATTGATTCTTGTTCAGAATCGTTTGTAGTTATTTGTAGTTCTTTTGTTTTCGTTTGTAGTTTCCAGATAACCCCAAAAAATTGATTTGATTTCACTACGAGAGCTTTTTCCATGACAATTCAATAATAAGTGAAAATTTTGGTAAATTCGACACTTTAATGATTGATTCTTGTTCAGAATCGTTTGTAGTTATTTGTAGTTCTTTTCATTTCTTTCGTAGTTGCTAAATAACCCCAAAAAATTTGATTTGATTTCACTACGAGAGCTTTTTCCATGACAATACAATACAGTATCTGATTCTGTGCAATTTCCGTATAAAATAATACCGTACGCCATGAGAGATTGAAAATAGAAGTAGTATATTTTTAACAGCACATTTTTTGAAATAATTGACTTTAGTTTGCGCTTCGCGTATATAGCACTACGAGTACTAAGCCTTTCGCACAAGTTGTTAATGTGTTCTTTCCATTTTAGTTTTGCGTCACCGGTAAATGCAAGGAATCACGGCTCACAGCACACGAATCACAGCTTGGAAGTGGAATCTGTATTTGTGGAATATTCATAGCCGAAAAAAGCATTACTTATATTGGATTTTGTGACGTTGAGGATGAGGCCGTTCGCTGAGAACCACTCATGAAGTTGGCTGCACGTATTTGCTATTTTTTCCTCGAGCTGCGAGTACGTATGCGCCTTCACTACCGAGGTGGTGTCATCAGAGAACAACACCATCTTGCCATCATCAACAGAGGAAGGGAGATCGTTGAAGAATATTTAAAAAAAGGGTATTTCAAAGCACGGAGCCTTGGGGTATAACGTTTTTGCCCTTAATTTTGACCTCGACTGTCTGCCGTCTGTTTTGAAGGAACGGTTTAAATAATTTTTGGGTGTTATATACAAAGAGAATTATAACTATTTAGGTAACAACAGCCGGTCTTATCGCTAAAAAGCGATATCTTCCAGACAACCTTCATAGTACTCATACATACACCCATTAATAACGAATAACGAACATCACGATCACATTAATTTATGATTATTTATTGGCATTCCATTTTGACGTTTATTTAGTATACTTTACTCGTAAAAGTAGTCTTTTGACACGCCTGATGTGTTTACGCCAACCATTGATTTGTGACGTGGACGATTCAATAAAAATCTAAGTCAAAGGAAAGTGTGAGAATTTAGCAAAACGTTTGCAGCCCAAATTGTAATTTCTAAAATATTATGTTAATCATAAAAAAATGTTTTAGAGTTGAAGCAAAAAAAAAAAACATTCTCACTTTCCGTGTAGGGGAGATAGGTACCTAACTTTTTTTTTCAAATTTTTATGTTATGTAACCGACTTATAATTACATCCATGCCAAAGGATCATGCCGAATTTGGCCTACGATTCGATAAACATGCTATATATACGATAAATTTAATCATATATTAGATTACAACGGGCACTATTTAGTACCGAAAATATGTAAAAGAGTAATGAAACCAAATCAATATATCCCACGCGATTTACATAGAATCAATGACATTTTATTAATGGACGTCCAGAGCCAAACAAAAAAGTATGACAGCAAAATACATTTCTACGATGTTCCTGTCGATGCTAATAACAGTAATAACGCTCACTTATTGCGCTAATGTTCTTCAAAAGTGAATAGCGAACGAATATGGAACGAATGGAGTCGCTATGGATTGTGTTTTCATATTAATTATTTGATATTTATTTGATACAATACCGTATGAAATCTAGAAGACCATCATTCACAATTAGCTTTCACCGGCCTACCCATTGAAGTCGTTTCATCACCAATTAAAAACAAATACCACGACCATAATTATTAATTTCTGATTATTTTTGTCGTTTATTTAATATTCAGGACTATTTGAGGTTGACGGCCAAGCAGGGTTCGAAGGGATAATTTCCGACGTCCGAACATAGAATAGAACATGAACATTGTGCTGTTCTTGAAATTTTCTCTTACAAACTTGCTCAACTTTTAATTTTATATCATTATGTTCCTCCCATTTGCCCGTCACGCGTTTTACTATTGCAAAATAGTGTTTGTATGTATGTATAATCATCGATACCAATTTGTAAGTCAATCCTTCGTAAACTAGCTTATCCGGGATCTCTTGTATACTAAACCGTTTACGACAGTCTGGATAACCAAGTCGAGTAGCCAACAAATCGTTTCTGACATCTTCGACGTCAATTACGAGATGACGCCCCGTGGAGAGAGATTTTTCCACCCGGTCACTATGGCACCGCGAGCACGCTGTGGTACCAAATTTGGCGGCGTTCACTGCGTCCTGCAGCCCTGCGTATCCGCGCTGGTATATAGGGACTGGATTTATGGTTATTATCGGAATACACTCGTTTTGTGACGACGAACACGATAAACATTTTATTGAGTTTTGAATTGAAGGCACGTCATTTAAAATATAATTTCGCATTAAATGTTGAACATTTATGGTGCAGTCAATAAAACCATCATCAATTTTTTTCGTGGCACTGAGGATTAGTGCCCGCGTTTCATACAATTTGGCCGTGACACCCCTATTTATCAGTGTCTTTAGAAACTGGCCCACGGAGGGATTGAGGGCATCAATGATGTAGTTGGAGTATGAATCATAATCATGGCATGCAGCAAGCATGCATTGCATTGCCGAATCAAATGCGCATGTGTTTTGAATGAGTAAAGATTTGCCGGCTACCTTTACAGGTGCCAATCGGCTACCGTTAGACAGTAAAGGTAGCCGAGCACTTATTCGAGGTCCTTTATGTACAATATCTATATCTGGAAAAGGTTCTAAATATTTTCCCCTTTTCTTTTTTTTCGCGGGAGGTTCCTTGTCAAAATTACTGCTTTTATTTAGCCCCCTCCAATCCTCCTCTTCTTTCAAACACTGCGCTATTTTCACACTCTCGTTTGATTGGGGTGTGTTTGTTGGATCGCCGACCAATTCCGTTGTTGGTGATGTTGGTGTCAGTACACCAGTCGCGTCTATAGAATCTTCTTTTATTTCTTTGAGAGATACAAGATATTTGTCTGAAGATTTCGTTTCAGTAGGTTTTTCCTTTTTCGGGGCGTTCAAAAGGTTACACGTGCCCTCCAAGGACCGAAGATGTGTGACTAAAAATTTGTCGACACGAATCGATTTGGCCTTTAAAAAGACCAGATTTTTCAGCTCTCGAAAGTACTCCTCGCTTCGAGCTGAAGTGGCAACAAGTTCTTGCGACTCGTGTTCCGACCCTCCGACCATTACAGCCGTCCACAATACAAAATGTTTGAACAATTTTAAGAAACGCGGACAGAAATCAGGACAGTGGTAGGGATTCAATCGACCGTCCTTCAGATTCTCAGCGCTTAGGCTGTCCAATTCAATATTTGTTATTATTTCACTAATAACGCTGTTGCGATCAAACACCTCTGTATCCTCAACACCTACGCAGAGTTCTTCGTACTCGTCAGGACCTTGAGCGTCGGCAAAGTCGCCCGTGTCTTGGGGAAGATTGAAGTGTTTCAACTTATTGACAAGTCTGGAACTTGCAGCGAAACAGAGACTTTCTTTGTCCTCTATGTCTTCGTGCGTTGAGCGAGCCACGATCAGAACGTCAGTACACATTTGAATTGCCTCTTCTACGTCGGTAAGTGTACTCAAAAGACCAACACAACGTACAAAGAAATCTTTTTTCAGCGAATTTTTCTGATAGCAGTCCCATCGAGTAACTAATTTCACTAAATGTGCAATATCTATGCGAATTAGACATTGCGGGCGTTGAAGTAGAAACTTGCCCGAATTTCTGTCGACGACGAGACATTCTTCCACATAGGTTCGAAGGTCCTTATTATTGAATGCTAATGAAACAGCATTCAACAATGCCAGTGAGTAGTCAGTGACTACTTGACTGGGAGATGAGCCTCCACAGCGTAGCCACTCTCGAATCCAGTAAGTAAGGGTGTTTGTGTCGTGCTTCTCCGATAACATTTGGAAAAGCGGAAGAATTTTTTTCCTGAAACCACAGACAGCCTGATATAGAAATATAGGTCTTTTTGAGTCGTCAGGTCGCTGAATTTGCTTAACTAGACTGCCTGTTGCGTCCAAGCTAATTTGGCCGGTGTCGTCTTCCTTTAAAAACTTCTTCCAAAGAAAGAGCTGGGTCTGGGTCCAGTACATCAGATAGAATTTATCTAGGGCTATCTCGTGAATCGACCCGCAGAACTCTGGGCCGTACTTAAGCTCCCACAAAGAAGCTATAGCGGAATTCACTTTAAATAGCCCCAACTCTTTGTCTCGAGTTTCCTGTTTAGCTTTGCGAGCTACATCTTCCGTTGGAATATTGGCTGGAACAACGTCGCCGAAATCCATTAATTTGCGAGCTTCATCGCGCCGCCATGCGTACGTGGATTTACCTTGAAGCTCTTTACCTATCCGCGATCGCTTTTCCCCTCTGATTTGGCGTTTTTTTATGTGTGGTACCCCACGAGAATCGAAGGTCGACACATAGACGGGTAGGCCTTCGCCGTCAGCGGGCTCGTTCGGGCAATAAATATGAATATTGGACCCGCATTCCGAACAGTTGCCCTTTATAGATAAGTATATTTCGCCCGGATTGATATTTATTTTAGCGTTTTTAAACGAAAACGGGCAAGGCAATTTCAGGTTCTTCCAAATGAGATCATATATGGTGTCTGTCCACCCCTCTGCGAGTACGTAATACGCCCGATCTTTGTAATGTACCACCTGACGTTTCAGAGAGCTCCATTCGTCCTGCGATATCACGAATGATTGGCGCAAAACGGGCAAAGAGCAATTCGTTTTTCCTGTGGACCAATTGAGATCGCTCGGACTCTCCAAATTAGTTGTGTCGGAACTTTTCGTCACATCATCACCTGGCGATTTTATAGCATCTTCTACTATACCGTGTATTCTATTGAAAACTCCGTTTCTATTTTGTGACAGATACACGTAAATGTAATTTTTAGACATTTTACCCTGCATCGCAGCGGCCGCGTCTGCCCAAACAATGTGTGCCCATGGCAATAAATCCCCATTTTCATCAACAAATTTGAAAATTTTTAACGCCTCGTAAACCTCGTCCGGTGAATTCGCCGTTGGGCGAGGCATTATTATAGTAAACTATAATAAGCAAAAACAGAGACATTCATATAACGAATAATTAATTATATTTGCCGGTGAACGGCTCAACGAAACGAAACGAATGATTTTATTTGCCGGTGAACGGCTCAACGAGGAAAAAAGTATAATTTTATTTGCCGGTGAACGGCTCAACGTAGAGAAAAGTATTAAGTAATTATATTTGCCGGTGAACGGCTCAACGAAGCGAAAAGTATTAAGTAATTATATTTGCCGGTGAACGGCTCGACGAAGAGAAAAGTACAAGTAATTATATTGGCCGGTGAACGGCTCGACGAAAAGAAAAGTATTAAGTAATTATATTTGCTGGTGAACGGCTCAACGAAGAGAAAACTACAAGTAATTATATTTGCCGGTGAACGGCTCGACGTAGAATCAGAAGCCAAGTAAAGCCAACTGTATCCAAACAATTAGCGAATCGAGGTCCAAAAACAAGCCAGGGTCAATATGAGGCAAATCACAACAGTCCAAGATGAATAACAAAGGTCGTGGGAAGTTTCCGAGAGCGGATAGTAATAGGTAAGTTAGGGAGCAGTAGCGACAACAACGAGGTGTAGTGCGCGACTGAATGCTTTCTGCGTTGCTATCATCCTAAATCGTTGTATACTAATTGCATGTCCTTAAACCAAGTATAATTGGCTATCTGTGAAAAGGGGCGGAGTTAAGCTCTAACAATGAAACAATTACTTACCTAGAATGAAACAATAACCAATAGGTTGAAATTTTGACATACAGGCAGGCAAGTACATACTCTCATTAAAATAACAATAAGAATTTACATACTTTTCACAGATAGCCAATTATACTTGGTTTAAGGACATGCAATTAGTATACAACGATTTAGGATGATAGCAACGCAGAAAGCATTCAGTCGCGCACTACACCTCGTTGTTGTCGCTACTGCTCCCTAACTTACCTATTACTATCCGCTCTTGGAAACTTCCCACGACCTTTGTTATTCATCTTGGACTGTTGTGATTTGCCTCATATTGACCCTGGCTTGTTTTTGGACCTCGATTCGCTAATTGTTTGGATACAGTTGGCTTTACTTGGCTTCTGATTCTACGTCGAGCCGTTCACCGGCAAATATAATTACTTGTAGTTTTCTCTTCGTTGAGCCGTTCACCAGCAAATATAATTACTTAATACTTTTCTTTTCGTCGAGCCGTTCACCGGCCAATATAATTACTTGTACTTTTCTCTTCGTCGAGCCGTTCACCGGCAAATATAATTACTTAATACTTTTCGCTTCGTTGAGCCGTTCACCGGCAAATATAATTACTTAATACTTTTCTCTACGTTGAGCCGTTCACCGGCAAATAAAATTATACTTTTTTCCTCGTTGAGCCGTTCACCGGCAAATAAAATCATTCGTTTCGTTTCGTTGAGCCGTTCACCGGCAAATATAATTAATTATTCGTTATATGAATGTCTCTGTTTTTGCTTATTATAGTTTACTATAATAATGCCTCGCCCAACGGCGAATTCACCGGACGAGGTTTACGAGGCGTTAAAAATTTTCAAATTTGTTGATGAAAATGGGGATTTATTGCCATGGGCACACATTGTTTGGGCAGACGCGGCCGCTGCGATGCAGGGTAAAATGTCTAAAAATTACATTTACGTGTATCTGTCACAAAATAGAAACGGAGTTTTCAATAGAATACACGGTATAGTAGAAGATGCTATAAAATCGCCAGGTGATGATGTGACGAAAAGTTCCGACACAACTAATTTGGAGAGTCCGAGCGATCTCAATTGGTCCACAGGAAAAACGAATTGCTCTTTGCCCGTTTTGCGCCAATCATTCGTGATATCGCAGGACGAATGGAGCTCTCTGAAACGTCAGGTGGTACATTACAAAGATCGGGCGTATTACGTACTCGCAGAGGGGTGGACAGACACCATATATGATCTCATTTGGAAGAACCTGAAATTGCCTTGCCCGTTTTCGTTTAAAAACGCTAAAATAAATATCAATCCGGGCGAAATATACTTATCTATAAAGGGCAACTGTTCGGAATGCGGGTCCAATATTCATATTTATTGCCCGAACGAGCCCGCTGACGGCGAAGGCCTACCCGTCTATGTGTCGACCTTCGATTCTCGTGGGGTACCACACATAAAAAAACGCCAAATCAGAGGGGAAAAGCGATCGCGGATAGGTAAAGAGCTTCAAGGTAAATCCACGTACGCATGGCGGCGCGATGAAGCTCGCAAATTAATGGATTTCGGCGACGTTGTTCCAGCCAATATTCCAACGGAAGATGTAGCTCGCAAAGCTAAACAGGAAACTCGAGACAAAGAGTTGGGGCTATTTAAAGTGAATTCCGCTATAGCTTCTTTGTGGGAGCTTAAGTACGGCCCAGAGTTCTGCGGGTCGATTCACGAGATAGCCCTAGATAAATTCTATCTGATGTACTGGACCCAGACCCAGCTCTTTCTTTGGAAGAAGTTTTTAAAGGAAGACGACACCGGCCAAATTAGCTTGGACGCAACAGGCAGTCTAGTTAAGCAAATTCAGCGACCTGACGACTCAAAAAGACCTATATTTCTATATCAGGCTGTCTGTGGTTTCAGGAAAAAAATTCTTCCGCTTTTCCAAATGTTATCGGAGAAGCACGACACAAACACCCTTACTTACTGGATTCGAGAGTGGCTACGCTGTGGAGGCTCATCTCCCAGTCAAGTAGTCACTGACTACTCACTGGCATTGTTGAATGCTGTTTCATTAGCATTCAATAATAAGGACCTTCGAACCTATGTGGAAGAATGTCTCGTCGTCGACAGAAATTCGGGCAAGTTTCTACTTCAACGCCCGCAATGTCTAATTCGCATAGATATTGCACATTTAGTGAAATTAGTTACTCGATGGGACTGCTATCAGAAAAATTCGCTGAAAAAAGATTTCTTTGTACGTTGTGTTGGTCTTTTGAGTACACTTACCGACGTAGAAGAGGCAATTCAAATGTGTACTGACGTTCTGATCGTGGCTCGCTCAACGCACGAAGACATAGAGGACAAAGAAAGTCTCTGTTTCGCTGCAAGTTCCAGACTTGTCAATAAGTTGAAACACTTCAATCTTCCCCAAGACACGGGCGACTTTGCCGACGCTCAAGGTCCTGACGAGTACGAAGAACTCTGCGTAGGTGTTGAGGATACAGAGGTGTTTGATCGCAACAGCGTTATTAGTGAAATAATAACAAATATTGAATTGGACAGCCTAAGCGCTGAGAATCTGAAGGACGGTCGATTGAATCCCTACCACTGTCCTGATTTCTGTCCGCGTTTCTTAAAATTGTTCAAACATTTTGTATTGTGGACGGCTGTAATGGTCGGAGGGTCGGAACACGAGTCGCAAGAACTTGTTGCCACTTCAGCTCGAAGCGAGGAGTACTTTCGAGAGCTGAAAAATCTGGTCTTTTTAAAGGCCAAATCGATTCGTGTCGACAAATTTTTAGTCACACATCTTCGGTCCTTGGAGGGCACGTGTAACCTTTTGAACGCCCCGAAAAAGGAAAAACCTACTGAAACGAAATCTTCAGACAAATATCTTGTATCTCTCAAAGAAATAAAAGAAGATTCTATAGACGCGACTGGTGTACTGACACCAACATCACCAACAACGGAATTGGTCGGCGATCCAACAAACACACCCCAATCAAACGAGAGTGTGAAAATAGCGCAGTGTTTGAAAGAAGAGGAGGATTGGAGGGGGCTAAATAAAAGCAGTAATTTTGACAAGGAACCTCCCGCGAAAAAAAAGAAAAGGGGAAAATATTTAGAACCTTTTCCAGATATAGATATTGTACATAAAGGACCTCGAATAAGTGCTCGGCTACCTTTACTGTCTAACGGTAGCCGATTGGCACCTGTAAAGGTAGCCGGCAAATCTTTACTCATTCAAAACACATGCGCATTTGATTCGGCAATGCAATGCATGCTTGCTGCATGCCATGATTATGATTCATACTCCAACTACATCATTGATGCCCTCAATCCCTCCGTGGGCCAGTTTCTAAAGACACTGATAAATAGGGGTGTCACGGCCAAATTGTATGAAACGCGGGCACTAATCCTCAGTGCCACGAAAAAAATTGATGATGGTTTTATTGACTGCACCATAAATGTTCAACATTTAATGCGAAATTATATTTTAAATGACGTGCCTTCAATTCAAAACTCAATAAAATGTTTATCGTGTTCGTCGTCACAAAACGAGTGTATTCCGATAATAACCATAAATCCAGTCCCTATATACCAGCGCGGATACGCAGGGCTGCAGGACGCAGTGAACGCCGCCAAATTTGGTACCACAGCGTGCTCGCGGTGCCATAGTGACCGGGTGGAAAAATCTCTCTCCACGGGGCGTCATCTCGTAATTGACGTCGAAGATGTCAGAAACGATTTGTTGGCTACTCGACTTGGTTATCCAGACTGTCGTAAACGGTTTAGTATACAAGAGATCCCGGATAAGCTAGTTTACGAAGGATTGACTTACAAATTGGTATCGATGATTATACATACATACAAACACTATTTTGCAATAGTAAAACGCGTGACGGGCAAATGGGAGGAACATAATGATATAAAATTAAAAGTTGAGCAAGTTTGTAAGAGAAAATTTCAAGAACAGCACAATGTTCATGTTCTATTCTATGTTCGGACGTCGGAAATTATCCCTTCGAACCCTGCTTGGCCGTCAACCTCAAATAGTCCTGAATATTAAATAAACGACAAAAATAATCAGAAATTAATAATTATGGTCGTGGTATTTGTTTTTAATTGGTGATGAAACGACTTCAATGGGTAGGCCGGTGAAAGCTAATTGTGAATGATGGTCTTCTAGATTTCATACGGTATTGTATCAAATAAATATCAAATAATTAATATGAAAACACAATCCATAGCGACTCCATTCGTTCCATATTCGTTCGCTATTCACTTTTGAAGAACATTAGCGCAATAAGTGAGCGTTATTACTGTTATTAGCATCGACAGGAACATCGTAGAAATGTATTTTGCTGTCATACTTTTTTGTTTGGCTCTGGACGTCCATTAATAAAATGTCATTGATTCTATGTAAATCGCGTGGGATATATTGATTTGGTTTCATTACTCTTTTACATATTTTCGGTACTAAATAGTGCCCGTTGTAATCTAATATATGATTAAATTTATCGTATATATAGCATGTTTATCGAATCGTAGGCCAAATTCGGCATGATCCTTTGGCATGGATGTAATTATAAGTCGGTTACATAACATAAAAATTTGAAAAAAAAAGTTAGGTACCTATCTCCCCTACACGGAAAGTGAGAATGTTTTTTTTTTTTGCTTCAACTCTAAAACATTTTTTTATGATTAACATAATATTTTAGAAATTACAATTTGGGCTGCAAACGTTTTGCTAAATTCTCACACTTTCCTTTGACTTAGATTTTTATTGAATCGTCCACGTCACAAATCAATGGTTGGCGTAAACACATCAGGCGTGTCAAAAGACTACTTTTACGAGTAAAGTATACTAAATAAACGTCAAAATGGAATGCCAATAAATAATCATAAATTAATGTGATCGTGATGTTCGTTATTCGTTATTAATGGGTGTATGTATGAGTACTATGAAGGTTGTCTGGAAGATATCGCTTTTTAGCGATAAGACCGGCTGTTGTTACCTAAATAGTTATAATTCTCTTTGTATATAACACCCAAAAATTATTTAAACCGTTCCTTCAAAACAGACGGCAGACAGTCGAGGTCAAAATTAAGGGCAAAAACGTTATACCCCAAGGCTCCGTGCTTTGAAATACCCTTTTTTTAAATATTCTTCAACGATCTCCCTTCCTCTGTTGATGATGGCAAGATGGTGTTGTTCTCTGATGACACCACCTCGGTAGTGAAGGCGCATACGTACTCGCAGCTCGAGGAAAAAATAGCAAATACGTGCAGCCAACTTCATGAGTGGTTCTCAGCGAACGGCCTCATCCTCAACGTCACAAAATCCAATATAAGTAATGCTTTTTTCGGCTATGAATATTCCACAAATACAGATTCCACTTCCAAGCTGTGATTCGTGTGCTGTGAGCCGTGATTCCTTGCATTTACCGGTGACGCAAAACTAAAATGGAAAGAACACATTAACAACTTGTGCGAAAGGCTTAGTACTCGTAGTGCTATATACGCGAAGCGCAAACTAAAGTCAATTATTTCAAAAAATGTGCTGTTAAAAATATACTACTTCTATTTTCAATCTCTCATGGCGTACGGTATTATTTTATACGGAAATTGCACAGAATCAGATACTGTATTGTATTGTCATGGAAAAAGCTCTCGTAGTGAAATCAAATCAAATTTTTTGGGGTTATTTAGCAACTACGAAAGAAATGAAAAGAACTACAAATAACTACAAACGATTCTGAACAAGAATCAATCATTAAAGTGTCGAATTTACCAAAATTTTCACTTATTATTGAATTGTCATGGAAAAAGCTCTCGTAGTGAAATCAAATCAATTTTTTGGGGTTATCTGGAAACTACAAACGAAAACAAAAGAACTACAAATAACTACAAACGATTCTGAACAAGAATCAATCATGACATTGTCGAATTTCCCAAAATTTTCACTTATTATTGTATTGTCATGGAAAAAGCTTTCGTGGTGAAATCAAATCAATTATTTTGGGGTCATTTGGCAACTACGAAAGAAATGTAACGAACTACAAATAACTACAAACGATTCTGAACAAGAATCAATCATTTAAAAGTCGAATTTTCCAAAATTTTCACTTATTATTGTATTGTCATGGAAAATGCTCTCGTAGTGAAATCAAATCAATTTTTTTGGGGTTATTTGGTAGCTACGAAAGAAATGAAAAGAACTACAAATAACTACAAACGATTCTGAACAATAATCAATCATTAAAGTGTTGAATTTTCCAAATTTATCACTTATTATTGAATTGTCATGGAAAAAGCTTTCGTAGTGAAATCATATCAAATTTTTTGGGGTAATTTGGCAGTTACGAAAGAAATGAAAAGAACTACAAATAACTACAAACGATTCTGAACAAGAATCAATCAAGGAAGTGTAGGATTGATCCAGTTTTTTTTTCTCTAAGTCCATTCCTTGTAAAAGACATCAACGCGCTCTCGTAATCAAATTATTTTTTCTCTCGTTATTAGGCTTGTATTAAGAAAAAGTAAAGAACTACAATCAAATACAAACGATTCTGTACCAGACTCAATTATGAAAATGTCGAATTTTCCAAGATTTTCAATTTTTTTTTTATGAGAGAGCTTTGGCACTTAAATATTATTTATTATTTTGGGGTAGTTTGGCAATTACAAACGAAAAGAAAAGAACTACAAATAACTACAAACGATTCTGAACAAGAATCAATCATTAAAGTGTCGAATTTTCCAAAATATTCACTTATTATTGAAATGTCATGGAAAAAACTCACGTAGTGAAATCAAATCAATTTTTTGGGGTTATCTGGAAACTACAAACGAAAAGAAAAGAACTACAAATAACTACAAACGATTCTGAACAAGAATCAATCATGACATTGTCGAATTTCCCAAAATTTTCACTTATTATTGTATTGTCATGGAAAAAGCTTTCGTAGTGAAATCAAATCAAATTTTTTGGGGTCATTTGGCAACTACGAAAGAAATTAAATGAACTACAAATAACTACAAACGATTCTGAACAAGAATCAATCATGACATTGTCGAATTTCCCAAAATTTTCAGTTATTATTGTATTGTCATGGAAAAAGCTTTCGTAGTGAAATCAAATCAATTTTTTTGGGGTCATTTGGCAACTACGAAAGAAATGAAAAGAACTACAAATAACTACAAACGATTCTGAACAAGAATCAATCATTTAAAAGTCGAATTTTCCAAAATTTTCACTTATTATTGAATTGTCATGGAAAAAGCTTTCGTAGTGAAATCAAATCAAATTTTTTGGGGTAATTTGGCAACTACGAAAGAAATGAAAAGAACTACAAACGATTCTGAACAAGAATCAATCATGACATTGTCGAATTTCCCAAAATTTTCACTTATTATTGTATTGTCATGGAAAAAGCTTTCGTAGTGAAATCAAATCAATTTTTTTGGGGTCATTTGGCAACTACGAAAGAAATTAAAAGAACTACAAATAACTACAAACGATTCTGAACAAGAATCAATCATTTAAAAGTCGAATTTTCCAAAATTTTTACTTATTATTGAATTGTCATGGAAAAAGCTTTCGTAGTGAAATCAAATCAAATTTTTTGGGGTACTTTGGCAACTACGAAAGAAATGAAAAGAACTACAAATAACTACAAACGATTCTCAACAAGAATCAATCATGACATTGTCGAATTTCCCAAAATTTTCACTTATTATTGTATTGTCATGGAAAAAGCTTTCGTAGTGAAATCAAATCAATTTTTTTGGGGTCTTTTGGCAACTACGAAAGAAATGAAAACAACTACAAATAACTACAAACGATTCTGAACAAGAATCAATCATTTAAAAGTCGAATTTTCCAAAATTTTCACTTATTATTGAATTGTCATGGAAAAAGCTTTCGTAGTGAAATCAAATCAAATTTTTTGGGGTAATTTGGCAACTACGAAAGAAATGAAAAGAACTACAAATAACTACAAACGATTCTGAACAAGAATCAATCATTAAAGTGTCGAATTTTCCAAAATTTTCTCGTTTTATTCAATTGTCATGGAAAAAGCTCTCATAGTGAAATCAAATAATTTTTTTTTGGGTTATCACGCAACTACGAAAGAAATGAAAAGAACTACAAATAACTACAAACGATTCTGAACAAGAATCAATCAAGGAAGTGTAGGTTTGATCAAGTTTTTTGTTCTCTAAGTCCATTCCTTGTAAAAGACATCAACGCGCTCTCGTAATGAAATTATTTTTTCTCTCGTTATTAGGCTTGTATTGAGAAAAAGTAAAGAACTACAATCAAATACAAACGATTCTGTACCAGACTCAATTATGAAAATGTCGAATTTTCCAAGATTTTCAAATTTTTTTTTTATGAGAGAGCTTTGGCACTTAAATATTATTTATTATTTTGGGGTAGTTTGGCAATTACAAACGAAAAGAAAAGTACTACACATAACTACAAACGATTCTGAACAAGAATCAATCAATAAAGTGTCGAATTTTCAAAAATATTCACTTATTATTGAAATGTCATGGAAAAAGTTCTCGTAGTGAAATGAAATCAATTTTTTTTTAGGGTTATTTGGCAACTACGAAAGAAATGAAAAGAACTACAAATAACTACAAACGATTCTGAACAAGAATCAATCATTAAAGTGTCGAATTTACCAAAATTTTCACTTATTATTGAATTATCATGGAAAAAGCTCTCGTAGTGAAATCAAATCAATTTTTTGGGGTTATCTGGAAACTACAAACGAAAACAAAAGAACTACAAATAACTACAAACGATTCTGAACAAGAATCAATCATGACATTGTCGAATTTCCCAAAATTTTCACTTATTATTGTATTGTCATGGAAAAAGCTTTCGTGGTGAAATCAAATCAATTTTTTTGGGGTCATTTGGCAACTACGAAAGAAATGAAAAGAACTACAAATAACTACAAACGATTCTGAACAAGAATCAATCATTTCAAAGTCGAATTTTCCAAAATTTTCACTTATTATTGAATTGTCATGGAAAAAGCTTTCGTAGTGAAATCAAATCAAATTTTTTGGGGTAATTTGGCAACTACGAAAGAAATGAAAAGAACTACAAATAACTACAAACGATTCTGAACAAGAATCAATCATGACATTGTCGAATTTCCCAAAATTTTCACTTATTATTGTATTGTCATGGAAAAAGCTTTCGTAGTGAAATCCAATCAAATTTTTTGGGGTCATTTGGCAACTACGAAAGAAATTAAAAGAACTACAAATAACTACAAACGATTCTGAACAAGAATCAATCATTTAAAAGTCGAATTTTCCAAAATTTTCACTTATTATTGTATTGTCATGGAAAAAGCTTTCGTAGTGAAATCAAATCAAATTTTTTGGGGTCATTTGGCAACTACGAAAGAAATTAAAAGAACTACAAATAACTACAAACGATTCTGAACAAGAATCAATCATGACATTGTCGAATTTCCCAAAATTTTCACTTATTATTGTATTGTCATGGAAAAAGCTTTCGTAGTGAAATCAAATCAATTTTTTTGGGGTCATTTGGCAACTACGAAAGAAATTAAAAGAACTACAAATAACTACAAACGATTCTGAACAAGAATCAATCATTTAAAAGTCGAATTTTCCAAAATTTTTACTTATTATTGAATTGTCATGGAAAAAGCTTTCGTAGTGAAATCAAATCAAATTTTTTGGGGTACTTTGGCAACTACGAAAGAAATGAAAAGAACTACAAATAACTACAAACGATTCTCAACAAGAATCAATCATGACATTGTCGAATTTCCCAAAATTTTCACTTATTATTGTATTGTCATGGAAAAAGCTTTCGTAGTGAAATCAAATCAATTTTTTTGGGGTCTTTTGGCAACTACGAAAGAAATGAAAACAACTACAAATAACTACAAACGATTCTGAACAAGAATCAATCATTTAAAAGTCGAATTTTCCAAAATTTTCACTTATTATTGAATTGTCATGGAAAAAGCTTTCGTAGTGAAATCAAATCAAATTTTTTGGGGTAATTTGGCAACTACGAAAGAAATGAAAAGAACTACAAATAACTACAAACGATTCTGAACAAGAATCAATCATTAAAGTGTCGAATTTTCCAAAATTTTCTCGTTTTATTCAATTGTCATGGAAAAAGCTCTCATAGTGAAATCAAATAATTTTTTTTTGGGTTATCACGCAACTACGAAAGAAATGAAAAGAACTACAAATAACTACAAACGATTCTGAACAAGAATCAATCAAGGAAGTGTAGGTTTGATCAAGTTTTTTGTTCTCTAAGTCCATTCCTTGTAAAAGACATCAACGCGCTCTCGTAATGAAATTATTTTTTCTCTCGTTATTAGGCTTGTATTGAGAAAAAGTAAAGAACTACAATCAAATACAAACGATTCTGTACCAGACTCAATTATGAAAATGTCGAATTTTCCAAGATTTTCAAATTTTTTTTTTATGAGAGAGCTTTGGCACTTAAATATTATTTATTATTTTGGGGTAGTTTGGCAATTACAAACGAAAAGAAAAGTACTACACATAACTACAAACGATTCTGAACAAGAATCAATCAATAAAGTGTCGAATTTTCAAAAATATTCACTTATTATTGAAATGTCATGGAAAAAGTTCTCGTAGTGAAATGAAATCAATTTTTTTGGGGTTATTTGGCAACTACGAAAGAAATGAAAAGAACTACAAATAACTACAAACGATTCTGAACAAGAATCAATCATTAAAGTGTCGAATTTACCAAAATTTTCACTTATTATTGAATTATCATGGAAAAAGCTCTCGTAGTGAAATCAAATCAATTTTTTGGGGTTATCTGGAAACTACAAACGAAAACAAAAGAACTACAAATAACTACAAACGATTCTGAACAAGAATCAATCATGACATTGTCGAATTTCCCAAAATTTTCACTTATTATTGTATTGTCATGGAAAAAGCTTTCGTGGTGAAATCAAATCAATTTTTTTGGGGTCATTTGGCAACTACGAAAGAAATGAAAAGAACTACAAATAACTACAAACGATTCTGAACAAGAATCAATCATTTAAAAGTCGAGTTTTCCAAAATTTTCACTTATTATTGAATTGTCATGGAAAAAGCTCTCGTAGTGAAATCAAATCAATTTTTTTGGGGTTATTTGGTAGCTACGAAAGAAATGAAAAGAACTACAAATAACTACAAACGATTCTGAACAATAATCAATCATTAAAGTGTTGAATTTTCCGAATTTATCACTTATTATTGAATTGTCATGGAAAAAGCTTTCGTAGTGAAATCAAATCAATTTTTTTGGGGTAATTTGGCAGTTACGAAAGAAATGAAAAGAAATACAAATAACTACAAACGATTCTGAACAAGAATCAATCATTAAAGTGTCGAATTTTCCAAAACTTTCTCGTTTTATTCAATTGTCATGGAAAAAGCTCTCATAGTGAAATAAAATATTTTTTTTTGGGGTTATCACGCAACTACGAAAGAAATGAAAAGAACTACAAATAACTACAAACGATTCTGAACAAGAATCAATCATTTAAAAGTCGAATTTTCCAAAATTTTCACTTATTATTGAATTGTCATGGAAAAAGCTCTCGTAGTGAAATCAAATCAATTTTTTTGGGGTTATTTGGTAGCTACGAAAGAAATGAAAAGAACTACAAATAACTACAAACGATTCTGAACAATAATCAATCATGACATTGTCGAATTTCCCAAAATTTTCACTTATTATTGTATTGTCATGGAAAAAGCTTTCGTAGTGAAATCAAATCAAATTTTTTGGGGTCATTTGGCAACTACGGAAGAAATTAAAAGAACTACAAATAACTACAAACGATTCTGAACAAGAATCAATCAAGGAAGTGTAGGATTGATCCAGTTTTTTTTTCTCTAAGTCCATTCCTTGTAAAAGACATCAACGCGCTCTCGTAATCAAATTATTTTTTCTCTCGTTATTAGGCTTGTATTAAGAAAAAGTAAAGAACTACAATCAAATACAAACGATTCTGTACCAGACTCAATTATGAAAATGTCGAATTTTCCAAGATTTTCAAATTTTTTTTTATGAGAGAGCTTTGGCACTTAAATATTATTTATTATTTTGGGGTAGTTTGGCAATTACAAACGAAAAGAACTACAAATAACTACAAACGATTCTGAACAAGAATCAATCATTAAAGTGTCGAATTTTCCAAAATATTCACTTATTATTGAAATGTCATGGAAAAAACTCACGTAGTGAAATCAAATCAATTTTTTGGGGTTATCTGGAAACTACAAACGAAAAGAAAAGAACTACAAATAACTACAAACGATTCTGAACAAGAATCAATCATGACATTGTCGAATTTCCCAAAATTTTCACTTATTATTGTATTGTCATGGAAAAAGCTTTCGTAGTGAAATCAAATCAAATTTTTTGGGGTCATTTGGCAACTACGGAAGAAATTAAAAGAACTACAAATAACTACAAACGATTCTGAACAAGAATCAATCAGTTAAAAGTCGAATTTTCCAAAATTTTCACTTATTATTGTATTGTCATGGAAAAAGCTTTCGTAGTGAAATCAAATCAAATTTTTTGGGGTCATTTGGCAACTACGAAAGAAATTAAATGAACTACAAATTACTACAAACGATTCTGAACAAGAATCAATCATGACATTGTCGAATTTCCCAAAATTTTCACTTATTATTGAATTGTCATGGAAAAAGCTTTCGTAGTGAAATCAAATCAATTTTTTTGGGGTTATTTGGCAACTACGAAAGAAATGAAAAGAACTACAAATAACTACAAACGATTCTGAACAAGAATCAATCATTTAAAAGTCGAATTTTCCAAAATTTTCACTTATTATTGAATTGTCATGGAAAAAGCTTTCGTAGTGAAATCAAATCAAATTTTTTGGGGTAATTTGGCAACTACGAAAGAAATGAAAAGAACTACAAATAACTACAAACGATTCTGAACAAGAATCAATCATGACATTGTCGAATTTCCCAAAATTTTCACTTATTATTGTATTGTCATGGAAAAAGCTTTCGTAGTGAAATCCAATCAAATTTTTTGGGGTCATTTGGCAACTACGAAAGAAATTAAAAGAACTACAAATAACTACAAACGATTCTGAACAAGAATCAATCATTTAAAAGTCGAAATTTCCAAAATTTTCACTTATTATTGTATTGTCATGGAAAAAGCTTTCGTAGTGAAATCAAATCAAATTTTTTGGGGTCATTTGGCAACTACGAAAGAAATTAAAAGAACTACAAATAACTACAAACGATTCTGAACAAGAATCAATCATGACATTGTCGAATTTCCCAAAATTTTCACTTATTATTGTATTGTCATGGAAAAAGCTTTCGTAGTGAAATCAAATCAATTTTTTTGGGGTCATTTGGCAACTACGAAAGAAATTAAAAGAACTACAAATAACTACAAACGATTCTGAACAAGAATCAATCATTTAAAAGTCGAATTTTCCAAAATTTTTACTTATTATTGAATTGTCATGGAAAAAGCTTTCGTAGTGAAATCAAATCAAATTTTTTGGGGTACTTTGGCAACTACGAAAGAAATGAAAAGAACTACAAATAACTACAAACGATTCTCAACAAGAATCAATCATGACATTGTCGAATTTCCCAAAATTTTCACTTATTATTGTATTGTCATGGAAAAAGCTTTCGTAGTGAAATCAAATCAATTTTTTTGGGGTCTTTTGGCAACTACGAAAGAAATGAAAACAACTACAAATAACTACAAACGATTCTGAACAAGAATCAATCATTTAAAAGTCGAATTTTCCAAAATTTTCACTTATTATTGAATTGTCATGGAAAAAGCTTTCGTAGTGAAATCAAATCAAATTTTTTGGGGTAATTTGGCAACTACGAAAGAAATGAAAAGAACTACAAATAACTACAAACGATTCTGAACAAGAATCAATCATTAAAGTGTCGAATTTTCCAAAATTTTCTCGTTTTATTCAATTGTCATGGAAAAAGCTCTCATAGTGAAATCAAATAATTTTTTTTTGGGTTATCACGCAACTACGAAAGAAATGAAAAGAACTACAAATAACTACAAACGATTCTGAACAAGAATCAATCAAGGAAGTGTAGGTTTGATCAAGTTTTTTGTTCTCTAAGTCCATTCCTTGTAAAAGACATCAACGCGCTCTCGTAATGAAATTATTTTTTCTCTCGTTATTAGGCTTGTATTGAGAAAAAGTAAAGAACTACAATCAAATACAAACGATTCTGTACCAGACTCAATTATGAAAATGTCGAATTTTCCAAGATTTTCAAATTTTTTTTTTATGAGAGAGCTTTGGCACTTAAATATTATTTATTATTTTGGGGTAGTTTGGCAATTACAAACGAAAAGAAAAGTACTACACATAACTACAAACGATTCTGAACAAGAATCAATCAATAAAGTGTCGAATTTTCAAAAATATTCACTTATTATTGAAATGTCATGGAAAAAGTTCTCGTAGTGAAATGAAATCAATTTTTTTGGGGTTATTTGGCAACTACGAAAGAAATGAAAAGAACTACAAATAACTACAAACGATTCTGAACAAGAATCAATCATTAAAGTGTCGAATTTACCAAAATTTTCACTTATTATTGAATTATCATGGAAAAAGCTCTCGTAGTGAAATCAAATCAATTTTTTGGGGTTATCTGGAAACTACAAACGAAAACAAAAGAACTACAAATAACTACAAACGATTCTGAACAAGAATCAATCATGACATTGTCGAATTTCCCAAAATTTTCACTTATTATTGTATTGTCATGGAAAAAGCTTTCGTGGTGAAATCAAATCAATTTTATTGGGGTCATTTGGCAACTACGAAAGAAATGAAAAGAACTACAAATAACTACAAACGATTCTGAACAAGAATCAATCATTTAAAAGTCGAGTTTTCCAAAATTTTCACTTATTATTGAATTGTCATGGAAAAAGCTCTCGTAGTGAAATCAAATCAATTTTTTTGGGGTTATTTGGTAGCTACGAAAGAAATGAAAAGAACTACAAATAACTACAAACGATTCTGAACAATAATCAATCATTAAAGTGTTGAATTTTCCGAATTTATCACTTATTATTGAATTGTCATGGAAAAAGCTTTCGTAGTGAAATCAAATCAATTTTTTTGGGGTAATTTGGCAGTTACGAAAGAAATGAAAAGAAATACAAATAACTACAAACGATTCTGAACAAGAATCAATCATTAAAGTGTCGAATTTTCCAAAACTTTCTCGTTTTATTCAATTGTCATAGAAAAAGCTCTCATAGTGAAATAAAATATTTTTTTTTGGGGTTATCACGCAACTACGAAAGAAATGAAAAGAACTACAAATAACTACAAACGATTCTGAACAAGAATCAATCATTAAAGTGTCGAATTTTCCAAAATTTTCTCGTTTTATTCAATTGTCATGGAAAAAGCTCTCATAGTGAAATCAAATAATTTTTTTTTGGGTTATCACGCAACTACGAAAGAAATGAAAAGAACTACAAATAACTACAAACGATTCTGAACAAGAATCAATCAAGGAAGTGTAGGTTTGATCAAGTTTTTTGTTCTCTAAGTCCATTCCTTGTAAAAGACATCAACGCGCTCTCGTAATGAAATTATTTTTTCTCTCGTTATTAGGCTTGTATTAAGAAAAAGTAAAGAACTACAATCAAATACAAACGATTCTGTACCAGACTCAATTATGAAAATGTCGAATTTTCCAAGATTTTGAAATTTTTTTTTATGAGAGAGCTTTGGCACTTAAATATTATTTATTATTTTGGGGTAGTTTGGCAATTACAAACGAAAAGAAAAGAACTACAAATAACTACAAACGATTCTGAACAAGAATCAATCATTAAAGTGTCGAATTTTCCAAAATATTCACTTATTATTGAAATGTCATGGAAAAAGTTCTCGTAGTGAAATGAAATCAAATTTTTTGGGGTTATTTGGCAACTACGAAAGAAATGAAAAGAACTACAAATAACTACAAACGATTCTGAACAAGAATCAATCATTAAAGTGTCGAATTTACCAAAATTTTCACTTATTATTGAATTATCATGGAAAAAGCTCTCGTAGTGAAATCAAATCAATTTTTTGGGGTTATCTGGAAACTACAAACGAAAACAAAAGAACTACAAATAACTACAAACGATTCTGAACAAGAATCAATCATGACATTGTCGAATGTCCCAAAATTTTCACTTATTATTGTATTGTCATGGAAAAAGCTTTCGTGGTGAAATCAAATCAATTTTTTTGGGGTCATTTGGCAACTACGAAAGAAATGAAAAGAACTACAAATAACTACAAACGATTCTGAACAAGAATCAATCATTTAAAAGTCGAATTTTCCAAAATTTTCACTTATTATTGAATTGTCATGGAAAAAGCTCTCGTAGTGAAATCAAATCAATTTTTTTGGGGTTATTTGGTAGCTACGAAAGAAATGAAAAGAACTACAAATAACTACAAACGATTCTGAACAATAATCAATCATTAAAGTGTTGAATTTTCCAAATTTATCACTTATTATTGAATTGTCATGGAAAAAGCTTTCGTAGTGAAATCAAATCAATTTTTTTGGGGTAATTTGGCAGTTACGAAAGAAATGAAAAGAAATACAAATAACTACAAACGGTTCTTAACAAGAATCAATCATTAAAGTGTCGAATTTTCCAAAACTTTCTCGTTTTATTCAATTGTCATGGAAAAAGCTCTCATAGTGAAATCAAATATTTTTTTTTGGGGTTATCACGCAACTACGAAAGAAATGAAAAGAACTACAAATAACTACAAACGATTCTGAACAAGAATCAATCAAGGAAGTGTAGGATTGATCCAGTTTTTTTTCTCTAAGTCCATTCCTTGTAAAAGACATCAACGCGCTCTCGTAATCAAATTATTTTTTCTCTCGTTATTAGGCTTGTATTAAAAAAAGTAAAGAACTACAATCAAATACAAACGATTCTGTACCAGACTCAATTATGAAAATGTCGAATTTTCCAAGATTTTCAATTTTTTTTTTATGAGAGAGCTTTGGCACTTAAATATTATTTATTATTTTGGGGTAGTTTGGCAATTACAAACGAAAAGAAAAGAACTACAAATAACTACAAACGATTCTGAACAAGAATCAATCATTAAAGTGTCGAATTTTCCAAAATATTCACTTATTATTGAAATGTCATGGAAAAAACTCTCGTAGTGAAATCAAATCAATTTTTTGGGGTTATCTGGAAACTACAAACGAAAAGAAAAGAACTACAAATAACTACAAACGATTCTGAACAAGAATCAATCATGACATTGTCGAATTTCCCAAAATTTTCACTTATTATTGTATTGTCATGGAAAAAGCTTTCGTAGTGAAATCAAATCAAATTTTTTGGGGTCATTTGGCAACTACGAAAGAAATTAAAAGAACTACAAATAACTACAAACGATTCTGAACAAGAATCAATCATGACATTGTCGAATTTCCCAAAATTTTCACTTATTATTGTATTGTCATGGAAAAAGCTTTCGTAGTGAAATCAAATCAATTTTTTTGGGGTCATTTGGCAACTACGAAAGAAATGAAAAGAACTACAAATAACTACAAACGATTCTGAACAAGAATCAATCATTTAAAAGTCGAATTTTCCAAAATTTTCACTTATTATTGAATTGTCATGGAAAAAGCTTTCGTAGTGAAATCAAATCAAATTTTTTGGGGTAATTTGGCAACTACGAAAGAAATGAAAAGAACTACAAATAACTACAAACGATTCTGAACAAGAATCAATCATGACATTGTCGAATTTCCCAAAATTTTCACTTATTATTGTATTGTCATGGAAAAAGCTTTCGTAGTGAAATCAAATCAAATTTTTTGGGGTCATTTGGCAATTACGAAAGAAATTAAAAGAACTACAAATAACTACAAACGATTCTGAACAAGAATCAATCATTTAAAAGTCGAATTTTCCAAAATTCTCACTTATTATTGTATTGTCATGGAAAAAGCTTTCGTAGTGAAATCAAATCAAATTTTTTGGGGTCATTTGGCAACTACGAAAGAAATTAAAAGAACTACAAATAACTACAAACGATTCTGAACAAGAATCAATCATGACATTGTCGAATTTCCCAAAATTTTCACTTATTATTGTATTGTCATGGAAAAAGCTTTCGTAGTGAAATCAAATCAAATTTTTTGGGGTAATTTGGCAACTACGAAAGAAATGAAAAGAACTACAAATAACTACAAACGATTCTGAACAAGAATCAATAATTTAAGTGTCGAATTTTCCAAAATTTTCTCGTTTTATTCAATTGTCATGGAAAAAGCTCTCATAGTGAAATCAAATACATTTTTTTGGGGTTATCACGCAACTACGAAAGAAATGAAAAGAACTACAAATAACTACAAACGATTCTGAACAAGAATCAATCAAGGAAGTGTAGGATTGATCAAGTTTTTTTTTCTCTAAGTCCATTCCTTGTAAAAGACATCAACGCGCTCTCGTAATGAAATTATTTTTTCTCTCGTTATTAGGCTTGTATTGAGAAAAAGTAAAGAACTACAATCAAACACAAACGATTCTGTACCAGACTCAATTATGAAAATGTCGAATTTTCCAAGTTTTTCAATTTTTTTTTATGAGAGAGCTTTGGCACTTAAATATCCTTTATTATTTTGGGGTAATTTGGCAACTACAAACGAAATGAAAAGAACTACAAATAACTACAAACGATTCTGAACAAGAATCAATCATTTAAAAGTCGAATTTTCCAAAATTTTCACTTATTATTGAATTGTCATGGAAAAAGCTCTCGTAGTGAAATCAAATCAATTTTTTGGGGTTATTTGGTAGCTACGAAAGAAATGAAAAGAACTACAAATAACTACAAACGATTCTGAACAATAATCAATCATTAAAGTGTCGAATTTTCCAAATTTATCACTTATTATTGAATTGTCATGGAAAAAGCTTTCGTAGTGAAATCAAATCAAATTTTTTGGGGTAATTTGGCAACTACGAAAGAAATGAAAAGAACTACAAATAACTACAAACGATTCTGAACAAGAATCAATCATTAAAGTGTCGAATTTTCCAAAATTATCACTTATTATTGAATTGTCATGGAAAAAGCTTTCGTGGTGAAATCAAATCAAATTTTTTGGGGTAATTTGGCAACTACAAATGAAAAGAAAAGAACTACAAATAACTACAAACGATTCTGCACAAGAATCAATCATTAAAGTGTCGAATTTTCCAAAATATTCACTTTTTATTGTATTGTCATGGAAAAAGCTCTCGTACTGAAATCAAATCAATTTTTTTTGGGTTATTTAGCAACTACGAAAGAAATGAAAAGAACTACAAATAACTACAAACGATTCTGAGCAATTATCAATCAAGTAAGTGAAGGATTGATTAAGTTTTTATTTCATTTAGTCCATTCCTTGTAAAAGGCATCAACGCGCTCTCGTAGTGAAATAAATTTTTCTTCCGTTGTAAGGCTTTTATTAATGAAAAGGAAAGAACTACAATCAACTACAAACGATTCTGTACCAGAATCGATCATAAAAGTAAAGTGTTGCCAAGACTAGGCACGTAAATCTTTTATACTAAAAAGTTATCAGATTCCGTAGTAAGTACCAAAGCTTTTACTCTGTAAGTCCTAACTTTATAAGCTCTAACTGTATAAAGCCAACATCTTGGTCAAACAGTAGTACTACGGCTTGGTCGTTACTTGACATGAACGCGCTCTCATCTTTAATTTCATGAAAAAGCTCTTTATCGGGAAAAGACATCAACGGGCTCTTAAGGCGTTTTTATTTTTTTTTATTTTTTGGGGTTTTTTGGCTACTACAAATGAAAATAAAGGAACTACAATCAACTACAAACGATTCTAAGCCAGTATCAACAATAAAAGTATAAGATTTCAAAAGTGGGGTGCTGGGATTTTTTTCACCCCCATAACTTTTTTTTGGGGCAACTACAAATAAAATCCTTTTAACTACAATTAACTACAAACAAAATACTATAAGAAAAAAAATATAAATAAAAAATTGGTCAAGGTCGGGTGCCAAGTTCACAGAGGTCCGGCCGAAACGGTGTCCAATCTCGAGGACCGGCCGGCCCCACCCGCAGCCAACGCTCCTGAGTCCGAGCGCGTCTTGCCAGCACTTTTTGCTGGTGTGCTCAGCTGTTTCGTTTTAGAACGCGTGATCATGTTCCGCGAAGGACCAAAATGTCCCGGAATCCAGGACAATTTACACTTCGATAGCTATAAAAATTGGGAGCAACGAAAAAGCCGGGCTTCACACAGAGCATTTAATGACAACTGATCTAAAAACAAAAGGTAAAACAAAATACCATAAAAACATAGACAAAATGTATAAAAAGTATAAATAACACATAAAACCTCAAATTAGTCCTCGACAACGGGGTGGATTATTCGTTAGCTAAAGGTGCATGGTTAGATTACCTAGTTCGGTAGGTTTGGTATGATCAAATTTGTGAATTGCGATAAAGGGCAAGGTTTAGACTTCGAATATTCGCTTAAGGTACGCTTTTACTCAATAAACAAAATGACCCGTTATCTTAAAACTTACGTAAAGTTACTTGTATCTAGAAAAAGCATTAGCCGCACCGTAATAAAACATACTTTTTGATTTCGTTTCCTTTGAAATTGAGTTAGGTTCTTAGGTTTAACTGTATTCATGAAGCCTATTGAGAGGAATACAGTAAAAACATTATTTCCTTCGTATTTGGATACCTACGGTTCCTCATTCACTGTTAATACCCGGCAAAATACACAGAAACTGTAACTATAACGGATGAAAATAGATTTACCTAGTAATAAAAAATATTCGAATAATCGAAACCTCAGCGGCCGAATATTCGAATATCAAAACAGGTCGAATATTCGACATATTCGAATATTCGAATATTCGAATTGCAAGCCCTAAACGGTGCGTGTATCGAAACGTTACACTACCACCTTTCCTATTGCTACTGGCACATCCAAATTCTAAATTCCCTTTTTAAATTCAAATCCTTCTTCAAATTCCATTCCATGATTTTTATTTTCAGTTCGATCCAAAACTTCGATCGATAAACATATTTTTATTTTAACGGACTGTACTTCCTACATAGTTTTCTAAGTTTTATTTTATTGTATAAGTGATCTAAATAGTTAATACACTAGCAAAAAGCAGAGCTTTGTAAGGGCTCGCGGAGGTTTTCTACCTTAACCCATTATGACCTAGCGGTGCCATACGGCACCGCTTTCTGTGCTTAGTTTTTCGCTCTCTATGCTTACAATAAGCGGAAAATTAAAGAGTTTTGTGTTTAATTAGATGGTCAAGGGTACCAGTTATCACTATAATCACATATTTTTAAACAACTTGGATAGTTGCTACTGGCACAGGTACCCAAAAATGAGGCTTGAAAAAAAATGCAAATTTTAGCTTTCATTCTAAGTAAATGGATCAGAAATCGTTTTTATTCTAGTAAAATATTAATGAAATATATTTTATTAGGATTTGGTACATATGGTTAATCCGATGATACACATGGAGTATTAAATTATGATTTCAGGTTTTGTACACGGCATGAGAAAAGTTGCGGGTGCCATACGGCACCCCTAGGCGCTTATGTAGTCTTATGAGATGACATATGTTACATATACTATGTTTGATTTTCCCGTATTTCTTTGCCTTTTTATCATGATTTAAGAATGTCATAGGGTTATTTAAATATCTTAAGTACAATTACTGTTAATCAAGTAAGAATTTTGAGTTTTGTTGCAATGATGAACCTCTACTCCATAAAATTTATCAAGGTTTGTCCACCCACTTTGTTGGGTGTCTCTTCATTAGTGACACCGCTGGTTGTTATTAAATAACATAATATAGTTCCAAAATCA
Source organism: Cydia splendana (assembly GCF_910591565.1). Lineage (NCBI taxonomy): Eukaryota > Metazoa > Arthropoda > Insecta > Lepidoptera > Tortricidae > Cydia > Cydia splendana. The sequence continues at coordinate 1,148,027 of NC_085984.1, forward strand.
AGGAAAAACATCAGTAAACAGGGGAAAATAAAAAATATTACACGCAACATACATACTTTTAAAATACAACGTTAACACCTAGCGGTGCCGTTATGCATCACCAATTTTTTTTTCCAAAAGTATAAATTTCACTAAAACTTAATTAAAATGTGTTCTATAGTCATTATTAATAATATATTTAAAAAATATCCAATTCTGAGAATATAAAATAATTTAGGCGCTCACTGGTTCAGGGTAGTTATTAGCCTAGCGGTGCCATTTGGCACCCATTGTTTTTTCCAGAAGTAGTAAATCAATTCAACTTTTAATGGTCAAAAATTACTAAGGGGATATATAACAACAATATATCCAAAAATCATCACTTTCTGGGATCCTAAAATAATTCAGGTCATAATGGGTTAATTAACGTACCGAACCGGTTGCTGTCCGGTACGCCTGTCTGTTACAGCTTTTACTTTGTCCTTTAAAAACGTGTCCAGACGACAAAATCAAATTGCCAATATCATCCACACGTAATATACAATTTCATAAGTGCTTATTACATCCTACACGGCCGCCCAGTACTTTTTGTAAGGAACCCAACTCTGGCTTTCCTATATAATGTTGGGTCAGCGAGCCAATGTTCTTGAATTTATTTTTGCGTCCACTCCACACAATTGATCGAAAAACTATCCCGTCTGGACACCTACTGGCGGTAATCACGCTGCTCCGCACATAAACTAACACACACAGTTCCACTAGGTACAGCCAGGGTCCAGCATCAGCTCTATCTTGGGTACTGCTCTTCCAAGGTCTCATTAAGACGTGTCAGATGGCCAAAACAGCGTGTGCCTATGTTGCAACAAACCTGAGTTCCACTAGGTACTGCCAGGGTTCAGCATGAGTTCTATCTTGGGTACTGTTCTCCCAAGTGCTCATCATGACGAGTCGGATGTCCAAAATAGCGTGTGTCTATGTTGCATCAAACCTGATCGAGTTCCACTAGGTACAGCCAGGGTTCAGCATCAGCTCTTTCTTGGGTACTACTTTCCTAAGTTCTCATCAAGACGAGTTGCATGACCAAAACAGCGTGTGCCTATGTTGTATAAAACCCGAGCTCCATTAGGCACTGTCAGGGTTCAGCATCAGCTATCTTGGGTACTGAAAGTACTGATCTACCCAGTGATCATCATGACGAGTCGGATATCCAAAACAGCGTGTGTCTATGTATGTTGCATCAAACCCGAGCTCCACTAGGTACTGCCAGGGTTCGGCATCGGCTCTATCTTGGGTACTACTCTCCTAAGTGCTCATCAAGATGAGTCGGATGAACAAACCATAATGTGCCTTTGTTACACCAAACCTGAGTTCCACTAGGTACTGCCAGGGTACTCTGGGTCATTTTGCTGAACTGCACGCCGACGTTTCGATTGGCGTGCAGTTCCCATACAAGTTGCAGTCGGGTTGTAGTCCGTCTGTATCGGCCCTAAGTCACTGAAGTTTGTATTAATTATGCTTATCTTTATTTATAATTTTAGCAGTTCCAAGCAATAGTAACACTAAAGGCGCCATTCATTAATTACGTAAGACAATTTTTGCCAGCTTTTGACCCCCTCCCACCCCTATGTAAGAAATAATAAGAATAGGCTGACCCCGTCCCCCTCCCACCAATATAATTTATTTTCAAAAAAATATTTTTATGAATGTTTATTTGTACCTGCACAAAGGTACTTGAGCTCGTTTAAGCTAACTCTGCACCGTGTTTGATAGCATAGAGTGTGGAAGTATTATTTTAAACGTCATAATTTCATAGAAATTAAAAAAAATATCGCATCTTTGTGATCTTACTTAAGAACTATGAAAACCCCCTCCCGCCCCCTTGTAAGAAAACATAAGATATGTTCGACCCCCCTCCACCCCAAAATCGTCTTACGTAATAAATTAATGGCGCCAAAACTGTATCTCGAACTGAAAATACCCGATTTAAGTTTGCTAACACAACATGACTGATCATCACATCGTCAGCGTCACAAAACATACGAGTAAATTAACAATCAATCAATCAATCAAAAATATACTTTATTCATGTAGGCCTAGCAACAAGCTCTTATGAATCGTAACTAACCTCCGCAGTACAGCAAGATTGATTGTTCTAGTAGGTATTCACAAAAACTTAATTGCTAAAATGGGAATCAAACCAAGTGAAGCGAGGTGGGTTGAATCCAAAATTGTACCCACTTTGGTATTCATCGTTGTTAATGGCGTAAGCGCCACCGACATTATTGAACTTGAAAACACCACATAGGTATCGTATTGTCTGAATACCCACAACACAAGCCTTCTTACTTAATCAATTTGTACAAGAATGTCCAATATTTATTTATTACTAACGCCATCTGTTAGAGAAAGAAATAATTAACATTAGCACGAATGTTAATTCATCATTTTGCCAACAGATGGCGATAGTAGTAATACAAAGTGTTATTACTTTATTTTATTTTTTTAGGTTTATAAAATGATATTTTTATGTTTGATAACACATCTAGACATGAATTTAAATTACTATGTTAAATTTCAAACCTAACAGTGCAGTAGTTTTTCCGTAAAGTGTACCACAAGAATGTTCGTCGATTAGTGATAGGGCTCGCTTCGCTCGCCCTAAATATGAAAAGTGCGGTGAATAGTGTGCACTACCTAGTACCCAACCGCAACTCCAGATCTATACCCACATCTTAAAGGCACATTCATTGTAAGTTTTTAGTAATATCTAAGTAATTTACGAAAGTGTTTTATACATATTATGTGTAACTGCATCGCAGACTAACCATTGACCTGTATTGTTACAGGTGCCTTTTTATTTAAATCAATAAACACCCTACGTCGTCCTGGATCCTGCCTTTTCATTCCCATAATCTCGTGAGGCTCCATCAGCTGCCCCCTCACAGTTTATAACCGCTTATGGTGACCGTTCTAAGCCCGTTTTAAACTCGTTGCCATATATCTTGCTCGCTCTTGCCAGTCTTATAACTATTCGCTTGCTCTTTCTGACGAGTCCTGCTCTTGCGAATAAAACGCGGGTACTAAGGGGATATGAAACGCAGATGCTACGGCGATTAGAGGCGGATGCTATGGGGATGATACGCGGTTCCTACGGGCACTAAACCCGTTATGTACGGATATGAAACAATGTGGACACGGTATAGTGGGCATAGTAGTCCGTATCGCATTAAATTCCGTGCCTGATACGTTCACAGCACGGTCATGGTATGATACGGTGTAGTGGGCAGAGACCTTTATGTGGCTGGCCAGGCCGAACTTGCTCTTAAATACTTTATTGCACGCGTGACAATTGTTCATTACTTTCCGCACAGCACTTCTAACATCCGTTCACTTCAAAATACCTACATAAGTTAAGCGTGCTCTTAGACCAGTTTACCCTACATGGTTTTATTTAAATTGACTAAATATCAACTAATTTCCCCGGTGTCTGATTGAGTTAAAAAATTATAGGTCCTTGCGTTATTCCGACGACAATAGTATAATATGCCATTTAGCATGAAGTTGAGATGATGCACTCGGAAGGTAGCCAAAGAAAGAGCTACTCGAGGAGGTGATCACAGCAGTATGCTCTCTGTTGCAGTTGTCAAGTCGACACGTGAACAGGAGATGAACTGGAGTAAAATCCCGTTCGCCACCAAGCCGGGCTCGGTTGTTATTTCGATCCGGGGTAGCCATAACGCCGTCCTCTCCGTTCGCGAAAACTTTCATGGAGATGAAAAAGACATGGTAATTAACAAATCACAGATATTGAATCTGAATTAAATATAAAGAACATTCACAAACTGACCGAGAATTTCTGGTAACTTTCATAAGAAAATTCTCTAATAATTTTCCACTTAGAAAGTTCCCGTTCAGAACTTCAGATTTGGGATTATTATTATTACTCAATGCCTTGTGTCAATGCCAAGTGCAGACCAAATCAGAAAGTCGTACTTCGAACCAATTTACCAATTTAATAGAGTGTATGTGATTACTTTATAATATACAATATATACAGTGGTACCACTAAACGAAATTAATAACTAGCTTAAGACGAAACAGGAGCTGAGTTTTAAATATTTTAGGTAAATATACCCGTCTCGCTAACGGAAGCGGCACCTAAAAGTAATATGCGATAAGGACAAGGCGAAAAATCATGCGTAAAAATCTCAAAAATCGAGGTTTCGTACTCTTCTGTTTCCTCCTCCATAACTTGACCAATCGTAACCAAATTTGGAAATGTAAATGATTATGAAATTATCTGTGTCGGACCGTTTTGCTTTTTTGGCTAATTGATATCAGTTTTGAATGCCACGCCTCTCATTACGGCATAGTCAATTAGGCCATTTTGGCCATTTTTGAAGGGCTCTAGCGGCTTAAAAAACAAAAATATCAAAAAAAGCAAAACGGTCCGACACAGATATTGACAATATTAATCTGTGTTGAAAAAATCATTGCTCTAGCTTCAAAAACCACGGAGGAAAACGAGGAGTACGTTTGTATGGAGAAATGACCACTCCCGTTGGCTCTTAAATCTAAAATAGGCCCCTGAGGCAGGTCATTGTACCAAGGATGCTGACGGCATTTCCTCGCTGTATCGCAATGCTGATACGATGTGCGAGGTAGCCGCCAGCTCTTCGGTCACCAGTTACGCCAACCAGACGCTTCGCGATTTCTGCAAACAACTTATGCGCGCTGGGATCCCATGGACATAGAGTTTCAACTCTAAATGGTACAATATTAGATTACTAACCTACTTCCATTTGACATAGAAATTTGATATTTGGTATCAAGGTAAACTATTAGGTGTGTATAAAGGGAAAAAATTGAAAACTGAAAATTGACTGAAATTTGGATGGAAAAAATCATAATATATAGGTCGACCGAAAGTGCGATTTTGTGTCTTTAGCAAGCTGTCAGGTACTACAAGGACAGGAACACGCCGATCTATGCGTGCTTCCTGGACTTGTCAAAGGCGTTTGACCTGGTTGTGTACGACAAGCTATGGGACAAGTTTACAAAAACGGGAGTGCCCATTAAATATGTCGCATTGCTTAAACATTGGTACAACAGCCAGGTCAATCGAGTGAGATGGGCCGGAGAGGAGTCTGACGAGTACAGACTACAATGTGGGGTGAGACAGGGAGGGCTAACATCACCTCTCCTTTTCAACCTCTACGTAAACGAGTTGATCGAGGCACTCAGCAGGGCACATGTCGGTTGCCATATAGGTAATGTGTGTTTTAATAATATAAGTTACGCGGACGACATGGCCTTGCTGGAGCCCTCGGCTGATGCGGTACGACAGCTCATCAATATATGTGAGGAATACGCCAAGCAACATGGTCTAAAATACAACACGGCCAAAAGTGAGCTTCTTATTTTCAAAGCTCGTAAGTATAACCCGTCTACGGAGCCGAGGATCATGTTGTGCGGCGCACCTCTAAAAGTTGTAGATCACTTCAAGTATCTGGGGCATATGCTCACAATTGACGCTCTTTAGAGCTTACTGTCAGAATTTCTACACGTGCAGCCTGTGGGTGAAGTTTATACAACGAGCCTATAACGCATTGCGCGTTCAATATAATAACATCTTGAGGATGCTGTTGCGGCTGCCGAAGCACTGTAGTGCGTCCGGATTGTTCGCCGAGGCGCGAGTAGTTGACTTTTTCGCCATTAGGCGGAAAAGAATCGCCTCCATGCTGAGGCGGGTGCGCGGCAGCAGCAACAGTCTTCTCAGGGTGTTGGCCGAGCGCCTCGACTGCCCGATTACAAAGTTTTGGGTGGAGGTGGCAATTGGGAGAGCTAAATAGAGCATGGCAACCTGCGCTCCTCGTCTCGCAATGGCCACGCCAAATACTAGTTTTTAGTCATTAGTTTTCATTTTTATATTATAGTTTTCATTCGTTCTTTTATTTTTAGTAATTAACATTGTTTTTAAGTTTATACCTACTAATAACGCTATGGATCAATGATCTGAAATAAACGATTTTTATTTTTTATTTTTTTATAGGTACATAATAAATATACTTAGATAATTATTAGATTAAATAAGACTTATAGGCCAAAAAGCTAACCCACTTCCAGGTGACCTAGAAACTTGATATTTGACAGTAAGGTGAGGTAGACTATTATTAGGTGTTTATAGAGGAAAAAAATTAAGTTAAAAAAGTTTTAAGTCAAACGGTTTTATTTTCATCAGAAAGTGTGTAAAAACTAGAAAATAAAAATTATTATAGTAATCGGAGTCTTATATACTTCCTATGCTCCTTTCTGGACAGTAATCATGCAAGACGGGTAGCAATGTAGTCTTCTGGAGTCTGATTCTAAACGCCACTTTAGACACTATGTCAGTGATTAAAGTATTAATCGGATTTTTTTCTCAGACTAAAATAAAAACGTGGGGCGTTAGAAGAAAATATAATACATATATTTGTAAAAGAAGATCTTAGTAAACATACCCGTAACTAGAAAACATAATATAATTTTACTTACGTCATATAATTACGCCTTCGGCTCTACGCGGAGCTCGGCCGTCAGCCTTCGCAATAATGACACTTGTACCATTGTTCTGTGTTTGAGCACTAACCTTCCGGACGCTTCGGGCCTTCGGCCCTACGCGGAAGTCGGCCTTCGGCCTTCGCAATAAAGACACTTGTACCATTGTTGTTTGAGCACTTACCTCCCAGACGCTTCGGGCCTTCGGCCCTACGCGGACCTCGGCCTTCGCATTTAGACACTTATACTTTAGTTCTTTGTTTGAGCACTAACCTCCCGGACGCGAATTTACAAAGCCTATACTAATAAGGTTCAGATGCGAACTGAACTGGATTAGCTTTTATTTGGACAAAACTTGACAAAACCCTAATCGCGAATTTACAAAAGCTATACTTAGTCTGTTCGAGATTCTGAAAACGGTGAAAAATAGAGATACTACTTCTAAAAATACGTGTGATACCTCATTAGATTCGTCATGATGCCTAGAAAAATATATTCGAAGCGTGTATTAGCACACAAAAAATATCAAAAGTTATAAACAAAAAAGGGGGAAAAAGTAGATATTTTTTATTTCCCCAATATCTCAAAAAGTATTAATATTTAAGAAACCAAAATTAATATTATAAAAGAGGAGGATATTTCCAATAAAACATTCCATACTTGCAGAACTGTATCTCCGTTATTTATACTCTATATTCAACGCTGAACACAGCCCTCCGCGCCTCATTTAACACGTTCTAAGCCTCGTGCGGCGCGTGCGCGCCCTGTCAGCAAAAGACGCGTTAACCAATAATTTGCATTAACCCAAATTCAGTGTACTTTTCGGATCGGATAATTATAACATTTTATAACATAACTTTCAACAATATGGTGCGCGCCTCGCGCGTGTCGTGAAAAGGCGATTACGTAACATTAAATATAATTTTAAAGGTATTAAATATTCATTTTTTTATTAATTATGGTGTATTTAAAACATGTCAACAAATGTACTACTTGTAGAAATTTATCTTAGAGTTATTTTTTCAACAAGTTAGGCGATTATTACTTAACAAAATTTTCTCGAACATCCTTCTTTAATTAAAACGAAAAAAAATGTATAAATAACTGTCGTAAAATTATGTCGCTCTTTAGAGCCCTTCTCATATACATGCTCAATAAGATCACGATATAAATTGTGGGGATCTTTCTCTTTTACTCCAATGAAAGCGTAATAAGAGTCATCATCATCATCATCTCAGCCATAAGACGTCCACTGCTGAACATAGGCCTCCCCCTTGGACCTCCATACGTGCCGGTTGGAAGCGACCCGCATCCAGCGTCTTCCGGCGACCTTAACAAGATCGTCTGTCCATCTTGTGGGTGGACGTCCTACGCTGCGCTTGCTAGTCCGTGGTCTCCACTCGAGCACTTTTCGACCCCATCGGCCATCTTCTCTGCGTGCAATGTGGCCTGCCCATTGCCACTTCAGCTTGCTAATCCGGTGGGCTATGTCGGTGACTTTAGTTCGTCTACGGATCTCCTCATTTCTGATTCGATCACGTAGAGAAACTCCGAGCATAGCCCTCTCCATAGCTCGTTGAGCGACTTTGAGTTTTGAGATGAGGCCGATAGTGAAAGACCACGTTTCGGAGCCGTAAGTCATCACTGGTAACACACATTGATTAAAGACTTTCGTCTTGAGGCACTGAGGTATGTCGGACGAAAAGACATTACGTAGTTTCCCGAACGCTGCCCAACCGAGTTGGATTCGGCGGTTGACCTCTTTCTCGAAGTTGGACCTACCTAATTGGACTACTTGTCCTAGGTAGATGTACGAGTCAACAACTTCGAGTACCGAGTTCCCAACAGAGACTGGGATGGGCACAACATTGGCATTTGACATAAGTTTCGTCTTGTCCATGTTCATTTTCAAGCCCACCCGTTGTGAAACTCGGTTGAGGTCATCGAGCATCATGCTGAGTTCCTCCATCGACTTTGCCATGACTACGATATCGTCGGCAAACCGAAGGTGAGTGATGTATTCGCCGTTGATGTTGATGCCAAGTCTTTCCCATTCCAGGAGCTTGAAGGCGTCTTCCATTACGGCAGTAAACAGTTTCGGAGAGATAACGTCTCCCTGCCTTACGCCTCTTCGCAATGGAATCGCCCTCGTGCTCTGCTCCTGTACTCGGACCGACATGATGGCGTTACTATACAAACACTTCAACACTTCGATGTACCGATAGTCAATATGGCATCGCTGAAGAGACTCAAGCACCGCCCATGTTTCCACCGAATCGAAGGCTTTCTCATAGTCCACAAACGCTAAGCATAATGGCAAGTTATACTCTTCGATCTTCTGTATAACTTGCCGCAGCGTATGGATGTGGTCTATGGTACTATAGCCTTTTCGGAAACCGGCTTGTTCGGGAGGCTGGAAGTCATCAAGTCTGTGTTCGAGACGGTTCGTGACGACCCTTGAAAACAGCTTATAGACATGGCTCAGAAGCGTGATGGGTCTGTAGTTCTTCAATAGGTTGTTATCACCTTTTTTGAAGAACAGCACCACCTCGCCTCTATTCCATGTTTCAGGCATTATGCCCTCGGACAAGACGGAATTTAAGAGCTTCTGGAGGACTTTAAGTACCGGTGTTCCACCCGCTCTCAGAAGCTCTGAAGTGATGCCCGGCACCTTGTTGTTCTTAAGCTGCTTCAAGGCCATCCTAATCTCGTACAGACTGATGTCCGGGATATCTTCGGTGTAATGTCGGGACAGCTTGGCTCTTGGATCTCCTACCAAGCTGTCAACGGGCTTTGCGATCGAAGTGTATAACTGTCCATAGAACCTCTCGATCTCACCTTAAACCTCCGCTTTGCTCGACGCTATGCTGCCATCTTCCCGTTTCAGCTTTGTCAGCTGGCTTTGCCCAATAGACTTGTCCTTTGCGAACACTTTGGAGCCTTGGTTTCTCTCAATAGTCTCTTTAATACGGTTAGTATTAAAGAGACGCAGATCATGTCGCAAGGACTTAGATATACGTCTATTGAGCTGCGTATATGACTCCGCGTCATCGGGAGACTGCAACTGTAGCGAGCGTCGTTCAGCCATGAGGTTTAAGGTTTGCTCGGTCAATTTCTGAGGTCTATCTTTACGGCGGGGTCTAAAAAACTTAGACCCTACTGTGTGGACAGTTTCCACTAGCCCGTCGTTGATTTCGTCCACTGAAGCCAAGTTCTCTAGGCAAGCAAAGCGGTTAGAGAGCTCGAGTTGGAAGCTTTCGGGGTTTTGAACATGGGCTCGAGTAGGTCGGAGCGTAGACTTCATCAGGCTGGACCTTTCAAGTTTAATATTGATATTCAGTGTGCCTCTTACGATTCGGTGATCACTACCGGTCTTTACCCTGTTGATCACAGAGACATCACTGAATATCCGTTTCTTGTCGGTCATGATGAAGTCTATCTCGTTTCTCGTGGAACCGTCAGGACTCATCCAGGTCCATTTCCTGTGAGGCGGCTTCTGGAAGAAAGAGTTCATCATGAAGAGTTCCTCTCTCTCCAGAAAGTCGGCCAGCCTCTGACCCCTAGGGTTCCGTTGCCCATACCCAAATTGCCCCACTCTCAACTCATTCCCGCTTCTCTTGCCCAACTTTGCGTTGAAGTCCCCCATAACAACAGTAAAGTAGGTTTTAGAAGTATGTATGGCCCTACTTACGTCCTCATACATAGCTTCTACTTCATCATCGGAGTGTGACGAGGTCGGTGCGTATACCTGAATGACCTTCAGCGAATATCTTTTGGATATTCTGAGTATTAGGTATACCACCCTGCTCGACACACTGTCGATGGTTATTATGTTGTTTACGAGGGACTTGTGAACGAGAAACACGACACCACCTTGGGACTGTTGGTCGCCCTCCCGGTGGTAGAGCAAGTTACCAGACTTCAGAGTTGTCGTGTCCTCCCCCTCTCTACGGACTTCGCATAACCCTACAATGTCCCAGTGTAACCTGCTCAGTTCCTCTTCCAGCTCGCAGATCTTTTCGTCAGTCCTCATAGTGCGTATGTTGTGTGTTATCAGGGCCAGTCGTCGTCGGGGCGGGTAGCCGTATCTTTGCCGGAGATTCTTAGCACCCCTGACCCCGCTAATGTCCTGACCGCTACCATAGCCAGAGCACCGGGGGTCGCCGGAACCTCGGGGCCGTGGTTTTATTGTGCTCATCATGATGGGGGGTGAATGCCATAATCGCCACGCTTGGCAGGCGGGTTGGCGATCGCAGTCGAGTGCACCGAATTTGAGGGACGCTGCTGCCCGTCCACCGGTGGTCTTGGACGTAGTTTAAGGACATACCCGGGTCCTTTTGGACGTAGTTTAAGGACATACCCGGGTCCTCTTGGACGTAGTTTAAGGACATACCCGGGTCCAGGACATACCCGGGTCCGGGTAATTAGAGTAACAGAGAAAAATGCCCGCAACTTGCGAACTTCGATTTTCGCGGTTATAGCCCTGATATCTTTTAAGATTCTGCAGCATCAGGATTTGAAGATCCAAGGTAAAAAATATTGATAATATCATTGTCACGGGGTCTTGATACGCATGCCAAATTTCATCGAAATTGGTTAAGTAGAAGTGGTCGAAAAATCGATTGCAAGATTTGAAGCACATTATATGTATATACAGAGAAGAAACGGGGTCAAGCTAAATAAAACCGTTTAACGTTTAAAAATCTGAAAACTGAAAGCCTAGTTAGTAGTTACCTACTTCGAATGAAACACTCATGTCATAAACGTATCTTTAACTCTATGTTTACAAATACCTCAGGTGTTTTCAGTCTCGGAGTCAATAATCGACTATTTTTATTTACCTTACAACCATCGTAAAACATTTGATATCAATCTTTATAAATACGTAACATGATGGTTAAGATTAACAGTTGACTCGTTCGGTCGTGTTCCAGGTGATCCTCGACGGCTTGATTACAAACAAGACACGCTTACAGAGCGGGTTTTATGGAAAGACTATGTATAACCCCGATAACAGCTCCCGCGGGCTCGGCGGGCCTGGAGCCTGGAAGGAGTACCTCTTGGTTGCGCACCCGAGCTCCGGCTTGTTCATAATGTCGCAGGCGCGCCAGTACGCCTGGGATAGTCACTTCTACCTCAATGACACGTTCCCCGCCCCCTGGGAATTCAAGTACATCGACGTGGCGGGTGAAAAAAGTGATATAACCTTCATAATCCAAGGTGTGTACACGAGCGCGGCTGCTATTTATTGTGATATAACCTTCATACTCCATGGTGTGTACACGAGCGCGGCTGCTATGTATTGTGATTTAACCTTCATACTCCATGGCGTGTACACGAGCACGGCTGCTATGTATTGTGATTTAACCTTTATACTCCATGGTGTATACACGAGCGCGGCTGCTATGTATTGTGATTTAACCTTCATACTCCATGGTGTATACACGAGCGCGGCTGCTATGTATTGTGATTTAACCTTCATACTCCATGGTGTGTACAGGAGCGCGGCTGCTATGTATTGTGATTTAACCTTCATACTCCATGGTGTGTACACGAGCGCGGCTGCTATGTATTGTGATTTAACCTTCATACTCCATGGCGTGTACACGAGCGCGGCTGCTATGTATTGTGATTTAACCTTCATACTCCATGGTGTGTACACGAGCGCGGCTGCTATGTATTGTGATTTAACCTTCATACTCCATGGTGTGTACACGAGCGCGGCTGCTATGTATTGTGATTTAACCTTCATATTCCATGGTGTGTACACGAGCGCGGCTGCTATGTATTGTGATTTAACCTTCATATTCCATGGTGTGTACACGAGCGCGGCTACTATTTATTGCGGCGGCTCGACCGTTTATGCTAATTAGTTAATTTTTAACCCCCAACGCATTAGGGTGTTATACTTAGTCAGGCAGTGCGGCACTGACCCCTGTCATATTATAAACTGTAACTGGCCCCTGGTGAGGCCAAACAGTATAATAAACCATATATAAAAAAAAATACTTAGTCAGGTCATTAAGTTCTGTCACAAAGGTTTTGACTGACAACATGTAATTGGCCCAGTTAAATTAAGGGTTTCACCTCGGAATGAAAGATAATAAGCTGGAAACTCGTATACACCTTCGTTATGACGTGTTAAATAGACATGTGTAAGTAATGCGCGTAATATCACAAATGAGATATCACTCGAACGCGTAATATTGCATTACGCATCACTCCGAGAAACCAAGCATTTCTCCAAATATCACTCGAGCGCACGACCGGTCGAAGAATATTTTTTTTTTTTTTATAAATACATTTACACGACATTACAGTGAACCAATACGTCGTGAAACCAACACTACATATAACAACATATAACAATTGATACTATTTACATTACATGTCACACACGGATAACAAACGTTACGTTACACTCGAAGGCCTAGCATCCATCACCTCACAGAACCTCAAGCATTCGTTTCTCACAGCCGCCCATCGCCATGCAATCAGATCGCATTCCGGTGCTGACGTCAAGAGCGCATTAAGTAGAGAGAGAGCGCGCGGCAGTAGCGAGTTCTTTCGCGACACAGTTCGCGCAGCCGGCACAGCTAAAAGAACGCGTCTCCAAGGCCTGAGCTCTATTCTGGAGACACCTGGAACAAATAGTCGCACGAGGCGGCTAACTAGTTCCTGACAATCCGACGCTCCGCGCAGTGTTCGACACGCAGTAATTATCAAATTAAAAGTCCGTCTGACCTCCAATGAGTTGTATCCAAGGGTTCCCAAGAGGTACTTGGTTGGATATAAAAACGGGTAGTACCCATAAATCTTTTTGTACAAAAACCTTAAGAAAGCCTTTTGCACCTTCTCCAGCAGCAACGCGTACGTTGATTCATGTGGTAACCATGCGATCGATGAAGCCTCTAACTTGCTCCTAACCAAGGCGTTATAAACTAGCTTAATAGCCAGTGGATCTTTGAAGTTACGCATGTTGCGGATTACAAAGCCCAGTCTTCGATACTTAGCAGTCGGTAGCAAGTGACACTATATGCTCGTGGAATGTGAGACGCGTATCGAAGACCACACCGAGATCCTTAACAGAAAACACACGATTTAATGGGCTCTGATCCCAGAGATATAGATTGACGCGCCGGTACGAAAGGTCCGTTCAAGTCTATACACAGTCCGCGTAATCGTGTAATGAGTAAATGCGACGTGATGGTGTGATCCTTTGGTATCCCGCTCGCACTCGCACTTGTATGTGATAACTGTGATTAGTGTGCCGTTGCCATCTGTTCAGGTTCACGTTCGGGTAAATGTTTCGAGTGATATGTGATGTGATATCTCAGTGTAATGTTACGTTGACGAAAAAGTGATGTGATATGGCATTACTTTTTGAAGCACTGTTTCGCGCATGTCTAGTGTTAAAAGGTTCTCTTAAAAGTCGACGTATATATCGTGTGCGCGTGAGAAGTTGAATAGTTGAGTTATTCAAGGTCAAATGTCATAAAAATCGGTTTTTCGAGGATATCAAAATTTCTATAGCTCCGATGTTTTTTACATGTAGGTAAGAGTTGTAGAGCATAAAATTTTCAACCAGTTAGGTATCAAAAATGTTTTCATGCGATTAGCCGCTTTCAAGATATATATACGGCATAGAAAGCGCAGCGGCCAGCCAAACGCACTATGACGCAAGGTTAGCTGGTAATCTCAGTGAATAATAAATTATATAAAGTTTTTTAATCCTTAAAATGACAATTGTTGGTCATAAATAGATTTTGAAACAAAAGTTGCCCCTCCTGTGGACATTAGTTAACAGCTTGTGTGCATATTGTAATGATTTTATTATATAGTTTAATATAAAAAGGGTACCCCTTTACACAGGTTTAATCAGAAAATTATGCTTTATAGCCTTTAGGTATTTCTACAGGAAAGAGGAAGATTTTAAGTAATAATAATACACGAAAATTGTTTAACAAGCTTTTATTTAACTCCCGATGTTCGTATGTAACTATGAAACTTGGCTATAAAATTCAACTCAAATCATTCAAGCTGATCTGCCGAAATCCAACTTATTGATTATAAATGTATACTACCCAAATAGTAAAAGGGAAATTGAAGTTTTCTATTCCTGTTTAAATAAACTCCTAAAATTAATCTCTGTAAAAGATAATAACAAAAACATTGTAATCGGAGGTGATTTTAACATAGATTTCCATCTTAACAATAACAATAAGTCTAGACTATCCAACCTCATGCTCGCACATAACTTCCATCAAAGAGTACACGGACCCACACGCGTCACACACGGCAGCTCCTCATGCATTGATTTAATATTTACTAATTTTAAAATGAATGATTCCAAACTTAATATTCAAGAACTAGGATTTTCAGACCATAGAGGTATCTTGATCGCCACCCCTATAATTACAACTAAATTACAAAACTGGACAACCAGTAAAAGAATTTATAATAAAATTAATATGCAATTATTTAAAAACGAACTCGCAGCAATAAACTGGAATAATATTTTCTCAATAAACAAATGTGCAAACGACAATTATAACTCATTTGATGATACATATTATGAACAAAACATTAAACAAATGCATTCCAAAGAAAACTATAAAAATACAATCTGAAAAATCCCGTCTAACACCAGGATTAAAAATATCCTGCCGTAATAAAAGGGCCTTAAAACTACTTGTGACACAATCACGAAATATAACTCTTCAGAATTATTATAGACAATATAGTAAAGTTCTTAAAAAGGCAGTATACACGTCAAAAAAACTAAATAATAAGCAAAAATTCTATAACTCGGACAATAAAACTAAATCCATGTGGCAAATTATAAATACATACAGAGACTAATAAACATAAACCAAGAAATAATAAAAATATCCAAATCAAAACGTTACATAACGATCTGCTTAATAACCCTAAAGAGGTCGCAAATTTCTTCAACGACTTCTTTTCCTCTATCGGAAATTCGTACCAAACGTCTGCAACTAAAATTTCACTGATAAATACGACCAAAAACTCATTTTTTCTTAGCCATGTTGAACCAGAAGAAATGCATACAATATTAAAGAATCTAAAAAATAAATCATCCTGTGGCATTGATGAGATCCCTCCCACATTAATAAAATATTGTGCAGAGATCCTAACTATCCCGTTAACTATATTAATAAATCAATCGTTTTCAGAAGGCTCTTTTCCAGAAGCCCTAAAAATTTCATTAGTAAAACCTGTTTATAAAAAAGGAGACAGTACAGATGTGAATAACTACCGACCCATAGCTCTGTTACCTACATCAGCAAAAATATATGAAACCGCCATGACAAAACGTCTCTACTCCTTCTATGAAAAATTTAATATTTTAAATGAAAATCAAAACGGCTTTAGGATAAACCACTCTACAACCCTCGCAGTTTACAAGTATGTCAAACAAATTATAAACGTAATAAATGATAAAAACTATGCAGTGGGCCTCTTACTTGATATGAGTAAAGCATACGATAGAGTCTGCCACCAAATCTTGTTAGACAAACTTTACAATACAGGAGTTAGAGGGATAGCCCTAAAATGGTTTAAGTCATACTTTACAAATCGCTTTCAATATGTAGACATACAAAACGTGAACTTTGAGACTGGACAAATCCAACATTTCAGATCTGATAGAGTCCCGGTAACAGGCTCTATACCCCAGGGTAGTGTCTTAGGCTGCCTATTATTCCTAATATATATAAACGACCTACCTGACATATTAGACGACCATTGTACGCTCTTTGCCGATGACGTTTCCGTACTAGTCTCCTGTAGTGATAGCCATGATGGTACAACTAAATTAGAGTCTAAATTAAATTCCATTACAAATTGGTTACAAACGCACAATCTACAACTTAATCTCAAAAAAACAAAAGTTATCCAATTCAAACCTTGTCAAAAAGCCATATTGCCATTAAACATCAGTTTCCAGAACACACAAATAGACCATGTAAATACCGCCACTCTATTAGGATTAGATCTAGACAGTAATAAATATATGACCTGGAGATCCCACACACAAAAACTATCAAAAAAGTTGTCTTCTTTCATCTACGCGCTTCAACATCTTAAACGCGTTACGGACTTCGAGACTGCACTCACAGCATACTCTACGCATATGCCTATTCTAGGTTATCTTACGGTTTCGTTTTGTGGGGAAATAGTTGTGATGTTGAGACAATTTTCATATTGCAAAAAAAATGCATTAGAATACTGGTAAATATTGATCAACTAGATTCCTGTAGACCTCATTTTATTAAGCACCAGATCCTCACCCTTGCCTCGATGTACATCTTTGAAACAAACAAATTTGTCAGAAAACACATCAACCTTTATTCACCACTAATAGACAATAGAAGAAACAACCGAAATTTAAATAAATTAGAATAGGGAATATTAGGCAAAGCTCTGCGTAGATGGCACCTTTGTGGCACATACAGTAAACAAACCACATTAACACATGGCCTACCGCGAAACAAGAAAATCGAAATTTCGTTATCTAATCTCTCTACTACTCTTGCATATTCGAGCGATAAAGAGGCAGATAACTAAATTTCGATTTTCGCTTTTACCGGTAGGCCCTTGTTAACAAACCGCCTTGATGCATCAATGTCATATTTTATTGTCTGTGAAAACTTGTCAAAAAACAGTTTAAGGCACAGTCTGTATACGTTAGTCTATGAATTTACTGAGTCGGTAGTGCTGCACTCTGGCGGCAGAACATTGCAGTAATATCCCCTATTGCCTTTTTCCTCATTAAACCTTGTCACATCTAGCCCGCATTTTATGTGTATCAAAATTTATAATCACCTTCCGAATCCTCTGAAAAACTTAGACAATCACAAATTATTCCATAACAAGTTAAAAATCTTCCTTATTAATAAGTGCTTTTATAGTGTGAAAGAATACTTTAGCGAAAAATATGATTAAAATGATCTCATAATATGTATCGATAATTGAAAATGTTTAAAATTGTTATGCTAGTTTTAAGTTAGGTAACTGTATTCTAGGTATATGTTGCTGTGTCCTTACAGGGCGTCACTTAAACTAACCCAATAATATGTACCACCTTTATAACTGGTTTGTGATATGCAATAAATGATTCTATTCTATTCTATTCTATTCTATTGATGGGGACCGTAGATGGCCATAGGAACTCTGTGATAAAATGGCTCTATCTCATTGAGTTTATTTGTTACAATCGTCTAGAAGAGTAGTCGATGACCGTGAAACAAAGATCAAGATCCCTACCGTTTGAGGTTCAATTATTTTCATTTTCATCGTCAGCTTGATCATTTTTTGTCAAATCTGTGTCAAATGCACTTTCTTCATCGGGGTCGCTTTGCAATGAAGCCGCATTAAAACAGGCTTGCACATTGCACTGGCCACAGGCTAAAGAGTATTACAACCCCGATTTTCTGCACCCGATGCATGGACCACACCCCTTTTTACAATTGCAAAATATGGTATTTAATATTACACGATGTTTGATTGTTTAAAAACGCGGAAAAAAGGTTGTTATAGCTCGCACCTCGCACCCCACGGCGGGCTGAAAATCGCCTTTCATAGAAATATAATCACAATTTTTAAAGTGTTCGATTTTTTTAATTAACGAGTTATTTAGCTATGATAACATCACACTATGAATATTTATTATATTTTAATCGAAAAATTTCCGAAATTTGTATCCGGAGCGTATGTTGGATTTTCTCTGGAACTAAAAGGCAAACCAATATGTTGGCAGGTACTTACTACTTATAATACAGTCCTAATTTTATATTTTCTATAGGAAAGACAACTTTTAACATCTGGATATGATCAATAAAGGATGATTAAATAACTTTGTAGAAGGTATTATTCACCGATATTCACGATTGACCTCATCATAGTGCGTTTGGCTGGCCGCTGCGCCTTCTATGCCGTATATCTTGAAAACGGCTAATGGCATGAAAAAATGTTTGATGCCTAACTTGTCGCAAATTGTATGCTCTACAATTCTTACAACCATGTAAAAAACATCGGAGCTATAGAAATTTCCGCGAAAAACCGATTTTTATGACATTTGACCTTGAATAACTTCTGACGCGCACACGATATATGCGTCGACTTTTAAGAGGACCTTTAATACGTCATTACGATGGTGTATATGAGTTTCCAGCTTATTATCTCTCATTCCGAGTTTGACTAGAAAAACACATACCTAAGAAATGAAATAAAACTTTAAAAACCGGCCAAGTGCGAGTCGGACTCGCGTTCCAAGGGTTCCGTATATTACACAATTTTTAACAATCAGTGCCGGATTAAGATATTTTGATGCCCTAAGCATTTCTAGGTGCCCCCTCTCCCTAGGGTCATAAAGATTACATTGATTTTTTGGTAAATTGAGAGAAGTTCATTGCCGCATTACAGCTGAGAATGGAAATCAGTCACATCATTTTATCACGAAAATTGACAGTGCCGCAGCAGTAATGTTGCAACAGAGTACCTAATGCTGTTGCAGTCGCCACCCGAATGTCACCTTTATCATAGCTTAGAAAGTAATAGAAACGCGAGCGAAGCGAGCGCGGAAATTTTTCGATATAAAAACGCAATATGATAGACAGTTGTACATTTTTACTTTTAGTATGGAAATCAGTCACATCATTTTATCACGGAAGTTGACAGTACTGCAGCAGTAACGTTGCAACAGAGTAATGTTGCTGCAGTCGCCACCCGAATGTCACCTTTATCATACCTTATAAAGTTATTGAAAACGCGAGCGAAGCGAGCGCGAAAATTTTTCGATATAAAAACGCAATTTTAGTTATAGTCCCAACCAGGCGCGAATCCAGGATTTCATACAGAGAAGGGATGGGACAGTTTTCTATCAGCCTAGCTTCGCATAGGGCTCGATATTTAAGGGTCTCAGCGAGGTTGTTTTCATGCATAAAATATGCAAGAAAGCAGAGAGCTTGGAATTGAATTGGCGAAGTGTGAGAAAGGCAGTAGGCCCAGCTGCGAAAGAGGAAAGCTTGGATTTGGATCCACGCCCAAGTGTAATTAAGGCAGAAGATCAACTTTGCCGTAAGGCAGAAGGCCTCGCATAAGACCTAACGCCGAACCGCAAAAGAGTGGGTTGAAATCGAATCTATGCATGTAATCACGACTCTTCTACTGCTACCGATTGTTTCCCAAAGAATTACGCGCCATTGTTTTTGCAAATTAGCTTTTGGACAGCTAAAGAAATCGTGTGGTAAAAACGATGTGTCTGTCCCTAATTTTAAAATTTGTTCACCTTTTTCAACCTGGCATTTTGGTGCCCCCCCCTGAACGTGGTGCCGTAAGCACGTGCTTGTTTTGCTTATTGGTTACAAAGTCTTTATTAATTCAACCATTAAAGTCGACGAGTACAAAAAACTTTGAGCTAGCTCTCAATTTAACATATTTTTTTAAACATTATTTTTAATTTGACCTTACAATTACTCGTAAGTAGGTAAGACCGTTAAATATTTAAAATGATTATCTTATCAGAAAATTATCACCAATTACTCTAAGAAAACTACTACTCTAAGTAAACCGGCACTGTTAACAATGTATTTTTTATGTGAAACGTGAGTGAAATCTCTTTAAAAAATCCGTAGGGGTCGGATCAAAAACTGTAATTAAGTCCGACTCACGCTTGACTGTACATTTCTAATAGGTTTTCCTGTCATCTATAGGTATAGACCTATTTTATGTATTTTTTTAAAATTTAAGACTTAGTAGTTTCGGAGATAAGGGGGGGGGGAATGGTAATTTTTTGCCTATTTTCTTGAATAACTTCTAAACTGTTTATTCGAAAATTATAAAAAAAATATATTTGAGATCCTTACAATAAGCTCTTTCATTTGATATGTAACATGATATAGTTTGAAAAATTATTTTTTTTCATTTTTTTCATTTACCCCCCAAAAGTGGCCCCCATGTTTAAAATTCATTTGTTTACGTTACATGTCCGTATTTGGGTCACAAACTTACATATGTGTACCAAATTTCAACTTGATTGGTCCAGTAGTTCCGGAGAAAATCGGCTGTGACAGACGGACAGACAGACAGACAGACAGACAGACAGACAGACAGACAGACAGACGCACGAGTGATCCTATAAGGGTTCCGTTTTTTCCTTTTGAGGTACGGAACCCTAAAAAAACAACGGGTTGCACTCCGGGAGTGCCGGTAGAAGTGAAAACTCAATGACTAGTCCAAAATGTCTGCAGCACTATGTATAATTGACCCATCCTCCTTTCTATTGAAAAACTTTAGTTCCGAAATTGCTGGCCAGTGAGCTTAAATTTGTAGCGTTAATTGTTTAAAATTCGAATAGAAATTGTACAGTTACCTTGCAGACCTCGCATCTAAATATATTTGGTCATGATATTTTGAGTTTTATTCACCAGTACTAGAGTTCACTTTTATTAGCGATTTCATCAAGATGTAGCTTTATTGAATTATATTGGAGTGATATAAAGTTATGTACCTAACTGTGAGATCCTCGTATTTCAGCCCGTACAAGATTAGAACATTGAGCTTTATTGCTTAATATAAAAGTCCAGTTTTAAATAATTGACCTGATTATGATACGTTATGACTAAAGTTCATTAGTGAATAACATTGTCCGTCACACATGACGTCAGCGTTACGCGTTACGCTGTCTCGAGTTTATCATTTTATCCCTACCTCAAAAAGTGCTCAGCGCCGCTAAAGAAGTTTTCACTTCAATAACGGGACATAGGGGAGAGGGGAACAGCTATCACTGGAGGCAGCTTAGAACAAATGCGTTTAAAAATGTATTTTTGATGCGATAATGATCCTAATCCACATTTTGGGCTTGCAACATCGACCCACACAACTGTCACCTGACATATTTGAAGTTTGACAGCACATGAAGGAACCAGTAGCTTATTTTGTTTTCGATGCTACCCGCTAGCGGTATTTGTGCAGATTTGTAAGGTTTCTCAGGCTGTATTTGAAGGAAGTGGTTAGTGAAACTTAATTTATTAGATAGAACAATCTATTATGTTTAGTGACGAAGGATGAATAATCAAAATTTGCAATGTGTCTACAAAATAACGACGTTTATTTTTTTAAGTAGGTGTTGGGGTAGTTATGAAAAATAAATAGGAGGCAGTTTTGATTAGCAGTCTGTTCAAAACTACCCCGGTCATAAGAAATGTTCATATCTGCCCCGATATTGACTGGCATTTAGGTATGTAAATTGAAACCGTAACAATATTTTAGTTATTTTAGTAAATGCTAATATGTAATGCATTTACCTAAATTCCATGATATAAGTGCTTCAGTACTTATTACGTTTAGACATGCTTAATATAATATTTATTAGAATTTTGTATTTAGGTACAATATGCAATGCCTCAAGGGCCTATTTTAGATTTAAGCTAGTTATTAATTTAGTTTAGTAGTACCACTGTATATATATATTGTATGTAAATAAATGATTTAAAAAAAGGTACAATATTACAAAATATGAAATTGGTATTCTATATATAATTAAAACATTGCAGGTTGTTGATTTATTTGTTAACAGGTAAAAATGGTAAGGAATTATAAAAATAAAGACAAGTCAATCACTGAGAACCAAAATATAATAAATACTCTTATAATCCGCTGTAAGAACATTATTGGGGTAGTTTTGAAAAATGGTATGTGCAAAACTGCCTCAAGGGGGTAGCTTTAGTAAGATTTCAATACTTTTCAAAGGTACCCCCCTGAGGCACCTTTCAACAGCCCAAAAAACATGAATGTACAAAACTACCCCATCTTTGTTGTAACTGCAAATTATACGGATAAACTGTTAACACGATTATTTCTAGTGAAAAATTGTACCAAGTACAGATAAAAAAAACGCGAATATCTTGATATTATTGCCGTTACAGCCCATTTTTCAAATCTACCCCATGTAAGTTCAAAGCTACCCACTCTTGGGGCAGTATCGAACATTATTCCTTGAGTTGCGAAAATCTAATTTGTACTATTATCTTTAGCTTTATGTATGTGCAAATGAAGTAATTACATAGGTTAATAACGTAGGTTATTGTGTAGAGGCTTAAAACTGGTTTCAATAGGTAATATTTTGAACTATGACAATTAATGTAAAAAGTGTACCAGGCTGCCCCCCTCTCCCCTACCTATTAAACATGTGTAAGAATGTCCAATATTTCTTTATTTATACGACAGAGTTGAACCTGGAACGGGTATATAGGTAACAGGGCTACCAAACCAGAAGAACTGTCTTAAGGTGACAGTCCATTTCCAACGACAGCAGCACTACCATTCATTTAAATATGGAAATCTTCGAGCAACACGGAAGGGAGGCGGCATTCGCACTATTTCCCCTCTGCCTAGGTACAAGATCAACTGATCTAGCGCGGGTAATAAAACTAGTTGCGCTCGGATTTTCAACTAGACTGAGTCGAGACGCGCATGTGAACACAGCAGCAGAAAAATGCCTAATTGCTCGGTTTTTTGTTATAAAAAGAGGTTGGGGACATCAAATTTACAAAAAGAAAGGGTTACATTTCACATGTAATATTTTTTTTTACATATCATAAGTTTAATTACATTTAAACACAATTATTATATTTTAGTCTCGTTTAATTGTTGGATTTATCGATTTTGCTCGCCCAGTACAAATTGCGGATCGGTCGAGCGACAAATCCGACTTCTCATCTCTCAGAGTACAATAACATACTTCGACGAAAATGTGTTAGTGTGCGTGTTGTGACGTGTGTGAGAAGTGCGACTGTGTGCACCTTTCCCTCCGCGAAAAATGGCAGAAAGATTTGTACGGTGAGATATCGCTTGGGCGGACACGTCGGAAGGGAGGGCCTTCCGACGTGTCGGAAGCCGGTGTTGCTCGAAGCATTATATTCTCTTTGGCTCGAAGATGGAAATTGACAATAACACCGACGCGTTCGTACTAGTAGTGCAACTGCGGTCAGAAATGGAATGTTACCCTTAATTAGGACTAAAATGTGATTGTCCATTCCGATATCGGATGTAGGATCCTACATTCACTTCCGCAGTATCACAGTATTCCGCAGTGTCGGATATAGAATCTTACATCCGACATCCGATGACATGCATCTGATAATGTTGGTCCCGCATATGACGGGGTCCGACATTGCTAAAATTATCTGAACTGCTTGAACGATATCATATATATATCTTGGATGGTGCCTATGAGAATTACAGCCCAGATGCCCTATTGCGTAATGACTATGATTTTTCGTTTTTTTTTTTCAGATTTACCACGAAGTAAGTATCTATATTTAGTACCCAGAGGCATTCACGAGCGAGCAGCGTGTGTTTCGGTTTATAAAAATACAATCAATTAAAATGAAGTAACCAAAACATTCCAAAAAATAAGAGTACAGTGTTAGGAAAAGGGACGTTTTCCAGTAAATAACAAAATATAAGAAAAGTGAACAAGGGGAAAACGATTGGTATTTAAGTACCGTAAAATGGGGTGAGTAGGCGCAAAACTGACATTCAAACCTCGATAACATTTTATTTTTACATATGCAAACTAAATGATGTATATAATAAGTGTTCCGGACGTTTGTATTTTAGTTTTTATTTTATTTTGGGTAGTTCCATTTCATAAGTTTGACGATAAACAGGAAAACCCACCTCACCCCGTAGTCCCTCATATTTGGGGTGAATTGGGTTTTCATACAAAGGTGATTTTGGAAGATTGTTGGATCGATTTTTTTTTATTATGAGTATTACTATAGCTCCATTTTAAATTGTAATACATTATTTTTATAGCAGTAGCCTTAAAAACCCATCTCACCCCCCTTTCAACCCTTCTCTCCCTATTCATAACCCAACTCTCCCCGCGAAACCTACTCACCCCATTTTACGATACAAAAATGAAAAATTATTATCACAGGCAAAAAAGGTCCGATTTAGTCATTAGAAATAAAATCCATAGAATTATTACATAACTGTATAACCGATTTTCCAATTACCGGTTTTGAAGTTTTATGAAAACAATCGGTTATATCTGGTTATTTCGGTTACGGCTATTATATAAACGATTTGCATTGCCTACTCGCAGCAGACATGAAAGAACTAACAGCTATCAATTGTACAATAGGTATATAGTTACACCTATACAAATGTAAATAACAGAAAGCCTTCGAGCAACACCGGCTTGCGACACGTCGGAAGGCAGGAGCCCAAGCGATATCTATTTTTTGGATTCGTGGATTCGTCAGTCTGTCTGTCTGTCCGTATGTCACAGCCACTTTTTTCCGAAACTATAAGAACTATACTGTTGAAACTTGGCAAGTAGATGTATTCTGTGAACCGCAATAAGATTTTCACACAAAAATAGAAAAAAAAAAATATTGGGGGTTCCCCATACTCAGAACTGAAACTCAAAAAAAAATTTTTCATCAAACCCTTACGTGTGGGTACTATAGGTGTGTAAACTGAATAGTTTGCGCGACAGACACTTCCAAAGTGGTAAAATGTGTGTCCCCCGCCCCTGTATACGTAACTTCTAAAATAAGAGAATGATAAAACAAACTTTATTCATTAAAGTGATTAATTATATTTTTAGAGCTCCAGTTGATCAACGAGGGCAGGTGCCAGCCGCCCGCACTGCGGGACGACTTCCCGACGGACACGGAGGAGGTGAATAAGAGGACGCGGGACGTCGAGGAGGCCTACCACAAACGTGTGCGCGCCGCTGGCGTGAGCCCTCAGGACTGGTCCGCGCAGGACGGGCCCTACATCGAATACCCCCAAAGCTTCTACGACAATTTGTAATAAAACAATGGGCTGTTTATAATGTTATAGTTTACTAATTAAAGTTGACATTCGTTAAGTGAACCGAGTTTATTATTGGAAGAGTTCCATAGCGGACGGTTGGCGGAAGTCTGCCGTGTCACGCGCAACTCAATTAACTTAAGTTACATGGGTGATTCTTAAATTGAGTCCAGAAAGTTTTTTTTAAATAAAAAAAATTAGGAAGGCTGCATCAGGGACACAGCCGCAATGGAGGACGTGAAACGTGGCGTGGACAGCTAATGCGAAGGCCGAAGGCCGAGCTCCGCGTAGGGCCGAAGGCCCGAAGCGTCCAGGATGTCAGTGCTTAAACATAGAACAATATTACAAGTGTCTAAATGCGAAGGCCGAGCTCCGCGTAGGGCCGAAGGCCCGAAGCGTCCAGGCTGTCAGTGCTTAAACACAGAACAATAGTATAAGTGTCTAAATGCGAAGGCCGAAGGCCCGAAGCGTCCAGGATGTCAGTGCTTTAGCACAGAACAATAGTACAAGTGTCTAAATGCGAAGGCCGAAGGCCGAGCTCCGCGTAGGGCCGAAGGCCCGAAGCGTCCAGGATGTCAGTGCTTTAGCACAGAACAATAGTACAAGTGTCTAAATGCGAAGGCCGAAGGCCGAGCTCCGCATAGGGCCGAAGGCCCGAAGCGTCCAGGATGTCAGTGCTTAAACACAGAACAATAGTACAAGTGTCTAAATGCGAAGGCCGAAGGCCGAGCTCCGCGTAGGGCCGAAGGCCCGAAGCATCCAGGCTGTCAGTGCTTAAAAACAGAACAATAGTACAAGTGACGAAATGCGAAGGCCGAAGGCCCGAAGCATCCAGGATGTCAGTGCTTGATTAGCACAGAACAATAGTACAAGTGTCAATAGTAAATGCGAAGGCCGAAGGCCGAGCTACGCGTAGGGCCGAAGGCCCGAAGCGTCCAGGATGTTAGTGCTCAAACACATAACAATAGTATGTGTCTAAATGCGAAGGCCGAAGGCCGAGCTCCGCGTAGGGCCGAAGGCCCGAAGCGTCCAGGACGTCATTGCTTTAGCACAGAACAATAGTACAAGTGTCTAAATGCGAAGGCCGAAGGCCGAGCTCCGCGTAGGGCCGAAGGCCCGAAGCGTCCAGGCTGTCAGTGCTTAATCACAGAACAATAGTATAAGTGTCTAAATGCGAAGGACGAAGGCCGAGCTCCGCGTAGAGCCGAAGGCCCAAATCGTTCAGGATTTAAGTGCTTAATCACAGAACATTATTATAAGTATCTAAATGCGAAGGTGGAAGCCTGAGCTCCGCGTAGGGCCGAAGGCCCGAAGCGTCCAGGATGTCAGTGCTTTAACACAGAACAATAGTACAAGTGTCTAAATGCGAAGGCCGAAGGCCGAGCTCCGCGTAGGGCCGAAGGACCGAAGCGTCAAGGACATCAGTGCTTTAGCACAGAAAAATAGTACAAGTGTCTAAATGCGAAGGCCAAAGGCCGAGCTCCGCGTAGGGCCCAAGGCCCGATGCGTCCAGGATGTTAGTGCTTTAAAACAGAATAATAGTACAAGTGTCTAAATGCGATGGACGAAGGCCCGAAGCATCCAGGATGTCAGTGCTTTATTAGCACAGAACAATAGTACAAGTGTCAATAGTAAATGCGAAGGATGTTAGTGCTCAAACACATAACAATAGTATGTGTCTAAATGCGAAGGCCGAAGGCCGAGCTCCGCGTAGGGCCGAAGGCCCGAAGCGTCCAGGACGTCATTGCTTTAGCACAGAACAATAGTACAAGTGTCTAAATGCGAAGGCCGAAGGCCGAGCTCCGCGTAGGGCCGAAGGCCCGAAGCGTCCAGGCTGTCAGTGCTTAATCACAGAACAATAGTATAAGTGTCTAAATGCGAAGGACGAAGGCCGAGCTCCGCGTAGAGCCGAAGGCCCAAATCGTTCAGGATTTAAGTGGTTAATCACAGAACATTATTATAAGTATCTAAATGCGAAGGCGGAAGCCTGAGCTCCGCGTAGGGCCGAAGGCCCGAAGCGTCCAGGATGTCAGTGCTTTAACACAGAACAATAGTACAAGTGTCTAAATGCGAAGGCCGAAGGCCGAGCTCCGCGTAGGGCCGAAGGACCGAAGCGTCAAGGACATCAGTGCTTTAGCACAGAAAAATAGTACAAGTGTCTAAATGCGAAGGCCAAAGGCCGAGCTCCGCGTAGGGCCCAAGGCCCGATGCGTCCAGGATGTTAGTGCTTTAACACAGAATAATAGTACAAGTGTCTAAATGCGATGGACGAAGGCCGAGCTCCGCGTAGGGCCGAAGACCCGAAGCGTCCTCTGATGTCAGTGCTTAAACACAGAACAATAGTACAAGTGTCTAAATGCGAAGGCTGGAGGCCGAGCTCCGCGTAGGGCCGAAGGCCCGAAGCGTCCAGGCTGTCAGTGCTTAAACACAGAACAATAGTATAAAAGTCTAAATGCGAAGGCCGAAGGCCGAGCTCCGCGTAGGGCCGAAGGCCCGAAGCGTTCAGGATTTAAGTGCTTAATCACAGAACAATAGTATAAGTATTTAAATGCGAAGGCAGATGGCCGAGCTCCGCGTAGGGCCGAAGGCCTGATGCGTCCAGGACGTCAGTGCTTAAGCACAGAACAATAGTACAAGTGTCTAAATGCGAAGGCCGAAGGCCGAGTTCCGCGTAGGGCCTAAGGCCCGAAGCGTCCAGGATGTCAGTGCTTTAGCACAGAACAATAGTACAAGTGTCTAAATGCGAAGGCCAAAGGCCGAGCTCCGCGTAGGGCCGAAGGCCCGAAGCGTCCAGGATGTCAGTGCTTAAACACAGAACAATAGTACATGTGTCTAAATGCGAAGGCCGAAGGCCGAGCTCCGCATAGGGCCGAAGGCCCGAAGCGTCCAGGCTGTCAGTGCTTAAACACAGAACAATAGTATAAGTGTCTAAATGCGAAGGCCAAAGGCCGAGCTCCGCGTAGGGCCGAAGGACCGAAGCGTCCAGGACGTCCGTGTTTTAGCACAGAACAATAGTACAAGTGTATAAATGCGAAGGCCGAAGGCCGAGCTCCGCGTAGGGCCGAAGGCCCGAAGCGTCCAGGATGTCAGTGCTTTAGCACAGAACAATATTACAAGTGTCTAAATGCGAAGGCTGAAGGCCGAGCTCCGCGTAGGGCCGAAGGCCTGAAGCGTCCAGGATGTCAGTGCTTAAACACAGAACAATAGTACAAGTGTCTAAATGCGAAGGCCGAAGGCCGAGCTCCGCATAGGGCCGAAGGCCCGAAGCGTCCAGGATGTCAGTGCTTTAGCACAGAACAATAGTACAAGTGTCTAAATGCGAAGGCCGAAGGCCGAGCTACGCGTAGGGCCGAAGGCCCGAAGCGTCCAGGATGTCAGTGCTTTGGCACAGAACAATAGTACAAGTGTCTAAATGCGAAGGCCGAAGGCCAAGCTCCGCGTAGGGCCGAAGGCCCGAAGCGTCCAGGATGTTAGTGCTTTAACACAGAACAATAGTACAAGTGTCTAAATGCGAAGGCCGAGGGCCGAGCTCCGCGTAGGGCCGAAGGCCCGAAGCGTCCAGGATGTCAGTGCTTTAGCACAGAACAATATTACAAGTGTCTAAATGCGAAGGCTGAGGGCCGAGCTCCGCGTAGGGCCGAAGGCCCGAAGCGTCCAGGATGTCAGTGCTTAAACACAGAACAATAGTACAAGTGTCTCAATGCGAAGGCCGAAGGCCGAGTTACGCGTAGGGCCGAAGGCCCGAAGCGTCCTGGCTATCAGTGCTTAAACACAGAACAAAAGTATAAGTGTCTAAATGCGAAGGCCGAAGGCCGAGCTCCGCGTAGGGCCGAAGGACCGAAGCGTCCAGGACGTCCGTGTTTTAGCACAGAACAATAGTACAAGTGTCTAAATGCGAAGGCCGAAGACCGAGCTCCGCGTAGGGCCGAAGGCCCTAAGCGTCCAGGATGTCAGTGCTTTAGCACAGAACAATAGTACAAGTGTCTAAATGCGAAGGCCCAAGGCCGAGCTCCGCGTAGGGCCGAAGGCCCGAAGCGTCCAGGATGTCAGTGCTTTAGCACAGAACAATAGTACAAGTGTCTAAATGCGAAGGCCGAAGGCCGAGCTCCGCATAGGGCCGAAGGCCCGAAGCGTCCAGGATGTCAGTGCTTTAGCACAGAACAATAGTACAAGTGTCTAAATGCGAAGGCCGAAGGCCGAGCTACGCGTAGGGCCGAAGGCCCGAAGCGTCCAGGATGTCAGTGCTTTGGCACAGAACAATAGTACAAGTGTCTAAATGCGAAGGCCGAAGGCCAAGCTCCGCGTAGGGCCGAAGGCCCGAAGCGTCCAGGATGTTAGTGCTTTAACACAGAACAATAGTACAAGTGTCTAAATGCGAAGGCCGAAGGCCGGGCTCCGCGTAGGGCCGAAGGCCCGAAGCGTCCAGGATGTCAGTGCTTAAACACAGAACAATAGTACATGTGTCTAAATGCGAAGGCCGAAGGCCGAGCTCCGCTTAGGGCCGAAGGCCCGAAGCGTCCAGTCTGTCAGTGCTTAAACACAGAACAATAGTACAAGTGTCTAAATGCGAAGGCCGAGGGCCGAGCTCCGCGTAGGGCCGAAGGCCCGAAGCGTCCAGGATGTCAGTGCTTTAGCACAGAACAATATTACAAGTGTCTAAATGCGAAGGCTGAAGGCCGAGCTCCGCGTAGGGCCGAAGGCCCGAAGCGTCCAGGATGTCAGTGCTTAAACACAGAACAATAGTGCAAGTGTCTAAATGCGAAGGCCGAAGGCCGAGTTACGCGTAGGGCCGAAGGCCCGAAGCGTCCTGGCTGTCAGTGCTTAAACACAGAACAATAGTATAAGTGTCTAAATGCGAAGGCCGAAGGCCGAGCTCCGCGTAGGGCCGAAGGACCGAAGCGTCCAGGACGTCCGTGTTTTAGCACAGAACAATAGTACAAGTGTCTAAATGCGAAGGCCGAAGACCGAGCTCCGCGTAGGGCCGAAGGCCCTAAGCGTCCAGGATGTCAGTGCTTTAGCACAGAACAATAGTACAAGTGTCTAAATGCGAAGGCCCAAGGCCGAGCTCCGCGTAGGGCCGAAGGCCCGAAGCGTCCAGGATGTCAGTGCTTTAGCACAGAACAATAGTACAAGTGTCTAAATGCGAAGGCCGAAGGCCGAGCTACGCGTAGGGCCGAAGGCCCGAAGCGTCCAGGATGTCAGTGCTTTGGTACAGAACAATAGTACAAGTGTCTAAATTCGAAGGCCGAAGGCCGAGCTCCGCGTAGGGACGAAGGCCCAAAGCGTCCAGCATGTTAGTGCTTTAACACAGAACAATAGTACAAGTGTCTACATGCGAAGGCCGAAGGCCGGGCTCCGCGTAGGGCCGAAGGCCCGAAGCGTCCAGGATGTCAGTGCTTAAACACAGAACAATAGTACATGTGTCTGAATGCCAGGCGCGGATCCACCGTTGTGGGCACGGTGGGCATGCCCACAACCCTAATAGGGTGCCCTATTGATTCCCCGAGTAGAATTACGCCGATTTTTGTTTCGCAGACGCTTTGGCAGTGGAACATTTGGCAGAATTTCATTAGGTATAAGTACGCAGAGTAGTCAGTTGATCGATACGCAGATTTAATTTTCTTAGAATGATAGTTTGGTGAACGTCAAAATTGCCCGAGTAAATTAACCATTGGCCGAAACACGGTACCAAGGTACTTAGTTAAATAGCACTCCTAGCTCTCATAAGTATTTATATCAGCTGAGAACTCAAATTATTAGTGATACATGATACATTTAAATACTGTAATATACTCCCAGTTCAAAATAAATGTAAACTAGCCATACTAACTGAAGAATATCACCATGTTACTAAACTAAAAGAATATATAAGATGTACAAAACTAAGAAGTTTACAGAGCCAAAACAAATATTGTTTACCCAAATATAATAACATTTATGGCACTAGATTGTATACATATATTGCCTAAAATATTAAATGATTTGCCAGAAGATACTAGAGTAAAATATGTAAACGGGAAAAATAGAAAAAAAGTTATTAAGACGCACTTGTTACAATCTAACGACTTTAGTTACATATATTAAGAATTTTAATTAGTATAAGATAGATATGTATATTTATATTGTCATGATATTTTCTCGAACTCCCCATCGGCATACAAACCTCCTCAAGGTTTTGCCCACGATGGGTCTTAGAATAATAATGTACTTTAATTAGCTTATTGTTCAATAAATTAAAATAAAAAAAAAAAACAGAATATACAACAATTTTTTAAACTGTTAAGTTATGGAGTCTTAAATTTAAACATTCAGAAATTTTTGTACAATTTCTTAAAATAATTCCAGCTTTTAATTGACTGTCATAGGAGTTTTAGAGCGCAGGTCTATATGGGTATGAAAATGGCCAGGGCATAGACCTTACAAAAAATCGCATGCCATTTTTGGTAAAATTCAGACTACTTTGTAAGTATAGGGGCAAGTGCACATTATTATTATTGTTATTAGGGGTACATGTGGACATTTTCCAGATTTTGGCTTTATTTTGTTCATAGATCATAAACTATTGACAATGTCAAAAACTTATTTATTTCTTTTGAACAATAATTAAATAGTCTATAATTGCAGACTAGTTTTATCACGTTAGCTAAATAGGAACCAGAGATATAAAATAAATGTTAAAATTGATATTTGTGTCCATAGGTACGATACGACTACTGTTTGTACCTATGGACTGTATGATATTAGGCAGGTTTTGTACCTATGGACAATATTCTTGGTACAACTTTTCAGCAATTATTTTGGACTTGATATTGTCTCCAGGGTCTACAAAGACCTCGGAATCATCATTTAGTACGCAAAGCTTTAGACGAATAAAGCTTGATTTTTCGTTAGTCAAGGTGTCCATAGGTACACTACGCTACTTCCTTTTTATTAACCATACTATTTAGTTATCAATTAAACATCTGGCGAAATGCGAAAACTGTATAAAACTGTTGAAACTTATTTTGTGATTATTTACACACTTGTATCATTTACCGAATTCACAAAAAATATTTATATTACGAGGATAAAAATTTAGTTACCTATTAATAAAACTAGTAGTTCGCCCCGAGCTGAGAACTCGCAGTTAACCAAAAATTATTATAGAGTGATTGACTTTGTTGCACCTACTTAGGTATCGTATAGTGCGACATAAAATAGTAGAAAATAAATGAGAGCACCACTTTCTACGTAGAGTTTGTGCGGAAGGAGAAGAGTCGTGGAATGTATGGGGCCCAATACATTCCACGACTCTTCTCTTTCCGAACAGACTCTGTCACATTTTTGACGTAAAATGCTTACACATGGCAACAATTTAGTATGGACATTTTTGAGTTCCATTTTATTCAATTTCTACTATTTCATGTCGCACTATAGGCTGCAATGGATCAAAACTCTCGTGGAACTTTGCATCCATTTTGAAGTGCCATCTGTAATTCTTAACCAGAAATATCAACGTCAATATCAGGGGGGGAGAGGCATAAATAGCGTCTAAGGGGCTATTCATAAATTACGTCATTTCAAATTAGGGGGGGGGGGGGGGTCTGGACATCGGATGACGGTAGCATGAAGTAGGAGGAAATGGGGTCATTTGAAGCATGATTTTGGATGATTATAGGGGGGGGGGGTCAAAAATCGTCAAAAATCGATGACGTAATTTATGGACAGCCCCTAAGTATGTTGCGAACGTAAAAAACTTTGACTTTGAAGAAAGGCTTCAGGCTATTTATTAATACACGAAAACAGATTAGATACTTTTAACTTGACTGTTGATGTCCTATCATACACGGCTGGAATAACACACAATTGACCACGAAACAGAATTACACGCAGCAGGTTGTGAATCTACCCGCCATAATTTTTCTAAATTTTTTGGTAATAAAGTTCTCAGCAACTGTGATGGCGTATGAAAACTTTGTTTCTTTTGACATTATAAAACTGAAAGTATTTTTATTTATCTGAATTATGTATAGTACAGACAATAAATGGGGTGTTTTAATAACAAAACTTCCGTGAGTGACCCGTATTAATATATTTAATAAATGGGTGTTATAATATTTTGAGTTTTATTTGACAAAGTTGTTTTTTGTGACAATCGCCTCCATGGCAACGATGTCCATAAATAATCTGTTCTAACAGATGTTTTTTTGTTTGATCTATACCTTAGATACAAGACTTTTAAGACGTTCTGACGAAGTGAAGCCATATTAAAAAAACGTTTAGCGTTAAGTAATATAGATGTCGCTATTTTTTCGAATAAAGTGCTTTATATACGACTGTTCCTCCCCTGGATTTAAGTCATCATAGAAATCATAGAGATTAAAATAAACTGTATCTGTGCTAAGCCGAAATATTTCCTGTCAAACGTCAAATACCTATTCTTGCTAATTATTTCAAAAAGGTAAATTTAAAAACGATATTATAAAAGTGCAAACCAAGCACTTTCATTTAAATAAATAAATAAATAAATAATAAATAAATATTATAGGGACATTCTTACACGTCCCACGGTAAGCTCAAGAAAGCTTGTGTTGTGGGTACTCAGACAACGATATATATAATATATAAATACTTAAATACATAGAAACAACCATGACTCAGGAACAAATATCTGTATCATCATACAAATAAATGCCCTTACCAGGATTCGAACCCGGGACCATCGGCTTCATAGGCAGGGTCACTACCCACTAGGCCAGACCGGTCGTCAAAATACTAATTACGAATTTAGTATTTGATACTAAATTCGACCAAGTTTCTTGCAAATAAAATGACCAGAATAGCTAGGCCTCTCACAAACAGCTTTTTGGCCTTCTAAGCTCTTCTACCTCAAAAATCCCTTAATCGAGCCTGCTCATAATTTAATCACTAAAATATAATGCCCTCAACTACACGTTTACCCAATTTCATTTAAATTAGAACAAATTTACTTAAGTTTTTGAGTATCAAACTATCTTCTGACAGTTCAGCTTAAAAACATCGAAATGCCGGGACGTGCCGCTAGCCAGCCGCGTGATCCAAGTCGAATGTAAGAACTTCGCTTCGCTTCGCTCGCTCGTTCGATAACACTTTTATTATATACAACTACAAGTATATTAACATAAAATTTTTCAGAACCAAAAAAATCTCCGTACATTTATAAATATTCAATTCAATTCAATTATTTATTTAAATGAAGATAACAGAGATCCCATTGTGTTAGTATTACATATTATAAGGCTTAAAAACTATATTAATACTTAAAAGTTATATTAGACTTAATTAATTTAATTAAATTTATCATTATGGGACAACAAACGTGATCAGCAATCATCCTTAGAATGCTGTTTGTGCTATCCCTGGTTCTACGCAGTAATAAGGCCGCTTTCTTGCGCATGATTGCTGCAAACGCATCAGTTCGAGCCTCCGCAAACATGGCGGAAGCGCTGCAGAACCTAGGCAGCCCAACCAGCACTCTAAAGGCGTTGTTGTACACCACTCGCAGAGCATTATAGGCTTTCTGGGTATAGCTGACCCAAAGGCTACCTGTGTAAAAGGATGAACAAAATGCCTTAAACAGAGTTATTTTTACCGCTTTTGAACATCTAGCAAACCTTCGGGCCAGCATATTCGCCCTTACACATAACGCTCTCCGCTCTCTCTCAATATCCTCATCATCCTTTAAGTCGTCGGTAACAATATGCCCTAAGTATTTAAAACTACTGACTCTCTCGAGAGCGGTCCCATTGAGTCGAACTGGGGGCACATGTGAGGGACAATATGGTGAATAACTAATTGTTAGTAATATAAGAAAATGTTTTTTTTTAAGTTCACGATGGTAGTCTATCGATAGTAGTTCTTTAAATACCGGCAGTGTCCACAGGTAAAACCGTCCACACTACTTATACCTACTTAATATATGTAGTGTGATGGAGAGCCACTTGACAAAAACTTTAATTTTTTTTATAAAACGTTACTCGACTGAAGGTTGCTTGATGAAAAGATTACTCTACCAAATGAAATTCTTCTAATAATTGGTCTGCTAATTTACACAGAAGCGAACTGAATGATATATGAATCAAGAGTCTACCAAAAGTTACATCTACGAATAATTGACTCTGCGAAACCATTTTCGGCGAAACGTTGTAAGCGACAATCTGCTAAAAATTGCTTGGTGGTAATTAGGGTAGGTACCCCAGCTGAATACAGAGCCCTAATTATTTACTAACAGGGGCAATTATTTCTAGCTTAATGCCAACTTTTAATTTACAGCCGAAGGAGTTTTTTAGCGTAGTTATCGATCTAAGTGTGTATAGACTGAAATAAATCGCTTGCGATCCCTCTGCGAATTTATTGGTCGGGGAATCATCAGGTCCCCTGAACCCCCACTTAACCGATTTTGGAGTGGCTGTGACCACAACCTTTTTTGAGGGCTGGATTCGCGCCTGCTAAATGCGAAGGCCGAAGGCCGAGCTCCGCGTAGGGCCGAAGGCCCGAAGCGTCCAGGCTGTCAGTGCTTAAACACAGAACAATAGTATAAGTGTCTAAATGCGAAGGCCAAAGGCCGAGCTCCGCGTAGGGCCGAAGGACCGAAGCGTCCAGGACGTCCGTGTTTTAGCACAGAACAATAGTACAAGTGTCTAAATGCGAAGGCCGAAGGCCGAGCTCCGCGTAGGGCCGAAGGCCCGAAGCGTCCAGGATGTCAGTCCTTTAGCACAGAACAATATTACAAGTGTCTAAATGCGAAGGCTGAAGGCCGAGCTCCGCGTAGGGCCGAAGGCCCGAAGCGTCCAGGATGTCAGTACTTAAACACAGAACAATAGTACAAGTGCCTAAATGCGAAGGCCGAAGGCCGAGCTCCGCGTAGGCCCGAAGGCCCGAAGCGTCCAGGATGTCAGTGCTTTAGCACAGAACAATAGTACAAGTGTCTAAACGCGAAGGCCGAAGTCCGAGCTACGCGTAGGGCCGAAGGCCCGAAGCGTCCAGGATGTCAGTGCTTTGGCACAGAACAATAGTACAAGTGACTAAATGCGAAGGCCGAAGGCCGAGCTCCGCGGTGGGCCGAAGGCCCTAAGCGTCCTGGATGTCAGTGCTTTAGCACAGAACAATAGTACAAGTGTCTAAATGCGAAGGCCCAAGGCCGAGCTCCGCGTAGGGCCGAAGGCCCGAAGCGTCAAGGATGTCAGTGCTTTAGCACAGAACAATAGTACAAGTGTCTAAATGCGAAGGCCGAAGGCCGAGCTACGCGTAGGGCCGAAGGCCCGAAGCGTCCAGGATGTCAGTGCTTAAACACAGAACAATAGTACATGTGTCTAAATGCGAAGGCCGCAGGCCGAGCTCCGCGTAGGGGTGAAGGCCCGAAGCGTCCAGGCTGTCAGTGCTTAAACACAAAACAATAGTATAAGTGTCTAAATGCGAAGGCCAAAGGCCGATCTCCGCGTAGGGCCGAAGGACCGAAGCGTCCAGGACGTCCGTGTTTTAGCACAGAACAATAGTACAAGTGTCTAAATGCGAAGGCCGAAGGCCGAGCTCTGCGTAGGGCCGAAGGCCCGAAGCGTCCAGGATGTCAGTGCTTTAACACAGAACAATATTACAAGTGTCTAAATGCGAAGGCCGAAGGCCAAGCTCCGCGTAGGGCCGAAGGCCCGAAGCGTCCAGGCTGTTAGTTCTGTGTTTAACCACTGACATCCTGGACGCTTCGGGCCTTCGGCCCTACGCGGAGCTCGGCCTTCGGCCTTCGCATTTAGACATTTGTACTATTGACCTGTGTTTAGAACTTAGAACTGACCTCCTGGATGCTTCGGGCCTTAGGCCCTACGCGACTTCAGCCTTTGGATCTTGCTATTTAGTCACTTGTACTTTAAAATACTTGGAAACGTTACGGGAGGCGCGCGTCTGTCAGGCGCTTCGGACCTTCGAATCGGTTCTACGCAGAGCTCAGCCTTCGACCTTCGCATTTAGTTAGACTCTTGTACTATTGCTTAGTGTTTGAATACCAAAGTCGCGCATCTCGCAAATGCTTGATGGATTATAATAATTTTGAGTAATATCTTAAATTTTATCTGTAAAGATTATTTGGGGTCATAATGATCCACTGTATCTAAATGAACTTGAATACAGCATTTGATGGGTAATTTTAAAATAATTATTACAGCGTCACACCTATTTAATTATATGATCAATTCATTTTGGAGTAATGAATGTAACCATTAGGTACTACTTTTTGTAAATAACACAGCAAAATTACGAGAATAGATATTTTATACGGGTAATACACATTTTATAGTAAACTCGTTCCTGTCTTTCCTGTAGCCATCGCAAATTTAAGGGAATCTAACACCATTTTTTACGCAGCACCTTTACAGGCGGAATAATTTTTTTCAGACTCAAATGAGAATAAGTTTTTGGCAAAAATTTGTTTTTGGTACAAGCTTTTATCGCTGACTGTACTTTTCTTACGACAGACAACTAATACTCATCGAGACAATTCTAAAAACCCCTAACACAATTAGGTTGCGTTGTTTCATCACAGAGTTCCTATGGCCACCTCCTGTCTCCATCATCAGATCAGTTCGACCATATTATTGTATTGTCATCAGAACTACATACAGCTGCCAATTTTCATGACGCTACAATCCTTGGAAGATGGTTAAATTAGTTACCTTAAAACGGGGTGAAAAGACACGATTTTCAACTTCAAGGACGATTTTCGCCAATAATCCAAATGATAAAAGTAAAAATTTTGATATCATTTTTTGAGTCTTAGTTGTTCAATTCTGCATTTGTGAAATAAATTTTTACCTACCCAATTCAGAGAAAATCAAAGAAAACTACCTGTTTTCTCCATATCCTTAAAACGGGGTCGATAGACACAAGAAAGGGGTGAATAGAAATTCTAAGTTTTAGTTGTCATAGGCATCGAATTTGGTCATTATTATGCTGATACTCTATTGGCAAATGGTAATTATATCTGTTAAACAGCTATTTCACACTAAATTATTTTTTCGGTCCTTTAACCTCCAAGGCATGTCTTTACACCCCTTTGTTATATCTAATCACCCCCTATGGCGTAACTATCACCCCATATGCGTGTCCACTGACCCCTTTATCACGTAAAATTGCTTGTTATTCGTTTTTTGCAAAAAAATGCTTCTTTATAGAAAAAAATTGTGATATTATTTATTATTTAGGTATTACAGATACTTACTATATTACCAGGTTAGCTAACTTCTACTTAGTTAATGTCAAAACATTTACCGCTAGAACAAAGTTCAGACAGGCTTCATTTCTTACCTCAGCGAGACCTTACTTTAGAGTAAAAAAAATCTAACTTTTAGGCAGTTTGATTAAGTTTTTTGGTATCAATGTAGAGAATAAATAGTCTACTATATAAGCATTTCAAAAAATCTTATTTTAGAGATGTACGTTTTTAAATATAACAACTTGAAAGAAAAAGTTCTAAATTTCTCTATTCACCCCGCGATTTCTGTTGACCCCGTTTTACGGTACCTTAGATTGCATTACATAGTTACATACAGGTCGACCTAATAAAAGCTTGTTAAAAATGGGATATATTATGTACCAGAGTCGTTACCTTTTATAGTATTGTCCACAGAAGTGACCTTTTCTAAAATATGTTTTACCCATAGGTACATCAGAAAGTACCCAACTAAGATAGTAATTAGCAAAGGAACCCGGGATTGTCAAGCAGCCGTCATACGTTCTATGTGTTTTATCAAACTAACTCGCGCCGCCGCGCCGCCGTAGATTCTAATGCATTAGTTGAGGAGATTAGCATGTTTTACTAGGGTAAAAGTGGTATGTAAACAACCGTTTTTGCTTTATCTTACTATTTCAGGTATTTTGCTTCAGTTTTGTGCCCTTTTTTTCGCACACGGTGGCCTCAAACAAGAGCAGTGATAAAAATTCTGTTTATTCTGTCACATTTTTATTTTTTAGCAGCTTATTATAATACCGCGTGCTATATTTTACTCATATTTCATTAAAATAAAATAAGATCTATCAAATTATACCAAAATCATTAAAATCGGTTAATGGACTGAGGAGTTATTACTAAATGAACACTGCAAATAGGGGTCATTTTAGCTCCTATTGCGTCGTTTCTAGCGTAAAATCGGCGCGATCTATGTCAGCGGTACATGTAATTCCGAGTAATGGCTACTTTCCTCTATACACTGATGTCAAAACTATACATATAGGTATTATAGTTATGGAGATATAAGCCTCCGCGCCATAACACTTTTCGTTACACTTGGTTTTTGGTCCGGCACCTCTACTACGGGTTTTTAAAGACGTTCTCCTAACATTTCACGTCAAAATGAAATAAGATCTATCAAATTATACCAATTTCATTAAAATCGGTTAATGGACTGAGGAGTAATTACTAAATGAACACTGCAGATAGGGGTCATTTTAGCTCCTATTGCGTCGTTTCTAGCGTAGAATCGGCGCCATCTATGTCAGCGGTACATGTAATTCCGAGTAATGGCTACTTTCCTCTATACACTGATGTCAAAACTATACATATAGGTATTATAGTTATGGAGATATAAGCCTCCGCGCCATAACACTTTTCGTTACACTTGGTTTTTGGTCCGGTACCTCTACTACGGGTTTTTAAAGACGTTCACCTAACGTTTCACGTCAAAAAATATTTTTCACATATTATTATCTACTATCGAAATGTACTTTTGATAGTAGTAGTACGAAATGTAATCTGAAAGTCCTTTCTTGGATCCGGCCTCCCTTAGACTGGCGACTGGTTTGCGACTCGGGGTTTCGGTGTGTACGCCACACATATGCTCTTGTGGCACGGACGTGGACCGACTGGGACACCACGGATTATCTTGTCAAAAAAGTGCAGGCCGTTTTTCGAGACATGCGTCGCTTAATGACATAGTCCGTCGGTCTCTTGCCACCATCAATGTGCCTGCTCTTCTTGAGCCGACTGGCATTATCAGAGATGATGGCAAGAGGCCCGATGGAGTGTCCTTAGTTCCTTGGAGCTTGGGACGGATGTTGGTGTGGGATGCTACCTGCGTAGACACACTGGCACCGTCCCACCTCCAACGGACTACTGTAAAAGCGGGCGGAGCGGCGGAAAGCGCCGAAATTCTAAAACGTAACAAATATAAGAGCCTCGATAGAGAGTACCATTTTGTACCATTTGGTGTTGAAACTCTAGGTCCATGGGGTCCCAGCGCGCATAAGTTGTTCGCAGAAATCGCGAAGCGTCTGGTTGACGTAACTGGTGACCGAAGAGCTGGCGGCTACCTCGCACAACGTATCAGCATTGCGATACAGCGAGGAAATGCCGCCAGCATCCTTGGTACAATGCCTCAAGGGCCTATTTTAGATTTAAGCTAGTTATTAATTTCGTTTAGTAGTACCACTGTATATATATTGTATGTAAATAAATGTTTTATATCACTCTGTAAAAAAAAAATCTGAAAGGAATCAAGTAATGCATTCCTGTAATGAGGAATCGACATTGATTCCAATTACTAGTAATTGTAATATTAGAAAATATGATTCCTGATTCCTCAAATGGAATTGTACTTAGTAATTCGGCATTGTTAGATTACAAAGTAATCTGGGAATCGGTAATCAGATTACAAAGTAATTTCGAATAATCGTGGAATCAGGAATCAATTACGATATGCCCATCTCTGCTTGAGAGTGAATGAACATTCGCTCGATTGTCAACGATGATGGCATCTATCAGTGAATCAAACGGTAAATAAGCAGCTGTTAACGTTACCTACTAACGTTAATAATGGTTTAACGATACCTTTGACTTAACGTTAGCTAAAATTCACAGCCGGTAACGTTACCATTTCTTTACTGGTAAAGAGTAGTATAAGTAACGGTACATGGTTTAACGTTAATTACAACTTAACGTTAAATCTGTCACCCTGTGGTAACGATACCAACTTTTTAACGGTATTAAAATATAATTTATAATAAAATAAAATAATGTATAATAAAATAAAAATAGAACTTAAAACTATAAAAACATTATCTAATCATGCTTTTAAAAAGACAATTAGGACATGGTTGTGTAATATGAATTATGATGAGACTGAGAAACTATTAAGCCAGGGATTATTTGGGTGTTAGATTAGTCCACACACACACACACACACACACACACACACACACACACACACACACACACACACACACACACACACACACACACACACACACACAAACACACACAAACACACACACACACACACA
This sequence comes from Cydia splendana, assembly GCF_910591565.1. Lineage (NCBI taxonomy): Eukaryota > Metazoa > Arthropoda > Insecta > Lepidoptera > Tortricidae > Cydia > Cydia splendana. The sequence continues at coordinate 1,189,676 of NC_085984.1, forward strand.
CACACACACACAAACACACACACACACACACACACACCAATGCATGCAAGTTTTTGAATAGCCTTTCCCGCTATATTGTTATTGTACCTAAACTAGATATTATATAAAAGAGTTTATTGTCCATACTTCTTATGTTACAATTTAAGTCAAATTGTTCTTTCAAATTCTAGCTGATTATGTAATACGGGCAACCACTGGGGCTGCAACACAGTGTAAACTAACGCAGTCTCCAGGGCTCCAACTTCATATATAGCATGTATGTCTTTTTTGAACAATAAAGATTTATTTATTTATTTATTTATTATTTAAAGCCCTGTAACTAGGGGTAAGTAAAGTCTGTCAAGCCATTTCCCTCCGTAGAAAAAAGCGGCAAATTTAAAGAATGTAGGCCTGAAGGGTAATCGTCAAATAGAATATTAGAATTTTGCGCCTTTTTCTATATACTATATAACTTGTCGGAAGCCGGTGTTGCTCGAAGTATATAACCCATCAACGTGCTCACTAGCGCCACTGGTAAATTGATTATTTAAATTTAACGATGGATAAATATTATAGTAAGTATAGATATTTAAAACAAGTGGGCCGCTGTGTTTTGTATTTAAGTACCTTTTGAATACATTATAATAGTTTTTACGTTGCTGGATTCGACAATCTATGCGTCCAAAGTTAAATCGGCCGTTTTTGTTTTGGGTTCATAGTTTGGTAACCAAGTGTTGGGCATTCAAGAATAAAATATAATCATTATTTGAATAAGAATTCGTAGGAATAAAATCATCTCGATTTTATTCCCGTCAAAAATATTCAAATAATTTTGGTCGGGAATAATTCGTATGAGAAAAAATTGAATGAGAATAACTTATTCTTAATCAAATAAATATAATCATGATTTTTAATCGAAATAATATTCCACTAATCTGGGTACCGTATAGGTACTAATTACGTATAGTTAGGTAGATGTAATAGTAGTTAGTCTCTTGTCTAATTTATACCTATTTTATGGAATAAAATCTTACAAATTGACTGTCACATAACGCATAGTTTCAGTAACCGTATTATTTTTAATTTACTAACCGAATCATTAGGTTCAATTTAGCTGGTCTAGGGGCCTAGCCAAGATGCCAATCGTTTGCGCTCCGACAACGAAGCGCTTTGTCTCTATCACTCTTACATATTAGTGCGATAGAGAGACGGATGTAGCGTTTCGTTGACGTAGCGCAAACCATTGGCATGTTGGCTACGCACTCAAGGTGCCTAGCCAAGATGCCAATTTTTGTTTTTAATTTAATAATCAAATTATCAGGTAAATTTAAACATTCTGGGGGCCTAGTCAACATGCCAATCGCTTGCGCTCCAACAACGAAGCGCTTTCTGTCTCTATCACTCTTACATATTAGTGCGATAGAGAGACAAAGACAGTAAGGTATACGCACGCGAGCGAAAGCGAAGCGGCCAGCCTGGCTAGAGCGCCACTCACCGTGGACTTCTTCAGACTCCTGAGGAAGACCGCGTGCCGTTGGTAACCTCAATGCGTTGCGAGACTTTCGCGAATGATTCGATTTTTTTCGGGAAGGCATGGAAATGTGTATAAAATGCGAGTCCCAAATCGTTTGACTCCGCAAACGACCAGTGCCGGATTAAGATATTTTGATGCCCTAAGCATTTCTAGACCATGGTGCCCCCTCTCCCTAGGGTCATCAAGATTACATTGAATTTTTTTGGTATATTGAGTGACGTTCATTGCCGCATTACAGCTGAGAATGGAAATCAGTCACATCATTTTATCACGAAAATTGACAGTGCCGCAGCAGTAACTTTGCAACAGAGTACCTAATGCTGCTGTAGTCGCCATATCTGAGAATGTAATTGAAAACGCGAGCGGAGCGAGCGCGAAAATTTTTCGATATAAAAACGCAATTTGATAGACAGTTGTACATTTTTACTTTTTAGTATGGAAATCAGTCACATAATTTTATCACGAAAATTGACAGTGCTGCAGCAGTAACGTAGCAACAGAGTAATGCTGCTGCAGTCGCCACCCGAAAGTCACCTTTGTCATATCTTAGAAAGTAATTGAAAACGCGAGCGAAGTGAGCGCGAAAATTTTCGATATAAAAAAAGCAATTTGATAGACAGTTGTACATTTTTACTTTTAGTTAGAAATCAGTCACATAATTTTATCACGAAAATTGACAGTGCTGCAGCAGTAACGTAGCAATAGAGTAATGCTGCTGCAGTCGTCACCCGAATGTTACCTTTATCATATCTTAGAAAGTAATTGATGCGATCCGATAATCGACGATGGCGGAGAAATCCAAAATCCAAACCACCGTATACTATAGGTAATAGTTAGTAATCAATGAAATATGCCGCACGCCTGTTCTTTTTAATTCTATGAATGTTAATATTCTGAACTTTTCGGGGGGGGGGGGTTTGAACCCCCAAAACCCCTACGCTACGCCCGTGGCCCAAGGTGCCTAGCCAAGATGACAATTTTTGTTTTTAATTTAATAACCAAATCTTTGGGTACAATTTAGCTGTTCAGGGGGTCTAGCCAATATGCCAATCGCTTGCGCTCCGACAACGAAACGCTTTCTATCTCTATCACTCTTACATATTAGTGCAACAGAGAGACAGAGATACCGTTTCGTTCTCGTAGCGCAAACGATTGGCATATTGGCTACGCACCCAAGGTGCCTAGCCCAGATGTCAATTTTTGTTTTTAATTTAATAACCAAATCTTTGGGTACAATTTAGCTGTTCAGGGGGTCTAGCCAATATGCCAATCGCTTGCGCTCCGACAACGAAACGCTTTCTATCTCTATCACTCTTACATATTAGTGCAACAGAGAGACAGAGATACCGTTTCGTTCTCGTAGCGCAAACGATTGGCATATTGGCTACGCACCCAAGGTGCCTAGCCCAGATGTCAATTTTTGTTTTTAATTTAATAACCAAATCTTTGGGTACAATTTAGCTGTTCTGGGGGCCTAGCCATTATGCCAATCGTTTGCGCTCCGACAACGAAGCGCTCTCTCTGTCTCTCTATCGCACTAATATGTAAGAGTGATAGAAACAGAAAGCGCTTCGTTGTTGGAGCGCAAGCGATTGGCATGTTGGATAGGCCCCCAGAACAACTAAATTTACCTAATGATTTGGTTATTAAATTTAAAACAAAAATTGGCATCTTGGCTAGGCACCTTGGGAGCGTAGCCAACATGCTAAACGTTTGCGCCACGACAACAAAACGCTATTTCTGTCTCTCTGTTGCACTAATATGTAAGAGTGATAGAGATAGAAAGCGTTTCGTTGTCGGAGCGCAAGCGATTGGCATATTGGCTAGACCCCCTGAACAGCTAAATTGTACCCAAAGATTTGGTTATTAAATTAAAAACAAAAATTGACATCTGGGCTAGGCACCTTGGGTGCGTAGCCAATATGCCAATCGTTTGCGCTACGAGAACGAAACGGTATCTCTGTCTCTCTATCGCACTAATATGTAAGAGTGATAGAGACAGAAAGTGCTTCGTTGTCGGAGCACAAGCGATTGGCATCTTGGCTAGGCCCCCAGAACAGCTAAATTTACTTAATGATTTGGTTATTAAATTAAAAACAATAATTGTCATCTTGGCTAGGAACCTTGGGTGCGTAGCCAACATGCCAATCGTTTGCGCTACGACAACGAAACGCTATCTCTGTCTCTCTATCGCACTAATATGTAAGAGTGATAGAGAGAGACTATGCGCAACTCTACGGAGCGTCAACGTTTGGCATGTTGGCTAAGCACCCTGATCGGATGATAGAACTAGATAGTGTATAGCGGAACTCTTCAATGTGTACTGTACCTAAACTAAAGTAACAAATATCAAATCAATCCGACTTTTAAATAGAAGGGTGAAAATCAACTTACAAAATATAACCAATTGTACTACAAAAATTTACTTAATTCTAAATAACATTTTAATTGAATAAAACCTTAGTTTAGAATAGCCCCACTTCTAGAATAATTATTCTGTTTTTTATTCCGCATTTAAAATAAAAGTCACATGATTTATTCACCTTAATTTTATTCTAAAATAACTAGTGCAAGAATTATTCTAATTCAAATCGATTTGAATAAAAAAAATTTCTGTTTTTCTTCTTATTCTTATTCAAGTTAATTTTTGCCCAACTCTGGTTTGGTTCATACTTAGAGCATTTAGTTATTAAATGCTCTAAGTGTTCATAGATTGACGAATCCAGCAATATAAAAACTATTATGATGTATTCAAAAGGTATTTAAATACAAGACACAGTACATAGCGGCCCCCTTTTTTAAATATCTATCGTTAAATTTCATTAATTACAATTATTTACCAGTGGTGTTATGTTAGTGAGCACGTTCCCCTCCAGACTATGCGCGTGAATCGCGGGCGAAGCCGCGAACGTGAGTGTGGAGTCGATTTCGCTGTCTACGAAAATCGACGCCACACTCGCGTTCGCGGCTTCGCGCCGCGATTTGCGCACGAGTGTGGAGGGTGCTTAACAAATAAACTTTTACAAAATCAGTAGAAATTAAAAAGTGGCAACACAGTAGTGTCATCCCGTTTTATATAAATTGGTTTGAAAGGGACGACACTACAGTGTTGCCACTTTTTAATTTCTACTCTTTTTTTTGCCAAGCAGGCGGCTTAGCACGGTCGCGTTTTTATCCCTTGTCATCATGCCTGTCACGTTCTAACAAGTACGTAAGTGCGAAAGGGACGCGCATAGTGATAGACGATAAAAATGGAACCGTGCTGCGCCCACAGCACGAAATATTTTAACTCTTGTGTGTAAAGCCCCTACTTAAACACGCTGGCTGTATGAGATTATTCCAATGTCACCCTACGAAGGAAAAAAAAACATACTTTCATGACGCCATGACAGGTCACGTGATGTAAATTTTTGTCGGGCATGCGCGACATCACGAATTTTACAAGTGATTTTGAAACGATGGACCTTTTCGCGGAGAAAATTGTTATAAAATACTCTATTACGAACCAAAATTTCGATTACAGTGCATAAATACTCGTGTGTCTCAAGTGTTTGTGTTTCAAATTGATTTGTGCAAGGAAGTGTTACTTCGCAAAGGTCAGTTTCTCTAAAAGGTAATGTCTCCCCCAAATGGTATTTTTGCGGTGGATAACTTGACAAATTCTTTGTTTTGCTCGTGACTCAGTTTCTCATTATATCGGTGTTAGGGATGGGGAGTTATTTACGTATTTACATCGGTTAAATCGCTTTATAACGGTCGCAGTTGCGGTTTGCGAATTACTGCCGTTTGATTTGACATCTTTTGTCGAGACATCTCCACATATTTCGTTGATAAATTCAAGGTTTTTAAGTAACAGTGACCTTAAAAAATAACGCTCTACTCATTTAAAAAACAAAACTACATGATATTTTGATTTAGGTCATGGGAATAGTGCATAAATTTGCATTTAATTCGTATGGGTGTTGTAGTTTCGTACAAGGCTGACTGTCGACGGTCGGCAGTAACAAACGAGTTAATATTTTTCCAACAAGCTTCAATTGGTCGTTGGTACGATGACATCACTACGGATATCGTGCCTACGTACATTCAGACGTATATGTAAACAATATGCAATACTTATGGGTATGATATTGAAACAATCATTCTCATAGTTAATGAGAAAAATCGTACCTAGTGTTAGAAACGTATGGCTTCGGATAATCTCATTAAATAAGTTACTGATGTAGATATTCTGTCTATGGTCTATGGTTAATCCAAGAATTCATAATCCAGCCAGTGAAACCTTAATGTTTCATACTATACATTAAGTAATAAATAATACTTTTGGATGAGACTAGCCCAGGACCGGGATAAGTGGCGTACACGAAGAGAGGCCTATGCTCAGCAGTGGGCGACTGAAGGCTAGAATGATGAATAAATAATAAGTTAATATAATAATAATGTCGCTTTTTGTGGGGGCCCATGTTGTGGGGTAGTCATTGTCTGCCGGAAATAAAAGTGCATACCGTTTTATTAGGCAGACATCCAGTTTTGATATCCCATAACCCAGAATTTAAGTCCATCATATGCACCCAACAGCCTAGTTCATTTTAGATTCCATCAACAGTCCTTACACCCTTGGGCGGGTGCTGCCTCTGCATGCATGCACTTGGTGTACCCCTTACATTTAATTAAAGTGTCAATAGGGCCTCTATGTGTTGGCTGCGGCTCTGCGGACACCCCCCAAATGTCGGGAACATCATTGTTTCGTGATTGGTGCAAGTGGCCTTAAGACAAAAGGAAATATTTCATCAATGGTTAAAATCAAAATTAAATATTGCCTTTAATACTGAAGTTTAGTTCATCAATGGTATTTAATTTAAATATCACATGTATTTTCTCGCAGAAGATTCATTGTTTATATGAAAGCTATGGGAAACAAACTAATTAATGCATACATTTAAATGTCGACAGCTTTCTTTATTTGACCATTTATTCATTAAATCATTACAATACAACTGAATAAGACTGTGTTTCCACCAGAGATGAATGAATGAATGTTTATTTGCATCAAACAAGCATGAATGTGAGAGAATGAGGATGCTTAACAATGAAATGTGTTTGTTAAGAAGGGATATGGAGGGGAATGGGTTTGTTAAGGGGGAAGGGGCCGTTTGGCACAGACATAAGCTGAGCCACTTACCTTTTCAATTAGTTGTTAGTTTGGATGGCAATGCAGATGCAGGCATCCATGGGCAACGGTAGTTGTTTACCATCAGGCAATTTGTATGCTCATTTGCCTCCTATATAAAAAAACCGGCCAAGTGCGAGTCGGACTCGCGATCCAAGGGTTCCGTACATTACATAATTTTTTACAATGTGTGATGTCCCACAGTGCACGGGTAAAGGTACCTTATGGCGGTTGGCGCTTATGCTATTATTAACGCCACTCCTATATTATTGCGGCACTATGCGACGTAAGCGCCAGCCGCCATAAGGTACCTTTTGCCGTGGAACGTCATATGTATATTTTATGTTAAACGTGAGTGAAATGTCTTAAAAAAACCCGTAGGGGTCGGATCAAAAACTAAGTAATTAAATAAATAAATAAATATTGGGGACATCTTACACAGATCAACCCGACCCGATTAAGTCCGACTCATGCTTGACTGCTCATTTCCAATAGGTTTTCCTGTCATCTATAGTCTATAGGTAAAGAACTATTTCGTGTATTTTTTTTTAATTTAGACCCAGTAGGGATGATCATTTTTTTTAGGGTTCCGTACCCAAAGGGTAAAAACGGGACCCTATTACTAAGACTCCGCTGTCCGTCCGTCCGTCCGTCCATCTGCCACCAGGCTGTATCTCGTGATCTGTGATAGCTAGACAGCTGAAATTTTCACAGATGATGTATTTCTGTTGCCGCTATAACAACAAATACTAAAAACAGAATAAAATAAAGATTTAAGTGGGGCTCCCATACAACAAACGTGATATTTAACCGAAGTTAAGCAACGTCGGGCGGGGTCAGTACTTGGATGGGTGACCGTTTTTATAGATAATGGTACGGAACCCTTCGTGTGCGAGGCCGACTCGCACGTGGCCGGTTTTTTTGCCTATTTTCTTGTATAGCTTCTAAACTGTTCATCCTAAAATTATGAATAAAACATATTTGAGATTTTCACAATGAGCTCTTTCATTTAATAGGTATGTAACACAATATAGTTTGAAAAACTTTATTTTTTAATTTTCTCATTTACCAAATTTTGTGTACCAAATTTCAACTTAATTGATCCAGTAGTTTCGGAGAAAATAAGCTGTGACATACGGACAGACAGACAGACGCAGGAGTGATCCTAGATCCTATAAGGGGTCCGTTTTTTCCTTTTGAGGTACGAAACCCTAAAAAACAGACAGCAGTGCCAATGTGACATCATTCAAGACCAAATCACACATCAACAGATGATGACATTCCATTGAATTTCATATTTTTCATTTTTATCAATCTATAATCTATACTATCTATAGCAATAAAATGAGTAATTCAATTTCAAACTGTATCCGAGTTGGTATTACTCGGTGTTTGTTATTTATTAGTCTGTATCAGGAAGATATTAATCTTATCTGATAAGTATGTCATAATTTCTAGGGGCAATAACTTGTGGCTATTTATACATTCCTTTGATGTTTTAAACCGAATGGTTTCTTAAAAGTGGTTTCAGCCGGGGTTAATTAGGTTGTCAACCACTTAAAATAGATTAGAATAAATGTAAAAGTCGAAAAATTACTGTCTTGGGTGAGACTTGAACTCACGGCCTCTGGATCGATACTCCAGATTATCTTAATTTATTCTAAGCTTAATATCATTGTTCGCAGACGTTTCTGCTTGTTAAAAATAAAAATAGATTGTTTAAAAGTTTAGAGTCAAATCATGCTAAGTTTTCTTTCCAAGTGCTACGTCTAGTATGGATGGAGCTTAAAGCATGCGTTCTTACTGCCAAGTTTGTGCAAAATTAGTGTAGTCCAGAGTCTGCAAAGAATTTGATGGAAAAACTGTTGGATTAGTGCAGGTGAATTAGTAAAGTAAAGTAGTCTATACGAAACCCCATCTTTAAAAAAAATTTAGAAAGGTCTATACTCTGTTGCTTAAAATCTCTTTCTACATTGGTAGTTAAAATTGGTTAAAAAGTTTAAGTATGGAACAGTAACAGACATTTATTTAATAATATTATGTATCCTCCTGACACCGAGCATTTAACTGAAATAACTTGTCACTATGACCGAATGTACTTTACAAGGCATTAAACTATTTCTGTTGGAAAGTCCGAGACCTCGCATGTTGAATAAAACCTAAACTAATGTGTTTCCTGAGTTTTCTCTAAAACAAAGGCGTTTTAATATTATTGGATTAAGACATTGAGCATATTTTTTTTGTTTTGGTTATTTTTGTCCTTTATAAAGGATTTTAGGTCATTAAGGCATAAGTAGGTTACGTGTATAAAATGAAACAAATTATTTAACATTTTAAGAAAATTTTATGTAATGTTATACATTAAGTACAAACAATCATATTTTTTATTTTTATGAATATAGTCAGTCAAAAACTTAACATCTCTAAGTACTAAGTAGGTATCTAGCTGAAATCTTTATTTGCGAACAAGAGCCTTACTATAATTAACATTTCTGGTTAGACTTTTCTACAATTAATTTGTACAATTCATCATCCAGGTATTCTTCCACATACTCGTTGATGTTTGATGGATCTTGAATGGATGGCAAGTAAGATGGTGAGGACAAACCTGGCAAATCAACGTCGAACTTATCTCGTTTCCATGAAGCAACATCTTGTGGCCGACTTGGACTTTGACTGCGAGTGCCACCACGTGTACGAACCCGACATCCAGAACGTCGTCTGCCCCGACCTCGACGACCAGTAGCTCTACCTCTACCACCACCACCAGTAGGCTACGAGAACGACCTCGTCCTCTTGGTTCATTGCCATCATCGCTGTCGTAACTGTCGCTGTCGCTCGAGTCTTCCTCAGCTGAAGATCGAGATTCATTTATGAAAGCGTGTACCTCCTCAGTGAAATCTTCATCTTCACTCGAATCTTCCAATTCGGAGTTATTAAGAAGTTCTGCAATATCGCGGGCTGAAAATAATATTTTCACTACTTTAGGTATAAGTGCCGAAAGTGATTTACGTAAGATCAATTTCACAAACTTAAAACATAAACTACGAACGATGTGCCTTTCTATAGGTTTAATATTTTTACGACGATTTATTTACTTTATTATTCTTTATTACCACACAAAAGTACGTAATTTCAAAAAAATGTTTACTAATTTGCTATTCTATAACAACCCTACATTAAAACAAGTGAATTTAACAAAAACATTTTAAGTTTTACTTACTGCGTCGGCCACGTGCCGCCATTGTTCCAAACTCCTGAGCACGCGTTACAAGAATGGCGGCCAATAGGTAGGATATCTCATGGATATCTCTATCGAACTTCAAGGACAAACTATCGCCATTGCTTAAATTTCATTGGCTGCGAGCAATCACATGACAAATATTTTTTTAGCGGGAATAAACAAACACTTGGGAATTGAGGCTACCTGTAGGTCGGTCGTCCATTGTTGATATGAGAAGTTCAAAAATGGTCGGCCTTTAGAGTACGATTTATTTAGCACTTTGTAAAGGACGCCAGGTGTCAAGAGGATAAATTTATCAATGTATTCTGAATTTGATTTTTAGGGTTCCGTACCCAAAGGGTAAAACGGGACCCTATTACTAAGACTTCGCTGTCCGTCCGTCCGTCCGTCCGTCCGTCCGTCTGTCACCAGGCTGTATCTCACGAACCGTGATAGCTAGACAGTTGAAATTTTCACAGATGATGTATTTCTGTTGCCGCTATAACAACAAATACTAAAAACAGAATAAAATAAAGATTTAAATGGGGCTCCCATACAACAAACGTGATTTTTGACCAAAGTTAAGCAACGTCGGGAGTGGTCAGTACTTGGATGGGTGACCGTTTTTTTTTTTTGCATTATGGTACGGAACCCTTCGTGCGCGAGTCCGACTCGCACTTGCCCGGTTTTTATTTTATATTATTTTTGTCTTTCCAAAATAGTCTTTAGGCTACATAGCCACATTGTAACTATCCCCATTCTTCTCCCAACCCTGAGTGTCACTCGTTACAAATTTTTACACATCATCTGTGTAAATTTCAACTGCCTAGCTATCACGGTTCATGAGATGCAGCCTGGTGACAGACAGACGGACAGCGGAGTCTTAGTCTTAGGGCCCCATTTTTAGGGCCACCCCACATCTGGCGTCTTTCGAGCGTCGGCGTCGGTCAGCGCTACCTATGGAAAATGACGTCGCTGCGCAGTTGCGTCGACGTCGCGTCGACGTTGGGCCATAGAGTTGTAGACGCCGACGAGACGCCGACGCTCGAAAGACGCTAGATGTGGGGTGGCCCTTACCCTTTGGGTACGGAACCCCAAAAAGTAATGTTGGTGAAAAAACTTAATCATAAATCATAATTATTTCCAAACTTATTTCTAACACTACATCTCTTTGTTTACAGGTAACAAAACCATGTGAGAAGTGCCTTAGCACTACCGGTGTGAAGTGCTCAGTTAGTGTTAAACTGTATTAGTGCTAGCAAAGTGCAGTGCGAGTAGCATAGTGTAGTGCGAGTGAGATGAGAGCTGAAGAGGCTTGGACAGTTTGCGTCACGAGAGAGGTCGCCGAGGATTGATTAGGAATACAAGGTATTTATATTTTGTTTAATACAATAAAATACAAATACACTTCACTTATAAAAAAGTGATTTTACAATTGTCGCACCTGTCGCCGTGGTGAAATTGGGGCCAGGCGTAACTTTGCAGAACTCCATGTCAGGGGTGCGAAACTCCTCGCTTCGAGCAAACTCGGCTCAGCATTGCTCAAGCAATTATTAGGGTTGGCACAACTTGACGTCCCTTTGCGTGCACGTCCACAAATAAGATAATGACTTGAATTTTGACAACCCTAAATAGCCGAAAGGGATAGTGCCATATATTAGAAAGGGACAGCATGATTCGAACCTGAACCGCTGTCAAACTGTGTGTAGGAAGTTTGCTTTCTTTACAATAGTACTATTATTTATTCTGTGCCCATGTTAATGAAAACAAAAATATTACCTTGCTAATCCGCGAATATTAACGTGCTAGTCAATCAGTGCCAACCCGATATACTATTAGTACTGTGTTAGGGTTACCTGTAAAGATAGAGTTGAGTCATAGAGTATCAACCATAGAGTTGACTAGACGCCGACGCTCGGGAGATCCTAGTGTGGGGTCTCTCTTAGAGCAACGGCTATTTACTCTATGCCTAAACCTAATTAATTGTCCACAGATGGCCCACTTCCCCCAACCAACATCACTAGAGGCGGCGCTGCCCCTCATGGTGAAGCCGGACCTCCGCCTGCGGCAGCAGCTGGGCGAACAACTACCGGCGCTAGTTCGACGGGAACCAGAGGTTGAACACGACATCGCTGCTCAACTACTGGACGCGCTGGTGCATTGGCTCAATGGGGGCAATTTTAAGGTTCTGTCAGAGTTAGGGCTCATTTAGACGATGCGAGAACTCGCATGCGAGTTTCATTACATTGCGGGTTTTGATCGGTCGGTTGAATTGGACGTAACCAACAGTCCGCAATGTAACTAAAATCGCATGCGAGTTCGCGCGCCGTCTAAATCAGCCCTTACACAGCTGTTCAATTACTGGACATTGCTGAATAACTACTAGATATAAATGTTTAACTACTGGGCATTACTATTCAACTACTTGGCATTGCTGTTCAAATACTGGACACAACTGTCCTGATGTTGGCTAGAGTTCTGACTCTATAGGGGCAACTTAAAGGTACCTACAGCAAACTTGTGATCCACTTCTCCTAACCACAATCACTCGAGGCTCTGCCGCAGTTACGTAGCTGTTGAATTACAACTGTACAACTACTGGAAATTGCTGTTCAACTACTGGGCATTGCTGTTTAAATATTAGATACTGTTCAACTACTGGGCATTGTGTTCATTGGACACAACTGTCAAGCTACTAGAGTCGTTCTGGCTTTATGGGGCCTTGTTCTTGAGGCCAGAGTTCTGGTCCAGTGGGAACTGGAGATTAAACAGGATTGTTGCAGCTGCCCAACTACTAGACGCTCTTGTTCATGGATAAGGGCAACTTTAAAATACTGTGTTGGGTGTTCAGTAGCTGAAGTTATAATAGCTGCTTAACTACTGAACATTGCTGTTCAACAACTGGACTCGTGGTTTGGCTCATTGCGGAAACTTTAAGGTCTGTCAAGTAGTTTAATTTAATATGCCGGAGATTGAACAAAACAGGTGTTCAACTACTGGTCTCCTGCATTTATTCAAAGTGGGCAACTTTGAGATACACTAGTTTAATACAGTCAAGCTACTACTTGATGACTTTGTTTGATTGACTACAATACCGTAGGGGTAAAATAGTGGGGGAGCCGGAGATTGAACATGTACAGGACATAGATGTCTAACTACTGGACTTGTGCAGTTACTCAATTTTTCTTTTTCGTGATTAATAGAGGTTTACTATGTATTTAAGTATTTATATTTATTAAATCGTTGTCTAGTACTTACATCACAAATAATTACTGTGCCTACTGTGGGACAAAGTCGATTTGTGTTAGATTGCCTCATAACATTTTAATTATTAACTTAACCTTGATGTCACATAAATAAATACAAACGTCAATGATATCATTCTAATATAACCAATATCATATCCGCTGGAATCCACTGAGAAAATGATCTCCTCGCTGTAAACGTCATATGCATCATACACACTCTGATTGCTTGTCATGGGCCATTGCGCGCGCCTATTCTGAGACGTCGACTTACTGTAGCGATGTAATTGCTATAAGTCCGCGATGTTGTAGCTGTTCTACCTTCGCACACGCTAAAATCGCGATACAGGCGCGATACAGCATCGATATAGCGGCGATACAGTGTCGATTCGATACAGTCGGGATGTCTGAGCCTGCACAGCCGCGGCACCCATATATAGTCATCCTATCTACACCCGCGAGCAATGAAAATGGTATCTTCGAGAACGCCTACGGCTAAGTCACCTCGGCATGCCTGAGAACACCTGATGTATGCCTCGGCCTTCCCAAGGACACCTCAGCATGCTTGTGGACGCTTCGGCATGCTTGAGGACGCCTCGGCATGCCTGAGGGCGTCTCGGTAATATGCTGAAGGATCCCTTGCCGATAGTGGGCGCCGGGCCTAAGTAGTCGGTCAATATAAGCAGAGTCATAATAAACGAATTGCACTATATTTATAGTTCTCCAATTCACGCTCACGCTTTACGGCTTGGCCACTACTTTGTGCGATCGGCGACGGCGGTGGCGGCAACCATAGGTTGGAGCGAGACACAGCGATCGGACCTTTCGTTACATATGGTTGCCTCCGTCGCGGGTCGCGCAAAGTCGTGGCTGAGCCGTAAGCGAGATTTTGCTATTCCAAACGATAGTTTAATACTAGTACATGTAATGATCACATAATACCCATTCTTAACGCACCATTTAACAAAGCCATGAGTTAACAAAATCGATTATATCATTATTGTAATTATCAGTATCAGAATAGTGGCATTGTGACTATAGTCTTATAGTAGATCAGTACACCTTGAGTTGTCTTAACGGACCATTGTTAGTGAGTTACCAGTGACAATATGGATTTAAGGATTAGATATACTTAATAGGTATGATAATGGATAGCCGAGTGACCTTGTAAAAAACATAACATTTATATCCGAAGACATTCATGCGTTAACAAATATAAATATATACAAAACATAGAGTCAAAGTAAATATTATGTTTTTTGATAGTGACAAGACGTATTGGATAACGCACTAAACTAAAGGTTCCGTCACAAAGGCGCGTTTTCCGGGCGGGGCGTAAGCGGCGCGTGAGCATTTTATATGGAAAAGCGGCGCGCCCCGCCCGGAAAACGCGCCTGTGTGACGAAGCCTTAACTTAAAGGTTAACACACGAGTGACACGAGTATATCATAACAATGTTCCGTGAACTATTAGTCGTCGATTTCATGAGGTATGTCCCTCAGATCGGAGGTGGACCGATGACCCTCCTGCCTTCCAACCGGACGTGTACACACAGCACACAGAGACACAGACACATACCTGCAAAACTACCTATTCACTTCATAAAATGTATTTTTGCAGCCCGCTGTAGCTTGTGAATGTAAATGTGTTTTCTGATGAGGAAGTCTTTAATATTGTGTGTTGTTTGCAGGTGGCCCAAAACGGGCTGGAGACGATCGCGGCGCTCGCCGAGCGGCTCGGATCGGACTTTTCCTGCTACGTGCCCTCGGTACTGCCGCATATCATCGACAGGTAACATTCCACTTTTTAAGGGTAAGGGTTTACCAGACTTAAGTGGCAGTGGGCGGGCCACATTGCTCGCAGAACCGATGGCCGATGGGGCAGGAAGACGCAGCGTGCGGGAAGGCCCCAGACTAGATCGACCGACGATCTGGTTAAAGTCGTGGGAAACCGTTGGTTGAGGGCAGCGAATGACCGTTCGTTGTGCGTTGTGGAGATCCTTGGGGTAGGCCTTTGTCCAGCAGTGGACGTCTTTCGGCTGAGATGATGACGGAGGGTAATTACACAAGCAAAGGAGCACTACGAGCTTGTTGAACAAACTCCTGACCTTCGGAGAAGGGTCCTTAATGCTTCATGTGCAATAAGGACCTATATATCTGAATTTCTGTTGGAATTTGAGATGGAATTAACCTTATTGCACGAAACATAAGGACCCTTCTCTGGTGGAAAGCCACATATATCTACCATCACTACACCTTATAAAACAAAGTCCCCCGCCGCGTCTGTCTGTTTGTGTGTTTGTATGTTCGCGATAAATTCAAAACGCTCCTGAACGGATTTTCATGCGGTTTTCACATATCAATGGAGTGATTCTTGAGGAAGGTTTAGGTGTATAATTAGTTAACCCGTGCGAAGCCGGGCCGGGTCGCTAGTAAAGTTTACCAATTATCAGTGTGGACGTTACTTCCTTACATTGACATAGATATTTAGGGACTGTCTTTACAGGCAATTAATAATGAGGCATGACAGGGGCCAGTACAGCGGTGTGAAACCGCTACAACGCGATTGGTTGATGAGTTCGCATCACGCGCGCGATTGGTTGATGAGTTCACATTACGCGCGCTATTGGTCGCAACTAGTTGCGATAGACTGCACGATTGGCTGGAATTCGTGAGTAGCACCGCTGAACTAGTACCATTTTTAGTGCCCGTAAGGCCCGACCTTAGATATTAAACGTCAATGCTTCCTTATGTTGATGTCCACTTAGCATGCAACCTTTAAAGATGACATCATTAGCAGAGGCCTAGTTAGCGGGCCCGTCGGAGCGTTACATCACAATGGGTTTAGGGCTGTGTGTCTTATCTTTGTTTATATTCAAAAGTTGCATAATACGGTACGGGTAATGGTGAGCCATTTTTGTTGCTCTTCTCTGTATTTTGGAGATATTGGAATGAGGAAATTCGATATTCTTAACGGTGGGATTTATAATTTTCGATAACGTCTTTTTTCCGATATTCTATTCGAATTTCATTTTAGATTATACTCTACATATTTTATTTACTAGGCTATATTAATTTTGTCTATTAAATAGGTGAAAAAAAAAATGTTATTGTAAACGTACAATTTAGGCGATTCACACATTGACACCGCGCCTTTCTGCGGCAAACGAAATATCGTCGTCTTATACATTATAGCACATATATTATAGATAGAGAAATATTAGAAAGATCCAGAAAATCAAGCACAGCATTATTAGATCCAAAACTAACGTGATAGACGCGCTCAAATACGCAAAAAAACAAAAATGGAGATGGGCAGGACATGTCGCCAGGATGAAGTCCAATAGATGGGCAAAACAAGTAACGTCATGGCCAGGACCACCAGGAAAGCGTAACAGCGGCAAACCATACACGCGATGGTTAGACGAGATAGTTAAAGTCGCAGGGACAAACTGGATACAAAAAGCACAGGATAGATCCGACTGGCTTACTCTGGAGGAGGCCTTTACCTGAGAGGGGGTTCTTGCTTAATTCACGTAGTAAAAAAAAAAACAAATAACAACATGTACCTAACATAAGTGACCAAATATTTACTTAAATTTGACTATTAGAAAAATTAAACAAATTGTATTGCAGATTTTATTTATGTTTGACATTGTAATATGCAAGAAAAAGGCTTTTTTATTTATTTTTATTTTTATTTATTATTATAGATAAGTTCTCAGGCTCAGAGCGCACGCGTTCGGCTAAGCGTGCAGCGTAGCGTCGAGTTTCTAAGGGATTTCAGTAGCGTACACTGAGGCCGCTCTCATACAATTAGGGCATGCAGTACCGGTGCCGGTACCAAGAATTTCATTTCCCGGTTCTGGGCATGGCTGGAACCGGGATTCCCGGTTCTTCCCGGTTCTCAAGGCATCTTTTGATTACTTTTTAGAAATTGTTTGTGTTAGCGTACAATCTTTATGAATTACTTATTTTCATATAAATAATTGCATAAGAATTAATAAATGACTTATTTTATTATAAACATACACTTAATTGGCGTTCCTACCTATTTTACGAAATTAACCGGCACACCGGCAGCAATTGCCTCCGCCTGGGCCAAGCCACACGGCCGTAGCGTAGTCGATGCACTCAGCACTATGACGGCACGGCCTGCCTGCACGAATGCCTACCTACTTTAACTAGGTTAGTTTGTCAGTTTGTCGGGTTATTTGGGTCCCTCGTTTCATAGCACCATTATTAAATGTTATATAATGTCCCGAGCTAAAGTACTAAAACATTACTACTATTGAAATGGAAATAAATAGTCATATGATGAGAACCGGGAAGTACCGGTACCGGGTCTTCAGTACCGGTTCTTTAGACACTATAAAATTCCCGGGAATTACCGGGAATATGAGAACCGGGAATTCCCGGGAGAATGCCCTACATACAATATACGCTCCGCTCGTGTTTGCACACTTGTTCTGATATTTATTATATCGTTAATACTATAAAAACCTTTTCTCCAGGCTGGCAGACACAAAGGAAGGCGTCCGCCACATGGCGCGAGTCTGTATAGCTGCGCTAGGGGAGAGTCGCGCCGCCCCGCCCCGCGCGCTCCTAGCGCGCCTCATCCCCGCGACGCAACACAAGGCGCCACACACGAGGGAAGAGGCTGTTAGGACCATACAGACACTACTAGACACGTAAGTAATTAGTCTACTAACTGTCAGGTCGTATGAACGGTAACTCCTTCGAGAAATGAGCCCCTGAACATAATGGCTCCACTGAGCGAATACACCGAACGCTTATTAATAGCTTGTCCACGTCACACACTCACATACATCACTCATCCTACGTAACATAAGGCGCCACACACGAGGGAATACGTTGTTGAATGAATGAGAACGAATGAATGAATTCTTAAGCTTTCCCATTCCATTAATGTGTTGGTAAAAGACCAATAAATCTACAAGTTTTCTCTTGTCTGCCATCCGCAAACTACAATTTATCAATGTGATAAATCATGAATAATGCCCATCTTACCGCGACAGCCCGTACAAACGCATTTTATTTCCAGTGTTGCGACTTTTTCGGCATTTAAAGCAGGCGATTATTTTTCTGTGCATATTTTTGACCATTTGTCATAGAAAAGGAAACTCTTATACCTGCAAATCTTCAGAAAATTCTCGTTTGTACGGGACAAACGTTAGACAATTTCATAGAATGCTCTATATGTGCTTTTAATATATGGAGCGCGCGATTTATGTCAAGATTGCTAAACGTGCAAGACTACAACGACAGTGAATTAAATGGTATTTTATCTATTTCAGGCACGGCGCGCAAGAACTACAACTCCGAGCGGCCGTACCGAACCTCGCCGGGCTTTTGGGTGACCCCAGCAGTCCAGTGAGGGATGCGGCGATGCAACTACTAGTGGACATGTACAGACATGTTGGTGAGTGCTCCTATAGAACTACAGCTTTGAGCGGCCGTACCGAACCTCGCCGGGCTTTTGGGTGACCCCAGCAGTCCAGTGAGGGATGCGGCGATGCAACTACTAGTGGACATGTACAGACATGTTGGTGAGTGCTCCTATAGAACTACAGCTTTGAGCGGCCGTACCGAACCTCGCCGGGCTTTTGGGTGACCCCAGCAGTCCAGTGAGGGATGCGGCGATGCAACTACTAGTGGACATGTACAGACATGTTGGTGAGTGCTCCTATAGAACTACAGCTTTGAGCGGCCGTACCGAACCTCGCCGGGCTTTTGGGTGACCCCAGCAGTCCAGTGAGGGATGCGGCAATGCAACTACTAGTGGACATGTACAGACATGTTGGTGAGTGCTCCTATAGAACTACAGCTTTGAGCGGCCGTACCGAACCTCGCCGGGCTTTTGGGTGACCCCAGCAGTCCAGTGAGGGATGCGGCGATGCAACTACTAGTGGACATGTACAGACATGTTGGTGAGTGCTCCTATAGAACTACAGCTTTGAGCGGCCGTACCGAACCTCGCCGGGCTTTTGGGTGACCCCAGCAGTCCAGTGAGGGATGCGGCGATGCAACTACTAGTGGACATGTACAGACATGTTGGTGAGTGCTCCTATAGAACTACAGCTTTGAGCGGCCGTACCGAACCTCGCCGGGCTTTTGGGTGACCCCAGCAGTCCAGTGAGGGATGCGGCGATGCAACTACTAGTGGACATGTACAGACATGTTGGTGAGTGCTCCTATAGAACTACAGCTTTGAGCGGCCGTACCGAACCTCGCCGGGCTTTTGGGTGACCCCAGCAGTCCAGTGAGGGATGCGGCGATGCAACTACTAGTGGACATGTACAGACATGTTGGTGAGTGCTCCTATAGAACTACAGCTTTGAGCGGCCGTACCGAACCTCGCCGGGCTTTTGGGTGACCCCAGCAGTCCAGTGAGGGACGCGGCGATGCAACTACTAGTGGACATGTACAGACATGTTGGTGAGTGCTCCTATAGAACTACAGCTTTGAGCGGCCGTACCGAACCTCGCCGGGCTTTTAGGTGACCCCAGCAGTCCAGTGAGGGACGCGGCGATGCAACTACTAGTGGACATGTACAGACATGTTGGTGAGTGCTCCTATAGAACTACAGCTTTGAGCGGCCGTACCGAACCTCGCCGGGCTTTTAGGTGACCCCAGCAGTCCAGTGAGGGACGCGGCGATGCAACTACTAGTGGACATGTACAGACATGTTGGTGAGTGCTCCTATAGAACTGCAGCTCCGAGCGGCCGTACCGAACCTCGCCGGGCTTTTGGGTGACCCCAGCAGTCCAGTGAGGGATGCGGCCATGCAACTACTAGTGGACATGTACAGACATGTTGGTGAGTGCTCCTATAGAACTACAGCTCCGAGCGGCCGTACCGAACCTCGCCGGGCTTTTGGGTGGCCCCAGCAGTCCAGTGAGGGATGCGGCCATGCAACTACTAGTGGACATGTACAGACATGTTGGTGAGTGCTCCTATAGAACTACAGCTCCGAGCGGCCGTACCGAACCTCGCCAGGCTTTTAGGTGACCCCAGCAGTCCAGTGAGGGATGCGGCCATGCAACTACTAGTGGACATGTACAGACATGTTGGTGAGTGCTCCTATAGAACTACAGCTCCGAGCGGCCGTACCGAACCTCGCCGGGCTTTTGGGTGGCCCCAGCAGTCCAGTGAGGGATGCGGCGATGCAACTACTAGTGGACATGTACAGACATGTTGGTGAGTGCTCCTATAGAACTACAGCTCCGAGCGGCCGTACCGAACCTCGCCAGGCTTTTAGGTGACCCCAGCAGTCCAGTGAGGGATGCGGCCATGCAACTACTAGTGGACATGTACAGACATGTTGGTGAGTGCTCCTATAGAACTACAGCTCCGAGCGGCCGTACCGAACCTCGCCGGGCTTTTAGGTGACCCCAGCAGTCCAGTGAGAGATGCCGCCATGCAACTACTAGTGGACATGTCCAGACATGTTGGTGAGTGCTCCTATAGAACTACAGCTTTGAGCGGCCGTACCGAACCTCGCCGGGCTTTTGGGTGACCCCAGCAGTCCAGTGAGGGATGCGGCCATGCAACTACTAGTGGACATGTACAGACATGTTGGTGAGTGCTCCTATAGAACTACAGCTCCGAGCGGCCGTACCGAACCTCGCCAGGCTTTTAGGTGACCCCAGCAGTCCAGTGAGGGATGCGGCCATGCAACTACTAGTGGACATGTACAGACATGTTGGTGAGTGCTCCTATAGAACTACAGCTTTGAGCGGCCGTACCGAACCTCGCCGGGCTTTTAGGTGACCCCAGCAGTCCAGTGAGAGATGCCGCCATGCAACTACTAGTGGACATGTCCAGACATGTTGGTGAGTGCTCCTATAGAACTACAGCTTTGAGCGGCCGTACCGAACCTCGCCGGGCTTTTGGGTGACCCCAGCAGTCCAGTGAGGGATGCGGCCATGCAACTACTAGTGGACATGTACAGACATGTTGGTGAGTGCTCCTATAGAACTACAGCTCCGAGCGGCCGTACCGAACCTCGCCGGGCTTTTGGGTGGCCCCAGCAGTCCAGTGAGGGATGCGGCGATGCAACTACTAGTGGACATGTACAGACATGTTGGTGAGTGCTCCTATAGAACTACAGCTCCGAGCGGCCGTACCGAACCTCGCCGGGCTTTTGGGTGGCCCCAGCAGTCCAGTGAGGGATGCGGCAATGCAACTACTAGTGGACATGTACAGACATGTTGGTGAGTGCTCCTATAGAACTACAACTCCGAGCGGCCGTACCGAACCTCGCCGGCCTTTTGGGTGACCCCAGCAGTCCAGTGAGGGATGCGGCGATGCAACTACTAGTGGACATGTACAGACATGTTGGTGAGTGCTCCTATAGAACTACAGCTTTGAGCGGCCGTACCGAACCTCGCCGGGCTTTTAGGTGACCCCAGCAGTCCAGTGAGAGATGCCGCCATGCAACTACTAGTGGACATGTCCAGACATGTTGGTGAGTGCTCCTATAGAACTACAGCTTTGAGCGGCCGTACCGAACCTCGCCGGGCTTTTGGGTGACCCCAGCAGTCCAGTGAGGGATGCGGCCATGCAACTACTAGTGGACATGTACAGACATGTTGGTGAGTGCTCCTATAGAACTACAGCTCCGAGCGGCCGTACCGAACCTCGCCAGGCTTTTAGGTGACCCCAGCAGTCCAGTGAGGGATGCGGCCATGCAACTACTAGTGGACATGTACAGACATGTTGGTGAGTGCTCCTATAGAACTACAGCTTTGAGCGGCCGTACCGAACCTCGCCGGGCTTTTAGGTGACCCCAGCAGTCCAGTGAGAGATGCCGCCATGCAACTACTAGTGGACATGTCCAGACATGTTGGTGAGTGCTCCTATAGAACTACAGCTTTGAGCGGCCGTACCGAACCTCGCCGGGCTTTTGGGTGACCCCAGCAGTCCAGTGAGGGATGCGGCCATGCAACTACTAGTGGACATGTACAGACATGTTGGTGAGTGCTCCTATAGAACTGCAGCTCCGAGCGGCCGTACCGAACCTCGCCGGGCTTTTGGGTGACCCCAGCAGTCCAGTGAGGGACGCGGCCATGCAACTACTAGTGGACATGTACAGACATGTTGGTGAGTGTTCCTATAATGAATTTTTGAAATATTGATATACAAAATTGGGAAGAATAAATTGACAGCACTTGGAAAAAAAAGGGTTAAGAAGCTTAAATCATAGACGTTAAGATTTATACAAAAACCCGGGAAAAATATGCTCTACGATATTCTAACAATAATTTAAAATCTTTAAAGTACGACGATCATAATCGAGATAGGAAGAGGACACCATTTTCAACATTTTACTTATTGAACTTACAGCTTGGCGATAATCTGAGCAATTTTACGATTTTACTCACTTTTTACGGTGTGCTTTTTTTTAGGACGGTAAAAGGGCGTTTTCAGAAATAAATATCGAAGACCCGATTCTCACAGATCCCGGTGTTTTTGGGTTCTTTCAACTCACAATCACCAGCATATTCAATTCTGATGATAAAATAAAATGTCCCAAAAATTTGTATGAAAATTGTACATTCCACTACGTCACGCACATACAAGTGAAAATTTTTTTCATACTAAAACGTGACGTAATGGAATGGACATTTTGGGACATCTTTTTTTAATTGTGGGATGGAGAATGCTGTCGATTCTGAGTAGAATGAGCCCAAGACCGTCCAGATGTGAAAGAATCTGGTTTTCAATATTTATTTCTGAAAACGCCAATAACGGGACCCTATTACTGAGACTCCACTGTCCGTCTGTCTGTCACCAGGCTGTATTTCATGAACCGTGATACCAAGACAGTTGAAATTTTCACAGATGATGTATTTCTGTTGCCGCTATGACAACAAATACTAAAAAGTACGGAACTCTACGCTGGGCGAGTCCGACTCGCACTTGTACGGTTTTTTTTACTGACAAAGTGGGTTTGCCAGAGTATAAATGCATTATTCTACTGTCCACAGGTGAAAGACTGAGAGCCGACCTGAAGAAGAAGGAACTGGTGCCGGCGCAGAAGCTGGCGCTGCTGGAGCAGAAGTTCGACGAGGTCCGGGAAGCGGGCCTATTACTGCCCACTGGTAAATAGCATATTCTTTCATTCTCGTGAGATTGTTGAGAGCAGGTTCGATAATAGGGTAGATGACAAATTTTCATTTATGGTATCAACCAGGTTTGTTTTTAGGATTAAGTAGTAGTAGTAAACACTTTATTGCTCAAAACAAGTACAGTCAACTGTAAAAATATAGGTGCACAAATCATCTCAAAAATATGTCCCATAACTCTTATGTCAGTGAATTAAGAACTATGGGACATATTTTTGAATAAGTTGGCTACACCTATTATTTTACAGTTGACTGTACATAACACACAGAGAATACAGTGAATGTGTGCAAAGGCGAACTTATCCCGTTAAGGGATCTCTTCCAGTTAACCTTTAAGTAACTGAGAGATACATATAAAATGATTAAATGTCTATATGGGACCCATTGCATTAAAGTAATACAAAAGTCAGAAATGATAGTCAAAATCCGACAGTTGATTTGGTCAAATTGTGTTTTTTGAAAAACTAATTATAGCCAGCCTTTTATGAATGTAGTATGATACCTTAGGGTATGGTGCTTTACGCACACTAGCGTCCCTTCCCCTCCCCCTGACGCAACCCCCCCTTTTTGCATGAAATATGTCCCGGTTCACAGTTTTTTACATTTTTTGAGGAAAGTATACATTTTAGGAAAAAAGTGTCAATGAAAGAAATAATCCTTAATAAATTCTTAATAAAAAAGGGTTATATTAATTGTTTTATATGATGCACCATATTCATGTATTAGCTTGTCAAAATTCGAAATAACATAGTTTTTACTTAGGGTTCGAAACTGATTTATTATACACGGTGTAACATGAGGAAACCAAATAATTTTAACAGCGTATTCCTGATCATATTTAGAGACCAAGTTGTCCTCAGTGGCGTGCCTAGGGTTTTGGAGTAGGGCAAGCCGAAAGATATGTTTTCGTAATAACTGTCCAATCTTCACTCTTCGGACTCAAATGCATCTGCTAACGTATCGAGGCGAGCTAATCATAGCGCACTGAGGGCATACTATTACTAGATAGAATATTACAAACATATCAGCAATTGCATACCCCCGGTGCTTTGATAAAAGCCGTTTAATTTATTTAAGTGAATTTCATTTGTATATACAATATTAACAAATTTACACGATAATAATTTACATACAGTTGTGCTGTGCGGTTAGAACAATCTTTTTGTTAGACAAATAGCTCGAGCTTGGTTTGTCGCTTTGAACATGTTTTTCTAGAACGCCGTCATATTTTGATAGCAACGATACAAGTTCCAAAAAATTGCCCCTATTTAATGAAGTGTTTGACTCATCGTGTCCTCTAAAAGGAAGTTCTTGCTGTGCTAAATGGCACACAATATCGACTAACCTCTGAAAAACACTACGATTGTTGTCAACACGCATGTTATGATTTGATATTTCTTCTGATAATTGGCGCGACAAAGAGGCCTCGATCCTTTGTTTCCCAAAATTGCTAAAAGAAATCACTGCACACATATGTTTACCGGAATTCATGTGCCTCTTTATCGCTCCAGATAAATTATTTAAATCGTTATAGCCAGAAGTAATCCAAACGTTAATGTCGTTCGAAAAAAATATGCAACACCAGCAATACATCTTATTTGTATGGGAACAACCAACAATCCAATGAGTATTGTAGACGGCCCTACAGATATTTCTCTGACGCGACTGACTTGACTGAGAAATACACAAGTCGGGTGTTGGTTTTGCCGCGGAAATTATGTCCCGTTTTTCGACAAAGTTGAAATGCGTCCACGTTTTGGTTGACTAAAACGTGGACGCATTTCAAACCGTCACAAGGAACCACTTCTTGATCCATTGTTAACACTTATTAAACTAAACGCCACAACAATGAACAAATCCACATTCACTATTTAATCAAATTCACTTAAACAAACTTTCGTTACTTTCGTCTCGACCACTGACTGACTCGGCTCGACCGACTAAATAAGTAATAATACACTTGAAGTAAACGCGAACGCGCGCTCGTGCGAACTTATGCAGCTTACTTCACTCCAAACAAAAGCCAAGCTTAAATCGCCTTATAAAATTGCTATACATACCAACAAATAGTTACATCGTTCTTTGGCGGTTTGTAGGCTGATAGTGCCCAGAGCGGGACGAAAAAGCAAGCACGGTTGCAAGCCAACGAGTGCGAGTACGAGCAGGATAGCTAGAACATCCTACGCATGATTTCTTTCGCGCGGACGAGACGCCACGCCGCGGCAAAATTTTGCAACACGCTCGTGCCGCGGTTCGAGGCCGCTGTGGCTTGAATTTAATAATACGGGTTCGTTTGGCGCGCGATTTTAAAATAATCTTTATTGATCTTATCACTACGTAATTTCGGTAAGGCAATTAGTTTGCATTAGGGCAAGCCCGGCTTTTGGGCTTGTATGGGAGTCACGCCACTGGTTGTCCTATAAACTTTTTTTGAAGTTCGCCTAGTTTCAGAGTTAATACCAATAAAAAAAAAAACAAGTTTTTATTGTTACATAGTGCAAAACGTCTTTTTGATGGCGATGTTGCTACTATGGGATTTAGTCTAAATATCCTTATTGATAGATGTCAAAAAGTGACAAGTAACACTTTGCAAAAACTAAGTTTTACGAAAAAAAAAGTAAAAATCCATTTTAAGTGACAAGTTTACCAATAGCATTTACTTTATTTTAATATTATTTTAATATCCATATTATTGTGATAAATTGTTCATTTGCTATATATTTTACTAGATTTTGTTATAAAATTCAACATGTCGCTGCCCCAATATTGGGTTCTATGTTACATTTTTAAGATAGTTGAAATTCGACTTAATGTCACTATGACAATGTTCAAATTTCAGTTCGATAAAAGTGAAACATAGAACCCTGTAATATTGGGGCAGCGATGTGTCATCATCCCTATTGTATAATGTTGTGTTGTAGCGAACGCGGGCGTGGACGAGGCGGACTACGTGTCGCGCACCACGGCGCGGCGCCACTTCGCCTCCGCCGGCCGCGGCCGCGAGCCCGACTCCGGGGCAAACACGCCGGGTCAGTAACTCATTACTACACTATTTCACTCAAAATAACTGCACTCCCGTTGCCAGGGAGGTTTCGGGATTATACTGAGCAACTTTTACTATGGGACCAACCCCGAAATCGCGAAAAAAAAATTACCCTCCCATAGAAAATAGACCAGCCAAAATGTATGAACAAGCCAAATTTTTTTTTGGCGACCTCGGGGTTGGTCCCATAGTAACAGTTGCTCAATATAATCCCAAAACCTCCCAGGTAACGGGAATGTAGTTATTTTTTAGCCACCCTGTATAATTTCATTCAATCAATACCGGGTGTGATCTATAACCCGAGCAAAAAATTTATAGAAGTGCTACAATTGCTACCATCACTTTATTACGTTATCATTGCTACACTTATATTTCTGATTCCGAACATTTCACAGCAATTGACAACATTTCAATGCTATTTGTTAACACATTCAGCGCACAGAACCCTACTGTCGTAGCGACTATGCGCTCCATACGGCAAAGACGTGGATACGCGCTACGAGCGTAACCCGTAGCATTTAGTAGCAATGAATGTGTAAACATTATTTTTTATAATGGTCTTGACTGAAGGAAATGTTGTTAATTCAAGATCCATTCAACTTCAATTTCTAAACCTAAATTGATTTTAACTTTACTCCAAGCTGGTCTAACGCATAATCTCTCTTTTCCTAACATGTTCACCACGGGGCCGCACCGTTTAACCGACTGCGACTAATCCATCCAACGTGGGACTACATCTTCTTACTTATATATTAACTTATCATTTACTCTACTTTATACTTATCTATTTCACGATATTTTTTTACAATGCTTTTTTATGAAATCACGATAAAACATTTAAAAACTCATTACGGTGAATTTGATATCAAAATTACGATTTATTCCTCTATCATATAAATTTATATTATATTAACATATCATTTATTATTTTTATATACGTATCTATTTTATAATATTTTTTATCTGTTTTGTCTCAAAATGTTCCATTCAACATCAAAATTTTGACTATCTTATATCACTTGCTTTTTCTTTCAAATATCATTAAAAAAAATCGAAAACTCCCTTGCAAAATCCATAATTCTCAACATTTCTGACCACGATGAATCTCTTATCTGTATAATTTAATATCATATACATTTCTATCCATATACATTCATCATATATCATATGTATTGGCATATATAGCGTGTGAAGTACCAAAGAGGACTGTCGCTGGATTGTATAGTCTGCCGTCGGCGAATAGGAAACCACCGCCGCCGACCAAACTCAATAGTGCTACTAGTGGTAAGTACCTACATAACTGAGAATAAACCCATAGTCTAATAAAACATGGTCTTCCATTCCCAGAGTGACACGGGCCTACGTCACAACAACATGGCCGCTATATATAGCGCTATCGCATATTATCATATAGCGCTGTCGCATGATGACGTAGGCGCGTGTCAGTTAGGTGACCTAGAAAAGACGGGAATGGAGTACCAGGCGGAGTATATTATTATACCATGAATAAACCATACTGGAGAGTCCTTAAATTGTAATGTTTTCTTTTTTATGCCTTAATTACTTATATTAATTAAACTGCAATCATACTGATAACATTATCACCTTCTTAGCGTTGTCCCAGCTTTTTGTCACAACTCATTTAGGTTCATTTTGCAACCTAATTTTAAGATTTTATGAATCTATTTACAGTACATAATTTTTATAAACACAACTTTTTTTAGGGTTCCATACCCAAAGGGTAAAACGAAAACGGGACCCTATTACTAAGACTCCGCTGTCCGTCCGTCCGTCTGTCTGTCACCAGGCTGTATCTCACGAACCGTGATAGCTAGACAGTTGAAATTCACAGATGATGTATTTCTGTTGCCGCTATAACAACAAATACTAAAAAAAAACCGGGCAAGTGCGAGTCGGACTCGCGCACCAAGGGTTCCGTACCATAATGCAAAAAAAAAAACGGAAAAAAATGCAAAAAAAACGGTCACCCATCCAAGTACTGACCACGCCCGACGTTGCTTAACTTTGGTCAAAAATCACGTTTGTTGTATGGGAGCCCCATTTAAATCTTTATTTTATTCTGTTTTTAATATTTGTTGTTATAGCGGCAACAGAAATACATCATCTGTGAAAATTTCCACTGTCTAGCTGTCACGGTTCGTGAGATACAGCCTGGTGACAGACAGACGGACGGACGGACGGATGGACGGACGGACGGACGGACAGGGAAGTCTTAGTAATAGGGTTCCGTTTTACCCTTTGGGTACGGAACCCTAAAAACAGAATAAAATAAAGATTTAAGTGGGGCCCCCATACAACAAATGTGATTTTTGACCGAAGTTAAGCAACGTCGGGCGGGGTCAGTACTTGGATGGGTGACCGTTTTTTTTTTGCCGTTTTTTGCATTATGGTACGGAACCCTTCGTGCGCGAGTCCGACTCGCACTTGCCTGGTTTTTAAGAATGGAATTACCATTGCTATTTGGCCTTCCAACCCTGAGGGTAAACTAGGCCGTATTGGGATTAATCCTGTTTACTCGTGATGATTTTTTTTTTCATTAAAAATTGACTGACATATTAAATTTTATTTTAAGTTTTACTCATTCACGACTGCTTTGGGCAGTCAGACATAATCTAATGAGCGAGAAAGAGATCGCGTTAAACGTGTTAAGAGGCCCACTGATTAACAGTCCGCCGGACGGTATCGGCCTGTCAGTTGTTCGGAACTGTCAAAATTTTGTTCTAACTGACAGGCCGATCCGGCAGTCCGAACGAACTGCCGGTCCGGCGGACTGTTAATCAGTGGGCCCCTTTAATCGTTGTCAAACATCGGTTTTGTCAGACAATGAGATTTTTTGCGTAATGCTCTATCAATTGTGTCGTTTTAAACCCACGAGAAACTTCTCATGTAGAATTATTTCTAATTAGAAATAATACTGTTCAAAAATGAAAAGACAATTTCCTTACAGTGTCATCGGGCACTTCGGGGTCGGGCTTGGGCGGCGAGGCCGGCGCGGTGTCGGTGGAGGCCTTCGAGGCCGCCATGGCCGCCACCGCGCCCGCCGCCATCTACGGCGTCCGCGGCCTCGACGACTTGTGCCGACATGCCGCCGCGCTGCTCGGCGACAAGGGGGCAGAGTGGGAGAGGAGAGTCGACGCTGTAAGTCACTACACCCCCACCACTATACTCTGTATCTTTAGGTAGTATAAAAGTAAACAAAATATACCCTCAAATGGCTCCTTAAATGCCCGGTTCACATTATTCCAGTCCAATGATCCAGCGGGCTAATCCAGTCCAGTGCTGGACTGGAACATATTGTTTACATTATTCCAGTCTGGGATTGTTTACATTATACGCGCTGGATTGGGTGAGCTGGAATGAAAAGTTGACGGTCTCTCCAGTCACTGGACTGGAATGCTCACTGGAATGGGTACATTCCAGTGCATGCCAGTGTCGGTTCACATTACTCCAGTAGCATTATTCCAGCACTGGATTGGATTGCTGGACTGGAATTCTACTGGAATAATGTGAACCGGCCATAAGCCAGTTGAGGGTAGATGAAAAAATTACATGGTCAAATAATGTAGGTTAAAGTCAGGTCGTTCAGTGACAGACCCAAGCAGTCTTGTATTTGTTCCGTTAACCAATAAATGTTATAACTACCCGAAAATGTACAAATTGTTTACTTTTATTTAAATACCTAAAGATACAGAGTATAAGTTGATGCTGATATTTGATTGAACAATGTACCTTTTCACCTCAGCAGCTCGAACAAGGGTACTTTGCTTCTTAAAAACAGTGAGCGGCATGCGATTTTGCTCACTGAGTCATTTTGTCTCACTCAGTGAGCGATTTTGCTCACTGAGTGAGACAAAATGACATTCAAGTGACCTTTATAGTCAAATGTCATTTCAACATGCGGGGTCTAATACAAGTTCGATACTTGGGTTCTATTATCTCTGTCCCTCTAGGTATGTTCTCACTGCTTAGGGTGAAAAATTTTGTGTACTACACGATCAAACTTTGATCTCTTGTTGTACAATAGTTATTTGTACAACAAGAGATCAAAGTTTGATATTTCTTCGAGTGCTTATTTTGAGTCCCGTGCAAGCGAAAGATTCTATAATAGATTCACGAGCGTAGCGAGTGAATCTAATTTAGAATCTTGAGCGTAGTAAGGGATTCAAAAGCGCACGAGATGTAAATAACTTTGATCTCGTGTAGTACACAAAATTTTTCACCCTAAGCAGTGAGAACATACCTAGAGGGACAGAGATAATAGAACCCAAGTATATCGAACTTGTATTAGACCCCGCATGTTGAAATGACTATAAAGGTCACTTGAATGTCATTTTGTCTCACTCAGTGAGCAAAATCGCATTTTGCTCACTGAGTGAGACAAAATGACTCAGTGAGCAAAATCGCATTTTGCTCACTGTTTTTAAGAAGCAAAGTACCCTTGTTCGAGCTGCTTAGGTGAAAATAACTATATAACAACGGGATAAGTCTTATCACGCGATGTCGTGCGAGGTCTTCATCGCCTTCGTGGCTTCCGCGCCCGCCGCCGCCTATGAGCTTATAGGCCTCGATGATTTGTGTACTGTGTCACAGAATAAATAATAGTACTAGGTACAGAAGACTCACTCTCTAACAAAACGCGTCTGAGACGATCAGGACAGATATGGCCGCTAGGTGGCGACAGGGCCACGCGCGGCTTAAGGCTATAGCCACCAAAATTGGTGTGGAACGGATGTACTTGTAGCTACCTGTAGCAGAGCGATGAAATCGCGGAGTGAGCCACGCCTGACTGTGTAGACATGGTGTTGGTAATAGTTTCAACGTTATGGGGGCAATTTTTCAAAGACTGCTAGAATCCTAGAATGTCTGCTAGAAGAAAGACACCCTATAGAATTATGATTGATATTGACCCGATATCGCGTCCGTAAAACTTCAGGGGTTCAGTGAACATGTTTGCTAAAAATCTGTAGTGGTTAAAAATATTACCTTGCAATCAAATTGTAACTGCATTTCTTTTCCAGCTAAAGAAAATCCGTTCCCTACTGACGGCCAACGCGCACGCGCAGTACCCGACGGAGTTCGCGGCGCATCTGAAGGAGCTCTCCGTGCCTTTTCTAGTCGTCATCAAGGACCTCCGGAGTCAGGTAAGCGAGCTGCTAAATTACATGGACACATAAATATACGAGTAATAGGGTATTTTCCTACTAGTCGACTCGGTTACTTTTTTAGAACTGTCAAAACGAGTTGCTAATATGGAATTTATATGAAACATTACATAGTGACGTCACGGTCAATCCACTTACTTTTTATATTCCTATCCCATTTATTAAATAGAACTTGTGTTTAAAAATTACTCCTATCTGTGTTTTTCTAATAATTATCTGGTGCTTTATTTCATGCATGGTGTAAAATAATTTATTTGACATACAGTATAATACCCTATTGTATGAATATAATTCATTCATAAAATAGGTGTACAATACAACTAACTAATACTCTTATTAAAAAAATGCGGTTCCCACTGACAGACAAAGTTATTTAAAATTTTGCACTACTTTAATCTTAAATAAATTAACAAATTAATGATATTTATTTACCATCACAAAAACAATGAATTGCAAGTACCTACAATCAAAAATCAGGTAGACTTTACAATATTTGTGTAGTAAAATGGATGAGACTCAGCGAGACCGCTGATTTTCGGGCCCCGACCAAAAAAACTTAAAGCTATTACTTAACTAAGTTATTTAACAACTAACTAACTATCTTTGACATGTAAACCGGTTTTATCAAATAAATGACTATGACTAACTTACTAACTAATAAAACTTCCGTGAGACACAGACATATTAAATATATTAAGTACGGGTCACTGATGAGTAGGGTGGGTCATTTTTACTTTTTTTTAATTTAATAGGGGGCACAATTAAAAAAAGGTGCCATTTGGTAATTAATTATTGCACGTATTTTTATTTTATTTTTAGCTTTAATTTAACTGCCTCCGGATTGTAGTCAAAGTTTTTGTTAAATGTATGGACATTATGAAAAAAAATGTTTCTTTTTGAGTATTTTTTTATTTATTTATTGGCTCTGAACCTTTACCATGCTATTTCGAGCTAATAATGGTATAACTTTTTAGCTAAAGTTTGAATAAAGAGACGATACATAAATATACTCCGCAGACCATACAAAATATAATAATATTTATACGAAAACTTTGAAATGGATCCGGAGGCAGAAAATGAATTCCGATTACAGAATAATTTGAAATACTGTATATTGGCATTATTACGCAACTTTTTGTAACTGTGCCCGAAGGATAACTAATACTTTTTTTTTCTCCATACACGAGTGACCCACCCTACTGATGAGTGACCCGTTCTTAATATATTTAACTTACTAACGTAAGTAGACAAGGGACGTGTTGCATAATAAACTACAACTAATATAACAAGCGGAACTCTTTTCTAATTTCACTTATAATAAATATATTTTATTAATCTTACTAATTAGTTGTGTCTTCTTCTTCTTCCTCGCGTTATCCCGGCATTTTGCCACAGCTGATGGGAGTCTGGGGTCCACTTGACAACTAATCCCAAGAATTGGCATAGGCACTAGTTTTTACGAAAGCGACTGCCATCTGGCCTTCCAACCCAGAAGGTAAACTAGGCCTTATTGGGATTAGTCTGGTTTCCTCACGATGTTTTCCTTCACCGAAAAGCGACTGGTAAATATCAAATGACATTCCGTACATAAGTTCCGAAAAACTCATTGGTACGAGCCGGGGTTTGAACCCGCGACCTCCAGATTGCAAGTCGCACGCTCTTACCGCTAGGCCACCAGCGCTTTTACTAATTAGTTGTGTATGGATGGTTATTTGATTGACAGTGTTATGTTTTAATTACCAGGTGGTCCGGGAAGCGTGTATCACCATCGCGCACATGGCTAAAGTACTCAAGAACAAACTGGAGCAGTTCAGTTTGTACATACTACAGGAGCTCATCAACCTCATACAGAATGCCGCCAAGGTAAAGTTATCCAAATTACTAAATTGTCTGTTACTAGGGTTCCGTACCCAAACGGACGGAAAACGTAAGAAAGGGACCCCTATTACTATTACTCCACTGTCCGTCTGTCTGCCACCAGGCTGTATGAACCGTGATAGCTAGGCAGTTGAAATTTTCACAGATGATGTATTTCTGTTGCCGCTATATAACAAAAATACAAAAAAAAAAAACAATAAAATAAATATGTTAGAGGGGCTCCCATACAAAAGTGATTTTTACTGCCGGTTTTTAGCGTAATGGGACGGAACCCTTCGTGCGTGAATTGTCTTGATGCATATTTGTTAAGTTGAATAAGTTTTTGGCAAAAATTTCATTTTTGGTACAAGCTTTTTTCGCTGACTGTACTTTTCTTACGACAGACAACTAATACTCATCGAGACAATTCTAAAAACCCCTAACACAATTAGGTTGCGTTGTTTCATCACAGAGTTCCTATGGCCACCTCCTGTCTCCATCATCAGATCAATTCGACAGTACCATATTATTGTATTGTCATCAGAACTACATACAGCTGCCAATTTTCATGACGCTACGATCCTTGGAAGATGGTTAAATTAGTTACCTTAGATTCCATTACATAGTTAGTTATACATACAGGTCGACCTAATAAAAGCTTGTTAAAAACCAGTACAGTTAGCGACACAAAGCTTGTATCGAAAATATTTTTTTTGCCTAAATGACTTTATCTGTCTCTTCTTCTACCTCGGTCCCTCATTGCTGAGGATCGCGACCATGTATGCTCCGTCTCCACAGTGTGCGATCATAGGCCATATGGGTCACGCACTGCATGTTGCCACCAACCACCCTCTTCACTACATCAGACCATCTCGTGGGTGCTTTTCCCACTCGCTTGCCTTCTATTTGGCCCAAGATAATCTGCCTTTCTAGGTCGTGCTTTTTAGAGCGCATAGATTTTTGTCTGTACACACACTAATAAAATCATTTTTCTCAAAAATGGACGGCAAAGTCGACTTTGCCGTTTAAAAAGTAGGTCGCGAAGCGCGTAGTTTATGGTCAGTCAAAAATTAAAAAGTTAAAAACATTGCAG
This sequence comes from Cydia splendana, assembly GCF_910591565.1. Classification (NCBI taxonomy): domain Eukaryota; kingdom Metazoa; phylum Arthropoda; class Insecta; order Lepidoptera; family Tortricidae; genus Cydia; species Cydia splendana. The sequence goes on from NC_085984.1 coordinate 1,224,153, forward strand.
TCTCGATTTTGGGACTGCAATGTTGCATACAAATTCCATTATTTGTCGAGTTCCAAACTTTTTAAAAGTTAAAATGGCCATATCAAATGAAGGCACAGGCCCATTAAACAGCCAAACAGATGATTAGTACCGCGACTATTTAGCTGTCTCAAATAGGTTGGCGTATTTTCGGCAGAAAAATACACTTCTATTTTTTTATTAAAAAAATAAAAAGGCGGCATAGCTAATTTTTTCAATTGTTTCTACTTTTTTCTGTGAAAATATATACGTAAGAACGTTGCTTTTGTAAAATATTTCTATGATATTTATATTTCTTGCACCATTTTTGAGAAAAGCACTATATATGACTCGGCTGGAAGGCTACTTGCTGGCTTCGGATTCAATTAAACGGACTCCCAAGGTCGTCCGTTTAAAACGAATCCTCAGCCTGCAAGTAGCTACTTCCGAGCCTCGACAATAATGTACTATTTATTCCCAGGTGGTATCATCAGCAGGCACCGTATGCGTGCGGTACATCGTGACATACGTGCACTGCCCGCGCCTAGTGCCCGTCGTCGCCACCAACTTGACCACGAACAAGTCCAAAGAGATACGCTCTACCTTAAGGTAACCCCCTACAATTAGCCTCATGCATGAAGTTTATATTTGAACGAAATATTTATGAAGTGAAAACTTCTTTAGCGGCGCTAGGCACTTTTTGAGGTGGGGAAAAATGATAAACTCGAGACAGCGTAAGGCGATCACGTGACCGTAAGGGTTAGATGGCCACTCATTTAGATGGCATTTAAATCAATAAAGAAAAACTGAATTACATTACATGAAAAAGGTTCTAATCTTGTACGGGTTGAAATACGAGGATCTCACAGTTACATTCTAACTTTATATCACTCAAATATAATTCAATAAAGCTACATCTTGATGAAATCGCTAATAAAAGTGAACTCTAGTACTGGTGAATAAAACTCAAAATATTCTGACCAAATATATTTAGATGCGAGGTCTGCAAGGTAACTTTACAATTTCTATTCGAATTTTAAACAATTAACGCTACAAATTTGAATTTCAAATTTTAAACAAGATCACTGACCAGCAATTTCGGAACTAAAGTTTTTCAATAGAAAGGAGGATGGGTCAATTATACATAGTGCTGCAGACATTTTGGACTAGTCATTGAGTTTTCTCTTCTGTCGGCACTCCCGGAGTGCAACTAGTTTTATTTTATTCAGATGTTTGTTGCCGGTATATCATGTTACAAATGCATTTCCGTTATTAAGTTATCATTTAATTGCTTAAAATAATAAACAAAAAGTACAATATTTGCCCGCGAACAGCTAGTGAGCGAAACGCAACGCCATTAGTCGAAAAGTCACGTGACGTCACTGGTTTAAACAAATTGTTAAGACCAACCAAGAGTGAAAGAGATGGCATTATGACCTGACTCGCCACTAAGTAGCAAACGTCAGTTGCGTTCACACCGAGTGACGTCATCAGTTATTTTAGTACAGTAGTGGTACTGATAATTCCGCTACTCGATGCTAGATGTCGACTGCGAAAATAATAGTCGTTTTGGTACCAAAACTGATGTATGGAGTGAGCACTCTATTCTTACTATATTTCTCTGGTAGTGACGATATTTTTCTTGTTTCGATTTTCATATGTTGTAATTTTCTTGTTACAGTGAAATCCTAGTGCTAATGCTGGAAAAATGGTCTCAACCAGCCATCGAGAAACAACTACCCGTAGTCAGAGACGCCATCCGCCGCGCCTGTATAGACGCGGACAGTACCGCCAGAACTTATGGACGCAGGTACACTCTTATCTTATAATATATGTGGGCTACAGCCCTACCCACTAATTAAGCCCCTCAATGCAGTGTGTTCGAAAAAATAAAAACCGGGCAAGTGCGAGTCGGACTCGCGCACGAAGGGTTCCGTACCATAATGAAAAAAAAAACTGAAAAAAATGCAAAAAAAAAACGGTCACCCATCCAAGTACTGACCACGCCCGACGTTGCTTAACTTTGGTCAAAAATCACGTTGTATGGGAGCCCCATTTAAATCTTTATTTTATTCTGTTTTTAGTATTTGTTGTTATAGCGGCAACAGAAATACATCATCTGTGAAAATTTCAACTGTCTAGCTATCACGGTTCGTGAGATACAGCCTGGTGACAGACGGACGGACGGACGGACGGACGGACTGCGAAGTCTTAGTAATAGGGTCCCGTTTTACCTTTTGGGTACGGAACCCTAAAAATGTGGAAATAGTTCTAGTACCTTTACCACGAGCTTGTCACATATTCGCTACCGTGTGCGTAACTTACTTTTTATGCCACTCGCTCGAGCGAGATGTATAGAAAGTAAGTTACGCAGACGTCAGCGAATGTTCTGGCCTTCTCTAGCGATAACTCCCATCATCGTCATCATCATAATTGTGGGCGCCATATTTTTAATTTTAAAGCCAAAATATCTCGGCCCGGTTGTTATGTCACTCTTGACTCTTGGCAGGCGTGGCTCACTCCGCGATTTAGGCGCATCGGTACAAGAACAGTCAGCAACAGAAGTTGCTAAGCGGGCGAGGTGTTCAAAATTACCTTGACACGCTCTTATTCTCTTAACAATAAAGTCGCGTCAAGATCATTTTGAACACCTCGCCCGCTTAGCAACTTCAGCTGCTGACTGTACATGCGGCCCACACCAATTCTGGCGTCTAGCAGTAGTAGTGTTTGAACACCGCCACGGAACAGACGCCAGCTTGCGCTTGTGCCACCTAGCTGTCATATCTGTCGTAATAGACGCGTTTTGTTAGAGTGAACCTTCTGTACCTAGTACTATTGTTTATTCTGTGCTCTCGGTTATCTACTACGACGTTTTAATATGAACCCGTTTTTCAGAGCATACTGGGCCTACAAGCGAGCGTTCCCCGCCGACGCCGAGCAGCTGTTCGCTCGTCTGGACGCGGCCGCGCAGAAACAACTCGAACGAGAGAGGAACGTCGGCAGCGTCGACAGTTTGCAACACGTCGGCACCGGTCAGTACCCTATTGTCGACATGCTACCAATGGTTGACACCATCAAATACAAGCGAGCGTTCCCCGCCGACGCCGAGCAGCTGTTCGCTCGTCTGGACGCGGCCGCGCAGAAACAACTCGAGCGAGAGAGGAACGTCGGCAGCGTCGACAGTTTGCAACACGTCGGCACCGGTCAGTACCCTATTGTCGACATGCTACCAATGGTTGACACCATCAAATACAAGCGAGCGTTCCCCGCCGACGCCGAGCAGCTGTTCGCTCGTCTGGACGCGGCCGCGCAGAAACAACTCGAGCGAGAGAGGAACGTCGGCAGCGTCGACAGTTTGCAACACGTCGGCACCGGTCAGTACCCTATTGTCGACATGCTACCAATGGTTGACACCATCAAATACAAGCGAGCGTTCCCCGCCGACGCCGAGCAGCTGTTCGCTCGTCTGGACGCGGCCGCGCAGAAACAACTCGAGCGAGAGAGGAACGTCGGCAGCGTCGACAGTTTGCAACACGTCGGCACCGGTCAGTACCCTATTGTCGACATGTCACCAATGGTTGACACCATCAAATACAAGCGAGCGTTCCCCGCCGACGCCGAGCAGCTGTTCGCTCGTCTGGACGCGGCCGCGCAGAAACAACTCGAACGGGAGAGAAACGTCGGCAGCGTCGACAGTTTGCAGCACGTCGGCACCGGTCAGTACCCTATTCTCGACATGCCACCAATGGTTGACACCTAAAAATCATTATAGATGACATGCAATTCATCCAAAACTACAAAATATTCTTTATTCTCAAACAACAGCTAGTAAAACCAGGGAGTGCTCCCAGTACTGGTTTTTTTAAACAAATACAGTACCGGAACCGGGAATTCCCGGTTCTCGCCATACCAACTCAGTACCGGGAGCATTCCCTAGCTAAAAACCATGAAATAATAGGGGATATTACTGCAATGTTCTGCCGCCAGGGTGCAGCACTACCGACTCAGTAAATTCATAGACTAACTTATACATACTGTGCCTTAAACTGTTTTTTTGACAAGTTTTCACAGACAATAAAATATGACATTGATGCATCAAGGCGGTTTGTTAACAAGGACCTACCGGTAAACGCGAAAATCGAAATTTAGTTATCTGCCTCTATATCGCTCGAATATGCAAGAGTGATAGAGAGATTAGATAACGAAATTTCGATTTTATTGTTTCGCGGTAGGCCATGTGATTGACGTGATTTGTGATGTGTCAATGTGGTTTGTTTACTGTATGTGCCACCTACGCAGAGCTTTGCCTAATATTCCCTATTAGAAAAAGTCAGTTTGTAAAATAATTTCCAAACATAGCCAACCCTACTTTATCTTAATCACTCTCCCCTATCCCCGTGAGTCTAAATGTACATTAAAATGTACATATTCGTTGCAATCTAATTTGAACCTTCCATGAAACAGATAAAGTAGCTTTTCTATTGTTTCATTGCCTTTTAAAACAAACTAAATTCGTTCCAGTTTACAAGGTTCAAGTTAAAAATTGGAAATCTTTCTATGGTGGGTGTTACGAGGCTATGCCAAATCCGCTCATAGGTCGCCTGAGCCTAGCAGTGGGATGTACAATGTACATCCCACGGGTAGATTCAACAGTACGTGTATAGATGAGAGATATATGTATGATAATGATGGTTTATACCTTTGTTACAGAGAGACGGACGATCACCAGCCCACGAAGCCCGTCTGTCAGCGTATCAGGTTTGTACTCAACCAAACGGGCCTCCCGTTTAACCTTTTAACCTACAATGACGTCAAGTGACGCGCGCGGCACCATAGGGGTCATCTAATAATTACGTCGCACGAATTTCTAGGTTTTTTGAACCTTGACACACTTGGTCACATTTGGCAAACCTGGTGTGACGTCACATTTTTTCTACAAAATTGCCAAATCGAATGGAGTATTATTAATATTTTATCAAAAGAAATATTAGTAATTTTATAACCCAAAACTGATTAGGAAAGAAAATTAAACGAATACAAACGATTATCGTTCAAGAAGCTTGTTATTTAATCGAATAAAATAATTGAAATGAATGCTCGGTAACTGATGATGTTAAAGTGACGTGACAAAGTTTGTGACTCCCCCCTCCCCCTTGTCACAACAAGTCAGATTTTCTTGACCACCTCCCTCCCCCTAAACGTGTGATGTAATTAATGGATGACCCCTTATCAACCTTCGTGCATTCCGACAAATTCCAATCGCCGTGGCGTTCCAAGGGTTAACTCAGTCGGTTTCTTAGGTGACCTAACGCATCACCGCCATAGGGAACCGGCTGAGTTAAGCGGTAGATAGCTTGTAGTGTTATACATGGTTCACATAACGTATTATACAGGGTGTCCCAAAAATAGCTACTCGTAAATTGACAGCTAGATTTATGTAGATTTTTTTCGACATATAATACTTGTAGTGCATATAATATACTATATAGTGATAATATATAATATAATATAAACGAAATTATCATTACAATTTAGTTCAGAGTCAAATCACCAAACAAAAAAAAATTGTTTGTAAAAGTAACTTTTTTATAACATTGCCTTTTAAGCTTTAAATTTATTCAAATTTGTTGTTCGATATACGTGAGTGTTCATATAAATATCATGATTGCATAAAACAAAAACGATTAATACATTTAGTTTCACTAATAGATAGTTAATTACTTCTGAAGTAGCTAGGTAATTGGAAACAAAAACATAATATTGGTTTTAAATCTTTTCAGTTTATCAAGTTGGACGGAAGAAGTCTATCTAAAAAAATGTGTAAAAACCATTTTCAAAAACTCATCGAAAAAACGAAAAATCAAGAATCGAATAAACTAGCCTAATCTCTTCATATTGTTTAATAGTTCTAAGTCTTGTAAACTAAAATTAATTCTGTTGTATTAACTATTCTTAATGAAATAAAATGTATAATTAAATATATTTTTGGGACACCCTGTAGTAAAAAACGCATGTAAATGATTATTGTCAATTTTCTTGTGACAGCGAAATAGTGATTTAAATTGTGCAATTTAAAATATATACTTATTTAACATTTTGTAAAGAATTTTATACATGCGTTTTAGGAATGCTTATGCACTTATGTACAATGATGTATTTGCGCTGGATTATAGTTATTAAATCCTCTAGCCGCCCAGATGCCTTTAAAAAGGTATCACATGCCATTATATTATGAATCTTTATTTTAACAAATCATAATTGGATTTGTCTTGGCAAATTTTGGTATCTGGGCGGCTGGGACATATCGCTGGCCGAATATTACAGGGTTCTATGTTACATTTTCAAGATAGTTGAAATTCGACTTAATGTCACTATGACAATGTTCAAATTTCAGTTCGATAAAAGTGAAACATAGAACCCTGTAATATTGGGGCAGCGATATGTTATTTTTAGAAATAAATAACACACATATTTTTAAGTCAAGTACAGTTTGTACTTGTAACATTAAACTTTAATATGATATATAAAATTATACATTGATGTTGTATGCCTTATTTTATTTTTTAATCTTTTAAGAAGTGTCATTTTATGAAAATGACAGGTTGATATTGCTAACATAAAAGTGATGTCGGCCAGCCTAACCTTCTGACCGTCATTCGCCATTCAAAAATATCTCGCACACGCCAAATTCCTTTTTGCCAGCAAATAATATACAGCAGTATAATGCGACATAAAAAAGTAGAAATTAAATAAAATGGAACTAAAAAAAAAACATACTAAATTGTTGCCATGCTTAAGCATTTTACGTCTAAAATGTGACAGTTACGTAGGAAATAATTATCTACAATTTCTTGTCGGACTGTAATATTGGTGCAATTGGGTATGGGGACGGCTTTTTGGCGGCGGGTTCGTTTGAAATTACAAAAAAATGTTACGTAGTGTCGTTAGTATTAGTGTAAGGCCTGAGTGGACGCTCGGAGCGGAGCGTCCGGCGGGGCGTGCAGCGTGGCGTCGGGCGCACAAGTGATGTGAGCAGCGTGCACTAAGGCCGCTCCTACACGTTAACATGCACGACGCACGCGCCGCCCCACTGCACGCTCAACTCGAGCGTCCACTCAGGCCTTACACTTAGGTTAATTGATTTACTGTCAACGCCACGTCACCGAAGTGTCAAAACTGAAATTGAACTTTATGCATATGCACGTAGGTCCATGTTGTTCATGTATTCATTCATTTACAATATACATTGTGTTTGAATAACAGATATTTACAAAATTAAAAATCTGCAAAATCTGCAAATTTGAAATCTGTTCTGTGGTCTGTGCGGATTAATCCGTCTTTGGCGTTTGACCTACGGTGCGGATATATCCGTCATTGGCGTCCATAAGGTTCAAGTGTGTTGGCGTATGGCGTATGCTATACTTATATGTGTATCAATTAGGTACAATAAATATAATTCAATTACATGGTTAACTTTCGTAACACAATGGAATCAATTAACTTAAGACTAACTACATGTCCTTAACTACGTACAAGTTTTATGCGAAGCCCCTGTGACTATTAAAAGTAACCAAAGTAACTATAACTTTACTGTGTTTTGGCAACTCTACTCATAATTGTGTAACTATTTGTTTTTCCACGCCGCTACGGACACGGTTTGTATAACTTAACATTATCAGCGTCCACCGAAAACCTAGTGTCGGGTATAAGCAGAACAAACTCTTTGCGACGTCGGCGCGCGTCGCAGGAACGCCCGCCCGTGTCGCAAATACCTGTCGCCATGAGAGGTGAACTATTAGGACTAGCTAGACTAATACTAGATCTAGCCAACTAGTGGCTATGTGGGCTCTTGTAATATAAACCTAGTGTCGGGTATAAGCAGGACCAACTCGTTGCGACGTCGGCGCGCGTCACAGGAACGCCTGCCAGTGTCACAAATACCTGTCGCCATGAGAGGTGAACTATTAGGATAGGACTAGCTAGACTAATACTAGGTCGGGCCAACTAGTGGCTATGTGGGCTGTTGTAATATAAACCTAGTGTCGGGTATAAGCAGGACCAACTCGTTGCGACGTCGGCGCGCGTCGCAGGAACGCCCGCCAGTGTCACAAATACCTGTCGCCATGAGAGGTGAACTAGCAATTGAAATACAGTAGAAACCTAGATAGCGCGAAACTCAAGAGAAACGTTAAAAAGTTTTTGTTAACAAGTTTTGCGTCTTAACCTAACCAAGTTTCACGAAAATTGGTTGAGAAATGTGACCTGTAGAGGACCCACGCAGAAACGAACTTCTACCAGAAAAGTGGGTTAGGTTAGAACTGCGACCCTCACAGAAACCGACTTCTACCAAAAAAGTGGGTTAGGTTAGAACTGCGAGCCTCACAGAAACCGACTTCTACCAGAAAGTGGGTTAGGTTAGGTTATAGAGGTTTTAAAATTCTAAATGCGAAATTCCACCAGGATGCGGCACTGTACGGCACAAGCATATTCACTACAAACATACTTGTGCCACAGATTTGTGGAATCCTGCCTTTATAGTTTTTTGTTCGTCTTAACACATTCATTGCCACGCAGCCAAATAAGACATCCGCGCCAGGCCACAACAATTTCGTCATATAAAGTTGTAGTACCACGATCCCGACTATCGGGTCGTCCGGCCTGGGAACGAAATCATGAAATACCCTATAGTCGGGTTTTCGGCCCTGAATGTGTTAAAAAGGTTTCGAGTTGGAGGTAAATAAGTGTAAAATTTTAAATGTGAAGTTTGTCAGTAAATAACTTCGAGATATATCTCTATAAACAATTCCTTTATTTTTCGAGTTATACATAGAGGTTGAATTTATTTTTCGAGTGCGTGAAGGGATTGCTGGATGTGTTGTTTGTACAGACCGGTCTCCGAGCGGCGCGGCGGCGCGCTCCGTGTCCGCGGTGGACGCGGCGGCCGCGCAGCGCGCCCGCGCACGAGCGCTCTACTCGCACATGACGCGCGCCAAGATGGCCGCCGGCACTGCCAGCCTGCGTGAGTATTTACTCCTTGGCAGACATATAAGTTTTTGTGGCAATATAAAGTGATTGACAAGATAAAATATCGACATGTCTGTTATCGATGTTACCTTAACGGTATACTTAGATATATTTATCACATTTTAAAAGAAGATAGTAACAACGAAATACACAACACGTTCGATATCTGCTTGTCTTTTGATATATTAGTAATTTTCTGTTCTTTTAGCACTGTATACTACAGTTTACGTTTTTATTTTTTAGTACTAAATATATGTAATAAAGAAATTATGTACCGTTTTGTAATTGAAACTTACTATACTAGTAGAAGTTACATATTTCAAATATGAATCTACCTATGACTTATCAATAAAAGATTTATCGATGTTTCATTTTTTCAAACACTCGTTTTTGCCACAAAAACTTCTATGTCTGCTCCTTGGTAATAATGAGGATTATATGGGGCATTATCTATAAAAAGGGACCTTATTGTCGATGGCGCTTACGCCGCACTGCGTCGCGCGGCTTCGTATTTTTAAACGAGCATCGTTAATAATGGCGTAAGTGCCATCGACGGGTCCCTTTTCATAGATAACGTCACATATTGGTAGCAGTGGGTCTTTCGAGTACTGTGGGATACGAAATGTCTCAAAATATAGATGGAAATCAATTTTGTAGCAATTTTGTCGATATCAAGCAAGCGAAAAAGTCAAGAGATAAATTAATGTGACAACGAGCGAAGCGAGGAGTGATGTAGACTTGTATTTATTTTATACACATCTTCGTATATAAGTTTAATGTATTGCTGTACGATTAGTTAATAAATGTTGAATTGTTTTTGCCTCCAAATAGAGGGAGAGGTCGCCCAACAAGGTACATAATAAAATAAATATAATCCACAGTTGTTTTCTCGCACCTTTTCGTTGCTATGTACACGTGGAGCAGCTTTTCATGATTTGTACATATAAAATTAGCCATTACATTATTGTTTTTGTTACGATTTCAAAAACTTTTTGATTACTGTACTTTTATGTTATACCTACCTACCTAGAAACATTTAAATAATTATGTACAATCAAGGTACTTAATATCAGCACGGACAAAGTGACTAAAACATGTATACACGACCTTATTGTCCATATTTTTGACACTTTGTCCGCTGATATTTCGGACCTCAGACTGTACTTAGAGCATCATCTTGGTTTAAGTTCTTGCTAAATCTTACAGTTATACAATACAACTCATTATCAGATATTTTGTTATTAGGTGGTCAGTAATACTTACTCGATATTGCACGCTGCTTTTTTTATAAAAATTTGATTTTTGTACCTATCCTATTACAATAGTAGTTTGTGTTACACGGGATCAAAATGATATATATCCATCAAGAGCGTACATTGAATCCTGAGCGTAATGAGGGATTCAAGTGTTAACGCCCAAGACGAAATAATTTTGATATCGTGTGACACATACTGCTTTTCACATCAACTATGAGGAAATTAAAAAAATCTTAGTGTTGACACAATCTGATGCTTAAACAGATTATTTAAGCTAAAAAAATAATGTGCACAAAAATGTAAAAATAGTGTGCTAGAGCAGAAAAGTGTTACTTTGATCCCTCCTAGCAGGGAGGACAAGTGCCACTTTGATCCCTCCTAGCAGGGAAGAAAAAGCTCTTTTCCGAATAGGTGGTGTGAAAATAATATAAGAATGTCATGATATCCACTGAGATCATCTGAGTAAAAATTATTATATTGAACCAGGTATGTCTTACTTGATCCCCTAGGACCTAGGTGATCCCATTGATCCTAGGTGATCCATCAAGTGATTTAGGCCCTCAATATACGATATAAAGATATAATGTAGTGATATATTTGCAGCCCGCGCGAAGAGATCCCCGCAGAGCAACAGCGGAGTCCCTCCGAGCCCTGAGAGAGCAGTGGGCCGCTCGAGGTCGCGCCCTGGCGTGTCACAGTCACAACGTAAGTTTATTCATATTATTATCATATTATCCTCCTGAGACTAAATGTACATGACGGGTGGCATGGGTTGTACACAGGATGGCGGGTGGGCGTAGTACCTCGATGTATTACTTCACAGCTAACTCAGTATGCTACCAGTGCATGAAATAAACTTTCGGACTCGTTAACCATACTCGTGCCTACTATATTTCAGTACTAAATAATTAAAATATCTAGTCACTATTGGGGTGTATTTGGATTGAACTCAAATAAAAGGATCACATAAAATCTTTCAAGTCTTTATTCAAGTCAAGCTCGGCCGGCTCCAACCCTACATCTCTGACCCGAGAAGATTTAATTCCTTCTCAATTGAGGGTATCCCAATATGGGACCGGCAACAAACTCGGCGGGACACATCTTTTCAAAATAACACTTCTCTTTATTTTGCTAATCAACTTTATACAGGTGTCTAAAACTATGAACTGTAACGCTGCAATACGTCCTTCTGGAGTCACGCTCCGACATACATTACAATGAACATATTCGTACAACCTAATTTGAACCTTTCATGAACCAAATAGAGTAGCATTTCTTTAGTTTCATTGCTTTTTATAACAAACGAAATTCGTTCTAATTTACTTATCGAATAAGGTTTAAATTAAATAATTGAAAACTTTATACCGTAAAACGGGGTGAAAAGACACGATTTTCAACTTCAAGGACGATTTTCGCCAATAATCCAAATGATAAAAGTAATTATTTTGATATCATTTTTTGAGTCTTGGTTAGTTCTTCGATTTTGCATTTGTGAAATAATTTTTTACCTACCCAATTCAGAGAAAATCAAAGAAAACTACCTGTTTTCTCCATATCCTTAAAACGGGGTCGATATTAGACACAAGAAAGGGGTGAATAGAAATATTAAGTTTTAGCTGTCATAGGCATCGAATTGGTCATTATTATGTGGATACTCTATTGGCAAATGGTATATATATCTGTTAACCAGCTATTTAACACAATATTATTTTTTTGTGTCTTTTAACCCCCAAGGCGATACTGTTCACCCCATATGCGTGTCCACTGACCCCTTTATCACGTAAATTTGCTTGTTATTGGTTTTTTTGCAAAAAAAATGCTTTATTATAGAGAAAATTAGTGATATTATTTATTATTTAGGTACTACAGATACTATATTACCAGGTTAGCTAACCTTTTACTTAGTTAATGTCAAAACATTTACCGCTAGAACAAAGTTCAGACAGGCTTCATTTCTTACCTCGGCGAGACCTTACTTTAGAGTCAAAAAAATCTAACTTTTAGGCAGTTTGATTAACTTCTTTTGGTATCAATGTAGAGAATAAATAGTCTACTTTATACGCATTCCAAAAAATCTAATTTTAGAGATGTACGTTTTTAAATATAACAACTTGAAAGAAAAAGTTCAAATTTTCTCTATTCACCCCGCGATTTCTGTTCACCCCGTTTTACGGTATGGTGAGTCTTACGAGGTTTAACTACTTCCGCCTATGACTTTCTCCGCGTAGCCTTTAAAAATCTGCAAACGCATTTTGACCTTCTTAAAGGTTGAATCAGGCGTGGCTCACTCTGCGATGTCGTGGCGTCGCTAGAAGTACATGCGGCCCACACCAATTTTGGTGTCTAGCAGTAGTAGTTGCCGCGCACCTCTAAGGAAAGAACGCCTGCTCGCGCTTGCGCCACCTTGCAGTCATAACTGTCATAAAAGGCGTTTTGTTAGAGAGTGAACTTTCTGTACCTAGTACTGTTATTTACATAAAAGTTGTTGAATTTAAAAAAATCTTAGATGAGCTCCAGTATTTTTGAAAAGTGTGTTTTATTAACTGTGTTTAAGTTTATTGAACGTTCTCTGTTAATAACTTAATATATAACAGAATTTGTAGAAACTGAAATAGATCTCAGTGAATTTGATCTCAATGAATGCTAAATCCTAGCCATATTGGTAAAAGCCCGAAATGTTTAGTGACCATCGGCCGTCTCGGACTTTTACCGACGTTAACTAATGTGAGAGCAGTCAAAACCCCTGAAGGAGCATCATCGTGTGACTTTACTGTTTTACAAATTCTTAGTTTTTAAACTGCTAAGATATTTTTTTTACAATTTAAATCAATTTCGCAGCCACATCTCGCTCATCGTCGCCATCAGCTAGGAGTTCGGGGCCGCTCTCGCTGGCGAGCGCGCGGCGCCGGCCCTCCGGCATCCCGCGCTCGCTCGCCGGCTCTCGAGAAACTAGTCCTACCAGGTTATACATTTTGTTTATAGGGCGATGTCAAAATAGTAGATTTTAAATAAAATGGACCTAAAAAAATCCATACTAATTCCATAATAAATTGTTGCCATGCTTAAGCGTTTTACGTCAAAAATGTGACAGTTAAGTAGGAAGTGGCGCCCTCAATAATTTTCTTCAAGTTTGAATTGTTAGTTGTATTTTGTAAAATTGTTGATGTATTGTTATTATTTTTGCTTGTATGTAAATTCAATGTTGACGTGTACAAGTGCCCTTGTGGCCTATTTGCTGAATAAATGTTGATGGTTAATGATGTTTCTTGTTATACTATAGTTATCTAAAAAAGGTATCGTCTTGGGTTGTCCCATTCGTTTTTCGTCAAGTTCTTAAATTAGTCCTATTCTGCTTTCGTCACTCATTCTACATTGAAAGCCACCGACGATTGTGACGAATGTAGAATAAGTGACGAAAGCAGAATAGGACTAATTTAAGAACTTGACGAAAAACGAATGGGACGACCCAAGACGATACCCTAAAAAAAATATTAAGTTAATATCCAACCATAGTATTTTTCAAACAAGAAGAGTACGCTGATAGATGTCAATTCAATACAATTATGCGACATTTGGAATTTTTAGGTTATACATTTTATGTAGATGACATCTGTCAGCGTACCTTTCCAGTTTGAAAAATACTATAGGTAGCATTAATAAGAATACATATATGTATCTTTACTAATAAAATTAGTTTACCAGACTGTATAATAAATGATGTGACGTTACAGAACGGGTCGCTCCAACAGCGTGGTGGGGTCGGCCATCCGCAGGCGCGAGTCCGTGGAGCGCACCACCCGCGCTCCGTCCGCCACACTGCGGCTACTGCAGCAGACCAGGGACGCGGAGGGAGTACTGAGGGTTAGTATAATGATGTGACGTTACAGAACGGGTCGATCCAACAGCGTGGTGGGGTCGGCCATCCGGCGGCGCGAGTCCGTGGAGCGCACCACCCGCGCTCCGTCCGCCACACTGCGGCTCCTGCAGCAGACCAGGGACGCGGAGGGAGTACTGAGGGTGAGTATAATGATGTAACGTTACAGAACGGGTCGATCCAACAGTGTGGTGGGGTCGGCCATCCGCAGGCGCGAGTCCGTGGAGCGCACCGCCCGCGCTCCGTCCGCCACACTGCGGCTCCTGCAGCAGACCAGGGACGCGGAGGGAGTACTGAGGGTGAGTATAATGATGTAACGTTACAGAACGGGTCGATCCAACAGTGTGGTGGGGTCGGCCATCCGCAGGCGCGAGTCCGTGGAGCGCACCGCCCGCGCTCCGTCCGCCACACTGCGGCTCCTGCAGCAGACCAGGGACGCGGAGGGAGTACTGAGGGTGAGTATAATGATGTAAGTGATGTAACGATAGAGAGTTACGATTAGCACTTGAGTTAACACTTGAATTCCGAGCGTAGTGAGGGGTTCATTGTCGGCCCTTGTCGTAAATATGTCATTTTGCTCTTTCAAATCTACAATAATTCTGAATACTAGTGTACAATAGCTAACCCCCTTATTCATAAACACGTTACAAACCTCAATTAGCTATAATCGTTGTCTTCATCTGTCATTTTGACATGTATTTGTAAGAAAGGGATAAAACATAATTTAACTAAATCAGGCCCGTAAAGTTTTATGAATAAGGGCCACTTGCACTTGCACCATTCGACTAACCCGGGGTTAACTGGTTAAACATTGAGTTACCATGGTTACCAGTACAATTTGACACTGGGTTAACGGTTTAACCGCTTAACCCCGGGTTAGTGGAGTGATGCAAGTGACCCTAAGGGGTTTAGTTGATAGTATGAATGTTTCTTCTTTGTACAGAGTCCAGAGGACAGTTCAGCGTACGACAGCGGTCGGCGAGACGACGACTCCGAAGCTTCCAGTGTCTGTTCGGAGAGGAGCTTGGATTCATACAGGAGGCATGATGTAAGTTATCCATACTTGGTTTTTAGTTTTTATACTACGTCGGTGGCAAACACGCATATCCTCCTAAGGCCCACGGTCCTACCTATAGCACTTCTTCAGATCGATGAAATTTAAACCATATTCAATTGGAACAGAGTTGCATTTCTTTTGTTTTGCTAAATTTTCAAATAAATAAAAATCAACTCTACTCCCTGCACTATAGGTTCAAACTTCAATGGCAAATTTTAGGTTTTTCATTTGTATGGCTGGGCCTTAGGAGGACGGCCCGCCTGGTGGTAAGCAGTCTCCGTAGATGGACGCCTGTAACTCCAGAGGTGTTACATGCGCGTTGCCGACCCTAACCCTCTGCATCCTCGTTGAGGTCTTGCTTCTTGTTTGCATTCATTGTAGACTTTGTAATCATCTAAACCGAATAAAGAACAGGCGTACAGTCAGCAGCAGAAGTTGTTAAGCGGGTGAAGTGTTCAAAATGATCTTGACGCGACTTTATTGTTAAGAGAATAAGAGCGTGTCAAGGTAATTTTGAAAAACTCGCCCGCTTTGCAACTTCTGCTGCTAACTGTACAAAACACCCACACAATTTCATCTTAATCAACAGTTGAATGCTTGCTTGCTTTCCAAAATTCAGGAAAAAACATTCAACAAATAAATTTCCCTGGGCCTCGACCACAGAACCATCAGCCCAACATTTGACCATAGCCTTGAGTTAAAAAGTTTGGAGATTCCTGCCTTAACCCCTAATATTGGGACTCGAGGGGTCAACGAGAGATTCCTGAATCTCCAAACTTTTTAACTCAAGGCTATGGATGTTTTAATTTTAGATTTGACTTTCATCGAGGACACGTTATCGTGTGGGATCCAAGGGTTAATCATCATCATCATTATCATATCAGCCGAATAACGTCCACTGCTGGACATAGGCGTCCCCAGGGATCTCCATACGACCGGTCTTGCGCCGGTCTTATCCATCGGCTCAAGGGTTAATGGAGTAGGCTAAATGCTGTTGTTTTGTTGCAGAGCGTGTCGTGGTCGGGCTCGGCGTCGCGCCTCGGCTGGGAGGGCTCGCCGCCGCCGCCGCCGCCTCCAGACGAGATCATCGCGCTGTGCGCGAGCACGCACTGGACCGAACGCAAAGATGGCCTTACACATTTGGTAAGTTTACTTGTATTTCTAGTTTTTAACCATCTACAGATTCTAAACATTTTGTACTTTTTAAAACTTGTGATCTGGAAGAAATCGTTCTTTTAGCGCGAATAACAATTCCGTGTTTCTTCCATCGCCCAGTGTCGTATTCTCACTTTCTTTGGACATATTATACGTCGAGACGATACATCTGTGGAACGACTTGTAGTGCAGGGAAAAGTCGAAGGCACAAGGCGCGGTAGGTCACCAATGCGTTGGTCAGACCTAGTCAAAAGTGCATTCAATGAACCACTCCATGAATGTACAAGGAGGGCTACAGTACGGGAGGAATGGCGACGGATCGTGAAGCTTGCCACCGGCCCTGATATGACGACCACGACCACTCTGACAAGAGTGTAACAAAGAAGAACAATTCCTCTCACTTCACCATCCCGTCTTGTTTTGCAGCCATATTTTTCTCATACATTTTAATCCAATTTGTTAGCCTGGAGGAGTTTCAAAATGCATAACTCTTTGAACGCCACGCGTGTAATTTGCGGCGTGTCATTATGAACCTTATCGAATTGCAAGAAGGTTGATATGCGCGCGTCAGTTGACGTCTTTGGCGTTTAACTGGATAACAAATAACCTCATTGTTTAATATAGAGTCCGCCACATCACCCCATAGATTACTTTTTTCCATTAAAACCAGGTTTTAGGCAGTTTTCAATAATAACCTTTTCGTTCACAGGCCAACTACCTAAACTCCGGTCGCCTCCTCACCGACTCGCAGCTCCGTCGCCTCACGGAACTCCTCAACAAGATGTTCGTGGACGCCCACACCAAGGTGTTCAGTCTACTCCTGGATGCCGTCTGTGAACTGCTCCTCGTGCACTGGCAGCAGCTCAAGGACTGGCTGTACCAGCTGCTCTTCAGGTATGGAACTCCTCAACAAGATGTATGTGGAGCACACCAAGGTGTTCAGCCTACTCCTGGATGCCGTCTGTGAACCACTCCTCGTGCACTGGCAGCAGCTGAAGGACTGGCTGTACCAGCTGCTCTTCATGTATGGAACTCCTCAACAAGATGTTTGTGGAGCACACCAAAGTGTTCAGCCTACTCCTGTGTTGAGCCTCCTCCTAGTTGTGTAAAAAAGATGATGAAAACTTGACGTTGACAGACGGTTCTGTGCAACCGGCCCTGAGTTACAAAGTGTACAAACGTTATAATAACAAGCGCCTGTCATTAAAACACAGACCAACCCCTATAGACCGAGCTTATAGGACGACTCGCGGTCACCGCCCGTATGGTGTATAGGTCAAATATAAGATTGTTCGCGCGCCGCTCCGATCAGTTGCGCCCAAGGTTACGACCTGTTAGCAGTGTGCACGAGTCTAAGAAAATAAATCGTAAACTATTGAATTCATTGGGAAATCATGGGATATTGCAGCGTAAAATGGTGTGGCAAGTCATCTAAGACTTCTACTTACAAAACAGATGGAATAACATCCCACAGGAAAGCGAAATTCATTATTTCATTGAATAATGTTTCTTGTCCGCGGGGTTCATTTTATACTGGTCAGTAAGCAGAGGCGAAGTATGTCCGTCCCTTTTCGTCAACTTGAAAATGCAATGCGCTATCCCTTTCCCTTTCGACTAGTGATGTGACGATGATGGTTTTTCAGTTGCGGAAACTTCGTGCTTCGTCATACCGTATTGTACCATTTTAGACCTGATTTTGGACCTGATGATGAACTTCAAAGAAGTGCGAGGGAACTCGGTGTTGGTTTGTGATAGACATATGTTGTATGGGTTTTTTAGAATCCTCTAGGTGAGCAGTTAGGTCTCATGTCACGAGATGGACCTGATGATGAACTTCAAAGAAGTGCGAGAGAACTCGGAGTTGATTTGTAATAGGCATATGTTATTGGTCCATTTGAATATGTTTTCAATACAACCTTCTATGACCTTAATAAAACGGACAAAAGAAAATAATTGTATGAGATTTTGGCGACACTTTTTTCTCGTATCGAAAGAGATTGCGATTCTGAGTGGAAATAATATAAAAATTCTAAACTTTAAAATTCAAGTTCTGGGTACTTTAAACAGAAATGCCCTAATATGTTAAGTAAAAATTTCAGGTACATTGTTAAATTACTTAATGAAATATTAAATTAATCAATAAGTATAATTATTAAGTAAGTTTACTCTAAGTATACTAAATTGGTAACAATTTTACCACAATAAATTTCGATATCACTGGTAGCAATACCCACTACCTGTAATGAACATGTCCCATCCCTACGCTTACACGTGTCAGCGCGCCATGTTTAAAACGACCAATCGCAACGCCGTGAGCACCCCTCCCGCACCTCACAGTTTGGTGATTTGCGTCGGGAATAAAATGGCCAATATTAGGTTTCTAGAGGCGGTGTTCTGTGCATTAAAATATAAACATGTCAAAAATAACTAATATTCATTTCCATGCAAGAATATTGTATTACGAATTATTTTTGCGTAACTACGTCTATTAATTCATTCATTTAAGCGAAGATAATCACTTTGTAATGTATCGTCACTTCATAATCGCGTAGTAATTTTTTTTTGTTAAGAATATTTTTTAATATAATATTATTTAATTTTGTTTGCAGGTTACTAATGAAGCTAGGGACGGACATTCTAGGCTCCGTGCAAAGCAAGATCATGAAGACGCTCGACGTCATACACGAGTGCTTCCCGCCCGAGCTACAGCTGCATAACATATTCAGGTATTAAACATATAACTACACACCGTCCGTACAATGGGGAATGCTTCGAAGAACTTTTTGATTTGGTGCCATCGTCTCGTTTTTATCACCGGACCTCCCGCCAAAAGAGCAAAGTTCATCCCCACTTCTTAGATACATGGCACACCAAGAATAAGCGGGCCTCTCGCTCGTTTCTTCCCAGAACGTGCAGAATGTTGAATGAGTTGCCTCCTGAGGTATTTCCTTTGCGCTACGACATGGGATTCTTCAAGAAGCGGGTATTTAGGGTTCTCAAGGGTCGGCAACGCTTAAGTGGCTGCTGTGATGTTGCTTATGTCCATGGGCGACGATGACCGCTTCCCATCAGGCGGCTTGTCTGCTCGTTTGCTGACTATCACCAAAAAAAAAACATTTGGATAGCTACAGTTGCACAATATAGACAGGTAAATCCCGATGTCCTTTTAAAAGGACATCTTTAAATTTAGAACTTTCATGGAATTGAAGAAGGTTCCAAATAACTGTAAATGATTCTGGGGCTTAAGAGGTTAAAACTTGTCTTGATGACATATCATATACCTAAAAAAGGGAACCTAGTAGAAGGGGGCGCTAGTATCTTTGGCACTTTTGGGCTGGGTGGGGGTCGGAATGGGGCTGATAGTGTAAGTAATAGGATGGTATATTAGTAATGTGTTTAGATTTTAAGAAACATTTATTTTAGGGTATATGTAGTTGCTTAAGTAGATATTTAAGAATGACTTGGAATGTACCTACCAATAATGTTTGACATGTAAATGATATGAAATAAATTTGCTGAATTACTTTTATCGTTGAAAAGGGAATAGCAGGAGATCTAAGGTCCACCACCTTGCATTTTGGAGACAAAGCAAACCGCTTGGAACAGGTGTTCCTGGGGGTGATCTGAGCTGATTAAGCCCGGTTGCCAAGAGGTTCCCCCCAGCAGGTGGGCAGGGGAGGGGGGGTAAAAGTGCCTCCGGCGCGCCTCACTCTAAGCTTTATATCTGCATACATCTCGCAACTATATCAAGTTTGGTGTCTTTTTCGTGTAATTCGAGGATGAAGAATTCATTTCTGTGACTAAATGTTCACTTACCCATACAAAAATTTCGAGAAATTTAAAATTAAAAAAAAAAACTTTAAATTTTTTTTTCGTAAATCCTCTAAAAAGTTTAAACTATGAGGATTTGCTCTAGAAAAAAAATACCTGTGAATAGCCCAGTTATCCTACTATACAGAATAGTAAACTTGTCAAACACTTTTTTTCATAACTCTGTTAAAAAAAAAATGTTTTGTGTCGCGCGGCGTACCTGCATTGTAAGAGCGGTATGCAGCGTTTAGGATTTTTAAGTATGTTTAGATGATTTCTGATAAGTTGTTATTCTTCTGGTTGTAGATTACATTAATAAATTACTTCTGGACGAGATATATATACAAAAATAAATTAAATATATAAATAAGGATGTTGGGAAAACTTTCGCCAACAGAGCTAAGTATTATAAATGTGATAAAATTAACATTATTATTTGTATGTCTTTTCCATATCTCGGGACCATGGGGTCCCGGACCTTTGGGAGGCGTACGTGGGGACTTTTGGGAGGCCCTTTAAGGCACGTTAATCTAAAAGCAAGGGATACATGTGGTGGATACTATCCCCGAACGCACAATGTGATACATCCGGAGATGGTCCCCGCCAGGTGCAAAGACTATTGCAGTGCAGCACTTTTGTGCTGAGATGGGAACTAAGGTCATGGGCTATAGATTTGAAAGTTGGATGGACTGGATAATGGGCTATGGGAGAGACTAGCGGACACCTGCCGTGACAATCAGTCTCAAAATTGTAAATGACAGGTGGTGACTCGCCAACTCATTGAGTGGGCCCCGCCCACAGTGCGACAACAGGGCAACACTTTGGAGTGGCTGTGAGGTTGTCGAGAGGTGAGTCTGCGGTAGCCAGATCCCGGTAATCCGTTCAGCAGGCCGCCGGCGTTATGACATTTTACACTTCCAACCTGGAGCATAGGTCCCGCTCTTGCGACTCCATTCTGGCCGGCCAATCAAGGCAAGCACAGAGACGAGGGCCAGATGACAGGGCCCTCTGGAATAGGGGTCCGCGGTGTCGTCACTCACCGTCAGCTCGCCACAAGCTGCCCCCGCGGGACATTATTATTATTATTGTGGTGTTGTGGGCCTTTGAGTGTCGCATTGACCAGCATTGATCTATTGTGACGGCCCTTTAAGTTCATTACTAATGCCCGTTGCATCCAGAAAGTTCCAGATTCTTTGGGCCGTAATGTTTTGTACCTTATAGGGTTGCACTACGTGTCGCCCTAGAGGTAGGTACTTCTTTTTGACATTAGTAGTCCACAAGAACAGATAATGTGCATTGCAGTCTCCTCTGACTCCTGACAGAACCTGCATGTCGCATCTTGTTTCTTGCCAATTTGAAACATATGTTTGTTCAACTTGCAGTGTCCAGTCAGTATTCTGGTCACCGCGCAGGTTTTGTGCCTTTTGAGTCTTAAAAGCTCCCTAGCAGTTTTGCTGTTGAACCCTTTGATCAGAGCTTTCGAGTGTTCTTGTCCTTTAACGAACTTCCACCAATCGATTGCTCTCGTTTTTTCTAAGTTGCTGAGCAGAGAATATTATGCATCTCGTTTTGTGCTTCCACAGAAGGGTTCTGGGCCGACCAGGGGTGTGTCTGCGCCCTTTCTAGCAAGTTCGTCCGCTTCTTCGTTTCCGTTAATGTCGGAGTGCCCTGGTACCCATCTAAGTGTAACTTTGATGGAGTAAGCCAGTGCATTTAGGTTTGTTTTACAGTTCTGGACTAGTTTTGAGTTTGACTCAAGGGATTCTAGTGCCAGCGGAGCAGCCTGGCTGTCTGAGTTGATGTAGATAAGCTGGTGTCTTAGGTTTCTATCCAGGTTGATCTCCGCACATTCGTTGATGGCGAAGACTTCTGCCTGGAAGATTGAGGCCAGTGTGCCCATGCTGACGCTATTTCTGAGCTTAGATCTCTCACCATAGATCCCACATCCTACATCATTGCCTTTCTTGGAAGCATCTGTATACCAGATGTGGCTTCCCTCTTCGACGTACATTTGGTTGTTGATCCATTTGTCTCTAGGAGGTATTTCTACTGTGTACAGTTTGGTGAGATGACATTCGGTGTGCGTGTCATCAGTGGGCATGCTAAGGGCTCTATTCGCAAAAACCCAGGCCTTTAGGCTTTAGGCTTTAATGCCTGAGAGCGCCATTTTGGCCTGTTTAGCGTGCATATTCTGTAGACGCACTGCTTGGCCTCCTTTTGCACCTGCAAGTGGAGTGGTATGATGTCCAGCAGTGCATCTAGGGCCGCTCCCGGTGTCGAGGAGTAGGCGCCTGTTACTGTTAAACAAGCCGTGCGTTGCAGGCTGTTTATTAGAGTGTCTATTGCTGTCTTTTGGCTGGTTTTGTTACACCAGACTGCGGAGGCGTAGGTGACAATTGGCCTCACTATCGCTGTGTATAACCACATAGCAATTTGGATCTTAAGCCCCATCTTGCTCCTGCCATTCGACAGCATGACCACATGGCCATTTTCGCTTTTTGTATAATGTTTCTCAGGTGAGGGTTCCAAGTTAACTTTTGGTCAAATGTGACCCCTACATATGTACTTGACATCTGCCGAGAACGGTATTATTTGTCCATTAAGTCTTGGTTTTGTGAGTTTATCGAGCTTCCGTTTCCTTGTGAATGGTTAAATGGCTATTACAGTCTTGCTCGGATTAATGGACAAGTCATTTTCTCTATACCATTTGAATATTGTGTTTAGAGCTCCTAACATTAGGTTAGATATTGTGTTGAGGCAAGGGCCTTTGACGATGACTACAAGGTCGTCGGCATATCCTTGTGTATCAAAGTCTTGGCCTGACATGATTGCAAGAAGTTGGTCCACTGCTAGGGTCCATAATAGGGGGGATAAAACGCCTCCTTGTAGGCACCCTTTAGTTGTATAAAATTCATGCTCTATATATAGTATTGATGGTCAGAGTAGCTACTCTGTTCGAGAGCATGCTATGTACCCATCTGGTGGTTTCGTCTACTCCCTTTGATTTCATACCATTGAGTATGGTCTCTGTGGGCGTATTGTCGAAAGCACCTTCAACATCAAGGAACGCACATAGAGCGGTTTGCTTTTCCTCTAGGGTTTTCTGCACCTTGTCAACCTGGTTGAAAATTATTTCGGCGACACGGCGGTTTTCAGTTGTGTCGCATGTTCCGGTGTAGGATTTGGTCTATGTTTGGGGACAGATTATAGCCCCTCAGCAACAGCCACCATGCCCTGCTGACTGGGGCTGGTCCAAACAACATGGTTATTGGGAGCCCATATGGACAAGCCTACCTGCGGCGGCTGCTGCTTGTTTAGAGCTTATTCGCTGCCGCTGCAAAACAAAATGCGGAGGGAGGTGCAACTGCGTTAAAAAAAAACCTAAAATGCACAGTCCCATGGGCATGTAATGGCAATTACGAACATTATATATCTTATTTTAATCCGCATTTTTTGTCAAACATCTCCTATGTTAATTTTATCACATTTATAATACTTAACTCTATTAGCGAAAGTTTTCCCAACATCTTTATTTATATATTTAATTTATATTTGTATATATATCACGTCCAGAAGTAATTTTTTAATGTAATCTACCACCAGAAGAATAACAACTTATCAGAAATCATCGAAACATGCTTAAAAATCCTAAACGTTGCATACCACTCTTACAATGCAGGTACGCCGCGCGACACAAAACTTTTTTTTTAACAGAGTTATGAAAAAAAATGTTTGACAAGTTTACTATTCTGTATAGTAGGAGAACTGGGCTATTCACAGGTATTTTTTTTCTAGAGCAAATCCTCATAGTATACATTTTGTAGAGGATTTTCGAAAAAAAAATCTAAAGGTTTTTTTTTTAATATTGAATTTTTCGTTTTTTTTGTATGGGTGAGTGAAAATTTAGTGACAGAAATGAATTATTCATCCTCGAATTATACGAAAATGACACCAAACTTGATATAGTTGCGAGATGTATGCAGATATAAAGCTTAGAGTGAGGCGCGCCGGAGGCACTTTTACCCCCCCACCCCTGCCCACCTGCTGGGGGGAACCTCTTGGCAACCGGGCTTAATCAGCTCAGATCACCCCCAGGAACACCTGTTCCAAGCGGTTTGCTTTGTCTCCAAAATGCAAGGTCCCCTTAGAAAACGGGACCTTAGATCTCCTGCTAGAAGGGAAGTGTGGTATAAATGGTCGAGCGATGCTTGGTCGTTTAGTAACATGAGACCGTAAATATTCGTTTTGGGGTCTTTTTAGCGTACTTAATTTAGTTGTTTAAGCCGCTTTTAATGAAATTGTTAACTGTTGGCAGAGTATTTTTTTTAAATATGTGTGATTCGAATCCTTCTAGAAGTATCAAGCGTATAATTTGTGTAGGTTCTTGGCGGACGGCGCGACGGCCCCGACGGCCAAGACGAAGGCGGCCGCGCTGCGGTTCCTGGCGGCGCTCGCGCACGACTACTGCACGCCGAATGCATGCGCACAGGCTCTGCAAGGTAATTTGTGCTTAGTTATTATTCCTCCCAGCCTAGTCGGTAGTGACCCTGCCTACGAAGCAGGAAGTCCCGGGTTCGAATTCTGGTAAGGGCATTTAGTTGTGTATTTATCACAAATATTTGTTCCTGAGTTATGGATGTTTTCTCGTGTATAAGTATTTATATATATGTGCATATTACATATATCGTCGTCTAGTATTCACAACACAAGCCTTATTGAGCTTACTGTGGAACTAGGTTGATCTGTGTAAAATTGTCCTATAATATTTATTTATTATTGTAATTAAGGCTTCATTTAAACTACTTATAATGAATTTTCAAGATTAGATATTGTATGAAAATTTTAACCAAATATTTAATAATATTCATTATATGATTCATAGAAAAGGTATTGTATACATACAGTATCAATAATGAAGCTTTTTAATCTTGTACCTTACACACACGATACTCGACTGAAAAGACCTATTATATTACGACTAGACGGGCCCGCAGCTCCGCTCGCGTAAATGAAATAAAGAGTTTGTCTTATGTTTAGTTAAATACCGATATTATTATGTATTGAACCCTGCCAGGGTTTATAACTGTGATAGGGACTTCTTATTTGTAACCGATATTTGGATAACTTACTTCGCAAATTTCTCAAAAAAATTATGTGATTTGATAAAAGGCAAGATTGTATTTTTTCATCTACGTAGGTATTTATTTAAAATTTGTTTCAACATAAAATTATGGGGTTGCATTTGAATTACGCATTATAGGGAGGGGGGAGGGAGTAGCCCCTCCCCCCCCCCCCCCGAACCCATCCCCAAAGTTAGGAAATCAATAGTTACCACGACAATTTTTTTTTTTTTTGAGGTTATGTTCAATAATACAACCAAAGCGTACGAAAGGGTAACCTATTTGGAATTTTGTATACTTACATATTTTTGAGCACTTTGTCCGTATACATGTTTTTGAGCACTTTGTCCGTATACATGTTTTTGACCACTGTATTTCTTTTTTGACAGCGAGTCGGGTGTGTTGTGAACGCAAGATACCTAACACTCCTCCTCGCTTCGCTCGTCGTCGTACCTAACGGTGACTCAGGCACTGTATTTCGTTTTTGACAGCGAGTCAGGTGTGTTGTGAACGCAACTTCAAACACGTATAAAAAAACCACGCGTCTCCTAGACACAAATCGGGTGTCATTTGAAAGGGGTGACCAACCCCTATAAAATGCCACCCTTCCCCCCGCCCCTCCCTATAATGCGTGATTCAAATGCTAACCCATGGTATAATAATATACTCCGCCTGGTACTCCATTCCGAGATTCGCGTATGACCTAACTGACACGCGCCTACGTCATCATGCTGTTTACAGGTTCTCAAACTTTGAAATGTGGGAGAATTTTAACCAACGAACGGTGAAAATTATTTTAACGGCATTAATTTTAAGTTATTCATGTAGAAACATAGTAAAATAAAACAAATCTAATGTATTAAATTAAACTTTATTTATCTATACAAGACAAACGTTTAAAAAACTAATTCACAGTTACACATTAATTACCAAGCTTACGACGTGAAAAGTTTGGAAAACACTGCGACTGCTGACACTGAGCGAGAAGGAAATAACAATTAACACGCGTTCGACAAGGATGACGGTCAGGGCATGAAGTTATCTAGATCCGAATTGTCAAATGTGCACAGCGCTATCCTGTGTTGCCAGTAGTATAAACAGAATTACCCGAAAGTCTGAAATTTCTTTCGTGAATCGGAAGATATTGCTAACGAGTAATTAAAAATGACGTGTTATTGTAAAATTTAAGCTAAAATACATATAAATGAAAATTATAAAATTATAAAGAAATATTTTAACTTATTAACCATAGGTATAATGTACCCATGTAACATGTTATGTTGAAATAAAGTGGCAATGTTATTGTGACGTAGGCCCGTGTCACTCTGGGAATAGAAGACCATGTTTTATTAGACCATGTGCTAACCCAAAATTATTATTTATTTTTATAAGCCCAATTGCAAACACGTTCATTAGAACAATTTCCGCCTTAAGACGAATATGTACGACCACCACCGCCCATAAATCGCATTTTCATACAAATGTAAATAGTCCCCATTTCCCTGTCTGGATATTGACATTACTTACGACGGCTACGGTGACGCAACGACCGAAAATGAGTCCTGGCTTCCGACACCAGATCACACCATGTTTCCCGGTCTTGCGATAGCTCTCGCCAGTCGCCATGGCCGAGGTTGATCAGATCTTGAGCAACCCTTGAGCTCCAAAATATCTGAGCATGCACTTTAACTACATTATAATTTACATTGTTCAGATATTTGTGAATACCTCAGCCGTTCCGATATATCTGATGGTGACTGTTCAGCAAGAAGAAAAAATCCTACCTGGTGGAGTCGCATCGTATTACGCTAGAAAACAGTTCCCGAATTGGTTATATCTGTAAAGTCATTAAAGTATAATTATCACACACACATTATTACGGGCACCATCCCTTAAACTGATGGGTTCTCTGGCCCATCTCGGCAGCCCGTTCCCCGGACGAATGGCAATGTTTGCCGAAGCCGTGAAAGTCAATCTGAATAATATAACTCAAAAAGAAATTTAAAACAATAAAATACAAATTATTAACACGATAATCATACGATAATATTAATTTGATGGATATGTCATAAATGGCATAAGGCACTCGTATGGGCTATGGACTAAGGTTGAGGTTGGCAGCACTTTTTATTTTACTTCGTGTAAAAAGACTCAGAAATACCTGTATACCAACATGACAAACATAATTTAGGTTACTTTAACTTACGGATAATTTGGTCTAGTCTGTAGCACCGCCAAACGAAAACAACCGAGAGTTGCCGAGAATGGGCGATCATCGTAAAATCAAGATTGTTATGAAAATTTCTTTTACTTATTGTAAATTAAATACGCATCGAAAGCGATAGTTTTTATGCTCTAGTTTTATTCTCATATGTAGACAATAGATTTAAACAGTTTTTTCTTATCATACGTGCGTTGTATTCGAGATACGTGTCAAAAACTTTTTTAGAAATTTGTAAGGCGCCATCTCTCTTCTTCGCTCGTTTTTTATCCCGTTCTGGTTTTTCAATTTTATATATATGATTGTATAAAATATTATTTGTTATTTTAGTCGACTCGTGGGAAAAGTATTGTGTATCCACATTCCGGTGTGACAGTGGGAAACCGCAATAAACATACATATAGCGCTAGCCCGTTTACACACCGGGGCTATGTTCCGAATCACGCTCACGGCGCTCACAACGCTTACAGTGCTGGCTGCCGGTCCGAATCAGTTAGCTGTCTGAAGTTTTTTTCGCGCCTGTTCTGTCATTGTCAAACGTCACCGTGACGTTTGCGCTCAAGGTGCTTACGCCTGGGAGTGTGAGCACCGTGAGCGCCGTCCATCGACGTCATCGATGACGTCACGATATCTCATGTAAGCGCTGTGAGCGTGAATCGGTCCGATTGTGAGCGTGCTGTGGGCGCTGTGAGCGTGATTCGGAACAGAACCCGGACCAGCGTGATAATTTCGTTATTAGTCTAAACCCGTCATTTCGTCCCCAGGTGGCGCCGGCGGAGTGGCGGGCCGAGCGCTGGTCAAAGTGGCGGCGCACGCGCAGGACCCGCGCGCCGCCGACGTGCGGCTGAACGCGCGGCGCGCCCTGGCTGCTCTCTACGACTGTAACCCTGTGCCGGTAACTATTTCATTATTTATGTTTCTCTGCTTGTATCATTTTCTTTTTTGTGTTTGTGTTCACGTATAAAAATATTTCTATTCTATTTATAATGCTTCCCTTCCGCAAGACAGGATACGTGGGCCGAAATAAGATTTTTTTTTTTTTTTTGTTTTATTGAGAAACAAACAGTCTTAAAATAAACATATGAACAACTTAGCTAGTAGCTACATATTAATTTCGGTATAGACCTATAGTTCCCTAATTTACAAAGATAATTTACAAATGTATAAAATTAGTGTAAACTTATAGTACCCAATTACATAAAAATAGAATAGATGTAAAAGAGAAAAGACTCAAATTACAAGTATGCGGTTGCTTGCAACATTTCACACTTTCTTTACTTCAACAAAGAATATACAGTTTTCTTAAACAGACCTAATGAACTGCCAAACAAGTCTGCGTCCATACATTTTTCATTGTACTGCTTACATGCGCGCCCAATATATGAATGCTGTGCGTGTTTCGTTCTGCTGTTAGGAATGCTAAATAATGCCTTACTACGACAACTACGTTCATTCCTACGGGGAACACGGAAGCCAATTTTATGTAATAGGTCGGGGGCATCTACGACATTATTAATAATTTTGAATAAAAATACCAAATCTGTACATGACCGCCTAAGTGAAAGCGGCTGGATATTATGATGTGTAGCCGAGGAAGCGTAATTTACATAGTTCCGACCTACTCGAAATTCCAGTCCTTTAATAAACTTTTTCTGGAGTCTTTCAATTCGAGTCTTATGGACATTATAGAAAGGATTCCATACTACAGAGGCAAATTCCAATCTACTACGAACGTAACTATTGTAAAGAAGTTTATAAGTGAGAGGTCTTCGAAAAGGTTTTGCTACGCGAAGAACGAAACCCAGTTGTTTGTATGCTTTGTTTAATATATGATCTATATGTGGGTTAAACGTTAGTTTTGCATCCATTAGCACCCCTAGGTTAGAGAACTGCCGCAGAGCCGGTAACTGAATACAATGGGATCCCTTTTCCGAGTGAAGGTAATAACTGAACATTTGTCACTATTTAAAAACAGATTATTTTGCACACAATATGTTTCAAAGCTAGTTAAATCATCCTGCAATAGAGCACAGTCAGCGTCTGTTTTAATGATTCGAAATATTTTAGTATCATCGGCGTATAAAAGGGCTTTAGAATTTGTCAGACACTCCGTGATATCGTTTATGTATAAAATGAATAATAAAGGGCCCAAATGGGACCCTTGAGGGACACCTGAAGTGGTTATTTTGAAAGCCGATGAAAAACCGCCAAGTACAACACTTTGGGACCTATTTTCTATATACGATTTCACCCATCGAAAAAGATCACCATGGATGCCAAGTTTCCAAAGTTTCACCAGAAGCGTATTGTAAGAAATTTTGTCGAACGCTTTAGCGAAGTCTGTGTAAACTGCGTCGACTTGATACTTATTATCCATTGCATCTCGTATGACTTCACTAAAGGACAAAAGATTACTCTCCACACTTCGACCCTTATAGAACCCGTGCTGACTCGGATTGATATGACGCCGTACAGCGTTTGATAATTGGTCAGTGACAATTTTTTCCAATATTTTACCGAATTGGCACAACTTAGAAATAGGCCTATACTTTTCGACGTCTTGACTTATAGAACCCTTAGGTATTGGTGTGATCCACGCCGTTTTCCAGATTTGCGGTACCTTTCCCTCCTTAATAGACTGCTGATATAATTTGGTGACAGGAACCACCAAAGTACCAGCACATTTACTAATTAGCAAAGGATGTATACGATCAGGTCCTGCGCCTTTATTTATATCAACAGATTTCAGATATTTGAGGACCATTTCATTTGTCAACATAATTGTACTAAAATCAAAAACTGGCTTGAGCGGTGGCTCCAGGCAGTCGATGTCCAGTGGTGGTAAGGTGGAATTTTCAAAGACTGATTGGAAGTGATCACTGAACATATTACAAATAGTTTCACCGTCTGATGCAGAAACACCCCTGTAATTCATTGTTTGTGGTATACCTTTATTGGACATTGAGGACTTAATAAATTTCCAAAAATGCTTTACATGTGATTTTATTTTATCCTCGGAACTTTCTATATAATTTTTATAACACTCATTTTCTATTTTTTCAGCTCTTTTTCTTAAAATTTTATAACTTTCATAATCTAACGGATTACTATAACATTTCCATAATTTATGATATTTTCTTTTTTCTTTTAAAATCTTCCTTAAAGATTTACTATGCCATACAGGATAATTTGTACACGAGTTTCTAGAATAACAGCAAGGTACGTGTTTATCAATTAAGGTATATAACAAATTATAAAACTTGCTTACGCATCCTTCGATATTTAAATTATTGAAAAATGTGTTCCAATCTATATTTAATAAGTCACTGTTAATATCATCATAATTTGCTAAATAGAATTTATATATAAGCGTTTTAGCGGGTTTAATAGGCGCAGTATAATTAAGTTTTAAATTTAAAAATAATGCCGCATGGTGTACATCCTCTGGAGTCAACGGAATATCACACCTAGTGACTGTACAAATCTCGTTACTAAATATGAGGTCAAGGATACGATTATTGACATTAACAATATTGTTAAATTGATTTAAATTACTGAGCGACATAAAATCATGCATAAATTGAACTAAAACATTACTAGAATTATTTAAGGATAGTGCTCCGGAGCCTCCACCTAACCATTCAGCATGGGAGATATTAAAGTCCCCTGTAATAAGGAATACATCATCAGGGTGATCGAGAATAAGTCGAGAAGTTATGTCAAAAAATGATTCGATAGCATCTTTGTGGTTAGATCCGTGCGGAATGTATACGCATGCTATGTTTAAGTATCTACGCTGAGAGTTAAAGTGATCATTACAAATAGGGAGTGATATCCAAACACACTCTGCGTGCGCGGGGGAGGGGCAGGGCCAGGCGCGGCGCAGCGGCAGCAGCTCGCGGCGCGCCGCCACCAGCACGCCCCCGCCGCGCGCAGCGCCGCTGTCCACCTCCGACCGGTCGCACCTATATACTATGTATCTTTCGTCAACATATTCTCTGTCATAAAAATTCGAGGTCAGCCAGGATTCAGTAATACAGATAAAATCGTAATCGGCCAGGGCAACTTGTGAAAAGAAACTATGCGATTTAGTTCGTAGTCCCCGTACGTTTTGATAATAACCGTTAAATAGCTTATCCGACACTGCAGATAAAAAATGTATTTATTTGCATTATTGTAAATATAAGAACAAAGCGTAGGCGTATATTTATACTGTGTGTAGCTATGAACAGCAGTAGTCTAAAGGCACTATTATAATTCAAAGCAGTTGAGGAATTACAAAATGATACAATACAAAAACATATATATTGTTTATTAACAGGTAAAATATTTGCGACATGGTGGCGGGCGTATGTAGGTACATAAAAAGCGTTGAGATAACGATAGCATTCATAATAATGAGACGCGCATGCAGGTCTGCCCATTATAGCCGTAAGCAAATAGTTAATAAATGATGTGATTTGTGCTAAATAGACGAGAAGTACTTTGGCAGTCATTTGTGAAGGCAAAGGGCAACAACAGAGTATATAATAATCATATTTACATGCAAACGTGTACATACTGATATAACATAAACATAGTAGTCACTTTAACTTAAATAGATCCGAATCGTTATTTATCGCGACGATTTTAGACGTGTCGGTCTTACGCATGAGGATCTTGCAATCGCGAGTCCAAAGGTATGCATACTGGAGCTCAGCTTTCCTTTCCCTGGCGCGTTTTAATAGCAGTTTATTTGTCGGCGTGAGGTGATCACTTATGAATATGGCACGAGCCGGTCCCTCCGTGCCGATGTCTGTGGTGGTGAGGCCGCGGCGCGCGCGCACTGCTGCCAGCAGCTGGTCCTTGCACAGCCGCCTGGTGAATTTAACTATAATCGCGGGGGGACGTGGTTCTGTCGCATTGCTACCCATGCTTCTCTCGCCTGTTACGTTGCCTTCCGAGTTGGTGTCAACTTGACCAGTATTTCTGCTAACGAAACGGCGGACGCGATGTATGGAATCCACCTCTTTAGCCTCCAGATGTACACCAACTTTTTTGTAAATAGTGTCCAGTATCACTAAAAGGTTTTCGCCCTTCTTATACGGTATTCCAGATACTTCGACGTTGTTCATTCGTGCATTTTGGTCGCGCACATGCAATTCATTTTGTAGGTTATGTATTGTCTGACTTGAGGTGGCAAGTTCCGATTGTAATTTCGAAACGACTTTCGCACTGCTTTCCAGAGCAATCACTCTGTCTTCTAAACTGGAAAACCGGGATTCCATCTCATTCCATTTTGCATTTAATGAGTCAACAGAATTGGAGATTCGCTCAATGTCTGACCTAGCGGCGCCGAACTCTGCCCTAAAACCTCTCAGCTCCTCGAGAATGGTGGATATGTCCTGCGAATTATCGGGGCCAGCACGACATTTCTGGCATCGTATTCCTGCTCTTCGATCCATGTTCATTTTTCGGTAGGTGGTTTCCACTACGCCGATGCACCCAAAGTGAAATTGACTACGGCAGCTGCCACAGTCCACACCATCAATCACTGGTTCACTACAAGTTTTACACTTCATGATGACAATATTTATATATAAAGATATTTTTTTTTCCTTATATTCGCGGTTAGTAAATCGTTAGTTAAGCGCGCACGAAACTGGTTTCTTATCGGTGCGCGCGACGATCGCTAGCCGCGGCCGCTAAGAGCGAACTGACGAAGATGAATTATAGATTGAAACTTTTTTTACCTGAGTGTTCCGCTGCTGAACAAAGGCCTCAGTCTCAGTCTTCATAGTTGTCTAGGTCAAGGGTCGGCATACCACAGCTCGCGAGCCACATTAGATCACTGAAAAAACACTTGTGGCTCCTAGAGCTGCATGTTATTGCTGACTTTTGTCGCATTTGACTCTTTCTAAAAAGTTTGCCGACTCCCTAGGTCGCTCCAGGATACATTTTGTAGATAGTTTGTAACTAAATGTTTTTCTTCCAGTTCACGGCACTGATGAGCGAGCTGTCGCCCGACACACAAGCTCTAGTGAACGGAGTGTTACAACAACACGTCAGGAGAACCTCGAGCAGTGAGTTTTTTTACGTTTTTGGCCAAAAAATACAGTTTTTAAATGCCATAAAAACTTCACACGAAAACTAGACTATATTTGCGAGAACAGGCTCTAATCAAAATCTTAAAAGGTTAGGTAGGTTGACGACCGGTCTGACCTAGTGGGTAGTGACCCTGCCTACGAAGCCGATGGTCCTGGGTTCGAATCCCAGTAAGGGCATTTATTTGTGTGATGAACACTAATATTTGTTCCTGAGTCGTGCGTGTTTTCTATATATATAAGTATGTATTTATCTATATAAGTATGTATATCGTCGCCTAGCACCCATAGTTCTAATAGGTTTCCCTGTCATCTATAGAACTATTTTATGTATTTTTTTACAAATTTTAGACCCAGGCGGCGTAGCACGGTCGCGTTTTTATCGCATGTCACCATGCCTGTCATGTTCTAACAAGTATGTAAGTGCGAAAGGGACGCGCATAGTGACAGGCGATAAAAATGGAACCATGCTACGCCCGCAGTAGTAGATAAAGGGGGGGGGGGATATGGCCAGACAGACGCACGAGTGATCCTATAAGGGTTCCGTTTTTTCCTTTTGAGTTACGGAACCCTAAAAATGAGGAAAACATGTCTAATGTTCATTTATTTTCTATTGTATATCGATACCCTGCATACCATAGTAGTACCTATAATTTTAGTATAAAATACCTAGTGATATAGCCGACGGATCTGACAAGCAAAATTTTAAACAGAAATATATTTATAGAGTAATTCAGATCAAATCTTCCGTCGCGAGTTTCGCGTGCCGAGTCATATCTTTTATTTCCGTCTAATCCTTACGCCCCCTCTTTAAACTTGATTCATCTGTGCAGCCGGCAGCGACTCTCCGTTGAGGACCTCCTCGGCGACACCGAATTCGGGCACAGACGACGTGCATTCACGTATTAGGCGGACTACTACTGAAATACATACATACACCGCGCAGCATGCTAACGGTAAGTAGAAATTTGCCTTTCACGATCAAAATTCGAAGTACAAATACAAATAATTTATTGAAAAAAGTATATGTAGCACAGTGGTTGCCCTAAAAGACTAAGATTTTTTATTAGAGACAAGTGGTTTACAAATGCCTGAACTAGGATTCCCTGTGTTTCAGCGAAGGATAGACCGGGAGATAGTGACACATTTTACTGGATCATTTGTACCAGTATGGCGGTTCGTCAGGGGTCTAAGTACGTAATGAAGGAAAGAAAAATGATGGTCCTAGCGCTGGTACCGGCGGCCCAATCGCGTGGGCGTTAGTCGAACGTGTCTGATAAAATACGAGTGTCGAACGATTTGTTCCACAAAAATCCCCGTATTTTCCGATAGTCCATAAAAAAGAAGTAGGCGGTAGCGAATGGCTGCTCGACGATGATCACCTGTGCAAAAATTAGCTTGGCACAAATGATTGAATTGTTTTTTTTTAAATTAATGTGTTCGCCTCAGTATGGCGGGCTGTAAGTACGGTAGCGCCTACTTCTTTTTTATGGACTATCGGAAAATACGAGGATTTTTGTGGAACAAATCGTTCGACACTCGTATTTTATCCCACACGTTCGACTAACGCCCACGCGATTGGGCCGCCGGTACCAGCGCTATGACCATCATTTTTCTTTCCTTCATTACGTACTTAGACCCCTGACGAACCGCCATACTGGTACAAATGACCCAGTAAAATGTGTCACTATCTCCCGGTCTACTATATTAATTAATTTTTAATTATTCACTTAATTATAAACTTTACTATAAGCAGTGCACATTAAAAGTCTTATCACCTTAATAAAATAAGAAGGTTCTTAAGTATTTAATATCAAAGTACAGTAGGAAATGACATTGACATGTCATAATGTTTTATGTGTTTGTCGAGTGCGTGTTAGTTGAGTTGAATATAATGCCCGTTATAAATAGGTCACTAGATAAGTTTTGCAATGGACAAATATGAAACACAGAGGAAGCCTATCACATATACTTTTTAAAACTAAATTTCCATAGACAATGTTTGGCGGGAAAACATTTACTTTCTTTTTAAATTTGTTCATATAAAAATAGTCTATTGCAAAACTTATCTAGTGACCTATGTACAATGGCGAACAATGTAACTAAACCTTAAATAAACTAAATGTTAACCATTTGCTACAGTTGGAATCAAATAAAAACAAGGTTTTTTGTTAGTCTGTGTGAATTGTTCATTAATAGCGATGGCCTCTTTACCTAGTGAATTATTGGCAGTTTAAACCAAGGCTCGGAAACCGGTTACATTTCCAAACCGTTATCATGTACTTGGCGCAAAACCTTTTAATTTCGCTTTAATTCAATTCAATATTTTATTTCGAATAAAAAAATCCTTATTATTGTTTCGCTCGAAAAACCGTTATTTTTAAATCGGTTTTTAGAAGAACATTTCCATAAAGCTCTTGTTATATTAACCGGTTTAGAACAATAAAAACCGGTTTCTTCCTATTTCGTTGTCTATGTTTACGTGGCACACCACCAGGTCGGCCGGGCGTAGGCCAGGTCGCTCGTCGAATAAACCGGTTTATTTAGGTTGCAATAAAGTATTTAAAACGTTCGCGTTCTTATGAAAGTTCGGAGGAAAACCGGTAAATACCTCTCTCTCTCTCTCTCTCCTTAGCATTATTATTCCCATCTGATTGTGGGGTCTGCTTTTCTTGTCCTTTCTCCACTTCGCGCCATCAGGCGTGTCGTCTACTGAAACGTCGCAGGCCCTCATGCATTTTACTATGGTATCTGCCCATCTCATCTTCGGTCTTCCTCTGGACCCAACAATCCGGTAAATACCGTTATTTTATAAACCGGTTTCGAGCCTTGGTTTAAACATTTTTCAAAGTTGTATTCATAGGGGACATTTTTTGTTCTCATCTTGATCCTAATTATGTACATTTGTTACAGCCGAGTGCGGTAACCACATGTCGAGCAAAGACTCCGGTATCAGTCAGATGTCGGACGTCACACTATCTAATAAGGGGGTCAACGGGGTACCGAATGGACATTATAATGCGTAAGTATGAAAATGCTTAAATAAATAACTATAATATTTCATAGAATTTTGATTACTTAGCTCACTGGCTTACTTTGAATAGATTGCTTAATTTTAATATGTTTAAGTTTCACGTCTCACGGGAGTCTTATAGTTAAAATTAATTTGAATAACTGTCTAAAGCAGGGGCTTCCAAAGTTTTGGCCCAAAAGCCACGGCCAGGCCTTCGGTTTTTCCTTTTTTAGGGTTTGGTACCCAAAGGGTAAAAAATGGGACCTTATTACTAAGACTTCATTGTGTTGCCGCAATAACAAGAATACTAAAAAGTACAGAACCCTCAGTGGGCGGGTCCGACTCGCACTTGTCCGCTTTTTTACTTCTTTTTCGTTTAGAATGGAAACAAAACAAAGTATATTAATAAATATTTCGTGGTTATTTTTTAAAAGTACCTATATTATTTCTTTATTGTGGGCCAAAAGTAAATGCTAACGGACTGTATCCAGCCAAAACCCTGTACAATCAGCGACAGAAGTTAGTATTAATATTAGTAATATGTTGTGGCAGCGAGGTGGCGCGCGCGGCGTCGGCGGACAGCTCGGAGGAGGCACCCAGCACCAAGGAGTCCTCGCCCGTGCCGCTGCACCGCCACGACCACACGCCGCACGGGTAACACTATATCTATTACATTCTTTGTTTGATAATTAATTACAGGTTGTATAATATTTAAAACTTTCGCGTTTTGAACACATATATTAACTCACATTCAAGACTCGGAACCGGTTTTTTCTTCATACAATAAATACCGGTATTGTTACGTTCTATTTCGTTCTTTGGTTTATTATTTCATTTTTGATGGGTCAATCTAATAATACGAAGTCGTTACCTAAATACGTGATTCAGTCCTACGGAAAGAGCATAAAATAATTATAAATATTGGGCTATTTTGGGATTAAAAAAAACCGGTTTCGAGCCCTACTCACATTAACGCCAACGCCATTATTATCCTCGAGTTGTGCGAGAAGCGATTGAAATCAAGAAACACCCCAGAAATTTTAATGTGAAGGATGGATTTAACTTATCGCCAACTGGGGAACCAGTGATACAGAAGTTAAAGCCAGGGGATCTATCTTCGAATGTGCGCGTGGATATTGTGAGTGTTGCGTGTCGGACTATTGACAATAATTAACATTATGTGGTAAAAGGTAATAAAATAAATTCGCGATAGACCCGTCTATGAATGTGAGTTAATATGCATTGCAGGTTGGTTTTAAGCTGGCAAATTTAAAGCGGCAGCATGGTCGCATTTTTATCGCCCGTCACCATGCCTGTCGCGTTCTAACGTGTATTATGTAAGTGCGAAAGTTACAGGCGATAAAAATGCAACCATGCTGCCACCGCTGGTAGGTAAAATACTAACACCGAGAGCAGCATCACTCAGTTATATCCTACACCATTTTATACCATAGGATACAAATAATATTCACCAAGAGAGATGATTGTTGTGTTGTTGTTGAGATGTTTTCTTGTTCATATATCTCTACTCTATGTAAATTTAAGTAACTTTAAGTTAATTTGAGTAACTTTAAGTTAATTTAAGTAACTTAAGTTAATTTAAGTAACTTTAAGTTAATTTAAGTAACTTTAAGTAAATTTTAGATGTTTATATGTATACTCTCTTTGAAATGTACACGTGTGAGCTGTGGTCACCTATAAGTGGCTAAGCATCTGTTATTGTTAAATGTCATTGTTTCTATGTAATTGTGTAGATGTATTATCCGTTGGTGATCCTTAAATAAATAAAATAAATAAATAAGAGTTTTTCAGCACAAAAAAATGTCTTAAATGTGTTTAAAACAAGGCTCGGAACTGGTTTTTTTCAAAACCCCGAGATAGCCTAATATTTTTAACTATTTTATGCTATTCACGTTGGACTGAATCATGTATTTAGGTAACAACTTCGTATTATTAGATTGTCCTATTAAATATTAAAAACTAAACCAAAGAACGAAAAAGAACGTAATAATACCGGTATTTTTTGTATGAAGAAAAAACCGGTTCCAAGCCTTGGTTTAAAATTAATTAAATTATTAATCAAAGCACAAAATACAAACAAACAAGGAGGAAAGTATTTAAAAATAAACCTAACAACCTGAGTTAACCCTATTTTAATATATTTTAATGTATATGTAAGATAATAACGTAAAAGTATAAAACTTTACCCTCTAACATAACTTTGCCCACCGCGTCACAGTTCAGTAAATCGAAATAACTTTAAAGTAGTTACAATACACTTTCATCAAAAACGCGGTGGGCAAAGTTGTGTTAGAGGGAGATTATACTTTGACGGTATTTATTTATTTATTTGGTAACTTTCTCAGAGACTACAATTCAGCGCTATGCCGTGAAAAGATGAAACCGTACGAGACTGATGAGAATGGGTTCCTAATAACCAAATGTAAGTACAACACTTGAATACTTTTCTACAGACGTAGTGCATAATTATTTTCCATCGTATTTTCACGGAAATGTACGAACGTGTCTTGCTATTTCAGTCAGTCTCGGTACAAAAGTACTGAGGTTGACTGAAGTAGCATGACAAATACGAACGTTTCCGAGAAAACACGATGGATAACAGTGCACTACATCTTTACATATGCAAATAACAGGATATTAAAAACTAGTGGCTCTGTGAGCTGTACACCTCGCGTCAAGCTTAAAAAATGTTAAATAATTATCACAGCGAACTCACAATTGCTATAGATTCTTTTCAAGAAATTTCCAAAAAAACTAAACAACAAAAAAATACTATTTAATTACCAAACCTGCTCACAAAGTTTCACGAGAATCGGTTAAAAAATGCGACCTGCAGAGGACATAATCCGTCTGGATGCAATAATGCCTTCGCTAAAGGTCGGTGTATTATAAGAATTTTCCACAAAATTCTCACGTAAAAGTCGCAGACCGCACTTATGGAAACTCCGTCGTCGTTTTTATTCATTTACTTACTTACCCCTCTGGCGCAGCGACCCAAAGTGTGTCTTGGCCTCCAACACGACTGCTCGCCAGTGATCCCGGGCATCCCGGTGTTGTGCCGTTTCTCGCCAGTCTTCAACTCGGAGCTCGCGCAGATCAGCGTCCACCACATCCGCCCATCGATACCTAGGTCGACCGATCGGGCGGCGTCCTATCGGTTTTCCCTCAAACGCTCTTTTCATTTGCGAATGGGAGGTGATCGGGCGGTGAAAATAGCGTTTTATTCATTTGGCGAATTTTAAAAGGAAATCCTTGCTTCTAGCCGGCCTCCGTGAGCAAGAAGTTCTAGAGGCGCTCTGCCAACTGGACACACAAAATGCGCCGCCCGAGCAGTGGGAGCGGCTCCTGCTCGCCACACACGAGATACTCAAGTACGGGGACTGCCGCAAGCCCTCCGAATACTTCAAGTGAGTTATACAAGTAGACTCTACCAATTCTTTTTATATGACATTCTTACACAAATTGACAAAGCCCCACGGTAAGCTCAAGAAAGCTTATGTTGTGAGTACATAGTAATATCTAATGAATATTATTTTCGCTATTGTAATAACTTTATTACAGATAATTATTAATGTGAGTTTTATTTGACAGGAATATAGTACGGGTGGCGTTGGCTACGCTAGCGGTCGACGAGAACGCTGGTGACAAGGAGAACTCGGAAAACGCATCGAATGCCCAACAATCCTCAGGTAAATTATTCTATAGTTTGAATAAGTTTTATTACCACTGTATCAAACATCTTTAATTTTGATTAACTTTGAATTATATTTTTCTTCATTATTACTTAAGGCGGTATTGAACAAACTTACTTACAGAAGGGCCAATTGGCCCTGCAACCCACTACTTACGTTCACTCAGACCCAAAAACCATGTAGTTGACACACACCAAACACCTCTGGAGTTGCAGGCGTCATAGGCTACGGTCATGGTCTAATAAAACATGGTCTTCTATTCCCAGAGTGACACGGGCCTACGTCACAATAACATTGCCACTTTATTTCAACATAACATGTTACATGGGTACATTATATCTATGGTTAATAAGTTAAATTATTTCTTTATAATTTTATAATTTTCATTTATATGTATTTTATCTTAAATTTTACACTAACACGTCATTTTTAATTATTCGTTAGCAATATCTTCCGATTCACGACAGAAATTTCAGACGTTCGGGTAATTCTGTTTACACTACTGACAACACAGGATAGCGCTGTCACATTTGACAATTCGGATCTAGATAACTTCATGCCCTGACCGTCATCCTTGTCGAACGCGTGTTAATTGTTATTTCCTTCTCGCTCAGTGTCAGCAGTCGCAGTGTTTTCCAAACTTTTCACGCCGTAAGCTTGGTAATTAATGTGTAACTGTGAATTAGTTTTTCAAACGTTTGTCTTGTATAGATAAATAAAGTTTAATTTAATACATTAGATTTGTTTTATTTTACTATGTTTCTACATGAATAACTTAAAGTTAATGCCGTTAAAATAATTTTCACCGTTGGTTAAAATTCTCCCACATTTTAAAGTTTGAGAACCTGTAAACAGCATGATGACGTAGGCCCGTGTCAGTTAGGTCATACGCGAATCTCGGAATAGAGTACCAGGCGGAGTATATTATTATACCATGGCTACGGTGACTGCTTACCATCAGGCGGGCCGTATGCTTGTTTGCCACCGATGTGGTAAAAAAAAATAAACGTTTCGATTTTTTTTTATTTAAAAAATTGTAGTATCGAACACTCAATAGTTTCGTGCATCACATATCGTTACCTTTCGCGTGGTTTCTCCTCTGGGTTTTAAGGTCAAATGGCAATCGCTTTCATATATATATATTCTTTTAATTAGATCGTCGAACTGACCTCAGGCTCCCTCAGTAAAGCCGAGAAGCTGGAAATATGACATTTATAAGAAGTAAATATCCAACATGGTTACATAATCATCTATTTTTTTCTATAGGGTGGGCGACAGCGAACGAGCGCGCGGCTGCGGAGGCGGTGAAGGTGCTGATCTGGCTGTGCCGGCGGCCCGAGACGCGGCCGCAGTGGCTCGACTACTTCGACCTCATCCTGCTCAAGCTCATCAACGCGTACGGCGCGCTCAGCAAGGAGGTCATGCGCGCCGTCGACCACGGCCTGCCTCACGTGGCTCAGGCCCTGCCGGCTACACAGGTAACACGTCTACTTTAACCTGGACTACTTCGACCTCATCCTGCTCAAGCTCATCAACGCGTACGGCGCGCTCAGCAAGGAGGTCATGCGCGCCGTCGACCACGGCCTGCCTCACGTGGCCCAGGCGCTGCCGGCGACGCAGGTAACAAGTTTTACACGTTGTAGTTTTGCCTCTACGAAGCATTTCCGCTACATACCGGGAAACCCTTCGAGCGACGCCGGCTTCCGACATGTCAGAAGGGAGGAGCCCAAGCGATATCTTACCGTACAAATCGTTCTGTCATTTTTTTTTCGGGGGGAAATGTGCACACAGTCTCATTTTTCACTCACTACATACAAAATCCAATCCGTAATGACGACACAAACACATAGAAAATGACACACGTCAAAGAGAAATCTTGCAAAACTCGATCTCTTTTAGTGTACGGACGAGTCACTACACGCATCGCCATAGGTACAGTTACAACTATCCTATGCTTCAGAAGACGGGAAACAGTATGAATGCCGTCTCCCTTCCCGGTGTTGCTCGAAGGGGAAACCCATTTTATCGGCCACGACGTAGCGCTACCACCGTAGCTCAGCGGTGAATGTATTAAGATTAAAAGCTGAGAGCTAATATGAATCACATGTCAAAAGGGTAAATTGTTGGCCGCCATGTTTTTTTTTACATTTTGGTCCGTCCTGTTCTAAAACGATATTTTTATCTGAGAGTCTAGTGTCGAAAAGTGTCTAAATAGATATCAGAGGTAAAAATTAAAAAAAAAGTGGCAGCCATTTTGAATGTTTGCGGTTTTGGTCCAATCGTATTTGAAAGTCGATATTTTGATCCGAAAGCCGAAAGTGCAGAATTAGAAATGAGAATTAGTGGTCAAAATTCTAAAATCTTAATCGATTTTTCGATTGTTTGCATTTTTAGTCCAGTTCTGTTGAAACTTATGATCAGAGAGTCGAAAACTGAAATATTTTAACCTAATATTCGATTGTCTTCATTTTCCCATAGGTACAAAATTTAGTAATCCAAATTGTGGAACTTTCAGTGCTATCTTTTCAAATTGAATCCCTATTTTTTTATTGGTTCAGGTCCTAGCCCTCCTGAAGCCCGTAATCCGCACCCGCGGGTACCCGACCTCGCTCTGCGCGTTAAAGTTGGCGGCCGAGGTCGCCAAGGCACGGAGCAACGAGCTCACAGACGACATAGTAGGACAACTCATGGATGGAGTCTCACAGGTACGTACAGACAAAATATAAAAAAAAATAGGATTATTTGTATAGATACTTGGATTGTTTCACAGCTGTAATAAAAACAAATTTACAAACAGCAAAAACACAATCAAACATGTTTTTGCACTTCTAATCATTTGAAACCAATAAATACTCATTAAATGGATTGTTTGTGACGTCACCAACTTTCTTTCTCATAGCTCAAATAACAAGATATAGTACTTGTTGTTTATGGTTTCGAGCGGGTGATGGGAGTAGAAGTCAAACACCTTATGTGTGATAGTATAAGAACGTATATTCTCTAAATGCCTGCCTATATATACACGTTAGGTTGCGCTGACACAAGCAATACGCGTTTATGTCGCAGTAAACCAAAGCGTTACTGCTAAACACTAAAACTGGCTAATCGTCATATTACATAGCAACAAATCGTTTAGACTTTTCATAAATTAGTAGGGTTAGTAAGTAAGACAAATGTATGGAGGTGCATGCACTTTAGTCTCAGGCGATGCCGCTTGGCACGATTGTTCCTTAGGTCAAACAAAGTTGATCTGGCCCGGTAGCCAGGAGATTAAAAAAATAAAATAAAATAAAAATTCATTTATTTCAAGTATCTGTGACTCATAAATACATAATTAAAATACAGGCATTATCATTTATCATTAAAGAAACACTAAACACATACTTAATATTATAATTTACAACATTACAGCAACCGTGGTATAAAGCACATTGACAACCATCATCTATTTCTCAATGTGTTTACCACAGTGCTGCTGGGCGTATGAAGTCCGCAGCAAAATGTGATATACGGACAATACTTGTCCGCAATCATTTCTAGGACGCTGTTGGAGCTGGCGCGCACGCGTCGCACCAGGGACGCGGCTCGCAGGCGCATGGTAGCTTTAAAACACGACACATGCGCCTCCGCAAACATCCCTGACGCGCTGCAATATCGCGGCAGCCCCATCAGCGCCCTAAACGCGTTATTATACTGTACTTGTAGGGCCTTATACGATTTCAAGGTGAAGGTGGTGGGTGATTGCAGACCCCCTAAAAAGGGTGGGGGGGTGGAAGGGTCGGCTCCCCAGGTCTAATCTATGCTATATTCCATCCTAGTCTTAGCAACTAGGGCAAGTTATATATCATTTTCGTATAATTAAGGGACGAGGAATTCATTTTTGAAATAATTACTATACCTTCTCATACAAAGAATTGGTTTTTGTACAAAAAATTAAAATGTTATGTAATTTTTTGTGACAATATTGGATGTTACAATCACAGTGTAGCGATTTGCACTAAATAAAAAATTGGACGATGTAGCCCATGTATTCTTTATTCTGAAAAATATCACTTTATAGTAGGCATTCATACATTTTTTCGTAATAAAAAAAGGCTTATTATTAACCGGGCAACTAAATAAAATATTAAACAGGAACTTTCATTGGGCATATAATAATATAATTGGGCTGTGCATTAATATTTTAGCACCAATAAATTTATATTAGCCGCAAATATAAGCATCATATTATTCAAAAACTGGCAGCAAAATCAAGCCACCCAAATAATTTATAGGAAACTTGAA
This sequence comes from Cydia splendana, assembly GCF_910591565.1. Lineage (NCBI taxonomy): Eukaryota > Metazoa > Arthropoda > Insecta > Lepidoptera > Tortricidae > Cydia > Cydia splendana. The sequence continues at coordinate 1,268,760 of NC_085984.1, forward strand.
GTGATAAGTTGGCGTCTAAAATAATAAGTTGGCAACTAATATTGAAAAGCGATCATAAAATTTGGTTGTCATCTAGTTGTTCACATCTAAGTACCTAATCATATTGAGCATATCGTTTCAGGTAGTATTTTAATACGAAAGCAGTTAAATTTAATGAATATTGGTCACTATTTACACAAAACACCTCAAATTAATTTACCAATGCACAATGGTCAGTATACTTATAGTCGAAATTCCTAATCATGAAACACCTAATGGTCATTATACCATTAGATCTTTTAATTTTTAATTACTAATTTCAGTAGTTACCACTGTGTTCTGCCAGAGTCAAAAGATAGGTGCGACGACGAGCGAAGCGAGGAGGAGCGTGTTAGGTTGACCGTGTAGTGACCAAACAAAATATTTTAAAAGAAACTTAATTTTTTAATTAATAGATAGCTGTTTTATTTTTAAAATGTGCTTTATAAATGGTCTCCAATATAATAATTCAGTTGCCAAATAAATACTTGGTATCTGCCTAAAAATAATCAAAAGCTGTAACGGCATTAAAATACATCTCATATTTATTTATTTATTTATTTATTTGGGAAACATACAGCACATAATAATACAATTAGGTAAAAGATATAGTTAAAACATAAGCCAAAACAGTTTCCACTTATAGCTAATACAAAATTCCTTTGCTCCGAAAAAAAGTACAATTATTAAGTATTTTGAATTTAGAAATTGGTTAAACAGTAACATTCAGCAAGTAAGATATTCCACAAGAACAATTAAAATATATATATATATATATATATATATATAACAAGCATCATTTAGAATTTGGAAAATAACAAGCACATTTAGAATTTGAAATTACAAACAATAGTTACAATTACAATAACAATTAGAACAATACTAGACAAGATTACAAATTTATTACGAGCTACGAGTTTTATTTAGTTTGATGACAGAAACAAATCTATTACACTTATGCTGGAACAAATCAATGTGTGAATATTTCTTATTGTATATATTGCAAGCTCTTGCTAAAAAATTGTTGCTTACATATTTTTTGCGGGTGAATGGAACGGATAGTAAAGCGGTGGACCGTGTACGATACGTAGGACATCTAAATATTATCTTGCTGAGAAGATCTTCAGAATCAATTAAATTATTTAATAATTTGTACAAGAAAATTACGTCTCGCTTTTCTCTTCTCACTTGTAAGGATTCAAAATTCTCAGGCTTAAAAGATTTGAATTTATATTTCATACGATTAAGAAATTTTTTTTGAATACTTTCTAATGAATTAATGTGCACTAAAAAGTGGGGACTCCAAACTGTAGATGCGTATTCCAAATATGACCTTACATATGCATTATATAAAAGAAGTAACGTTGTGGGGTTTTTAAAATCTTTACTTTGCCTGAAAATGAAACCAAGCATTTTATAAGCTTTAGATGTTATCTTATCTATGTGTGAGACCAATTGAATTTCACTGTCTATAAATACTCCTAAATCTCTAACCTCAGTAACTCTAGTAAGTGGTTGGTTTCCAATTGTATAATTAAATGTTATAGGGTGAATCTTCCGCGTAAATGTAATAATTGAACATTTATTTAAGTTTAAATACAGCTTATTACATAAACAATAGTTGTTCAATCTATTAAGGTCATCCTGCAAATTAACGCAATCAGCCTCGGACTTCACAACGGTAAATATTTTAGTATCGTCAGCATACAACAATACTTTAGAATTTAAAAAACAGTTAATGACATCATTAATATATATGTTAAATAGTAGTGGTCCTAAATGCGAGCCCTGCGGGACCCCTGACGTAATAGGCACGAAACTAGAGGTATATCCTTTAATAGTAACTGCTTGAGTTCTATCCCGCAAGTACGATGTGAGCCAACGCAACAAGTCTCCATGAATACCGAACATTTCCAGTTTATTTAATAAGACCGAGTGTGAAATTTTATCAAATGCCTTTGAGTAATCGGTATAGATAGCATCAACTTGATAATTCTTGTCCATTGCGCTCAGAACATAATCAAGTAGCTCGCACAAGTTAGATTCCGTTGACCGTTTATTAATGAAGCCATGCTGCTGCGTTATTAACATCGGTCTTATTGTTGGGTAGAGCGTGTCATAAATTATTTTTTCAAATAGTTTTGGTAGTACTGATAATTTTGAAATGCCACGATAGTTTCTAATATTATGTTTATCACCGCTTTTAAAAATAGGCACAATGATAGATTTTTTCCAAATTTTTGGTAAGGACCCAGACCTAAGTGACATGTTGTAGAGTAAACATACCGGTAATGCAAGAGACTTACTGCAACGTTTTAAAAACACAGGATGAATGCCATCTGGTCCACTACCTTTGGATTCATTTAGATTCTTTAAGTATTTTTCCACCAGAGGTACGTCAATTTGAACGTTATTAATAACACAGTTTTGTGGGCTATTGACACTAGGCATGGAAGAATGAATAGGTTCAAATACTGAATGAAAAAAGTCATTGAATAAATTGGCTGTGCTGACTCCATCGTTTGCCGTAATATTGTCTAAATAGAGCGAATCGGGAATACCATTGTTATCCTTCCTGGATTTTATAAATGACCAAAACGACTTAGAGTTAATTTTTATATTATTTTCAGCCCTAGAAATAAATAAATTGTAGCAAGAAATTTCTTCGTTTTTTATTTTAGAGCGTAAATTAGAAAAAGCGTTATAGTCAGCTAACCGTCCATATATTTTCCATTTTTTGTGTATCTTGTTTTTTTTCTTAATTAACATGATAAGATTACGGGAATACCAGGAAGGAAAATTACTTGGTTTTGTGAAGGTTTTGGAGGGAACTAATTCTTGAATTATATCATTTACAGTGGTGTAAAAATCATTGACCGCACTTTCAATATTATTAGTATCTAGTTGCGTCTCCCAACTGATTTCCGTTAATTTTGAATTAATTTTAATATAATCGGCTGCAAAAAATCGACGTATTACACGCGAGGCCGGTTTTAAATGACGCTCAGTCGAACCAATATCAATCGTTATACAAAGGACTGGGTGATGAGCGTCTATGGGTACAAGAGGGTCCGCGCTAGCTACCTCACACAAGTGATTAGAAAGGATTAGATCCAGATACCTACCGTTCTTGTTAGAGATGTGATTATATTGTTCAAAGTTTGTAAATTGCAAAAATGCTGATAGTTGCACTGTCAGGTTGTTAAAATTAGGATTACCTAACCTAAGGCTATGAGAGCCCTGATCAAGTTGGCTCCAAACCGCATCTCCGATGTTGAAATCACCTAGAACCAAAAATACATCATCGGGATAATCCGCATGTAAGTCAGACAAATACTCAAAAAATAGTGATTCGGAATCTATCTGTTCCTTACTTGGGGGGAAGTAACAAGTAAACAACCTTAATTTTTTACATACAGGCCCTTGAGTTATATGAATATCAAGACATGTAACATCGGCGTCCGGGAGCGCCACGACAGGGCGTGCGCCGCGTGCGTCAGCCCGCAACTCGCGGCGCACCGCTATCAACGTGCCGCCACCCCGCGTCACCCCTAGTCTCTCACAGTCTCGATCAGTCCTGTACACGTTGTACCTCGAATCAAACAATTCTGAGTCATAAATGCCAGGAACAAGCCACGTCTCAGTAATACATATAAAATCATAATTGTATTTTAATAGATTTCGTAAAAATACAGTAGTTTTAGTCCTGAGTCCACGAGCATTTTGATAGTATAAGTTAAAAGACATTTAAAAACGATTGACAAGATAATATATAGTACGTATGTAAAGTTCGCTTATTCAAAATTTGGTCCATTAATAAAATATGTATGTTCATGTTTCCTGTTAAGATTTTAAAATACAGTCGCAAGATAAATGTAAACAACGCACCAATATGTTAAATACCAAATAAAAGTAAGTAATAGTTTTGTTTCTGCAATACAAATGTAGTTCAATCAATATGGATATAAATACTAATCTGAAAACATATCCTATAAACAAAAACAAGAACATGGGTAGGGTCACGCTTATGTTATTTTGTTTAAAGCTTCCTCAGTCGTAATGTACAGAATCGGTGAATTATCCGTCTTCCGCACCATCACCGTACAATTCCGGACCCAACAATACTTGTACTGTTTTTGAGTCTTTCTGAGTTGAGCCTGTTTAAGCAAGAACTTATTGAATCCGGACAGGTGGTCATTGACGTATATGCGAGAGTCGTTGTTGGTAAATCCCAGATCTTTAGCTTTTAAATTCTTTAGCTTCCGTAAAGAAGAGATAAAATCATCTTTTTTGTAGCGTGCTTGCAGTTTGACAATGATCGGCTTGGGTTTCCTACTATCGATATCGTTTTTCACAGCAACGCGGGTCACAAAGTCGATGTCTGTCGCGACATTAAGAGGGTAACCACTTAACCCTGCCAGCGAGTTCAAAATTGAGTAGAGATTTTCGCCTCTGGCTTCTGGTACTCCGTTAATCTGGATGTTGGACCTCCTTACCCACTGTTCATTACTACGCATTTCTGCCACTATATTTTTTACGCTGGTTTTTAACTCATCTACTTCAGTTTTACAGTTCTCTAGTCCGTTGACTCTAGACTCAATACTCTCAATTCGACTTGACATTTCCTGCAGTCTTGAGTCAAGGCTGTTTTTCATATCCGCCACATCAGATTTAACCTGGTTCATGTCTGCTTGGATTGCTTGGATGGCCGAAAATTGTGTTTCCAGTGCGGATACTTTAAGCAGAATACTATTTAATAACTCGGCGTGTTGATCAGACTGAGAGGGAGTATTATGTAATGACTGGAACTGGAACGTGTTAGGAGGAGTGGTCAGCGACTGCCTTTGCAACTCACTCGTGCCGTGTGCGTTGTTAGTTATCTTTGAATCGTCTAATGTGCCGTCCAAAGACATGACGGAGTCATCTAGTGTGACCTCGGCCCCGGATACGGAGCCCCGGCCCGACAACAGCACGGTGTTTACACCCATAACCGGTGTGCCATCATTTCTTCGTCGTCGGTTAGTCACTGAAGTGCAGAATGAGCAAAGCCATGATTTAGCAACTTTGGCAATATATTCCTCTGCTTGCAATGGTGATACGTCTAAGCATTTCAAGCAGTAGTATTTGCCGCAGCCCGTGCATTGTAATGATGCGTTCGCCTCGACATTGGTATTGCAACCACTGCAAATCATTTTAAATTGAGCTATATGACTTATGCAATAAAGTTCAAAAGCAAGAACAGCGTTGACGTCGCTAGAGGTATCCGCTAGATTCGACCGAGTGCGCTCAACGATCCGTGGCTCAGCGGTAACACGCGCGGCTGAGATGCAGCGACCCCGGGTTCAAATCTCACAAAAATACAAAAAGTATTATTGTTCACCAAACTACACCAACTTGCTCAATTAACATCGTCACTGACACTTCACAGCTAAGTTCACACACTAAACTAATCCCACTCAATAGAGCGGGACGTCCGACACAGACCAATATGGCCGACGGCTTATACGGAACTAATCCCACGAAAGACAAGGAGGGTCCGAGAAAACAGAATAAATTGAAAGTATTTATAAATCAACGTCCACAAAACTCAATTCAACAGCCAGTCACACGTCCGCTCAGAGCAAAGGCGCGACGCAGAAAAAAGGGAGCCTTAAAATATTGATATATTTTAAGGCTCCCTTTTTGGTGCCAATCTATTAATTTTAGTACCCATATCTATTTTTTTAAACTACTCAATTTCGATTAATTAGTTGACCGGTTAAATACGTGCCATAAAAAAAAATATTTATAGCGCGCGGTAGTAACGATTTCCATACAAATGGAACTATGTCCAAAGTCAAAGATTAAAAATGTTTACTAAAACACCGAATTTGGCATTTTAAAAGTTTAAATATAATGTTTTAATATTTTTTCCATGCGTTTTTGCTCTTTTTTGGTACAAATTTGTGAATTTTATTTTTTTCCACACAAACTTTCTCCCCCCTATTTCCCCCCCTTTTAATTATTTTTTTCTAACCTGAATAGTTTGCGCGAGAGACACTTCCAAAGTGGTAAAATGTGTGTCCCCCCCCCCCCTGTAACTTCTAAAATAAGAGAATGATTACTAAAAAAAATGTACCTTGCAAACTTCCACCGAAAATTGGTTTGAACGAGATATAGTAAGTAGTTTTTTTTAATACGTCATAAATCGTAAACCGCAATTTTATTATGTTACTTGCTGCTACGGAACCCTTCATGGCAAGTCCGACTCGCACTTGGCCTCTTTTTTTTTATATGGTCCACCGATGTACATTGTTGGCGATGGTAACTGTTTAATGGCTCCTCTACACGATTGGCCAACGTCGGCCAATCCAAGGGACGCATTTATGCGTTAGAGGGAGCAAGTGATATTGCTATCTCATTCTACCGCATAGCTGCGTCCGTCCGGATTCGCCGACGTTGGCGCATCGTGTAGAGGAGCCCCAAAAGACAGATAGTACGTTTAAGAGAGCTAAATGGCATAGTTAACTTAAAAAAAATGTTATTTTTTTGCTTTTTTTTTATTAAAAAAATTAGTTTAAAAAGTAATTAAATGTAGCATATAGCGTTGTTGTAACACGGGCATTACATTTAACTCAACCAAACAATTGAAATCTGTGACATATCAATATCATTTCGAACATCGATCGACCGAGATTGTACTTAAGTTTAATAGCAAATCTATGAACTCATTCTAAACACTAATCAATATGTAAACCGGCCCTAAGGCAAGTGTCCACGCTTGTAGAGGCCTTATAGGAAAAAAAGAAATTATTGATTATCTCCGAAATGGAGTTAATTAGAACATCGGTGTCTTTGAGAAAGTTACTTGATTTAAGCTCAGGAATTTACCCTTGAAATTAACGGAAATCAAAAAAAAACACGGTGTATATACTAGTATTTTTACTTAAAATACACAAATTAAAATATATTAATAAAAATATATTAATAAAAATATTTTAATTTGTTTCCTAATAGTATGATTAGATCAGTTCGAATAAGACATTTTCAACAAAAAAAAGCCTAAATATCCCAATGTACTTTTTATAGCATCTCAGATTCTCAGCCCAGAGGCCTATAAAAAGTTCTACTGTTCCATTGAATTTTGAATCTTTAATTTGACAAATCAAAATTGCATTTATCATGGCAAGAGGATAGGTCTTTAGGTCATTAAGCATTAAAGCATGCCATCTCATCTGTTGGAAGAAGAGATATTAAAATAGCAAACCAATCGTACTCGCTGCGAAGCTTATATTTGTGTTATAAGCACAACTATTTCGTCAGATGACGACTAAAAAGTACAAAAAAATATTAAACAAAAATCAACCTTGTTTCGGTACTACTACGGTTTACTATGGCTCTGAACTTTTGGTAGTAATTAGTGAGTTTTGGTTGTCATCTGACGATTCTTCGTATGTTTTGTAGTTTTATTATACGTTTACTAATACAAGTGTGGCTACCACCAATTTGGCACTATAGTTCGTTTTTTTTAACATTAGAAAGAACTTGAAAGAAGGTTAGCGACCTTGACATGTCTTTTAATTGAAAAACGCTTTTTAAAAATCAGTAACTATTACTTATGAAAGCAGAAGAATAGAAATGATCGTATTAGATTCATAATTGATACATATTTGCCGTAACTTATTTTTAAAATGTGTTTTTCAATTAAAAGACACATCAAGATTGTTTACCTTATTTCTAATGCTAAAAAAAACGAACTATAACATAAACGCTATCGAGAAAGTCACTTACTTTCTATGCATCTCGCTCGTACTCGCATATTAGTGTGAGCGAGATTTATAGGAAGTAAATTACGTAGACGTTAGCGTATATGTCACTTTTGACACTATTAGTGACTCATGGTACGGTGAAGGAACGTAACTTAGTTTTGTACCAAGTCTACCCTCTAACCCCCTTATTCATAAAACTTTACGGGCCTGGTTTAGTTAAATTATTTATTTCGGACATCACAGATCCATAGATGATTAGTTAGGTACAATATTACTTATCACTTTGGTATCCCTATTATGTTATTATTATGCTATTATGTTTTATCCCTTTCATACAAATACATAAGTCAAAATGACAGATAAAGACAAACGATTATTAGCTAATTGAGGTTTGTAGCGCGTTTATGAATAAGGAGGTAAATATTGACATATTTATTTGTTCGCAGTTGGCCGACCACCAAAACTCGGCCGTGCGTAAAGCGGCCATATTCTGCATGGTGGCGTTCACGTTCGCGCTCGGCGAGGAGCGGATGCAGCCGCATTTGAAGCATCTCTCCGTCAGCAAGTGCCGGCTACTACAGGTATGTAGTACACTTCAGCTGCCGCTGCGTTGGCTGAGCCATTTTCTGTATGGTGGCATTCGCGTTCGCGCTCGGCGAGGAGCGGATGCAGCTGCATTTGAAGCATCTCTCCATCAGCAAGTGCCGGCTACTACAGGTATGTAGTACACGTTAGCTGCCGCTGCGTTGGCTGAGCCATTTTCTGCATGGTGGCGTTCGCGTTCGCGCTCGGCGAGGAGCGGATGCAGCCGCATTTGAAGCATCTCTCCGTCAGCAAGTACCGGCTATACTACAGGTATCTAGTACACGTCAGCTGCCGCTGCGTTGGCGGGTTTTAGGAACGGTAGCCCATCCTACACGTATAAAAACAAACCTTTTAGCCATCTATCTACCTCTATAGCGATAGATTAAGCATCACTATTCCCATCGCGACAATATTGAACGATATCGTAACAACTTCCCTAACGATAACTCGTAAAGTGATTAAGAGAGTTATATAATGAAGACTTGTAAACGTCTGCTGCCAAATGTTTCTCTTGCTCGGGTATCAATATTAGCACGAGCGGTTAGAACAGCTTTGCCCCTTGTAAAACAAATAACAATTGTCTGTAGGTGTACATCAGCAAGCACCGCGACGAGGCGGGCGGCGCTCGGGGGGGAGCGCCCCCCGACACGTAGCGGCGGCGGCGGCGCGCGCGGACCACCACCCGCGCCACGCAGACCGACGAGTAGCACCCGACACCCGACGTCCTTCCTGAAGGACATTAGGTAGGATAGGGGAGTTGGTTGTTACGTTGTGTTTTGGTACCGGTTATTTAGAGAAATTCTAATGATTTTTGTAAAAGACTTGTTCAATATTTATTCTTTGTTTTTCATCCCCTAACGGCCGGCGGCCGGACGGCACTATACAAGAATAACTGTCAACATTTGAATCAATAATATTATAAAGAAGATATTATTCTAAAATCAAACAATACAAAATAAATATTTTAAGTTTCTGATTTAAAAATATTTGGTTTTCATTGCAATTGCAAGTACTAATATTAGGACCATAGGTCGTAGGATAGTAAATAATGACATAAAATTATTTTCATATTTTTTTTCTTGAATTGTCATAGTAATACATTCTAAACATCGATCTATAAAGTAATTATGACGCAAAGAAACTTACCCGATTCCTGATTTGATTTTGCCCCAATAATTTATCCATGTAATTAAATTATTACAACACAACGTGACAATCAACCACCACGTTAACTCGGTCGCTGGCGAGAGGGCGAGCCTTGTCATTCGTTTATGTGATACTGATTTACGTTACTATTGATCTATAGCCGACTGTACTAATACTTTTAAGTATTGTGTATTGTATAATGTTAAGGAGTGACCACACGTTTAAGTCGTCATATATCCTCCTAAATCCCGATGTCCCTTTAAAAGGACATTGTTTTCTATAATGGAAAATAAAAGCTTCCAAATTGTCCAAACTCAAAACTGTAAAAATGAATTTAGGACTTAGGAGGTTATAATATACGTACCATTGTAGCCCTCCGCTTTCAAGGCAATCTTAAGATTAACAAATGTATTATAATGACAAGCTTCATACTCGACTTTTAAGCGACGGCAACAATATATAAAGTGATCAAAAATATCTCAACGTACACTCTACTAGCAAACCTTCGTCTTTTGTATATGGGTTTATAAAGTATTTCAATTTATGAAGATCAAACACAAAAAATAGTCATCGATTTTAACTAAATAAGATAATAGACAAACACGTCTCTATGTCCTAGAAAAGAGTCTTGTTCAGATATTTATGAACACATTTTTCGATTAAAAAAATGGCGACTATAAATAAATATAAATATATGTCTCGAATAGATCAATAGTACTCTTTATATTTCGACTCTGTTCGTAATACGTTAAGGACTATGTTTGTTTGTGTTGCAAAGTGCAAGATTTGATATTTATCAACTAACAAATTATTCACTTGAAAAATATAGGACATCATTATGTCTTGAACAGCGCACTTATAATATCTAACAAGCGAGAACCACATGTTCTTCATAAAGAACTAATATTGTGAGAGTTTTATCCTCCTAAGTCCCGAGTTCCTTTTAATAGAACATATTGAAATCGATTTTTGAACTATAATGGATTAAAAGTTTCCAAATTCAAAACTGCAAAAAAGACTATGGAACTTAGTATAACTTTTTGTTTCGGTTATAAATAAAAATAAAGTTTCGTAGTTGAGAAATATGAAGTGTTGTATTTTATTTATTATGTAATAAAAAGACATGTTAATTTATTTGAAAATGATTCGTATGGCAAGGGGGAGCGCGCGTCTACAAATTTGTACAGAATTGTATTTATATTAGATGTGGTTTTCGGGTGACATTGGATGACATAATAAAATATTTGTACTCCATAAAAATAAGTCGCGAGTCGTTTGTTTTTTCACAAGAATTACACAATTGTTGGATACTTTAATACAAAATTGTGTAGTTTTTATCATAAAAACATATAAGGTAAGAACCGTGTTGATAAAATTGTATCTACTAAAATAAATCAAATACTAAAAATCCTATCACTTTTTAGTCATACTTGTTAGTGGAATTATGTTATCATAGCAATGAAAATGGTTTTTACAGTACTTTGAAATAACGTGTTAAAAATAATGTCATCCAATATAACCCTTAAAAGTGTTGGCTTAGGATCGGCAGTGTCTAGTGCGGTGTATAAAATTATGTACGTTGGTAGGTATTTAACTCTAACTTATTAATAAGGATCGGACATTTCGTTGCATTTCGAAAATAAAGGAGGGCAATGGAGTTTCTTGTGAATGTTGTATACGTCTGTCATGCTTAAAATGATAATACTAACTTCTTGTTGCCAATAATGACTTCAATCGTGGTTATCATAACCTCTAGCCGCCCAAAGGCCTATAAAAAGGTCTCTTATTCCATTGTATTTTGAATCCTTATTTTGACAAATCAGAATTCCATTTGTCTTGGCAAGTATTGATTCGTACTTCGTTCAAGTGATTTATAATACCATTTAAATTGTAGTGATTAATTTTTTTTAATTATACAAAGAAATTTCACTGCTCATTATGTTAAAAATACCGCGAAACGTCCGGCCCCTACTTATTGAATAGTTTTTGAACGCACTTCCAAAAATTCTTCACTCGTTTCCAATCAACCCAGTTTTAAATACAAAAATAAAAATATACAAGTATTTTTCATTGAAATGTTTAAAACTGTTTGATTGTAAACGGTGTTAGAGTAATCCTTCATTTACGAAGTCATTTTTTAACGTCAGACCTAGATATGTTGTAATTAAAATAGTTTTCTACATAAATCACATAATAATAGATACGAAACTTCCGTACAAATAACCACTATAATTTAGTATGGGTGTGAGATAGCATGCTATCAGGCGTCTCTTTCTAACTGATTGAAAATAATATATGTAGTAGTCTCATTAATTAAGATTTTGTGGAAAAAATTGACATTTTAGAACTTAAAAGGAACAGAAATTGTAACAATATTTTATTACTGCTAGCACGTTATATGACAACAATTTTTATTTGTCTAATTCTATAAATAGAAAGAGAGGGGTTATCTTTCACGTCATGTATTGAATCATGCTGTCACTTTTGCTAGCCGTGTTGAACAAAAACGATTAGATCATTAACTGAAATAGATACCATATACGAAAAAAATTGCCAAGATGCCAATCGTTTGCGCTACGACAACCAAACGCTTTCCGTCTCTCTATCACTTTACAATATTAGTGTGATAGAGATACAGATAGCGTGTCGCTGTCGTAGCGCAAACGATTGGCATCTTGGCTAGGCACCCAAAGCCTCCAGTGCCTAGGGCTGGCTCTTTCGTATATGACATCTATTTCAGTTTATAATTTATATACTAGTATTTCTACTTAAAATACACAAATTAAAATATATTCATAAAAATAATTTAATTTGTTTCCTAACAGTATGATTAGATCAGTTCGAAAAAGACATTTTCAACAAAAAAAGTCTAAACATCCCAATGTACTTTTTATAGCATCTAGCAGCCCAGAGGCCTATAAGAAGGTCTCCTGTTACATTGAATTTTGAATCTTTAAATTGTAAAATCAAAATTTGCATTTGTTAAAGCATGCTATCTCATCTTTTGTAAGAAGAGATATTAAAATACAGTTTTGTACTGAATTAAAAAAGCTTTAGTCTAAAGTTTATATCGGTAGGTAATACGGACGATGGCTTGGCAATGTTTCACTCGAAGGCAACTTTATGGAATCCAAAGCGTAGCTGAGAGTACTAGCTGATGTACCAACTTTATTATAAAATATATGAAGGTGTTTGACGTTGGAATGTCTCTCAAGTTGCCTTAGAGTATCGCTTGTGTAAGCTTGCCTTAAGTGTGGAGGATATGGGTGGTTACACTAAAATGACAGTTAGTACCACTTGCGCCATCCCACTATCTGGGGGTTAACCGGTTAAACCTGGAGTCGCCATCGTTACCAGTACAATGTGACACTGGGTTAACGGTTTAACCGCTTAACCCCGGTTTAGTGGGATTGTGCAAGTGGCGCCTACAAAATTACGTTAACACTTTTCTTTAAATCGTAAATACGTTTAGTAAAGCAAAAATCTGCTAAATTGGAAAAAAATATTTATAAAGTTACGTTTAAAAAAAGGGTAAGAACATGAACTTGAATATTGACTATTTATTCATATGACGTAAAACAAAATGCCTTACATAGCCTAATGTTTTGTTACACTCTAGTACAATCTATTATGGTCTCTAAGAGCGAGTCACTGAGTTGATATTAGCTTGTTCCGTGCGCGTTAGGTTTTTATCAACATTTTTTTCCGATATATGTGAATTTATGAAAAATACTACAAAATGCATATTAACATTCACATTCATTGCCACCCAGCCAAACAAGACGTCCGCGCCAGGCCACAACAATTTCGTCATATAAAGCAGTAGTACCAGGCGTGGCTCACTCCGCGATTTCGTCGCTTTGCTACAGGTAGCTAAAAGTACATCCGTTTCACACCAATTTTGGTGGCTAGCCATAAGCCGCGCGTGGCGGTGTCGCCACCTAGCGGCCATATCTGTCCTGATCGTTACAGACGCGTTTTGTTAGAGAATAAGTCTTTTGTACCTAGTACTACTGTTTATTCTGTGGTAGTACCACGATCCCGACTATCGGGTCGTCCGGCCTGGGAACGAAATCATAAAATACCTGATAGTCGGGTTTTCGGCACTGAATGTGTTAACTTTACAATAATGTTCGATGAGGGCACACAGTCGCCGTCAGATATATCTGAGCGGCCGAGGCGCTCACAAATATCTGCACACGCCTCTATTGTCAAGGCGTTAGAGTGCGTGTTCAGATATATTTGAGCACATCGGCCGCTCCGTTATATCTGGTGGCGACTGTACACAAAGAAATAATAGAAGCACAAAGTCGTGCCTGATAAATATTCTGTGCGTAGTTTTGAGAACTGAATTAGATGGCGTTGCATTTTGTAACCACAAAACGAATGGCAAAATTGGTCGTAAAATTCACATATACCAGTATTTGGCAGTTGTTCCCTTTATATGACAGATGGCGTCACGGGCCGTGCCTTCATGCCAAAAATCGTTGGTTATTGTTTGAAGAAATTACTGTTTGTCTGTCTGTTGCTTGTTGTGTCGAAGATAACTGTCGCTTGTGAAAATATATACACAAATTAAAGACACGTGTATCATATATGACACAACATCGATATTTATCACGTGTATCATATATGATACATCCAGGTAACAGGGTAAATATGACGACATTCAAAATGAATCTAAGTTTGTAACAATATATCTTGTCTTTAATCATTGTTCTACATTTCTGTGAAGGCCCCTGTACACAATGGCCCAGCGTGGACCAGTCTGGGGGACGCATTTATGCGTTAGAGGGAGCAAGTGATATTGCTATCTCATTCTACCGCATGGCTGCGTCACTTGGACTGGCCGGCGCTGGCACATTGTGTACAGGGGCCTTTACATGCCCTCACCAGTGTACCCAATGGTTTGGGACAAATAAATAATGATTAGAAAAACTTCGATACAACAGATTAACGACAGATACGTTCTTACTGTAGAAATCGTTTGTATTTATGTAAGTTATCATGTACATTTCTAACAATTGAACAGAATTGGTTTTTTAAGCTTGGTAAACTATGTGACGGTGAAAAACTATAATTAATTGGCTGTACAAACCACATCAGAATCGGAGCGGCACAGGTGCTATAAAACATCTAAACATGCACTTTAAAATCTTGGTAATAGAGGTTTCAGATATTTATGATCGCCTTGGCCGCTCCGATACATCTGATGGAGATTGTACATCAACTGAAATTGCTAAAAAGTCGTACCATGGTACTAAAATGTGTGCCTTTTATAACATTTTGTGTTTTGTAATGAATCGTTTATATAGTTTACCCGGCTCGAGTCATGTAGCAAGATTAATTTTATTGCAAGTAATAATAGTTTTAATATCAGTTTCATGTTATATGTTAAAAGAAGACTGTGACAAATATTTAAAAAACAAACAATGTAATATTGTATTTTTTTTTGTATCTCAGAAATACGGGAATAATTTACATCGTTAGTCCAATCGTTAGTAATTTTGCACTGATTTAAATGGAACAAAATGAGGTAATGTAATTATAAACGTCATATTTTCATTGAAATTTGACATTAATGATGACATGGCCACACTTTGTCATTGCAAATGCCATGCAGAGTTAGCTTGGTCCGACTCTAAGCAAAGAGTATATTCTTGTCATCATTATGGTTATATGATTAAACATTAGAGTCTTCTTGACAAAACTCTTATGCTGAATTGCTGATGACCAGTGAAGTTCTACATTCTAGGAAAAACACTCATAGGTGATCAATTGTAAGTCTTATGGAAATCACCATAAGGTCTACGTATGGTCAGCAATCGCCCTTTTAACATATGACATGAACTATTTCTTTTTAATTCCAATTATTTAACCCCTCCTTCAATTCTAATGCTTTAACATTTAGATAACTAATTTTTACACAAATTGTATGTTCTGGTCAAAAGTTTCATAAAGCGCTGATTTTAACATATTGCCTGTCGGATATTTAAGATGTATATGTATACACATGTATCATATATGATACACGAATGTAAAAATGTGTATATGGCAGAATATGTTAATATTGGCCGCAAAAAGGTCACTTTTGGTTTGCAAGACATGTTGCTTATATGTATGTTATGCAGAATCAGTGTGTAGATTTTTTTGGTTGAAGAATCTCTGAAAAGCTGTTGGATCATTTGCGTATGCATTGAAATCTGTTATATATTGTAAGTTTGGAAGTTTCTACATGTTTGTAGTTATTTTTATTGGTTTCATTATATAAGAATTGTTCGCCATTAATCCAAGTAAAATGAGGTTACAAAATAATATTATTTTGTATCTTAAGTGTCGAAATAAGGTGGTTCTCTACAATCTGAGGAAACATCACGGAGTAAAATATTATTGATTCTTATATAATGATGCTTTATAAAAACCCGTACTAGTAAACATCTACAAGAAGAAGGAATATTTCAAGTATTAATCCTCGAGCCGCCCAAAGGCCTTTAAAAAGGCTTTCCATTCCATTGAGTTTTGATCTTTATTTTGACAAATCAGAATTGCATTTGTCTTGGCAAGTTTTGATTTATGGGTGACTAAGGGTTATAATTTACTGTTTCTTGTGACGTGATTTAATATTGACTTGTGTAATTATTGTTATTTATTCTTTGTTTCCATGCCTTGCAATTAATGTATCAAATATGCATCAAGGCGGAAATCTTTTTAATATGGCAGGTCACACTAGGCTTAACTTTGTGATATTGGCATTTTATTCTTTGTGATATGTAAATTTGATGTAGGTACTCGAAATATTATTTCTTCTTACAATGAAAATACATCTTATGGGGTCACTTATAACGAATATACAATTTCTTGATTCGTATATGATACATGAAATTTGATACCTAATTGTCATTCAAGTATAGGTATAGATGGCACAGCATATGTGTGTATTGCATACAATACCTACGATTCAATTGCGTATATAATCCCTAAGTCTGGACGATATCATTAAGATGATTTAAAATGTGATTTTATGGATGAACATATTACAATTTTGTAGCGGCAGCGATGTTTCCTTAGTAAGGGTTTTTATAATAACTACGAAAAAGCTTCCGAACCATTTTCAATGCAACATCTGGAAATGGTTTCGATAGTTATACGTTACTGTATTTAATTGTGTAAAATTGCATTTATAAGGTAAATCGCTTGAAAGCTGTGTCAAATATTACCCGTAATTAATGTATTAATTATTAATTGATCCATGTACGATAGTTATGAATAAAATGATTTTTAAGCCTTTTTCGGTTTATTTTATTATAGGCAAAACCTAGCTGTGGTGTGCTTAGTTATCATCATACCCATATTCGGGTATACTTCTATCATTCGTAATATGTATGTATCATATTTGATACATGAGGCAGTAATGGGTTCAACTGAACCTAGTAGATATATCTAATAATTCAGTGGAAAATTTGAGAATCGGAAATTTCAGTAAAATTTCACAGGTAACAAGAAAAACTTTCATTTTGGAAATGGAAAATTGCGATGCCCCTTACATATGAGAAGTTACTTAAATTTTTTCATGTGGAAATTTCGCAAGTTCAGTCATCAGTAACAATACTCATATTCGGGTAAAATTATATCAGAATAATTGGAAATCTGCATAACGTGGCAATAAACAAATACCTACCTTCAAGGTCTGAAAACAATTTTATTTACACAAAATTCTTAAGGGGCTACCCCACGCCAATGACCTTCGATCTGAATCCCTTAGTTTTTTAATGTTTTTTGTAGCTTATTATATTAACAAACAGCAACGGCTTTAAGCAATATAGTATCCCATATTTACTTCAAAGTTCATTGTCGTCGAAATATTTGGCATCAAAGTTGAACAATTTCAGGCTAAATAACTGGTTTTCTGGCAATAACTTTTGTGTTAATTAGTTTAAAATTAAAACCCTGGATACGTTTTTCGAGACGTCAAAGACGAACCCAAATACGTAGATTTGGTACATGTAAGATCCTTCCCTGCAAACTAGATACCTACGAAAAAAGTGTTTTTTAGACAATGTTTCAAATATTTCATAAAAAATAAGTATTCATTTTTTTCTAAATCCGGTGGACAAAACCGGAGATAAAAGATTGAAAAACCGATAACCGTTTGTCTTATAATTCTATCTGTAGTGCAAAAAAATAGGAGATACGATTCAAAACTTGTCAAAAATCGATGAAAACCTCGGGTAGCCCCTTAACCGTGTTACAAGTATTTCGGTCGATGAAACAGCTTTTTCTATCAATTGCACAAATAATGACTAATTATAAAAATGTATATAAAATGGCTGTTCGATGAATAATTTGTTTATTAGACAACTTGAGTCTGCTATTTAAGCACAGAGTGCTAAAATAAAGAATAATTTTAATATTAGACTTATATAAATACTTAAATAGTGACAAGTCGTGTTTTTTTTATCATTATTGAATATTTCAGTGCTTTTATGTGTGAGGTTTAAGAGACGATCAGCTGCTACTGCAAAAAGGGGTGAGTAAAAGGTTTCCCTCAATAGTTATTTGTTATACAAGGGGGCAATGTTGTTGTATTAGTCCGGTGGCCGGCTGCATGAAACAAACCTCATCAAAAAATAGAATATACCTACCCTGTAGAGGTACCTGACATTTAGTAGCTTCCAACGCACTTGGTCGGCCTAGGCTTAACCTGGCAGATTTTGTACAAATGGCAAAAACGTTGGACAAAAATTCATCAAAAAAAACCTCATCGAAAAATAGAATGAAACTTGTATGGTAGGATACCTGACCTTGAGGACAGTAAAAAAAAATTGGTCGGCCTCACCTTAGCCTGGCAGTTTTTGCAGTCCGACCAGATTTATTGGGTCACGTGAGAGCTACAATTTACCTCATCGAAAAATAGAATGAAACAAACGGATTATAATAGCTAAAATAAGCCTGTTGACGTATGTCTTGGTCGGCCTCACCTTAACCTGGCAGTTTTTGCAGTCCGACCAAATTTATAAAAAAATCATCAAAAAATTTTTATCGAAAAATCGTATGAAACTGGTATGGTACGATGGCTGCCTTTGAGGACAGTAAAAAAAAAGTGGTCGGCCAAATCCTGTGTTGGCAGATTCCTGTGTCCGACCAATTTTGTGGTACCACGTGAGAGCTACAATTTTACCTCATCGAAAAATAGAATGAAACAAACGGATTATAATAGCTAAAATAAGCCTGTTGACGTATGTCTTGGTCGGCCTCACCTTAACCTGGCAGTTTTTGCAGTCCGACCAAATTTATAAAAAAATAATCAAAAATTTTTTTATCGAAAAATCGTATGAAACTTGTATGGTACGATAGCTGCCTTTGAGGACAGTAAAAAAAAAAGTGGTTGGCCAAATCCTGTGTTGGCAGGTTCCTGTGTCCGACCAATTTTGTGGTACCACGTGAGAGCTACAATTTACCTCATCGAAAAATAGAATGTAACAAACGGATTATAATACCTAAAATAAACCTGTTGACGTATGGCTTGGTCGGCCTCACCGTAGCCTGGCAGTTTTTGCAGTCCGACCAAATTTGTGGTACCACGTGACAGCTACAATTTACCTCATCGAAAATAGGATGAAAAAAAAACCGGATTATAATAGCTAAAATAAACCTGTTGACGTATGGCTTGTTACGGACGGCTTTCATAAATTCAATGTGGCAGTGTGCGGCAGAATCCACTTGCATCAAATTTGATGCAACACATTGTGGCTGGACATTAAGAGATGAAATGTATAAGATCAAATGGTTTGAAGGACACATAACGCCTTTGCGAGTCTAAGAAATAACAATAGATAAGTCGGAGTCTGGGGAAAGTTCGTCAGACTTCGACTCCGAAGATGATTATGATTAACAGTAATTATTAACAATAAAAGGGTTATTCCCACTAGTTACCACCAAGTTTTGACATCTGATTTGACAGTGACAGCAACTCCACTATGGAGGCGCCACCTGGCGTGATAAAATGTCAGTTATGCCTCCTCATTCTATCTGTAGTGGAAAAGTAGGATATACGATTCAAAACTTGTCAAAAATCGATGAAAACCTTTTTATTTTTGACATCTGTGAGACATCATCTCAACGTAAGTGTTACTCTGAAACCACGTCAGTAGTTAGAAAACGTTATTTAGATATTAGATAGATTTATGAATAAAATTTGAACTGAATGTTTTCTTTTTTTTTAAAGCCCTCTAAGACCTCCATGGACTCATTTACTTATGACTTTTTTCAGTTAGCATTATTAAGTTCAAGCTGCGAAGAAACCATATTTTCAATATAGAAATTATTATTCGTTATAAATGTGGTCGGACTGCAAAAACTGCCTGGCTAAGGTGAGGCCGACCAAGACATACGTCAACAGGCTTATTTTAGCTATTATAATCCGTTTGTTTCATTCTATTTTTCGATGAGGTAAAATTGTAGCTCTCACGTGGTACCACAAAATTGGTCGGACACAGGAACCTGCCAACACAGGATTTGGCCGACCACTTTTTTTTACTGTCCTCAAAGGCAGCTATCGTACCATACAAGTTTCATACGATTTTGCGATAAAAAAATTTGATGATTTTTGTATAAATTTGGTCGGACTGCAAAAACTGCCAGGTTAAGGTGAGGCCGACCGAGACATACGTCAACAGGCTTATTTTAGCTATTATAATCCGTTTGTTTCATTCTATTTTTCGATGAGGTAAATTGTAGCTCTCCCGTGGTACCACAAAATTGGTCGGACACAGGAACCTGCCAACACAGGATTTGGCCAACCACTTTTTTTTACTGTCCTCAAAGGCAGCTATCGTACCATACAAGTTTCATACGATTTTTCGATAAAAAATTTTTGATGTTTTTTTTATAAATTTGGTCGGACTGCAAAAACTGCCAGGTTAAGGTGAGGCCGACCAAGACATACGTCAACAGGCTTATTTTAGCTATTATAATCCGTTTGTTTCATTCTATTTTTCGATGAGGTAAAATTGTAGCTCTCACGTGGTACCACAAAATTGGTCGGACACAGGAACCTGCCAACACAGGATTTGGCCGACCACTTTTTTTTACTGTCCTCAAAGGCAGCCATCGTACCATACCAGTTTCATACGATTTTTCGATAAAAAATTTTTGATGATTTTTTTATAAATTTGGTCGGACTGCAAAAACTGCCAGGTTAAGGTGAGGCCGACCAAGACATACGTCAACAGGCTTATTTTAGCTATTATAATCCGTTTGTTTCATTCTATTTTTCGATGAGGTAAATTGTAGCTCTCACGTGACCCAATAAATCTGGTCGGACTGCAAAAACTGCCAGGCTAAGGTGAGGCCGACCAATTTTTTTTTACTGTCCTCAAGGTCAGGTATCCTACCATACAAGTTTCATTCTATTTTTCGATGAGGTTTTTTTTGATGAATTTTTGTCCAACGTTTTTGCCATTTGTACAAAATCTGCCAGGTTAAGCCTAGGCCGACCAAGTGCGTTGGAAGCTACTAAATGTCAGGTACCTCTACAGGGTAGGTATATTCTATTTTTTGATGAGGTTTGTTTCATGCAGCCGGCCACCGGACTATATAGCCGCTCGTGCTAATATTGATACCCGAGCAAGCGAAAGATTCCAAAATTGAACCACGAGCGTAGCGAGTGGTCCGAAAAATGGAATCTTGAGCGTTGCTAGGATTTCAAAGCACGAGGGTTAAACAAAATTTGCCCCCGAATGAAACGCAAAATTTTTCACCACCCCACCCCGAAGCAAATATTAAATGTAAAATATCAAACAAAATCAAATCCAAATGAATATTAATTAAATATTTATCATCCAAAATCATCATTTAAAAGTCAATTCTACCAGCAAACATAAGAAAACGACTCAAAATTTGCAATTGATTACTTTGCTTCACATGTGAATAAAATGCAACTTTGCTATCAATTTTTGAAGTGCAAAGTAAGCCTTTCCGAGCTGGTGCGGTGAAAAATATATTTCAATCTTATGAAAGTTATGAAATACAAACAAAACTCCAGGAACCTTTAGAGCGCCGTGCTGTCTTTAAGTTTATAATTGTAAGCGTCACTTGTAGGTATTACCATCCCACTAACTGGGGATTAACCTGTTAAACCTGGAGTTACCATGGTTACCAATCCAATTTGACACTGGGTTAACGCGTTAACCACGGGTTAGTGGGATAGTGCATGGCGTACGAGTGACGTTTTTGTATGTGACCAACGATTGCAATGTATTTAACGGTTTTTCTCAAGTGATTTATTAAATTAAAATCGCCGAAGTCCGTAGTGCCGTAGTGCTGGCTACAATAATATTACTTGATTATTCCGCTAAGGGTCACTGGTCCATCCAGGGTTAGCCACTAACTCAGGGTTAACCAGTTAAACAGTGGCGGATTTGCAGGTTATTTCTTGTTATCATCATCAGCGAATTTTTTGTCAAAATTTGCCGCCCCTAATATCTTTCCGCCCTAGGCCCGGGCCTACTTGGCCTTAGGGCAAATCCGCCACTGCGGTTAAACCCGGTGTTACCAGTACAGTTTAACCCTGTGTTAACGGTTAAGTTTGAGTTATTGGCTAACCCTGGATGGTGCAGTGGCCCTAAATATAAAACGTATATTGTGCTTAGGCGCGCATTTCAAAAATGTGTCATCTCCACAGCAAAAGCTATATATTTCAATGAAAAAATAACAAACGGCGGTCAAAAACAGCATTAATTTCCAGTGACGCACACCTAAACAAACAATCACGAACAATAGTCATCGCACAAACACAGTAACAAATCGATATATTATAAACATTTCTTTTCAGAGACTGCCAAGCTAATATCAACTATATTTCGAGGACAGAAAGTATATATTGCAGCAAAGGTATGTGGTATTTAATACTTTTGAAATTTTGTGGAAATAGTTTGCTATAATAAATGCCATAATTTATACGTAAATTTAGTCCTTTTGTCTGTATTCATGTGCGTGAGCATTACCGCAAGACAAACTTAACAGAACACTTGAAAAAAACCGGCCAAGTGCGAGTCCGACCATTACGCAAAAAACTCCACTTAAATATTTATTGTATTCTGTTTTTATATTTGTTGTTATAGCGGCAACAGAAATACATCATCTGTGAAAATTTCAACTGCCTAGCTATTACAGTTCATGCGATACAGCCTGGTGACAGACAGACGGCCAGCGAACTCTTAGTAATAGGGTCCCGATTTTACCCTTTGGGTACGGAACCCTAAAAAGCGTCTAGTGCGATATGAATTAATGTATAGCCTGTCCGATTTTCTAAGATTAAGTTCGCCCATTTCGCCATAGTCTTACTTATGGCGTACAAAAGGCAACACTCTTAACTGTCCATCGGTGGACCTTATGCCTTCTGTAATAAGGTTTAGGTACGAACTGTCAATTAACAGCATAGAGTAATATAACTTTGCTTTTACCTAAGTAAAGAAAGAGTGGTAACTCCATAAATCAGTTTTTATTCCAAAACGCGCGTTATTTCGTAGTCGACATCTAGCGTCAAGTAGTGGAACTATCAGTACCGCTACTTGACATCAGATGGCACAAGTGTCGCTACTGACGAAAAATGTACTTACTGCTAAAACAATTTACAACTAATATTAGAAGCAGAAGGAGTTGAAAATAGAGTTTCGAGTACCTAATCCAGTTATAATATCAGCTGAAAATTGTTGAATTAGTTAGACATTAGTTTTTGTTCTGTTCCCCGCGACATCTATTGTCGACTAGCAGTACTGATATATTCCGCTACTTGACGCTATATGTCGACTACGAAATAACGCGCGTTTTGGTAAGAAAACTGATGTATGGAGTTACCACTATTTCTTTTCTTAAATTACTCTATGGTTAACAGTGTGTGCGATGGTATTAGGTACTTGATCTTAGAAACAAGCGAAGGCTACGGCTAGGCAAGGAAGACCAGGGTTTTAAGAAGAGGCAAATAGAATGAAAAGATAACGAATGTTGAATCAATGGGACAAACATGTATCCATTGATATGAGCGCAATAAAATTGCACCGTACAAACAGCAACACCGATGTACAGTTAACAGTGTGGGCGCATCAAAAACATTGTACCTAGGTAAATATCAACAGATTTTAGTCGGGTCTTATTCGCCCTGTGATCCGATCCGATTTGCGTCGGTCTACACTACAGTTGTAAATGGATATTAGGAACTACCGTGGTTTCGCTTCGACTACTCTTAAAACGAAAAAACCGAATTGGAACTGTAGGGATGTCACATGCCCGTTGCCGATGATTAGGCTGCCTTTCCACTGATCCGGAGATAAGAGACGTATGTTAACCAACCAATAGCATCGGTTGTAATCCAGCGAGCGGAGAAGAGAACTAAAATGCTATTGGTGGATTTCCGCACGTCTATAATCACCTCTCGATCATCTCCACCTCAGTGGAAAGTTCCCAATTCTTTAATTCAAATCAATTTAATTCAGACATAAATATCCATAAGATTGTTTGTAATTACACATTTACAAGACTTAGATATATATCAATAATGATCATAACTGCAAATTGAACTTGGTAACTCGTTAACGTCAATAAAATTATTGACACAGTTGTGACAATTGTAACAGTTGTGTCTCCTGCGCAGTTCAGCGACAATAGTCTCCCATCCAGGACAGCCGACGGTTGTCAAGATGCTGTCCAAAGCACTCGCCGTGTTCGCAGCTCTTTCTCTGGCCGCGGGGAAGCAAAGTAAGCCTGTACTCCCTTATCCCTTTTAACCCTTCTTCAGGCATAGTACGATTTATCGAACACATACATACGCACCAATGTAATTCCAACCTTAGCAAACCTTAGCAATAAGATTTAAGGTTCAAATTAGATGAAATGCGATTATAATTTTTTGGGAAAACCTTGTAGAGTAGTGCGGCCTGAAAAAGGGGTAAATAAGTTGTTGTAGGTACATATTTAGACATATTTTATTTATTTATTTAAACTTTATTGCAACTAACATAAAAATAATGTAACAATGGCGGACTTATGCCTATCATTCTCTACCAGTCAACCATCGGGCCAAACAGAGACATGTAAAATGGTGCAAGGAGAACAAAGGAATTTATTAGAACAATGGAAAACAACTACACTAATAAAAATACTATACTATTTTGCAACTGTTTTGTATTTTTAATGTTAACTTGTTAATGTTGTCCAATAAAGTGATGTAAGTACTAATATTAAAAACACTTGCTTAGATACCTAAATCTTTCGAGTTTTGCATACATTAAACATCATATATTTATGCAAGCTGCACAGATACTAACCCCTGCATAGAAACTTGTTTGCACGGGGGGTCAGTTATATCTGGGTACATATTCCATAATCTGTATGTGTATTGCTTCACATTTTGCTTTGATGAGAGAGTGAGACGCACTGACATTGAACAGGTGGAATTACCACCCTTACCACCCCTTACCTATTTAGCCGACCATTCCTAATTTTACTACGTATCAATCATATCATACTCGTACACTGTTCTATGTATAGTTGGCGACGTGGTCCGCCCCTGCGTGCTGAGCGACCACCACTGCATCCGCGACAACTTGAAGGCGAACTCGCACTGCCAGCCCAGGGTCCGGGGTTCGCTTCCCGGCAAGTACACCGTCGGCAACTGGCGGTTCGAGACGCCCTACTTCAACGCGTCCTACATCGATCAGGGGCTGGTTATCAGGAACCATAATAAATGCTATGTGTCGGAGTTCTTGTAAGTATTTTAGGGACATATAACTCAATCAATCCGACAGTGTTAAAATAAAAACTAAAAAAAATTTTTAGGGCATAGTCCGACAAGAAATTGTACAAAATTATTGAGGGCGCCACTTCCTATGTAACTGTCACATTTTTGACGGAACAATTTAGTATGGTATGGTAGTGTGATAGTTTAAATTCGATTTGAATTTAGTATGGAAATTTTTAAGTTCCATATTATTTAATGTCGCACTATACCTACCTCCTTAGAGGATATAACCAACGGAGACGCCATGTCTCAAATTTTCGGTACAAAATAGTCTGCCGTTTTTTGCGGAGGAGGGGCACATCAAATGTATAGGTACGTCATGTCAGATAAACGTCAGTCCATACATATGGTTGACATGTCCCTAATAGCATTTTCTTGTAGGGATTTTGTTGGGCCTTTGTTTACGTATTAGTTGGGCAACCGTTATATTTGGCCGTACGATTTGCTGGAGGGCCCTCGACAAAGGCCCTCCCGAAGATTCCCAACAGAGGGCCATAAGAGTAATTTTTTCGTTGGGCCTATTTAAATAAATCATACAATTATTCAACGGTGGTGGTTTTGGTTGGGCCGTGGTTGGGCCTATACACATTTGTTTGATGGTTGGTTAATTGTTACATTTGGCCGTACGATTTGCTGGAGGGCCCTCGACAAAGGCCCTCCCGAAGATTCCCAACAGAGGGCCATTAGAGTAATTTTTTCGTTGGGCCTATTTAAATAACTCATACAATTATTCAACGGTGGTGGTTTTGGTTGGGCCGTGGTTGGGCCTATACACATTTGTTTGATGGTTGGTTAATTGTTACATTTGGCCGTATGGCTTGCTGTAGGGCCAACTGCAAAAAAATAAAAAAGGGATATTTTTTCGTTGTGCTTCTGTTTGCAAATTCAACAATTACCCAACGGCAAGTCAGGTAGGTCGGTAGGTAGTCGTGCACCAGGTTGAAAGCCCAACACAGCTTGTCCCACAAAGGGCCAACATTGTAACTTTAACGTTGGGCCTTGTGTAGGATTCTTACAATACTACCGTAGGTAAATAGTTGTGTAATTTATAGTGTGCCTACAGTCTAATTATGTAATGGGCTTTTGTTTATGAGTCCTACAGTTACCCTACGTTAAGTAAGTGGTTGTGTAATACGACGTTGGGCCTTTGCTGATAAATATTACAATTACACTACGGTAGGCATTGGTTGTATCCACATGAAGGCCCTAGGCTAGGCAGCAGTTGTTGTTAATCTTCTCTGTATCGTTCCAATTTTAGTATATGTACTGCCGAAGCAAGTACCGTAGAGTTTCGTATCTTTGCCTGCGCTACCTATGTTCGCCTAGTTTGACATAAGTTGCCATTAACAAAATGTTTCTAATGTAAGCCTTACATAAAACTGCTAAATACAAAGTATTTTTTACGGGTGTCAACATTCTTCGAACAATCTGCGGCTAACTTCACACAGTTGACCTTTAGTGAGGTTTTTTCGTGACACCGACCACACGTTTTCCTTTACCAGTGTTTTAACTTCAGTTTTAAACGGTGATACGGACCCGGTAATGTTAAACTTTTTACATGATTATATCCTATAACTATTTCTTTTTCATATGAAACTATTATTTAATGGCTAGCTTACGTTTAGAATTCACAATTGGATAAAACATTGGTGAGGGTACTTTGCGTCCATCTTGTTGCCAAATTTCGCCTACCCCTAGGGTTGACAAATTTTTTGTACCACATTAATTGGTGGATGAGATTACTTGTTTCCAAATTTAAATATTTTCTTATATTTGGTTATTTTAGTTTACGCTATATGCAAATGTTTATTTCTACTCTTACCGATGTTAAGTAGGTACCAAATAGGTATTTTTAT
This sequence comes from Cydia splendana, assembly GCF_910591565.1. Lineage (NCBI taxonomy): Eukaryota > Metazoa > Arthropoda > Insecta > Lepidoptera > Tortricidae > Cydia > Cydia splendana. The sequence continues at coordinate 1,295,909 of NC_085984.1, forward strand.
GTCTCACTTTGTGTAAATAAGGTTGATTTGATGTCAATTACGTAATAACAACAATTTTGCAACCATTAAACAATTTTGTTACAAAAATTATTATTTTTTAACTTAGAAACCATAACTCCTCTTTATTTGGCATGTTGGTTAATTTTTGGCAGCCCTAGCTTCATTATAGAAAATGTATGAAAACAACTTCAGACTGTTACCAAACTTCGCCTACTACCCCGTTTTTTAAATATATGCCTAGTCTGGTGTAGTTAAGGTTCACAGTATATTAGCACATTCCAAGGAGATACGGCTTAACATGTGTAAGTCACAGAAAAGTAGGTATTAGCGGCAGGGCATGCCTTAGGCGAAGATTGGGAAAAATACCCAAACATCGCCTATTGCCTTTGGGGCCATTTTTTACCAACTTAACCGATGAAATTCAAAGTTTTAGTGGTGTATACTAATAGTTAAGAGTACTAAAAAACGTTTTTTTGCCTTAACGGATTAAAATGCTTTCAAGTTTGAGAGATTTTTTGGGAAAAGTGTCAAAACCCAGGCGAAGATACGAAACTCTACGGTACACTTACTATACACTCTAATTTGTATATATACTAACCGCACTTCGAAACTTCGTAAGCGAGATTTATGTTTTTTGAGATTTAAATTGAGAAAATGTTGGTAAAATACAATTTTTTAAATTTATGTATAAATTTTATAGTTATAGCTATTAGATTTATAAGTTACTTTAAAAAAATATTATGATTATATCCGGAATAATCGAGAAAATAACTATAACTTCGATGTTTGGAGACAGTAACGCCATCTAGTGACGCCACAAGCAAACTCAACTGGTATTGTTGGGCATCAGTACCACAGCCAATGTTGGTAAATGCGATATTTGTGCTCACTGGGCCAACGAATGTTATCGTTGTTTAGCCACCGGTACCAAAATACACAAAGGCCCATTGTTAGGCGTCAGTGCCACAGCCAATGTTGGTAAATACGATATTTGTCATCATTGGGCCATCGGATGATATCTTTGACTAGCCAACGTTACCAAAATACACAAAGGCCCATTGTTGGGCATCCGTGCCACAGCCAATGTTGGTAAATGCGGTATTCGTCACCATTGGGCCAACGAATGTTATCGTTGTTTAGCGAACGGTAGCAAAATACACAAAGGCCCATTGTTAGGCCTCAATGCTACAGCCAATGTTGGTAAATGCGATATTTGTCGTCATTGGGCCATCGTATGATATCGTTGATTAGCCAACGTTACCAAAATAAACAAAGGCCCATTGTTGGGCATCAGTGCCACAGTCAATGTTGGTAAATGCGATATTTGTCATCATTGGGCCATCGGATGATATCGTTGATTAGCCAACGTTACCAAAATACACAAAGGCCCATTGTTGGGCATCAGTGCTACAGTCAATGTTGGTAAATGCGATATTTGTCGTCATTGGGCCATCGGATGATATCGTTGATTAGCCAACGTTACCAAAATAAACAAAGGCCCGTTGTTGGGCATCAATGCTACAGCCAATGTTGGTAAATGTGATATTTGTCGTCATTGGCCATCGGATGATATCGTTGATTAGCCAACGTTACCAAAATAAACAAAGGCCCATTGTTGGGCATCAGTGCCACAGCCAATGTTGGTAAATGCGATTTTTGTCATCATTGGGCCATCGGATGATATCGTTGATTAGCCAACGTTACCAAAATACACAAAGGCCCATTGTTGGGCATCAATGCTACAGCCAATGTTGGTAAATGCGATATTTGTCGTCATTGGGCCATCGGATGATATCGTCGATTAGCCAACGTTACCAAAATAAACAAAGGCCCATTGTTGGGTATCAGTGCCACAGCCAATGTTGGTAAATGCGATATTTGTCATCATTGGGCCATCGGATGATATCCTTGACTAGCCAACGTTACCAAAATACACAAAGGCCCATTGTTGGGCATCCGTGCCACAGCCAATGTTGGTAAATGCGGTATTCGTCACCATTGGGCCAACGAATGTTATCGTTGTTTAGCGAACGGTGGCAAAATACACAAAGGCCCATTGTTGGGCATCACTGCCACTGCCAATGTTGGTAAATGCGATATATGTCATCATTGGGCCAACGAATATTATCGTTGTTTAGCCAACGGTACCAAAATACACAAAGGCCCATTGTTGGGCATCTGTGCCACAGCGAATGTTGGTAAATGCGATGGTGGGCCAATACAAAATTAATGTTGGCTACGGAACGAACCTCATCCCAACGTTTTCCCTACCGTTGGCACCGTGGGCCCCAACGAAAATGCTACTAGGAGTGGTTGACCATTGGCCGCCTATTTTCGACAGAGGGGAACGCCTGTTAATGGCGGCTCCATTGTTAATTACTCCGAGCCTACCTCCCCTACCCCTGTGGTGTGTGGTGTCGTTACACTTACTTTAAAACGAATAGGGGTCTTCAATAATAATTTCTTGATAAAGTAAATATTTTTGGAAATAATCGCTCCGAAAAATAAATGTGTTGTCCCACCTCTAACTTTTGAATTATAGATACAAAATATGAAACCAAGCCTACACTGAGCATGGCTCGACATGCTCTTGCCCGGTTTCTTATTTTCTATTTTTGTACAGTCAGTAGCAAAAGTTGCTAAGGGCTTACGATCACGCGAGGTTCGATAGGGGGAGGGGGGTCACGAAAAAATCACGATAGATCACGTTGGGGGAGGGGGGTATAAGGAAACCTCACGTGTATTTTTCTACAGTGAACGAAACTAAGAAAAAAAACCTTCCACATGAATAGATACTTTTTCTCGGTTTCGTTAAGCATAAATCTTCACTCTGCACTTCAAAATAGCGAGTCTGACTAACGAAAATAGAAAAATAAACAAGATTTTCTATATATAATATTTATCTTAAAATTAGGTCGAATGAAAAAATTTGCAAAAAATACACGTGACGAGGTTGTGTGGGGGAGGGGGGTAGCCAAAAACCTCACCAAATATCACCAAGGGGGAGGGGGGCCAAAAAGTAGCCGAAAATACCTCGCGTGATTTGTGCACAACCCCTAAGCGGACGAGGTGTTCAAATTTACCTTGACACGCTCTTATTATCTTACAATAAAGTCACGTAAAGATCATTTTGAACACCAGGCCGCGTAGCCAACACGCCAATCGCTTACGCTCCGTAGCGATCGAAACGCAACTGTTACTGTCGCACTAGTATGGATGAGTGATAGAGAGACACAAAGCGTTTCGTTTTCGAAGCGATTGTCAGCTTGGCTAGGGCAGGTCCGCTTAGCAACTTCTGTTGCTGACTGTATAGCCGCGTATCCATGAAGCGCTGGTGGCCTAGCGGTAAGAGCGTGGACTTGCAAACTGGAGGTCGCGGGTTCAAACCCCGGCTCGTACCAATGAGTTTTTCGGAACTTATGTACGAAATATCATTTGATATTTACCAGTCGCTTTTCGGTGAAGGAAAACATCGTGAGGAAACCGGACTAATCCCAAATAAGGCCTAGTTTACCCTCTGGGTTGGAAGGTCAGATGGCAGTCGCTTTCGTAAAAACTAGTGCCTACGTCAAATCATGGGATTAGTTGTCAAGCGGACCCCAGGCTCCCATGAGCCGTGGCAAAAATGCCGGGATAACGCGAGGAAGAAGATAGCCGCGTATCCATTAGAGGAAGCCTCGGGTCGAGCGGCTGCCTCGCCCCGAGGCCGCGCAAGTGGAGACGCTTGCTCAACCTGAGGCTCGCCGCGACACGAAGCAAATTCGTGGCCGCGAGCCGAACCATATTTTGTCGGTTTTTTTACCGTGCTCAAAGGAGCCTCAGTCCGAGCCGTGCATTTGATGGAGACGATCGACGCGTTTTGGCTTTAAACTTGCGTTGCGGATCAAGCTGAGGCGATTCGCCTCGAGCTGATCACAACGTGCCTCGAGCCTTTGCCTCAGAGCGAGCAGCCTCAAACTGAGGCTGTTTGCTTCAAGTTGAGGCTGCTCGACCCGAGGCTGCCTCTAATGGATACGCGGCTTATGTGTGTGTAATAAATATTCTATTCAGTTCTTTGTCCAAAGCTTCAACAAGAAGACAGACGTAGCCGTCATTGCCGTCGACTGCCCCTTCCTCGACTTTGAGTCCGACCGTCTTCTTCTGCAGCACTACTCGTTAAAAGAGGACACCACCTACAGCTACCACATCAGGGGCACCTACCGTGAGTTCATCCTCATACCTATACTATATTTGCACTGTTTCGGATAGTTATAACATTTATTGGTTAACCAACCAAATACAAAACCGCCTGGATCTGTCACTGAACGACCTGACTTTAACCTACGTTATTTGATCGTGTAATGTTTTCATCTACCCTCAACTGGCTGAAGAAGCCATTTGAGGGTATATTTTGTTTACGTTTATTTAAATACCTAAAGATACAAAATATAAAGGATGACTCACGTTAGAACGGGCCGGGTCCGGGATGGAGCTTCCGGCGCTTACTATTCTATGACAGATGACCGTGATCACGTGGTGCTTTCCATAGAACTAAACGCCGGAAGCTACGGCCCGGACCGTCCCGGTCTAACGTGCGTCATCCTTAACCTTTAACACCATATGAATTAGATGTCACAAAAGAAAGTGCTCCAGTGCCTAGGGCTTATCGCACCAGCGTATTCTGAATCAACATTTATTCAGCAAATAGACATTTATTCAGCAAATAGGCCACGAGGGGCACTTTTACATGCAATTTTTTACAACCAATAAAAATAACCAAAAATTACACCTATACACGGACCTATGCCTTATACGGACTAGCAAGCGCAGCGTAGGACGTCCACCCACAAGATGGACAGACGACCTTGTGAAGGCCACCGGAAGACGCTGGATGCGGGTCGCTTCCAACCGGTACGAATGGAGGTCCAAGGGGGAGGCCTATGTTCAGCAGTGGACGGCTTATGCCTGAGATGATGATGATGATGACACCTATACAAAACGGTTTCAACTAAATAGGTAGATTTATTCCGTGTTTAGTTGAAACCGTTGGTTGAGGGCAGCGAATGACCGTTCGTTTTTATTTTTTATGTAATTCGACATTAAGAGACCATATATAATAGGTACATCTAAATATAAGTAATTGTAATGTTAGTTAGGATTGGTAGTTGCAGTTAGTTGTATTTTATACGAGAATTGTTGATGTATTATTATTATTTTTGCCTGTATGTAAATTCAATGTCGACGTGTAAAAGTGCCCTTTGTGGCCTATTTGCTGAATAAATGTTGAAGTTTGTTGAATTTTGAAGTTGTGGGGATCCTCAGGGGGAGCCCTTTGACCAGCAGTGGACGTCTTTCGGCTGAGATGATGATGATGACCTTATGCTCTAATAGTTATATTTTTGTATCTGCAGCTCTGATCCGCCTGACGATGAACGTGCCGAAAGCCAACCGCCTGAACATCTGCAACGGGTTCACCTTTGCCGACGTCACTGCTCTGCCAGTCTTCCACATCGACCCTAAAGGTGAGTGCCGCCTGCTGTGTTAAAGCGCCAAAGACATGGGAAAATCTAAACAGTGACCTGTGTGAGATGTTGGAGTCGAGTCATGTTGATGTGTTTTTTAATTGTAAAACACGTTTTAAAAATAAGTCATGGCAAATATGAAATAATTATGAATCTAATACGATCATTTATATTCTTCTGCTTTCATAAGTAATAAGTAGTTACTGTTTTTTAAAAAGCGTTTTTCAATTAAACTTTCGCGGCCGAGCAAAAAACGGTGCACTACCCCAAGAAACCGGTCGTCTATATCTGCGTACAAAACAACCCGCTGGGCGGGTTGTCCGGTATCTGAGCAAACATTACGAGTGCCTACCAGGCGGGTTCTCGGTAGTCAAAGTGTTAAAAGGCACGTCAAGATCGCGTAGTCTTTTTCTAATGCTAAAAAAACGAACTATAGCCTGTGACCGTCCACATTGGGGGCACATTATGCAGAATTGCAGACGTGCGTCAGTTTGAAACCAGGCGCCGCACAGAACTCGACGCTAGCGTGACGTGCTCACCACCTATGGCCATAATTTACAGTTATGTTGGAGGGGTGCTGACCTGCAGCGAGAGGTCACACTCGCTGCAAAAATTAGCTATGTCAGTCACCTGAGAGCCCACCAGCGATGCTTCCAGCGGTAGAACGGTCGCTGTGGCCGGAAACGGAGATGGGAAGAGAGAAATGACAGCATCTAGGGCCTTTGCTAGAGTCAGTAAGAGGTAGAGAATATCAACAAAATTAGTCAATCAAAATTAGCAAGAAAAACCGGTCTAGTGCGAGGCGGACTCGAGCACGAAGGGCTCCGTACCATAACGCAAAAAACGGCAAAATATCACGTTTGTTGTACGGGAGCCCCTTAAATATTTATTGTTATTCTGTTTTTAGTCCTATTTGTTGTTATAGTGGCAACAGAAATACATCATTTGTGAAAATTTCAACTAGCTATCACGGTTCATGAGATACAGCCTGGTGACAGACAGAAGGTCAGCGAAGTCTTAGTAATAGGGCCGCGTTAGTAGTAGGGTTGGTACGGAACCCTAAAAACGATGTTAGTACCTATACTCCCACCGAGATGGCGTCTATCCCCTATGATCGCTGTACATTGCTAGTCCAAACAAATTTCTTGCGGTATTTCATGAATGATGTTTTTTTTTTGTTTTCCCACAGACAAGAAAACAGCGGAGTTCCTGACCCCGGACCTGTCCTACCTGAACATCTTCGAGCGAGAAACTTTCTTCTACCGCGCCAACTATCTGATCCGGGCTTACATCAACTCCTACATCTGCGACTTCGGATGCAACTATTAACTTACATTTTTGATTCTTTTAGACATGTATTTGATTATTTTACATATGTAGTGCATAATTATTTTCCTTCGTATTTTCACGGAAACGTACGAACGTGTCTTGCTATTTCAGTCAGTCTCGGTTCGAAAAGTACTGAGGTTGACTGAAGTAGCATGACGAATACGAAGGTTTCCGAGAAAATACGATGGAAAACAATTACGCACTACTCTTGTAAGCGGTTTTACATTAGGGTTTTTTCTGCGCGTATTTTCCGTTCCGCACTTACACGCGCGCTACATTTGGAAAAAGGCGCGCCTATACACGCTTCCATAAAAATGAGCTTATACGCATCAAAAACGCTAGTCTGAAACCGCCCTTAGAGATCTGCAATTTCGTTTGCTACCAATTTACTTTTTAAACTAGAGATATACCATTTTTTAAACTATTTTCTACACGACAGTCTTGAATGATTTTGTTTTTTGAGTTTAATTTTCTACACAAGTTTATATTAGCTAAATTTCGAAGTCTATTATTACTTATTACTGAAACAACGATTTCACCGAACATATGTTAAAGATTCGAATTTTTCTTTTAAATAAATAAGTATCACCACTATTTAAATTTTGTTTTGATATCCTTCACTTCTTCTCTTAGCTCCACCCCACACTAGCGTCTCTTGAGCGTCGGCGTTTAGTCAGCGCTATGGAAAATGGCGTCGTTTTCTATGGAAAGCATCACGTGATCGCTTAGAAAAGTAAGCGACGGAAGCTCCGGGGCGGACACGGCCCGGTCTAACGCGAGTCGTCTTAAGGGCGTCGAGCAGCAGCCATAGAGTTGACTACACGCCGACGCTCGGGAGACGCCAGTGTGGGGTGGCTCTTAATTAATACGTACTCTACGTTTTTAGGCTCCTTTGGGATTTTTTATTAATTTATTTAAATAAATAAATTAAATATTACAGGACATTTTTACGCAAATTGACTAAGCCACGGTAAGCTTAAGAAAGCTTGCGTTGTGGGTACTCAAACAACGATATATATAATATATAAATACTTAAATACATAGAAAACAACCATGACTCAGGAACAAATATCTGTATCATCATACAAATAAATGCCCTTACCAGGACTCGAACCCGGGACCATCGGCTATATAGGCAGGGTCACTACCCACTAGGCCAGACCGGTCGTTATTTACTTTATTAATTTATTATAATTACAAAACTGTATTAGGTAGTATTGAAATTAATTTTTAATTTATATTTCAATTACTTTCTGCCCTACACTATGTTTTTAGCACTTGGCGTTAAAAGAGTAAATAAAAATACCAATTAAAAAAATGATTTTATTCAATGCACAACTTTTGTAAAAGCATTACGTGAAATATCACACCATTAGTAAACTTACAGCTAAGTTACATATCACATAATTATAATATTATACCGAGCGGTTATATTTCATATTTACTTGAGGGGCCTATTACACTCGTCACCATAACATGTCGTGACGCGACTGTTGTTTTGCAAAGCTAGCTAAACTTCGAGTTGAATATGTGGGGTGATTCGCCAGTAACTGGCCACCGGCCAATAACAGGCCACCCTAAACTAAAAATGAATTCTATTCACCTATAAACAGAATTCATTTTAGGATACGATTTCAGTAACTGGCCAGCCTTCAATAACTAGCCACCTTATACTGAATTCTTTCACTAAAATGAATTCTGTTTATAGGTGAATAGAATTCATTTTTAGTTTAGGGTGGCCAGTTACTAACAGGTGGCCAGTTACTGGCGAATTACCCTAGAACTTAGTGCATAACTTTTACTATAAGTAGATCCCCTAAATTAACGAAAAAAATTGCCGAAATTTAAGAAATAACAATTTTTTGTGTGCATGCGTGGGTGTGCGTTAAAATGTTGGAGCGGCGCACGCGCACGTCACGCAAGCGGTGTGCCGTCTCCCATAAGGATCTGTATATTACAACGCGCACGTGCCCGTCTCCGCGCACGCATCCTATGTGGACAGGCCTTTACATAGGTAATCACTTCGAATTTAGCTAAATGTTGCAAAAACATCCCGTATTTACCTGAGCAATCCTCTCTTGTCGACGAGCGAATATAATTATAATTAATTAATAATCATCAATATATTTAATTATAATCATCATCACATAACTCCATACGTAATATTATAATATAACCAGCTCATAAATATTTATTTAACTACCAGGGGCGGAGCGTCCATAAGTAGAACCCACAGGCTAGCCTATTTAAAGACCGTTTCGGCCTGATTCCAACTTTAATATACGTCAAAATTTAGCACTAGATACGATATGGTTCTTCAAACAAAAACGTCACATTTGACACCGAAATATCCGATCCATATCGTATCCAGAGCCAGAACTAATTTTTAACGTATAGTAAAGTTCGAATCGGGTCGTTATTCTTTAGCTTTAACCAGGCGTGGCTCACTCCGCGATTTCGTCGCCTCGCTACAAGTACATGCGGCCCACACCAATTATGGTGTCTAGCAGTAGTAGTTGCCGCGCACCGCTACGGAACGCATGCCTGCTCCCGTTTGCGCCACCTAGCGGTCATATCTGTCGTAATAGACGCATTTTGTTAGAGAGTGAACCTTCTGTACCGAGTAGGTACTATTATTTATTCTGTGCCTACAGTGTAACACCCCGCCGCTGTTATCTACAAATCTTAACATAACTAATTAGCATTCTTAAAGCCTTTCACATATATGTTATATTTATTGAAACATACGATTCAATCAACCAAAGTGTGACATTATTAATTCGTTGATAGGTGGGGTAATGGGGTTGGCCGGTGGAAGTTTTTATCAGATGGCGCCATCATAGCTTGCCCCGTCAATCCCTAGAATTGTGTCAAATTTTTGTTTTTTTAATACCCTGGATGCCAGCTCTTTAAGCCAAATCTCATAGAAAAAGGGGCAAGCTATGATGGCGCCATCTAGGCAAACCTTTGACAGTTGCCAACCCCATTCGCCAGTAACTGGCCGGTTTTAGTAATTGGCCACCCTAAACTAAAAATGAATTCTATTCACCTATAAATAGAATTCATTTTAAGTATAAGGCGGCTAGTTATTGAAGGCTGGCCAGTTATTGAAACCTTATACTAAAATTAACTCTGTTTATAGGTGAATATAATTCATTTGGTGGCCAATTACTAAAACCGGCCAGTTGCTGGCGAATTACTCTGGTTAGAAAATCGTATTTTTAAATTACATATTCAGTATATGATCAGTCGCCATTAAATATATCGGAGCGGCCGAGATGCTCAAAGATATCTGAACACGCCTCGCCTTGACAATAGAGGCGTGTTCAGATATTTATGAGTACCTCGACTGCTCCGATATATCTGATGGCGACTGGACATAGTAAATGTATCTTGTCAACTAACATTTAAAACAATTATGTACGTAACCATCCCGGCTTTTATATGTATCTTATAAGATACATAAGGAAAAATGTGTTTAGTAAATTAAAAAGATGGAAGGGATAAACTATTTCCTTCTCTTAACCCCTTAGAAGCCATTTTCGGTATAAAATGACTTGTAAAAATGCACTTTTGTTTTTAAACTGTACAGTCAGTGGCAGAGAAAAGGTTAAATAATCCTGTTTTTAAACTCAAAAGGATTATTATTACACAACTTAGAATGATTCAAACAACACAAATAGACGGACTTTCGACAATTTCGTATATGATACACTAGTATATGTTAGGTTAGAGCCATTAGAGGTAAGTGGCCGCCCCTTCTCTATACAAAACATAGTCCATATTTTCCTCTCTGGATATTAATATTTAGAAAATATTTTATTTTAACACAATTTGATGTATTAACCACAGCTATGCTCTTTGTCTTTTTTATTTTTATACAAGTTTTAAGAGCTTACAAATTATTTTATACATTTTTTCGCGTCTAACACAAAAAAAAACGTTTAATAAAAAAAATCGAAGTCAATCGCATAATGGTTAATATGTACAGTCACCTGCAATAATATGTTACTCTTCGGAGGCCGCAAAAATATCTGACATGATCTTATTTGTAGAGCCATAAGAGCGTGTCACATATTTTTGCGGCTTTCGAAGAGTAACATATTATTGCAGGTGACTGTACATCAAATTTAGTAAAATTGTTTTCCATAATGCCTAATATCCAGGGAACAAAATGGTGACCGCATTTGTATAGATAAGCAATCTCCCTCCCAACATAAAATGTTACAAATTCCATTTCAGACGTGAAATGAGTTCAAAATATAATTACATTGATTACATACACGAAGGGCACTTTTCAAGTGTCCCGCCAACAACTGTCGCTTCCAAACCCTAAATAGAAATTAGCTATCTTAAGACTAACTTTTAATAACAAAACTTCCGTGAGACACAGACTATTAAATATATTAAAAACGGGTCACTCACGTTATCAAACTGCACAACGGGACTTAATCGCGTATTTAAGTTTTAAGATTTACCTCCAACGTTCAACGTTAAACGTTCAAACTGATAAACAAGACCAAGTGCGGGTAGTTCGAAAAACTCGCGCGGCTAGAAGATGTTGATGTCAACTTGAGCCAGTCTTCTCCGAGACCACGGGGACAACGCCGTCCTCGAAACGTTGGAGGTAAATCTTAAAACTTAAATACGCGATTAGGTCCCGTTGTGCAGTTTGATAATGTTTAATAATCGTGAAAGTTTAAATCAGGGTCACTCACGTATTTTAAGTCGAAAAACGCTCGACATGTTTCACTCCGTACTGAGTAGTGTCATCAGGAGCTTGCGTTTACAGTGACGGACCGAATACGTGAGTGACCCGTTTTTAATATATTTAAGACTAACTTCACTATGAAACAGTATTGAATACATGCTGGTATTTATTACAATATGGACATTTTTACATTCATATAATTCATATTACATGTTGTTATTCAATATGCCCCCGGTGTATTAATATTTCCTCTTTCTTTCTTTTATTTAACTCATTCCCTTTACGCCCGTATAGCTATGATATTAGTGACATTCATGACCATTACCGACTTTACCGGTTTTTCAATTAGTCGTGCTAGTAAAACAAGGCTCGGATACCGGTTAAATTATTTATCATATGTGACATAAAACATTTTATTGCAGTTTCGTTCCAAAAACCGTTATTTTTAAACCGGTATAGAACCTTTAACTGGTAATAAACAATAATCGGTTCAAAATCTTAACTACCCTCCTGCCCACTGCCCGCCTCACGTGCTTGTCAAATAAACGGTTCATTCATGCTAAATAAAGCCCTTAAAACGTTCGCGTTTTCAAGTTCTAATAGAAACCGGAATAAACCGATATTAAATTAACCGGTCCCTTTAACTTTTACTTGGCAAAATTAAAAAAAAAAATACGTGAGTTCAAGCCTCACTTGCGCCTGATAAAGCAACAAAATGCTTTTTGAACAAAATACAAAAATAGGGTGTAAAATTATGTATCTTATATGATACGTTGCCAAGAAAAGGGTTAAATCGATTCCGAGCCTTGCCCGAGTCGACTAAGACGAAAAACGCCATAAAAACGTGATAATTCGCACATTTATGTAGACCTTTAGTCCCAGCACTCATATCTCATAATCCTGTAGTACCGATCAGCACGGTGTATACAGCACGAATAATCCTGTAGTACCGAGCAGCACGGTGTATACAGCACGAATCGGAAGTATGACGACACGTAGATTTACCGGTTCACGTTACCACCTTGAAAAATAAAAAAAATAATTATAGTGATAGCAGAATGCCAAAATTTAAATAAAATTATTAAATTTGTACAATATATTATCATTCAGAATCATATGTTGTAGCAGTTCTACCTATTTATCTAAAGGTTTATCCAGTAATCATGTATAGTCCTCCTCATCGATTTCGATGACGGCGACCTCAGCCATTACGGATTACGCCTGTTTTGGGCCCGAATGTGGCTGGCCAGGCCGAACTTGGTCTTAAAGACTCTTCTGCAGGTGTTACAATAGAGTTGGCCAGACTCGTTGTATGTATACGCGTAAGAGGGCTTCGGTCTCTCTTTACGTTGTTGGCGTTTGGCATCTATGTTGAGGCGGTTTTCCTCAAGCAATTTGATGCCGTTAAAGATGGTCGACCGCCAAGATGAGCTGCTGTAGCAAGCTCCTCGCAACGCTCAGGGTCGACGTTGCAAGCGTTCAGGTGTCGTTTGAGCACGTCCAGATGCTGACCGCCGTCAATATATCACATCACATGATGGAGGTGGTGGAAAATTGCAAAGTTTTCACACAAAAAAGTTTCGGAAACATCTCATATTTTCGGACTTGCACATATGTATGTATACAGTACCGTTGTGTGTGGTGGTCGATCATATGATGTCGCAGCAGCGGCAGTAGCGCGGGCGCGCGGCGCCGCCCGCCGCCGGCGGCGTCACCGGCGCGAAGTACGCGTGCACCTTTATGTTGGGCAGGTGGTTCTGCACAACAATACAAATTACATAATACATTTGAGTATAAGGTTTCAATAACTGGCCACATCATACAAAAATGAATTCTGTTTATAAGTGAATAAAATTCATTTTTAGTATAAGGTGGCCAGTTACTAAACACTTAAACAGTGGCCAGTAATTGACGAATTACCTAGAAAAGTATAACAAATACCACGGTGTATTCCCATTTATCCCGCCGGGCACAGATGGAAATAGGTGCATTCATATGAATCAGTCCCATCTGTCTCCGCATCATATATGGACTAGATGAAAACCCGGCTTCGCTCGGGTAAAATAAATAATAGTAATAGGTAATACTCATTTTGAATTAAGTAATTATTTACTTTTAGACTTCATACCTTCATCAAGGCGATTACAAACCTATCTCATCTCAGAAAACTTTAAATCCGTAACATACAATCATAACTCGAAAAATTTACTATTCCGATATATCTAAAAACAAATATGTAATTAAAAAAACCTAATCCGCTTTTCTGGTAGCAGTTCGGTTCTGTAAGGGTCGCAGTTCTAACCTAACTTACTTCTGGTTGCAGTTTGGTTCTATAAGGATCACAGTTCTAACCTGACCCACTTTTCTGGTCGCAGATCGGTTCTGTGAAGGCCGCATTTATAACCTAGCCCACTTTCCAATCTCAAAAGAGGGAACCCTTTTGTACCTACCCTTCATGGCATTAAAGTGAAAGTATGGAAATTATCACTACTATTTCATTCTTTAATATTAATGCCTATCCGTTAATATTAAATTCGTTTACAAAAAAAAAACTGAATAAGTGCGAGTCGGACTCACCCATCAAGAACGGAACACTTTTTAATATTTGTTGTTATAGCGGCAACAGAAATACATCATGTGTGAAAATTTCAACTGTCTAGCTATCACGGTTCATGAGATACAGCCTGGTGACAGAGGGACAGTGGAGTAAACTGAAATAAAGGTTCCGTCACACCGGCGCGATTTCAGAGCCGGGCCTGAGCGTTTTATATGAAAAAGCGGCGCGCCCCGCTCACGCGTCGCACGCGAAACGCGCCTGTGTGACGGAGCCTGAAATGTCAAACCGGGCAAGTGCTCGCGCACGAAGGGTTCCATACTTTTTAGTATTTGTTGTTATAGCGGTAACAGAAATACATCATCTGTGAAAATTTCAACTGCCTAGGCCTATCACGGTCCATGAGATACAGCCTGGTGACAGACAGACAGACAGACAGACAGACAGACAGACAGACAGACGGACAATGAAGTAAAACTGAAATAAATGTCATATACCTACTAAGAAAAACCGGCCAAGTGCGAGTCGGAATCGCTAATAGGTTCCCGTTTTTTAGTTACCCTTCAGGTACGGAACCCTAGTATGAGTGTAATAGATTTGTAACCGGTCAGCAATGTGAGTCCCTTGGAGAAGCAGAGGTCTAGTCTAAACCCCCACTTACCATCGGCATTAACAGCCTTGTATTCTTGTTTGCCACCAACATATCATATTAAAACATATTAATAAAAATTTACTTGGTCAACAATGTGAGTCCCTTGGAGAAGCAGAGGTCTAATCTAAACTCCTACTTACCATCGGCATTAACAGCCTTGTATTCTTGTTTGCCACCAACATGTCATATTAAAACATATAATAAAAATTTACTCGGTCAACAATGTGAGTCCCTTGGAGAATCAGAGGTCTAGTCTAAACTCCCACTTACATCTTGTATGAGTTGTATGCTTGTTTGCCACCAACATGCCATGTTAAAACATATTAATAAAAATTTACTCGGTCAGCAATGTGAGTCCCTTGGAGAAGCAGAGGTCTAGTCTAAACTCCCACCAGCCTTGTATGCTTGTTTGCCACCAACATGTCATATTAAAACATATTAATAAAAATTTACTCGGTCAGCAATGTGAGTCCCTTGGAGAAGCAGAGGTCTAGTCTAAACTCCCACTTACCATTGGCATTAACAGCCTTGTATGCTTGTTTGCCACCAACATGTCATATTAAAACATATTAATAAAAATTTACTCGGTCAGCAATGTGAGTCCCTTGGAGAAGCAGAGGTCTAGTCTAAACTCCCACTTACCATCGGCATTAACAGCCTTGTATGCTTGTTTGCCACCAACATGTCATATTAAAACATATTAATAAAAATTTACTCATTTCATCAGTCATATTCAGCCTAGCATTGCATTGGCCCCGCTTAAATATTTCTTTAATTTGTTTTTAGTATTTGTTGTTATAGCGGCAACAGAAATACATCATTTGTGAAAATTGAAACTGTCTAGTTAATCTAGTTATCACGGTTCATGAGATCTTGAGATACAGCCTGGTGACAGACAGACAGACAGCAGAGTCTTAATATTTAATAGGGTCCCGTTTTTACCCTATGGGTACGCAACCCTAAAAAGTGACCAAGGCCTCCAGTGCCCTAGGCTGGAATCAAAGCAGCGTCCTCTGCTATTGCAGCAGGTGCCTGTGCCATTCTGCTACCGGGCCACCCACGGCGGCATAGGTCGAATTTTTCCAAGTATACTTATGCACTACTTACTGAAGGCTTATGGAGCCTCGCCATCCCTAAGCCTAAATTAAATATTTTCTGAAAATAATTTGTTTTGATCTAATAACATATTGGAGTCCTCGTAATAGGGGTCCCGTTTTTACCCTTTGGCTACAGAACCCTAAAAATCAACCTTTGAAATTTGAAATTTGAAATTTATTTATTTGCTTTAAATGTAGTACAATTGTGGTGTTACAATGGTCGAGTGAGCGTACATTCAGACTTTAATAAGTCATGCAAATTATTTCCTTAATAGCTAAATTATTTCTAGACTTATAATTACTATTTACATATTTAGCTTAAACATTAACGATGATTACATGTTTTGGTACTATGTACTACGCTTCACTATGACTCTGAAATTTTAGCAGGAATTAATATTTTTTTTGTTGTCACCTGTCAAATTAGAATAGAATAGAATAGAATAGCCTTTATTGACCAAAAAATTAAATTTCAGCACATATTACATTTAAATAAATTCACATTTCATTTATATCAATTAGTTTCAATATTTTTTCCTTAGTAACTTTATTAAATAATTTTTATGTCATTGCTTTTTAATAATTATTTCAGTCTGCCTTCTTGGCATAGGCCTCCCCCAGCTCTCGCCACAGCTCTCTATCCCTTGCCGTCCCTATCCAATTAGGTCCCGCATGCTTCTTTATGTCATCCGACCACCTCATTATTGGTCTCCCTTCTCTCCTTTTTCCATCTCTAGGATACCATTCCGCTTCCTCTCTATCCCACTTATCTTTACCTTCCCTTGCCATATGTCCAGCCCAACCTGTTGCAGTCAAAAGTGTGAACTGGCCAAAGAACTTTTAACCGACAAAAACAGGCAAAACTGCTTTTGACTGAGCATGTTGGTCAAAAGTAGTTTTACCTGAAAATCATACCTATTTCTGGCAGCAGTTTCGTTTTTAGGGCGTAGCAAAAAAAAAATAACCCTAACCTACCTATCTCTGGGAACAGTTTCGTTTTTTGGGCGTAGCAAAAAAATAACCCTAACCTACCTATCTCTGCGAGTACTTTTGACTGATAGTAACAGTCACAACACAATTACTATTAACCAATGATTTTCAGGTAAAACTACTTTTGACCAACATGCTCAGTCAAAAGCAGTTTTGCCTGTTTTTGTCGGTTAAAAGTTCTTTTGACCAGTTCACACTTTTGACTGCGACATATATACTATCTATATATCTTATTATATTTAATCTTATATTCAACTTACATTGACTCCGGAGATAACTTATTAGCTTTATGCAGTTGACTTTCCAATTCACCGATACACCTCAAATTTGATTCATAGTCTAAAGCACAGTTATTAAATATGTCCACAATACACTGTAGCTTTTTGCACTGTTTCACACTGGCAATGTACTTAATTAGAGTGAGTTACAGTCAGCTGGCACTTAACTCAAAGTTTCTTTGAACAACGTCATTTTCATCTCGCTCACTTATTAGTTTATCACAGCTGCTTCAAGGTTGCTTTCACTTGCATTTCCAGGTAGCTAGTAGTGCCTCGGCATGTAAGAATATTTGGAATCATTCTGAAATATTAAAATACAACTGAGAGACCGATGTTTATACTAAACACAATACACCCATGGAACGCTTTGAAGTTCAAATCTCGTTACGTTACGATGGTGTTTGCACTTTGCACTATGTTCGGTGACTATTTTTTATTGTTAACACACACAATACACTATTTAACAGGTTTTTATCACGTCTGGAGTACCGGATAAAGTATTTTCGAATAACAGCCGTCGTTGACGTCTAGGCAGTGTTGCTATCGTCTTAAAAGCCGTAACAGACTATCGCACGTTCTGGCTTAAAAACAAATTTATGTAATAATTATACCGGTATACATATCCATATGAAAGGAAACTTAATGCGAATAATAACCATTATACATACCGGAAAGTCATCAAATAAACAGTAATATTCGTCTTGCTTTTTATTCAAAAAAAAACGACCAACCTAACTTGTAAGCATGTTTGCAGTTTCTAAACGCAACGCATAGCTGTCAAATGTCAACCAACAAATTGAGCCTTTAGTATTGTTTGTCGAAATTTTTTCACTTTTAAATGCAATATATGCGACAATACGAATTTTGCGGATATATGTTCTCGATTCAAAAGTGATATTTTTTCAAGCTCTTTCGATTGAGCATAATTTCTTTTGGTTTTTCCGTCAAAGCGGCTCGCGTTTATTAATATAGATGTGGTCACGTGAGGCGGGGAGAAATGGGAACACATCGAGTTGCGTCAATCTGCCGAAGCGGGGCGAGTTAATTCCATTCGGAGAGCGTAAATGTATACTATTACTTAATAAATCTAGTTAATGTGGGGAAATTCTACGGATTCAAAGCGAGTCTTGATACTTCAAAAACGGGCGGTTCGATTGCTAGCCGGAGTCAAAGCCAGACATTCGTGTAAAGAACTATTATTTCTTATTATTGTAAAATAATAGTTATAGCTGCATGATATAATTTAAGTTTTATTTTTAATTTTAATTATAATTTATATTCATATACAATGTAAATTGTGACTGAATAAATGAAATGAATGAAATGAAATGTATTCAAGCAAATTGGCATAATCACACACACACATTACTCACTTTACATATTTCAAGTGTTAATGTTTGTAAGAAATAATTTGCCAATGTTCAAACGTGTCGAGGTTGCGGGCAAACAGCTTCGATCCACGGGGAGACTATGCACAGTGCCGCGTCGCATGGCACTTTCAGTCAAAAATCCGAGGGTGATTGGACCAACGTACTATGAACGTCTACCTGCAAAATTGCGAACCGAACCATCTGACGAAACATTTGAACGCCAATTGAGACTCTTTTTATTGGATAATCCATTATATTCTGTAAATGAATATATGGAAATGACATGTAATATAATAAACTGAATGTAGTTAATTTTTCTATTGACCTGTATTTCATTTATTTTATTTTATTTTAATTTGACGATCCTTATGAGATATCCGTGCTTATCTTAACCATATTGACATTGTTTTTAATTTTATATTATTTGACATTGTTAATAATTTAGTTAATTAATTGATTGCTTATAATGGTTTTTAAATTGTGTATTGCTTGACATTTGTATAATTATAATCAATTGTTATTTTCCTACTTGACGATCATAATATAAATTCGTATAGATTAGTGCAAAATAATTTATATTGTAATTTAATATTATGAAATAAATAAATCTAAATCTGCCAGCGTCCTCGGCACCATGCCAAAGGGGCCCAATTTCTTAGACGTATTTTAATTTAATTTTATTTAATTTTAATTTAGTTTTATTTTATAGATAAGTTAGTTTATTTTATTCTTAATGTTTGTATCTACCTTATAAATAAACGTTTAATCTAAATCTAAATCTTTTTAGGGTTCCGTACCCAAAGGGTAAAAACGGGACCCTATTACTAAGACTCCACTGTCCGTCTGTCTGTCTGTCCGTCTGTCTGTCACCAGGCTGTATCTCATGAACGGTGATAGCTAGACAGTTGAAATTTTCACCGATGATGTAATTCTGTTGCCGCTATAACAACAGATACTAAAAAGTACGAAACCCTCGGTGGGCGAGTCCGATTCGCACTTTTTTTATTAGTATTGTTTTAAGTAAATACCGGACGTATCTACAAACGGGACTTACAGAAGCGAGCAAGTATTTCCATTTTTTCCTTCATATTTATTGTATTGTTATTGTATACTATTTCTGTGCCTAATAGTTAAAGTATGGTGGGACATACCCTAAGTTTCCGGATGGCATTCCTAGTGACCAACTGGCAGTCGTATAGCTCGATCAGCTGTAGGTTGTGGGACATACCCTAAGTTTCCGGTTGTGTGGGACATACCCTAAGTTTCCGGATGGCATTCCTAGTGACCAACTGGCAGTCGTATAGCTCGATCAGCTGTAGGTTGTGGGACATACCCTAAGTTTCCGGTTGTGTGGGACATACCCTAAGTTTCCGGATGGCATTCCTAGTGACCAACTGGCAGTCGTATAGCTCGATCAGCTGTAGGTTGTGGGACATACCCTAAGTTTCCGGTTGTGTGGGACATACCCTAAGTTTCCGGTTGTGTGGGACATACCCTAAGTTTCCGGATGGCATTCCTAGTGACCAACTGGCAGTCGTATAGCTCGATCAGCTGTAGGTTGTGGGACATACCCTAAGTTTCCGGTTGTGTGGGACATACCCTAAGTTTCCGGTTGTGTGGGACATACCCTAAGTTTCCGGATGGCATTCCTAGTGACCAACTGGCAGTCGTATAGCTCGATCAGCTGTAGGTTGTGGGACATACCCTAAGTTTCCGGTTGTGTGGGACATACCCTAAGTTTCCGGTTGTGTGGGACATACCCTAAGTTTCCGGTTGTGTGGGACATACCCTAAGTTTCCGGATAGCGTTCCTAGTGACCAACTGGCAGTCGTATAACTCGATCAATTGTAGATTGTGGGACATACCCTAAGTTTCCGGTTGTGTGGGACATACCCTAAGTTTCCGGTTGTGTGGGACATACCCTAAGTTTCCGGATGTGTGGAACATACCCTAAGTTTCCGGATAGCGTTCCTAGTGACCAACTGGCAGTCGTATAACTTGATCAATTGTAGATTGTGGGACATTAAGTTTCCGGATGTGTGGAACATACCCTAAGTTTCCGGATAGCGTTCCTAGTGACCAACTGGCAGTCGTATAACTTGATCAATTGTAGATTGTGGGACATTAAGTTTCCGGATGTGTGGAACATACCCTAAGTTTCCGGATGGCGTTCCTAGTGACCAACTGGCAGTCGTATAGCTCGATCAGCTGTAGGTTGTGGGACATACCCAAAGTTTCCGGATATGTGTGCCATACCCTAAGTTTCCGGATGTGTGGGACATACCCTAAGTTTCCGGATGTGTGGGACATACCCTAAGTTTCCGGATGGCGTTCCTAGTGACCAACTGGCAGTCGTATAACTCGATCAACTGTAGGTTGTGGGACATACCCTAAGTTTCCGGATAGCGTTCCTAGTGACCAACTGGAAGTCGTATAACTCGATCAGCTGCAGGTTGTGGGATATACCCTAAGTTTCCGGTTGTGTGGGACATACCCTAAGTTTCCGGATATGTGGGACATACCCTAAGTTTCCGGATGGCGTTCCTAGTGACCAACTGGCAGTCGTATAACTCGATCAGCTGTAGGTTGTGGAACATACCCTAAGTTTCCGGATATGTGGAACATACCCTAAGTTTCCGGATATGTGGAACATACCCTAAGTTTCCGGATGGCGTTCCTAGTGACCAACTGGCAGTCGTATAACTCGATCAACTGTAGGTTGTGGTACATACCCTAAGTTTCCGGGTGTGTGGAACATACCCTAAGTTTCCGGATGGCGTTCCTAGTGACCAACTGGCAGTCGTATAACTCGATCAGCTGTAGGTTGTGGGACATACCCTAAGTTTCCGGATATGTGGGACATACCCTAAGTTTCCGGATGGCGTTCCTAGTGACCAACTGGCAGTCGTATAACTCGATCAGCTGTAGGTTGTGGGCCATACCCTAAGTTTCCGGATATGTGGGACATACCCTAAGTTTCCGGATGGCGTTCCTAGTGACCAACTGACAGTCGTATAACTCGATCAGCTGTAGGTTGTGGGCCATACCCTAAGTTTCCGGATATGTGGGACATACCCTAAGTTTCCGGATGGCGTTCCTAGTGACCAACTGGCAGTCGTATAACTCGATCAGCTGTAGGTTGTGGGCCATACCCTAAGTTTCCGGATATGTGGGACATACCCTAAGTTTCCGGATGGCGTTCCTAGTGACCAACTGGCAGTCGTATAGCTCGATCAGCTGTAGGTTGTGGGACATACCCTAAGTTTCCGGTTGTGTGGGACATACCCTAAGTTTCCGGTTGTGTGGGACATACCCTAAGTTTCCGGATGGCATTCCTAGTGACCAACTGGCAGTCGTATAGCTCGATCAGCTGTAGGTTGTGGGACATACCCTAAGTTTCCGGTTGTGTGGGACATACCCTAAGTTTCCGGTTGTGTGGGACATACCCTAAGTTTCCGGATGGCATTCCTAGTGACCAACTGGCAGTCGTATAGCTCGATCAGCTGTAGGTTGTGGGACATACCCTAAGTTTCCGGTTGTGTGGGACATACCCTAAGTTTCCGGTTGTGTGGGACATACCCTAAGTTTCCGGTTGTGTGGGACATACCCTAAGTTTCCGGATAGCGTTCCTAGTGACCAACTGGCAGTCGTATAACTCGATCAATTGTAGATTGTGGGACATACCCTAAGTTTCCGGTTGTGTGGGACATACCCTAAGTTTCCGGTTGTGTGGGACATACCCTTAGTTTCCGGATGGCATTCCTAGTGACCAACTGGCAGTCGTATAGCTCGATCAGCTGTAGGTTGTGGGACATACCCTAAGTTTCCGGTTGTGTGGGACATACCCTAAGTTTCCGGTTGTGTGGGACATACCCTAAGTTTCCGGTTGTGTGGGACATACCCTAAGTTTCCGGATGGCGTTCCTAGTGACCAACTGGCAGTCGTATAACTCGATCAATTGTAGATTGTGGGACATACCCTAAGTTTCCGGTTGTGTGGGACATACCCTAAGTTTCCGGTTGTGTGGGACATACCCTTAGTTTCCGGATGGCATTCCTAGTGACCAACTGGCAGTCGTATAGCTCGATCAGCTGTAGGTTGTGGGACATACCCTAAGTTTCCGGTTGTGTGGGACATACCCTAAGTTTCCGGTTGTGTGGGACATACCCTAAGTTTCCGGATGGCATTCCTAGTGACCAACTGGCAGTCGTATAGCTCGATCAGCTGTAGGTTGTGGGACATACCCTAAGTTTCCGGTTGTGTGGGACATACCCTAAGTTTCCGGTTGTGTGGGACATACCCTAAGTTTCCGGATGGCATTCCTAGTGACCAACTGGCAGTCGTATAGCTCGATCAGCTGTAGGTTGTGGGACATACCCTAAGTTTCCGGTTGTGTGGGACATACCCTAAGTTTCCGGTTGTGTGGGACATACCCTAAGTTTCCGGTTGTGTGGGACATACCCTAAGTTTCCGGATAGCGTTCCTAGTGACCAACTGGCAGTCGTATAACTCGATCAATTGTAGATTGTGGGACATACCCTAAGTTTCCGGTTGTGTGGGACATACCCTAAGTTTCCGGTTGTGTGGGACATACCCTAAGTTTCCGGATGTGTGGAACATACCCTAAGTTTCCGGATAGCGTTCCTAGTGACCAACTGGCAGTCGTATAACTTGATCAATTGTAGATTGTGGGACATTAAGTTTCCGGATGTGTGGAACATACCCTAAGTTTCCGGATAGCGTTCCTAGTGACCAACTGGCAGTCGTATAACTTGATCAATTGTAGATTGTGGGACATTAAGTTTCCGGATGTGTGGAACATACCCTAAGTTTCCGGATGGCGTTCCTAGTGACCAACTGGCAGTCGTATAGCTCGATCAGCTGTAGGTTGTGGGACATACCCAAAGTTTCCGGATATGTGTGCCATACCCTAAGTTTCCGGATGTGTGGGACATACCCTAAGTTTCCGGATGTGTGGGACATACCCTAAGTTTCCGGATGGCGTTCCTAGTGACCAACTGGCAGTCGTATAACTCGATCAACTGTAGGTTGTGGGACATACCCTAAGTTTCCGGATAGCGTTCCTAGTGACCAACTGGAAGTCGTATAACTCGATCAGCTGCAGGTTGTGGGATATACCCTAAGTTTCCGGTTGTGTGGGACATACCCTAAGTTTCCGGATATGTGGGACATACCCTAAGTTTCCGGATGGCGTTCCTAGTGACCAACTGGCAGTCGTATAACTCGATCAGCTGTAGGTTGTGGAACATACCCTAAGTTTCCGGATATGTGGAACATACCCTAAGTTTCCGGATATGTGGAACATACCCTAAGTTTCCGGATGGCGTTCCTAGTGACCAACTGGCAGTCGTATAACTCGATCAACTGTAGGTTGTGGTACATACCCTAAGTTTCCGGGTGTGTGGAACATACCCTAAGTTTCCGGATGGCGTTCCTAGTGACCAACTGGCAGTCGTATAACTCGATCAGCTGTAGGTTGTGGGCCATACCCTAAGTTTCCGGATATGTGGGACATACCCTAAGTTTCCGGATGGCGTTCCTAGTGACCAACTGACAGTCGTATAACTCGATCAGCTGTAGGTTGTGGGCCATACCCTAAGTTTCCGGATATGTGGGACATACCCTAAGTTTCCGGATGGCGTTCCTAGTGACCAACTGGCAGTCGTATAACTCGATCAGCTGTAGGTTGTGGGCCATACCCTAAGTTTCCGGATATGTGGGACATACCCTAAGTTTCCGGATGGCGTTCCTAGTGACCAACTGGCAGTCGTATAGCTCGATCAGCTGTAGGTTGTGGGACATACCCTAAGTTTCCGGTTGTGTGGGACATACCCTAAGTTTCCGGTTGTGTGGGACATACCCTAAGTTTCCGGATGGCATTCCTAGTGACCAACTGGCAGTCGTATAGCTCGATCAGCTGTAGGTTGTGGGACATACCCTAAGTTTCCGGTTGTGTGGGACATACCCTAAGTTTCCGGTTGTGTGGGACATACCCTAAGTTTCCGGATGGCGTTCCTAGTGACCAACTGGCAGTCGTATAGCTCGATCAGCTGTAGGTTGTGGGACATACCCTAAGTTTCCGGTTGTGTGGGACATACCCTAAGTTTCCGGTTGTGTGGGACATACCCTAAGTTTCCGGTTGTGTGGGACATACCCTAAGTTTCCGGATAGCGTTCCTAGTGACCAACTGGCAGTCGTATAACTCGATCAATTGTAGATTGTGGGACATACCCTAAGTTTCCGGTTGTGTGGGACATACCCTAAGTTTCCGGTTGTGTGGGACATACCCTAAGTTTCCGGATGTGTGGAACATACCCTAAGTTTCCGGATAGCGTTCCTAGTGACCAACTGGCAGTCGTATAACTCGATCAATTGTAGATTGTGGGACATACCCTAAGTTTCCGGTTGTGTGGGACATACCCTAAGTTTCCGGTTGTGTGGGACATACCCTAAGTTTCCGGATGTGTGGAACATACCCTAAGTTTCCGGATAGCGTTCCTAGTGACCAACTGGCAGTCGTATAACTTGATCAATTGTAGATTGTGGGACATTAAGTTTCCGGATGTGTGGAACATACCCTAAGTTTCCGGATGGCGTTCCTAGTGACCAACTGGCAGTCGTATAGCTCGATCAGCTGTAGGTTGTGGGACATACCCTAAGTTTCCGGTTGTGTGGGACATACCCTAAGTTTCCGGTTGTGTGGGACATACCCTAAGTTTCCGGATGGCATTCCTAGTGACCAACTGGCAGTCGTATAGCTCGATCAGCTGTAGGTTGTGGGACATACCCTAAGTTTCCGGTTGTGTGGGACATACCCTAAGTTTCCGGTTGTGTGGGACATACCCTAAGTTTCCGGTTGTGTGGGACATACCCTAAGTTTCCGGATAGCGTTCCTAGTGACCAACTGGCAGTCGTATAACTCGATCAATTGTAGATTGTGGGACATACCCTAAGTTTCCGGTTGTGTGGGACATACCCTAAGTTTCCGGTTGTGTGGGACATACCCTAAGTTTCCGGATGTGTGGAACATACCCTAAGTTTCCGGATAGCGTTCCTAGTGACCAACTGGCAGTCGTATAACTTGATCAATTGTAGATTGTGGGACATTAAGTTTCCGGATGTGTGGAACATACCCTAAGTTTCCGGATAGCGTTCCTAGTGACCAACTGGCAGTCGTATAACTTGATCAATTGTAGATTGTGGGACATTAAGTTTCCGGATGTGTGGAACATACCCTAAGTTTCCGGATGGCGTTCCTAGTGACCAACTGGCAGTCGTATAGCTCGATCAGCTGTAGGTTGTGGGACATACCCAAAGTTTCCGGATATGTGTGCCATACCCTAAGTTTCCGGATGTGTGGGACATACCCTAAGTTTCCGGATGTGTGGGACATACCCTAAGTTTCCGGATGGCGTTCCTAGTGACCAACTGGCAGTCGTATAACTCGATCAACTGTAGGTTGTGGGACATACCCTAAGTTTCCGGATAGCGTTCCTAGTGACCAACTGGAAGTCGTATAACTCGATCAGCTGCAGGTTGTGGGATATACCCTAAGTTTCCGGTTGTGTGGGACATACCCTAAGTTTCCGGATATGTGGGACATACCCTAAGTTTCCGGATGGCGTTCCTAGTGACCAACTGGCAGTCGTATAACTCGATCAGCTGTAGGTTGTGGAACATACCCTAAGTTTCCGGATATGTGGAACATACCCTAAGTTTCCGGATATGTGGAACATACCCTAAGTTTCCGGATGGCGTTCCTAGTGACCAACTGGCAGTCGTATAACTCGATCAACTGTAGGTTGTGGTACATACCCTAAGTTTCCGGGTGTGTGGAACATACCCTAAGTTTCCGGATGGCGTTCCTAGTGACCAACTGGCAGTCGTATAACTCGATCAGCTGTAGGTTGTGGGCCATACCCTAAGTTTCCGGATATGTGGGACATACCCTAAGTTTCCGGATGGCGTTCCTAGTGACCAACTGACAGTCGTATAACTCGATCAGCTGTAGGTTGTGGGCCATACCCTAAGTTTCCGGATATGTGGGACATACCCTAAGTTTCCGGATGGCGTTCCTAGTGACCAACTGGCAGTCGTATAACTCGATCAGCTGTAGGTTGTGGGCCATACCCTAAGTTTCCGGATATGTGGGACATACCCTAAGTTTCCGGATGGCGTTCCTAGTGACCAACTGGCAGTCGTATAGCTCGATCAGCTGTAGGTTGTGGGACATACCCTAAGTTTCCGGTTGTGTGGGACATACCCTAAGTTTCCGGATGTGTGGGACATACCCTAAGTTTCCGGATGGCGTTCCTAGTGACCAACTGGCAGTCGTATAGCTCGATCAGCTGTAGGTTGTGGGACATACCCTAAGTTTCCGGTTGTGTGGGACATACCCTAAGTTTCCGGTTGTGTGGGACATACCCTAAGTTTCCGGATAGCGTTCCTAGTGACCAACTGGCAGTCGTATAGCTCGATCAGCTGTAGGTTGTGGGACATACCCTAAGTTTCCGGTTGTGTGGGACATACCCTAAGTTTCCGGTTGTGTGGGACATACCCTAAGTTTCCGGTTGTGTGGGACATACCCTAAGTTTCCGGATAGCGTTCCTAGTGACCAACTGGCAGTCGTATAACTCGATCAATTGTAGATTGTGGGACATACCCTAAGTTTCCGGTTGTGTGGGACATACCCTAAGTTTCCGGTTGTGTGGGACATACCCTAAGTTTCCGGATGTGTGGAACATACCCTAAGTTTCCGGATAGCGTTCCTAGTGACCAACTGGCAGTCGTATAACTCGATCAATTGTAGATTGTGGGACATACCCTAAGTTTCCGGTTGTGTGGGACATACCCTAAGTTTCCGGTTGTGTGGGACATACCCTAAGTTTCCGGATGTGTGGAACATACCCTAAGTTTCCGGATAGCGTTCCTAGTGACCAACTGGCAGTCGTATAACTTGATCAATTGTAGATTGTGGGACATTAAGTTTCCGGATGTGTGGAACATACCCTAAGTTTCCGGATGGCGTTCCTAGTGACCAACTGGCAGTCGTATAGCTCGATCAGCTGTAGGTTGTGGGACATACCCAAAGTTTCCGGATATGTGTGCCATACCCTAAGTTTCCGGATGTGTGGGACATACCCTAAGTTTCCGGATATGTGGGACATACCCTAAGTTTCCGGATGGCGTTCCTAGTGACCAACTGGCAGTCGTATAACTCGATCAGCTGTAGGTTGTGGGACATACCCAAAGTTTCCGGATATGTGTGCCATACCCTAAGTTTCCGGATATGTGTGCCATACCCTAAGTTTCCGGATGTGTGGGACATACCCTAAGTTTCCGGATGTGTGGGACATACCCTAAGTTTCCGGATAGCGTTCCTAGTGACCAACTGGAAGTCGTATAACTCGATCAGCTGCAGGTTGTGGGATATACCCTAAGTTTCCGGTTGTGTGGGACATACCCTAAGTTTCCGGATATGTGGGACATACCCTAAGTTTCCGGATGGCGTTCCTAGTGACCAACTGGCAGTCGTATAACTCGATCAGCTGTAGGTTGTGGAACATACCCTAAGTTTCCGGATATGTGGAACATACCCTAAGTTTCCGGATATGTGGAACATACCCTAAGTTTCCGGATGGCGTTCCTAGTGACCAACTGGCAGTCGTATAACTCGATCAACTGTAGGTTGTGGTACATACCCTAAGTTTCCGGGTGTGTGGAACATACCCTAAGTTTCCGGATGGCGTTCCTAGTGACCAACTGGCAGTCGTATAACTCGATCAGCTGTAGGTTGTGGGACATACCCTAAGTTTCCGGATATGTGGGACATACCCTAAGTTTCCGGATGGCGTTCCTAGTGACCAACTGGCAGTCGTATAACTCGATCAGCTGTAGGTTGTGGGCCATACCCTAAGTTTCCGGATATGTGGGACATACCCTAAGTTTCCGGATGGCGTTCCTAGTGACCAACTGACAGTCGTATAACTCGATCAGCTGTAGGTTGTGGGCCATACCCTAAGTTTCCGGATATGTGGGACATACCCTAAGTTTCCGGATGGCGTTCCTAGTGACCAACTGGCAGTCGTATAACTCGATCAGCTGTAGGTTGTGGGCCATACCCTAAGTTTCCGGATATGTGGGACATACCCTAAGTTTCCGGATGGCGTTCCTAGTGACCAACTGGCAGTCGTATAACTCGATCAGCTGTAGGTTGTGGGCCATACCCTAAGTTTCCGGATATGTGGGACATACCCTAAGTTTCCGGATGGCGTTCCTAGTGACCAACTGGCAGTCGTATAACTCGATCAGCTGTAGGTTGTGGGCCATACCCTAAGTTTCCGGATGTGTGGAACATACCCTAAGTTTCCGGATGGCGTTCCTAGTGACCAACTGGCAGTCGTATAACTCGATCAGCTGCAGGTTGTGGTACATACCCTAAGTTTCCGGATATGTGGGACATACCCTAAGTTTCCGGATGGCGTTCCTAGTGACCAACTGGCAGTCGTATAACTCGATCAGCTGTAGGTTGTGGGCCATACCCTAAGTTTCCGGATATGTGGGACATACCCTAAGTTTCCGGATGGCGTTCCTAGTGACCAACTGGCAGTCGTATAACTCGATCAGCTGTAGGTTGTGGGCCATACCCTAAGTTTCCGGATATGTGGGACATACCCTAAGTTTCCGGATGGCGTTCCTAGTGACCAACTGGCAGTCGTATAACTCGATCAGCTGTAGGTTGTGGGCCATACCCTAAGTTTCCGGATGTGTGGAACATACCCTAAGTTTCCGGATGGCGTTCCTAGTGACCAACTGGCAGTCGTATAACTCGATCAGCTGTAGGTTGTGGGCCATACCCTAAGTTTCCGGATATGTGGAACATACCCTAAGTTTCCGGATGGCGTTCCTAGTGACCAACTGGCAGTCGTATAACTCGATCAGCTGTAGGTTGTGGGCCATACCCTAAGTTTCCGGATATGTGGGACATACCCTAAGTTTCCGGATGGCGTTCCTAGTGACCAACTGGCAGTCGTATAACTCGATCAGCTGTAATTTGTGGGACATACCCTAAGTTTCCGGATGTGTGGAACATACCCTAAGTTTCCGGATGGCGTTCCTAGTGACCAACTGGCAGTCGTATAACTCGATCAGCTGTAGGTTGTGGGACATACCCTAAGTTTCCGGATGTGTGGAACATACCCTAAGTTTCCGGATGGCGTTCCTAGTGACCAACTGGCAGTCGTATAACTCGATCAGCTGTAGGTTGTGGGACATACCCTAAGTTTCCGGATGTGTGGAACATACCCTAAGTTTCCGGATGGCGTTCCTAGTGACCAACTGGCAGTCGTATAGCTCGATCAGCTGCAGGTTGTGGCACGAAGTCAGGTGCTCCAGCGCCCCGTCCGTCACCAGCGGACAGTTGTCTAGACCTGGAAACAACTTATTGTCAATTTCGTTTTTGATGTAAGCTTTTAACACCGACTGTACTTTTCTTAAGTTAGTTATCAAGACGATTATAAAGATGTTACGAGCCCCGATGCAAATTAGTTCGTCTAGTTCCACACAACAATTTTGTTTATTCTAACAAATTTTACACATGAACATAAAATGACCCAGTAATGGGAGCCATAATAGTAATATTTAATGTTTATTTCACCTCAGCAACTCGAACAAGGGTACTTTGCTTCTTAAAAACAGTGAGCAAAATGCGATTTTGCTCACTGAGTCATTTTGTCTCACTCAGTGAGCAAAATATTTTGCTCACTGAGTGAGACTAAATGACATTCAAGTGACCTTTATAGTCAAATGTCATTTCAACATGCGGGGTCTAATACACGTTCGATATACTTGGGTTCTATTATCTCTGTCCCTCTAGGTATGTTCTCACTGCTTAGGGTGAAAAATTTTGTGTACTACACGAGATCAAAGTTATTTACATCTCGTGCGCTTTTGAATCCCTTACTACGCTCAAGATTCTAAATTAATTCTACTATAGAATCTTTCGCTTGCACGGGACTCAAAATAAGCACTCGAAGAAATATCAAACTTTGATCTCTTGTTGTACAAATAACTATTGCTGAAAATATGTGTTTTTCAAAAACGATGTCCAAATCATATTGTCCACTCCTACAGCACTGCTGCATGCATGGGCTCGTAACAAAATTGTCAGTACATCGGCAGGGCCGTGTTGCTTTCCCTAGTAATAGCCGTTTTCACATCTGTTAATTTTCGACGTAGTTACGTAATGTGCTTATTATATTTTTGCTTATTATTTTTTTTTTTTGTATTTTTTATTATATTTTTATATTTTTGCTTGTGCACATGGTGTCGTAATGCAGCACCAGATGTACTGTACATTTTATTTCGACATACCCAACACGGCGAGGTGCTCCGCGGCGCAGGGGGACATGGAGAGCTGCTTGATGCCGTTGTCAGTTATCAGCTCGCAGTGGGACACGTATGTACATGTACGGGCAGGTGTGGCGACATACCCAACACGGTGAGGTGCTCCGCGGCGCAGGGGGACATGGACAGCTGCTTGATGCCGTTGTCCGTTATCAGCTCGCAGTGGGACACGTATGTACATGTACGGGCAGGTGTGGCGACATACCCAACACGGTGAGGTGCTCCGCGGCGCAGGGGGACATGGACAGCTGCTTGATGCCGTTGTCCGTTATCAGCTCGCAGTGGGACACGTATGTACATGTACGGGCAGGTGTGGCGACATACCCAACACGGTGAGGTGCTCCGCGGCGCAGGGGGACATGGACAGCTGCTTGATGCCGTTGTCCGTTATCAGCTCGCAGTGGGACACGTATGTACATGTACGGGCAGGTGTGGCGACATACCCAACACGGTGAGGTGCTCCGCGGCGCAGGGGGACATGGAGAGTTGCTTGATGCCGTTGTCCGTTATCAGCTCGCAGTGGGACACGTATGTACATGTACGGGCAGGTGTGGCGACATACCCAACACGGTGAGGTGCTCCGCGGCGCAGGGGGACATGGAGAGTTGCTTGATGCCGTTGTCCGTTATCAGCTCGCAGTGGGACACGTATGTACATGTACGGGCAGGTGTGGCGACATACCCAACACGGTGAGGTGCTCCGCGGCGCAGGGGGACATGGAGAGTTGCTTGATGCCGTTGTCCGTTATCAGCTCGCAGTGGGACACGTATGTACATGTACGGGCAGGTGTGGCGACATACCCAACACGGTGAGGTGCTCCGCGACGCAGGGGGACATGGACAGCTGCTTGATGCCGTTGTCCGTTATCAGCTCGCAGTGGGACACGTATGTACATGTACGGGCAGGTGTGGCGACATACCCCACACGGTGAGGTGCTCCGCTGCGCAGGGGGACATGGAGAGTTGCTTGATGCCGTTGTCCGTTATCAGCTCGCAGTGGGACACGTATGTACATGTACGGGCAGGTGTGGCGACATACCCAACACGGTGAGGTGCTCCGCGACGCAGGGGGACATGGACAGCTGCTTGATGCCGTTGTCCGTTATCAGCTCGCAGTGGGACACGTATGTACATGTACGGGCAGGTGTGGCGACATACCCAACACGGTGAGGTGCTCCGCGGCGCAGGGGGACCGGGAGAGTTGCTTGATGCCGTTGTCCGTTATCAGCTCGCAGTGGGACACGTATGTACATGTACGGGCAGGTGTGGCGACATACCCAACACGGTGAGGTGCTCCGCGGCGCAGGGGGACATGGAGAGTTGCTTGATGCCGTTGTCCGTTATCAGCTCGCAGTGGGACACGTATGTACATGTACGGGCAGGTGTGGCGACATACCCAACACGGTGAGGTGCTCCGCGGCGCAGGGGGACATGGACAGCTGCTTGATGCCGTTGTCCGTTATCAGCTCGCAGTGGGACACGTATGTACATGTACGGGCAGGTGTGGCGACATACCCAACACGGTGAGGTGCTCCGCGGCGCAGGGGGACATGGAGAGTTGCTTGATGCCGTTGTCCGTTATCAGCTCGCAGTGGGACACGTATGTACATGTACGGGCAGGTGTGGCGACATACCCAACACGGTGAGGTGCTCCGCGGCGCAGGGGGACATGGAGAGCTGCTTGATGCCGTTGTCCGTTATCAGCTCGCAGTGGGACACGTATGTACATGTACGGGCAGGTGTGGCGACATACCCAACACGGTGAGGTGCTCCGCGGCGCAGGGGGACATGGAGAGTTGCTTGATGCCGTTGTCCGTTATCAGCTCGCAGTGGGACACGTATGTACATGTACGGGCAGGTGTGGCGACATACCCAACACGGTGAGGTGCTCCGCGGCGCAGGGGGACATGGAGAGTTGCTTGATGCCGTTGTCCGTTATCAGCTCGCAGTGGGACACGTATGTACATGTACGGGCAGGTGTGGCGACATACCCAACACGGTGAGGTGCTCCGCGGCGCAGGGGGACATGGAGAGTTGCTTGATGCCGTTGTCCGTTATCAGCTCGCAGTGGGACACGTATGTACATGTACGGGCAGGTGTGGCGACATACCCAACACGGTGAGGTGCTCCGCGGCGCAGGGGGACATGGAGAGTTGCTTGATGCCGTTGTCCGTTATCAGCTCGCAGTGGGACACGTATGTACATGTACGGGCAGGTGTGGCGACATACCCAACACGGTGAGGTGCTCCGCGGCGCAGGGGGACATGGAGAGTTGCTTGATGCCGTTGTCCGTTATCAGCTCGCAGTGGGACACGTATGTACATGTACGGGCAGGTGTGGCGACATACCCAACACGGTGAGGTGCTCCGCGGCGCAGGGGGACATGGACAGCTGCTTGATGCCGTTGTCCGTTATCAGCTCGCAGTGGGACACGTATGTACATGTACGGGCAGGTGTGGCGACATACCCAACACGGTGAGGTGCTCCGCGGCGCAGGGGGACATGGAGAGTTGCTTGATGCCGTTGTCCGTTATCAGCTCGCAGTGGGACAACGTCTATCAACAACCATACATACAACCATATTATAGATGATCAAGCAAATCTTGTCAGTAGAAAAAGGCGCGAAATTCAAATTTTCTATGGGACGATATCCTTTCGCGCCTACATTTTTCAAATTTGCCGCCTTTTTCTACTGACAAGATCTGCTTGACCCAGTTATATAAACTAAGTCACGGCAAATATGTAACAATTATGAATCATATACGATTATTTACATTCCTTTGCTTTCATAAGTAATATTTACTGATTTTTCAATTATGACACGTCAAAATCGCGTAGTCTTTTTGTAATGCTAAAATAAAAACTGGACGAGTGAGAGTCGGACGCGCCCGCCGAGGGTTCCGTACTTTTTAGTATTTGTTGTTATAGCGGCCATGGTATAATAATATACTCCGCCTGGTACTCCATTCCGAGATTCGCGTATGACCTAACTGACACGCGCCTACGTCATCATGCTGTTTACAGGTTCTCAAACTTTGAAATGTGGGAGAATTTTAACCAACGGTGAAAATTATTTTAACGGCATTAATTTTAAGTTATTCATGTAGAAACATAGTAAAATAAAACAAATCTAATGTATTAAATTAAACTTTATTTATCTATACAAGACAAACGTTTGAAAAACTAATTCACAGTTAATCAATAAACGGTGTTCGACACTTTAAGCAATTTTCGTTTTAATTTCTTAGGGGGGCTGCTTGCGTTAACAAGCAAACATAGAACATAAAATTTTATCATTAATAGTAATTATTGTCGATAATTACGTATACATACCATTTTTACATATTGTTTTCAGTCCACAATAGCGAAGCCATTCATTGGCTACGGATTCATTATTCGGAAACGTATAAAATCTGATTATACTGCCCTTTTTACTCCTACTCTTACAGTTCCGAATAGAACAGCCAACCATTTTCGTAACAAAACATTAATTACCAAGCTTACGACGTGAAAAGTTTGGAAAACTCTGCGACTGCTGACACTGAGCGAGAAGGAAATAACAATTAACACGCGTTCGACAAGGATGACGGTCAGGGCATGAAGTTATCTAGATCCGAATTGTCAAATGTCCTCAGCGCTATCCTGTGTTGCCAGTAGTATAAACAGAATTACCCGAAAGTCTGAAATTTTTTTCGTGAATCGGAAGATATTGCTAACGAGTAATTAAAAATGACGTGTTATTGTAAAATTTAAGCTAAAATACATATAAATGAAAATTATAAAATTATAAAGAAATATTTTAACTTATTAACCATAGGTATAATGTACCCATGTAACATGTTATGTTGAAATAAAGTGGCAATGTTATTGTGACGTAATCGCGTGTCACTCTGGGAATGGAAGACCATGTTTTATTAGACCATGATAGCGGCAACAGAAATACATCGTCTGTGAAAATTTTAAGTGCCTAGCTATCACGGTTCATGAGATATAGCCTGGTGACAGACAGACGGACAGAGGAGTCTTAGTAAAATGAAATGAAAATGAAAATGAAATTTATTTCAGACACCAGGCGGCTTAGCACGGTCGCGTTTTTATCCCTTGTCACCATGCCTGTCACGTTCTAACAAGTATGTAAGTGCGAAACGGACGCGCATAGTGATAGTCGATAAAAATGGAACCGTGCTGAGCCCGCTGGTATCCATATTTTTGTCTACAGGACTATTAGTAAGTAACAAAGAAAAATAAAAATAAAACTATAAAAATAAACGTTAGTTAGTAGAACATATAATTCTCATTGGATCTAACATGCATTGACATCCAGTGAGTTATAAGAGGGCTATCGACCCTTTCCGCAATCACCTTCAGGAGTGTGTTGGTGCTGCCCCGCACGCGAGGCCACAGGGACGCCACCCTCTTACGCAGCACTGCGTGGAAGCCGTCTGTGCTCCACTCGGCGAACATTCCCGCCGCGGTGCATCGCCAGGGCAGCCCCAACAAACCCCTGAAGGCGTTGTTTTACTGGACACGCAGAGCACTAAAAGTTTTTTTGGTGTAGTTGCTCCACAGGTTGCACGTGTACAGGTTTTGGCAGTACGTTTTAAATAGTGTAATTTTGACCTCACGGGAACAGCAAAAAGGTCCCGTTTTTACCCTTTGGGTACGGAGCCCTAAAAAACGAACTATAGAAACAATGTTACCAGTTTCTCGAGCCGGGGGCAGCCCATGGACAAGTGCACTAGCGTGACGTCAGTGATGAGCACGCACTCCTCCAGGTCCATCCGCTCCAGCATGCGGCAACTCTGCAATACAATACTCTGCAATACAATGTTACCAGTTTCTCGAGCCGGGGGCAGCCCATGGACAAGTGCACTAGCGTGACGTCAGTGATGAGCACGCACTCCTCCAGGTCCATCCGCTCCAGCATGCGGCAACTCTGCAATACAATACTCTGCAATACAATGTTACCAGTTTCTCGAGCCGGGGGCAGCCCATGGACAAGTGCACTAGCGTGACGTCAGTGATGAGCACGCACTCCTCCAGGTCCATCCGCTCCAGCATGCGGCAACTCTGCAATACAATACTCTGCAATACAATGTTACCAGTTTCTCGAGCCGGGGGCAGCCCATGGACAAGTGCACTAGCGTGACGTCAGTGATGAGCACGCACTCCTCCAGGTCCATCCGCTCCAGCATGCGGCAACTCTGCAATACAATACTCTGCAATACAATGTTACCAGTTTCTCGAGCCGGGGGCAGCCCATGGACAAGTGCACTAGCGTGACGTCAGTGATGAGCACGCACTCCTCCAGGTCCATCCGCTCCAGCATGCGGCAACTCTGCAATACAATACTCTGCAATACAATGTTACCAGTTTCTCGAGCCGGGGGCAGCCCATGGACAAGTGCACTAGCGTGACGTCAGTGATGAGCACGCACTCCTCCAGGTCCATCCGCTCCAGCATGCGGCAACTCTGCAATACAATACTCTGCAATACAATGTTACCAGTTTCTCGAGCCGGGGGCAGCCCATGGACAAGTGCACTAGCGTGACGTCAGTGATGAGCACGCACTCCTCCAGGTCCATCCGCTCCAGCAGCCGGCAACTCTGCAATACACGAAAACGTTAACCCCTTACTTCATGTCGTAAACTTTTTTGTTTAAAATTGAACTTTAATACCTAATAATAGAGTTGAATATTATAACTGCCATATATGGCTGCGTATGCGGTATAGGGTTAAATTAACCTTTAAATATACGATGTAGTCTACACACAGACAAAACATCCTCTAGACTGAGCATAGTCGCGCTACCCCCTCTGCCACACATACGGTAAATTTACTCCATGTTCGAGTCGAAACTGTCTTTGTGTGACGTCCGTGAACTCGTTCGTCGTTTGAACGGACCAATCACGGCACGGGATCTCGCTAACCTCGTCCCGCGCACCCCCGCATTTTTGGCAGCAACGGTTGCATGAAATAATTGCTCTAAACTCCGTCTAGAGGATTCTTAGTCTATGAGTCTACATCATTATGCATTTAAGGGTTAAGAGGAATATTTTAAAATTTTAAAGTCAAACCAAGTTAATTCAAGGCTTGGCAAGCGTGACGGTTCCACACTTTGTCTTTGGACAGTATGTGCAGAGTTAGCTTAGATAGATTCTACTAGTAAATAAATAAATAAAAAGATATTTATATTATTTAGGTATTTACCAACACAAAAAACAATGAATGTGGTTGGCCGGTGGAAGTTTTTAGCAGATGGCGCCATCATAGCTTGCCCCGTCAATCCCTAGAATTGTGTCAAATTTTTGTTTTTTTAATACCCTGGATGCCAGCTCTTTAAGCCAAATCTCATAGAAAAAGGGGCAAGCTATGATGGCGCCATCTAGGCAAACCTTTGACAGTTGCCAACCCCATTGGAATGACTATCAAAAATCAGGTAGAATTTACAAATATTTGTGCAGTAAAATGGATGAGATTGAGCGAGACCGCTGATTTTCAGTCCCCGACCAAAAAAAATTAAGTATTTTAATGTTACACAGGCAATATATGTAATATAGGTAATTTAAAAAATTACATACTTACCCCCTTATTCATAAACGCGCTACAAACCTCAATTAGCTAATAATCGTTTGTCCTTATCTGTCATTTTGACTTATGTATTTGTAAGAACGGGATAAATAGTAGATTGTACAACAAGGGCATAAAGTGACCCATTTTTACCCGAGGCAATTTTTTGGTCTGAGCGAAGCGTAGACCAAAATAGTAGACGAGGGTAAAAATGGACATTTATGCCCTTGTTGTACACTCTGCTTTTCACTTCGATTGCGAGGAAAATATACAAAAAATCAAATATTTTAGGTTATTTTAACGTATTTATTCAAGACTAAAGAAAACTGTTCTTGGGCCGGTCGGAGGCGCGGGGCACGCCGGTCGGGGGCGCGCCGGCAGGGCTGGCAGAATTTGGACTTTATTGCTAAGTCAATAAGGGTCGTATTAGATGATTTTACTTTATGCTCTAGAGCATAAAATGCGATTTTATGTCGTCTACGCACGACATAAAGGTGCACTTTTTGAGCATGAGAAGTGAAAAGTTGATTTAGGCAGACTGGATAGTAGACTAGTCAGCACTACCCACTACCCACCCTGGCTAGAGCTTGGAAGCCGGCGTCCGTGAGCTGCGTGCACTGCGCCAGCTCCAGCGTCACCAGCTCCGGGCAGCGCGCCGCCAGCGCCGCCAGCGCCGCGTCGGTGAGGCGCGAGCACCCCGACACGCAGAGGAGCAGGCAGACTGGATAGTAGACTAGTCAGCACTACCCACCCTGGCTAGAGCTTGGAAGCCGGCGTCCGTGAGCTGCGTGCACTGCGCCAGCTCCAGCGTCACCAGCTCCGGGCAGCGCGCCGCCAGCGCCGCCAGCGCCGCGTCGGTGAGGCGCGAGCACCCCGACACGCAGAGGAGCAGGCAGACTGGATAGTAGACTAGTCAGCACTACCCACTACCCACCCTGGCTAGAGCTTGGAAGCCGGCGTCCGTGAGCTGCGTGCACTGCGCCAGCTCCAGCGTCACCAGCTCCGGGCAGCGCGCCGCCAGCGCCGCCAGCGCCGCGTCGGTGAGGCGCGAGCACCCCGACACGCAGAGGAGCAGGCAGACTGGATAGTAGACTAGTCAGCACTACCCACCCTGGCTAGAGCTTGGAAGCCGGCGTCCGTGAGCTGCGTGCACTGCGCCAGCTCCAGCGTCACCAGCTCCGGGCAGCGCGCCGCCAGCGCCGCCAGCGCCGCGTCGGTGAGGCGCGAGCACCCCGACACGCAGAGGAGCAGGCAGACTGGATAGTAGACTAGTCAGCACTACCCACTACCCACCCTGGCTAGAGCTTGGAAGCCGGCGTCCGTGAGCTGCGTGCACTGCGCCAGCTCCAGCGTCACCAGCTCCGGGCAGCGCGCCGCCAGCGCCGCCAGCGCCGCGTCGGTGAGGCGCGAGCACCCCGACACGCAGAGGAGCAGGCAGACTGGATAGTAGACTAGTCAGCACTACCCACCCTGGCTAGAGCTTGGAAGCCGGCGTCCGTGAGCTGCGTGCACTGCGCCAGCTCCAGCGTCACCAGCTCCGGGCAGCGCGCCGCCAGCGCCGCCAGCGCCGCGTCGGTGAGGCGCGAGCACCCCGACACGCAGAGGAGCCGCATGCCGCCGTTCAACTTGGATATGGACTCGTCTGTTAAGCTCTGAAAGAGATGAAACATAGGAAATAACAATGTTTTCTGTTTATAGTCTTAAACATGAAAATTAATACATAAATAAGGGTGGTATTCCACCTGTCCAATGTGTATTTTGTCTCAGATTTTGCTGAATAAGAGAGTGAGACGCAATGACATTGGACCAAGATATTGGACAGATGGAATACCACCCTAATACACCGAATACACAATATAATTTAATCGTGAAAATGAAACGTGCATATCAGTTTACAAAATGCATAAAATCTTGCAAATTAAACTAAACATATTTCTGAAGTTTCTCTATCACAAGTGGGCGTGGTTCCTGCAGGATGGCCGTGTCGGAATTCAGAAAATCATTACAGAATAAAGTTGGCGCTGTGTTAATCAATTGACGCATATAAAAGTATTTAAAAATAATATAATTAAATCCGTCTAAGCTAACTCTGCACCGACAAAACAGCGTGTACAAAGCATACTTTTAAACGTCATATTTTTATAGAAATTTAACATTTATGGTGACATTGTTATTCCAAAATCCGTGCAGAATTAACTTAGTCCGACTATAAGTTTATTTATTTTATACATTTCTTTGTCTACAAGTGACAGCGATCATTATTTCAGAAGGCACTTACTTCGCAGCCCTGTACGTTGAGCACCTCCAGGTCTGGACAGTATGTGGCTAGGCACGACACAGCTCTGTCATTCACTGTCATCATAGCCGGGTAACTGTCATCATAGCACACTTAGAAGGCACTTACTTCGCAGCCCTGTACATTGAGCACCTCCAGGTCTGGACAGTATGTGGCTAGGCACGACACAGCTCTGTCATTCACTGTCATCATAGCCGGGTAACTGTCATCATAGCACACTTAGAAGGCACTTACTTCGCAGCCCTGTACATTGAGCACCTCCAGGTCCGGACAGTATGTGGCCAGGCACGACACAGCTCTGTCGTTCACTGTCATCATAGCCGGGTAACTGTCATCATAGCACACTTAGAAGGCACTTACTTCGCAGCCCTGTACATTGAGCACCTCCAGGTCTGGACAGTATGTGGCTAGGCACGACACAGCTCTGTCGTTCACTGTCATCATAGCCGGGTAACTGTCATCATAGCACACTTAGAAGGCACTTACTTCGCAGCCCTGTACATTGAGCACCTCCAGGTCTGGACAGTATGTGGCTAGGCACGACACTGCTCTGTCGTTCACTGTCATCATAGCCGGGTAACTGTCATCATAGCAAACTTAGAAGGCACTTACTTCGCAGCCCTGTACATTGAGCACCTCCAGGTCCGGACAGTATATGGCCAGGCACGACACAGCTCTGTCGTTCACATTCTTGCAGCCTGACAAACAAAAACTCAATATTAGGCAAGCCAGTGGGATCCGAATAGGGAATATTACGCGCAACTCTGCGTAGGGGGCGCTACTACCACAATCAGTCACAATCTAAGGGTCTACCGCAAATTAGAGTCAAAATTCTGTTGTCTAACCTCTCTATCACTCTTGCATATTCGATATATAAAGAGGCAGATAGCCGAGATTCGATTTTCGCGTTTCCCGGTAGGCCCTTTGTAAACAAACCGCCTTGATGTATCAATATCAATGTATCGTCTTGGGTCGTCCCATTCGTTTTTCGTCAAGTTCTTAAATTAGTCCTATTCTGCTTTCGTCACTCGTTCTATATTGAAAGCCACCGACGATTATTACGAATGTAGAATGAGTGACGACAGCAGAATAGGACTAATTTAAGAACATGACGAAAAACGAATGGGACGACCCAAGACGATACCATATCAATGTCATATTTTACTGTCTAAGGCCCACTTGCACCATCCCACTAACCCGGGGTTAACCGGTTAAACCTGGGGTTACCATGGTTACCAGTACAATTTGACATTGGGTTAACGGTTTAACAGGTTAACCCCGGGTTAGTGGGATGTTGCAAGTGGCGCTAAGTCTGTGTAAGTCTTGTGCAGTTTTGTAAAACTCTGTGACAATCTTACTGTATTAGATAGAATTAATAGATAGAATACTCTTTATTGGCACACCTCAGTAAAAAGATACAAAAGAAAAGTACAACAGGCGGTCTTATCGCTAAAGAGCGATCTCTTCCAGACAACCTATATATATTCTGTGTTCTTGTGCGGTGTCGGCATTTACGCAAACATCAAAGGCGTCGATCCACTGTTACTTTTTACACTGTGGTTATGCCGCTGATACTTACCTCTGCATATGAAGCTCTTTAGTTTAGGACAGCCACGAGCTAACGCCTCCACACCGTTCTCCGTGATGGACTGGCACCACGACACGTTCACGTGCGTCAGGAGCTAATACAAAAAATATCCTCAATGTAACATGGGTCGCCATAGAGGTACCGTCAACCGGGGTGAATAGGGATGGCTGGGGTGAATAGGCACAAAATTTAAACTGTGATTTATCTGACAATTTCTTTAAAAATACTTACACAAATCGTATCATTCGATTGAAAATTATAATAGTAGATTTTGTATGATACAATTTATGTGGATATTTTAGAAGAAATTGTCAGATAACTGTTTACTTACTAGCTTCTTTTTCCTTATTGTGTCTAGTCTTAGAGTATTTAGTAACAGGAGACGCCTTGCTGTAATTTTCTGTACAAAACAGCCTGCCGATTTTTGCGGAGGAGGGGCACGTCAAATGTATGGCTATTTGTACATGATTTTTTCTACGTTCTACCTAACGTACAAATAGCCATGTCAGATAAACGCCAAGCCGGGTTGGTGGTAACTAGTGGGAATTTTTTTTCCCAGTAGTTACCAGTGGTAAAAGGTGGGAAAAAAAATCCCAGTAGTTACCACTGGTAAGAACTTGGTGGTAACTAGTGGGAATAACCCTAGGAAATAAAACCATTTGCTTTTGATTGCTGAAACTAAAAGCAATCGCTGCTTTGTCGACGAAATTATAGTGGACGGAATAGTCCCTATGACGGAATTAGCCACATTGACCTTATTATGTTTTGTGATATAAATAAATTAAATAAAAAAGGTAAATCACATTTTAAATTTTGTCCCTATTCACCCCAGCCATCCCTATTCACCCCGGTTGACGGTATATCAAAATGTTATAGGCAACTCACCGGACATCCGTCCGACAGCGCTTTCAGTGATATGTCCGAGATACTGGGGCAAGAGTCCAGATTTATCCTGTAACACACACAAAATATTCATAAAAATCAGGTATTTTATCATTTCGTTCCCAGGCCGGACGACCCAATAGTCGGGATCGTGGTACTACTGCTTTATATGACGAAATTGTTGAGGCCTGGCGCGGACGTCTTATTTGGCTGAGTGGCAATGAATGTGTTAAGGATACTGACCTCTGTAGCTTGCTGCATCGCCTGCCGAGTGCCTGGCATGTTTGATCGGTGAGCTTCTTGCATTTGTTCAGGTTCAAATCTTCGATGTTTGGGCATGACTGAGAGAAACATATTAAATATTAACAACAATTTCAAATTATTCATTAATTAAGATCAGTTTTTTAATAGAAAAAACCAAGCTGTTACAAAATTAATATATCCGATAATCTTAGTGTACCTGTGCGAGGGTCTTCATAGAACCATCAGCTATGCTCTCGCACCCTCGGAGGGAGAGCTGACGGAGGAACCCGCCGCAGCGCTGCGATATGTTCTCTATAACGGGACCCTGAAATCGATCAATAATGGTGAATTGGTGAAAGTGGTATCCAGACGGGCCTGATCAAATCGGTCGATTTGATCAGGAAAATTATTGGCGCCAATCTCATCTAGCGTCCACACGTACACAATTTAATCACCAATAGAACCATAAACAAACGCACGTACAGATCCTAGCATTCCATAGATACTAGCTTCGAAAAATTGGCATTTTTGTGTCCGCACCTCCTGATTCGATCGGGCAATTTAATCCGATTGGCGAAAAATTGACTAATCTGGATACACCTTTAGTGGTAACTAATTGGAAATATTTCTCCTATTTGTTACC
This sequence comes from Cydia splendana, assembly GCF_910591565.1. Classification (NCBI taxonomy): domain Eukaryota; kingdom Metazoa; phylum Arthropoda; class Insecta; order Lepidoptera; family Tortricidae; genus Cydia; species Cydia splendana. Next base: position 1,339,038 of record NC_085984.1, read on the forward strand.
AATGTTAACCAACAGCATTTGAAAAAATTTTGGTTATTAGAAGTTCTCAAAAGCGGGCGTGGACGCTAATGGCTTATATTAACTCTGCAACGACTAACTTGACAGAGTGTGGAAGTACTAACATAAACAATTAAACATAGAATTCCTATGCAAAATACGATGCTTACGCTGTCACACTTTGTCGTTATAAAAATATTGTCGATATACAAAAAGCTTAGATAGAATATGGAACTAACAGAATATGGCCCGACCAACCTGAAATAAAAACTTTCAATTTCAATAGGGAGTATTACTGCAATGTTCTGCCGCCAGAGTGCAGCACTAATTTGTTTAGTAAATCATAGAGCAACTTATACATACTAGGCCTAAACAGTTTTATGACAAGTTTTCACTATGACATTGATGCATCAAGGCGGTTTGTTTACAGGTGGCCTACCGCGAAGCGCGAAAATCGAAATTTCTGTATCTACCTCTATATAGATCGAATAAGCAAAAGTGATAGAGAGGTAGAAACCGAACTTTCGATTGTCATGTTTCACGGTAGGCCATGTGATTGACCTAGTGACGCCCTCTCAGAGTTTTGCGTAATATTCCCTATTAGACGGACTCTAACTTACATAATCTATACATAATATAAATAATATTAATTTGCTTACCTCGACGTCTCTCTGGAACTCGAAGAGGTCTATCCGCTGCCAGTTGGAGCCGTCGAGAGCCAGAATATTCCATAGTTTCGAAACCTAGAACAAACAAACAAATGTCTGAAATCGCAGGGTTTAAAGAGAAATTTCCTTCCGCGGACGCTCCAGTTGTGGGATGAGCTCCCTGCCGAGATTTTCCCGAGGGTCTACAGTATGGGGTTCTTCAAAAAAAGGAGTGTACAGGTTTTTTAAACGTTCGGCATCGCGCAGCTGTTACAGCTCTGGGGTTACAGGCGTGGGTACGGTACAGGTGACCGCTTACCATCAGGCGGGCCGTAATATAACAGTAACTTCCAAGATCCACTTCGGGTCGTTGCGCCACAGCAGTAAATAAGATAATTTGAGTCCTTAGGACTTTGGATAGTTTTTATCACGGAAATCATTATTCTACGCCAGTTGCAGACAGAGGCTATTAAGTTTAGTACGTAGGTTGCCCTGAAAGTTTCGGGAATTGGAAAAAATACGCGTTTAAATGAAATAAAAGTACTTTTATTGTTTTTCAAAGTATTCTCCTTTGTGTTTAATGCACTTTTTCATTCTCTGAAACCAGTTTTCAAAACAGTTATTGAACTCTGAACTGGGGGTTGACGAAATGGCCATTTTATAAGCGTGGACTGCTTCTTCCGCGGTCTGAAAACGCTGACCACGCAACCGATTCTTTATTTTCGGGAAAGTAAAAAAATCGTTGGGACTTAGGTCGGGGCTGTACGGAGGATGGTCCAGTAATTCGACTTTTTCGCCCTTCAGATAGTCGTTTGTTTTCTGAGCAGTATGAGGGCTGGCATTATCATGGTGTAGTATAATACGGCGGTTAGGGTTATTTTTTCGCAGTTCAGCAAAAACAATCGGTAAACAAACGCCTATATACCAATCGGCATTGACAGTTCTTCGATCTTCAAGAGCAATAGTCGCCACGTGACCCGATTTGGAGACAAACGTGGCTACCATTTTTTTGATCGTGCTGCGAGAACGAACAACTTTTGTTGGCTTCGGCTCGTCTTCGTAAACCCATACTCGAGATTGGTTTTTGGATTCAGGCTCATATGCGTAAATCCATGACTCGTCACCTGACACAATACTAAAAACGGCAGTTGAGCTTCCTCCATTAAATCTTTTTAGGGTTTTGTGGCACCAATTGACACGGACCGTTTTCTGGTCGTCAGATAACAAGTGAGGAATCCACCGGGAAAACAACTTCCGCACGCCCAACTCTTGCTGTAAAATAACTTGTACCTGACTCATTCCAATGCCTAAAGTCTCCTGAATTTCCCGATATGTAACATGCCTATCTTCTTTTATCAGTTGGCGAACAACATCGATGTTTTGATCGGTAACGGCAGTTTTCGGTCGACCCTCACGTACGTCATCCGCAAGAGACACACGGCCACGTTGAAATTCCGAATACCACCTGTATATTGTCGTCTTCGAAGGTGCTTCACTACTAAAAGCAATAGTCAATCGGTCTCCACATTGTTGTTGTGTTAATCCACTTTTAAAGTCATAATAAATCATTGCTCTAAAACTTTCGCGGGACAGCTCCATTTTCACCAGCGACTCAACGACTTTAAAAAACAATTGAAAATAGAACATTGTTTTTTTTTTTCTAAGTGGCCAGTGTTTTCGAATAATGAGACTATGCTTGTAACAAAGAGGTATAACACATGTCAAATATACGTTCCTAAGTATGCAATTCCCGAAACTTTCAGGGCAACCTACGTATAATTAAAGCACATACGCTCTTCTCACAGTGGCGCAGAATAGGAAAGAGCGGCGTTCTCTTGACATAGGCCAAGAAGATTTTTGGGTTACAGTCAGTAAAGTAACTAAGGTAGTAGTTTCCAGGTACAACAGGATCTGTAGCAGCAGCTCCTTCGGCAGCTTCTTGTTGATGTGGTTCTCATCCTCACCAGAGAACCGACCGATCTAGCAAACAAACAGTCAAAGCTAGTATAAATGTAGTACAGACCTGGGCGCAGCGGCAGAGCGACACGACGTCCAGGTACGACAGGATCCGCAGCAGCAGCTCCTTCGGCAGCTTCTTGTTGATGTGGTTCTCATCCTCGCCCGAGAACCGACCGATCTAGCAAACAAACAGTCAAAGCTAGTATAAAACGTAGTACAGTACCTGGGCGCAGCGGCAGAGCGACACGACGTCCAGGTACGACAGGATCCGCAGCAGCAGCTCCTTCGGCAGCTTCTTGTTGATGTGGTTCTCATCCTTGCCAGAGAACCGACCGATCTAGCAAACAAACAGTCAAAGCTAGTATAAATGTAGTACAGTACCTGGGCGCAGCGGCAGAGCGACACGACGTCCAGGTACGACAGGATCCGCAGCAGCAGCTCCTTCGGCAGCTTCTTGTTGATGTGGTTCTCATCCTTGCCAGAGAACCGACCGATCTAGCAAACAAACAGTCAAAGCTAGTATAAATGTAGTACAGTACCTGGGCGCAGCGGCAGAGCGACACGACGTCCAGGTACGACAGGATCCGCAGTAGCAGCTCCTTCGGCAGCTTCTTGTTGATGTGGTTCTCATCCTCGCCCGAGAACCGACCGATCTAGCAAACAAACAGTCAAAGTGAGAGCCCAGCAACGTGCACACTAGCGCCACAGCTAAATACCGTGATTATTTAAATTTAACGAAATATATTGAAAAAAGGGGCCGCTACGTACTGTATTGTGTATTTAAGTACCTATTGAATACATCAAACTAGTTTTTATGTTGCTGGATTCGTCAATCTATGCGTCCTAAGTTAAATCGGCCGTTTTTGTTTTGAGTTCCTAGATCGACGAAACCAGCAACATAAAAACTAGTTTGATGTATTCAAAAGGTACTTAAATAAACAATACAGTACGTAGCGGCCCCCTTTTTTCAATATCTTTCGTTAAATTTAAATAATCACGATTATTTAGCTGTGGCGCTAGTGTGCATGTTGATGGGCTCTTAACCTTTTGAACGCTTAACACATTCATTGCCACCCAGCCAAACAAGACGTCCGCGCCAGGCCACAACAATTCCGTCATATAAAGCAGTAGTACCACGATCCCGACTATCGGGTCGTCCGGCCTGGGAACGAAATCATAAAATACCCGATAGTCGGGTTTTCGGCACTGAATGTGTTAATGTCATAAAACTCATAAACAAAACCGTCACTGACATGTCTAGGTCCTGGGCGCAAGCTAGGTCGTGTCGATTTGAAACACTCCCTTCGGTCGTGTTTTAAAATTCGCCACTCGTTGCCAATTTCCTATTTTTGAAGTGAAAACTTCTTTAGCGGCACTGAGCACTTTTTGAGGTGGGGAAAAAATGATAAACTCGAGACAGCGTAACGCGTAACGCGCTGACGTCATGTGTGTCGGACAATGTTATTCACCAAAGAACTTTAGTCATAACGTATCATAATCAGGTCAATTATTTAAAACTGGACTTTTATATTAAGCAATAAAGCTCAATGTTCTAATCTTGTACGGGCTGAAATACGAGGATCTCACAGTTACATAACTTTATATCACTCCAATATAATTCATTAAAGCTACATCTTGATGAAATTGCTAATAAAAGTGAACTCTAGTACTGGTGAATAAAACTCAAAATATCATGACCAAATATATTTTTCTCAAAAATGGACGGCAAAGTCGACTTTGCCGTTTAAAAAATAGGTTGCGAAGCGCGTAGTTTATGGTCAGTCAAAAATTAAAAAGTTAAAAACATTGCAGTCTCGATTTTGGGACTGCAATGTTGCATACAAATTCCATTATTTATCGAGTTCCAAACTTTTTAAAAGTTGAAATGGCCATATCAAATGAAGGCACAGGCCCATTAAACAGCCAAACAGATGATTAGTACCGCGACTATTTAGCTGTCTCAAATAGGTTGGCGTATTTTCGGCAGAAAAATACACTTCTATTTTTTTATTAAAAAAATAAATGGGCGGCAAAGCTAATTTTTTCAATTGTTTCTACTTTTTTCTGTGAAAATATATACGTAAGAAAGTTGCTTTTGTAAAATATTTCTATGATATTTATATTTCTTGCACCATTTTTGAGAAAAGCACTATATATGACTCGGCTGGAAGGCTACTTGCTGGCTTCGGATTCAATTAAACGGACTCCCAAGGTCGTCCGTTTAAAACGAATCCTCAGCCTGCAAGTAGCTACTTCCGAGCCTCGACAATAATGTACTATAGATGCGAGGTCTGCAAGGTAACTTTACAATTTCTATTCGAATTTTAAACAATTAACGCTACAAATTTAAGCTCACTGGCCAGCAATTTCGGAACTAAAGTTGTTCAATAGAAAGGTCAATTATACATAGTGCTGCAGACATTTTGGACTAGTCATTGAGTTTTCACTTCTGTCGGCACTCCCGGAGTGCAACCCGTTGTTTTTTTTATTATGCTCACTTGTATCGTAAATAACTATTATTTCTTTTTAATGACGCCATCAACAACAGTCTTATCATAGACATTTAAAACTGCACGAAGGTAAATAAATAAGTATGATAAGGAATATTAATTGGTTTCATTACGCAGACACTTATCAGTCACACATTCTATGTGATACGATAGCTTATCAGATATGTTTACAAACAAAGACACTATGTTGATGTCTAAGAAAGATTTTACGTGGTCAAATTCTCGTTATTTTTTCGCAAACATTTAAACTTATTTATTGTAGACCCAGCCCAAGGCCACAGAATAAAATTAATAGTATACTACCTACAGAAAGGAACCCATTAACGTATATATCTATGGTTTGGCCTTACGGGCACTAAAAATGGTACTAGTTTAGCGGTGTGACTCACGAATTCCATCCAATCGTGCAGTCTAACGCAACTAGTTGCGACCAATAGCGCGCGTGATGCGAACTCATCAACCAATCGCGCGCGTGATGCGAACTCATCAACCAATCGCGTTGTACCGGTGTCACACCGCTGTACTGGCCCCTGTCATGCCTCATTATTATTGTCTGTAAAGCCAGTCCCTAGATATCTATGTCAATGAAGGAACCGAAGTTTGACAGTGATTCAGGGACAAACCATGCTGTCCCTTTCTAACTTTATTTTTATTTTTTTATAATCTGTTGTCTTATTCTTCTTCTTCCCAGACCTTATCCCATTTACATTTATTTTATTTATTTTTTTAATCTGTTGTGTTAATATTATCCTAATATTATCTCGGCTTGTAGGCACAAGTTTTCACAAATGTGACTGCTATCTGACCTTCCAACCCAGAGGGGAAACTAGGCCTTATTGAGACAGGATCAAAATTTCACAATGTTAAATAAGTGTAATGTTTGTTGTCATTTTAAAGAAATGGAGCTCATAATTATCAAATTAAAAGTAAGCATTTAATCACCTTGTTAAAAATATACAAACATGTTAATCTAGCATGTAAGTCTGATCATTGCAGTATGACTCATATAAAATTTTATACAATGTAAGTTATGTACAGTCAACGGTAAAAATATGGGTGTACAATACATCTCAAAAATATGTCCCATAACTCTTATGTCAGTGACTTAAGAACTATGGGACATATTTTAGAGTAAGTTGTCTACACCCATATTTTTACCGTTGACTGTAAGTAGTTTAAGCACCTTTATTAACTCAATAAATATCTTAACTCAATATTATCATTTATACTATCAAAAAATAAGTTGTTTATTTTAATTTTATTTAAACAAAAGTTCCCAAAACATGGCTGAATGCATAAATAATGTGGTTTTATAATAATTAATAAACTTTTTTTTAATGACTGTTCCTTTTTTTATTTTATTGCATGCACAAGCACCTGACGCGAGGGTCACACAAGGCCGTTAAATTTCGCGGTCTACCTACATAACGGTATCAGCGCGCGGGTTATTGTACGCGCAGGGGTCAATACACTTGCCTAACAAAGGAAAATTACTTAATCCAGCGACATCACCAGCCAAATCCGAAAAAAACCGGCACAACAACAACAGCCCTCGACTATTTGCATAATAAAAACGCACTTGAAAAAAACAAGATTAAAAAAAAGTTTAAAAATAGAACGCAACACGCATTGTTTATCATTTGCGATCTTTTGTCGCTTTTCTTCTAAACTTTGTAAATTCTGTTAATATTAATAATCATCGCGTGGGAGAACAAAGGAATAGGGCATGTACTTGCATATATGTACGGATATGTCAGCTGTTTCTAATCAAAACGAAAACACAAACATGTTAGCGATGTCGATCGATGGGTGCCTACCTCGAATTTACTCCTCCCTGAGTAACTCATGCTCGGGTACGGCGTAATCTTCGCCACTCTGCAAAATTTCACTGACTCGTTGGTCCTAAAATTTTCAATAGCCGCGGGCAAGAGCGCACCAAACAAATATGGACGACTTTGATTTGGCTTTTCCTAGTTTTTCACGACGTCCTTCGTTGAGAGCGCTGACGGTGCGTTCGGAAACTAAATTTGCTTGACAGCTGCATGACAGCTGATGTTCAAATGGCAGAATCGTTCTAGGATTGGCACTATACAGCGACAAATTACTAAAATTAGATAAAAAGATTAAAATTATCAATTTTTGTTAGATTTTTTTAATATTATACTGGAATATTGCCTTGGTCGAAATTCATGTAAAAACGGAATACTAGTTTTCGAACGTATTTGACAGTTCCTCGATGCGTTCAGCAGCGTTTGTTAGTAAACAAATTGGAAATGAAAATATTTATCTTTTTCGGTTTATTAATTTAGAAAATTGCGCAGTTTCGTTTAAACATGTTAAACTTTGTATTTCTGAGCGGTTCAAGTAATGTTATTGTAAATGCATTGTAACGTTTAATGCAATAAAGAATGATGTGCTACTTTTGCTTTTGTTTCTAAACGTATGAAGTCATTGTAAATTTTAAAGTTTTAAAAACCAAAAAAATTAATAACTCTATTACCCAATGCATTATCATTGGGTCTCCACGGTTCAAAACGAAGTAATTAAGTCCCACTCACGCTTGACTGCACATAGGTTAATAGGTTTTCCTGTCATCAATACCATCTATAGGTAAAGAACTATTGTGTATTTTTTCCAAAATTTTAGACGCAGTATAGCAACAGTCAGGGTTGGGCAGTATTTCAATTACATGTATTTGAAATACATTTTTGTATTTTGTATTTGTATTTCAAATACTACCTGGAAAAGTATTTTGTATTTGGTATTTCAAATACTGCACTCACATGTATTTTGTATTTCAAATACTTCAAGCATCAAAATACATTTCTACAAAATACATTTTATTAAATTCTATAATCCTAAAATGGAACGTTTATTTAAATATAATGTACGACTTGTACGAGGGCAAATACAATGCGCGAGCTATTCTGCGCGGAACTTTTCTTCAACAGCCAGGGTATAGGGTCATTGCAGTAGTTTCCGTCCATGCTCTAGTTTTAGACTACTTGACGGATTAGCAAATAATATATTTCATTTTTAATTTACTATTTGCGAAATATAATTTTGATATCATCATCATCATCATCATCAGCCTACTCTCGTCCACTGCTGGACATAGGCCTCTCCTATTGCACGCCATTGAGCACGATTTGCGGCAACTCTGAACCAGCTCTTGCCAGCCGCCTTGCGAAGGTCATCGCTCCATCTAGTCTGAGGGCGTCCTACGCTACGTTTGCCGATGCGCGGTCTCCACTCGAGAACTCGTCTACCCCAACGGTTATCGGTTCTACGGCTAATATGACCAGCCCACTGCCACTTCAGCTTGCTAATCCGCGGTGGGCTATGTCGACGACTTTAGTTCTCTGACGGATAACTTCATTTCGAATACGATCCCTCAGAGAGACTCCGAGCATAGCCCTTTCCATAGCTCGCTGAGCGACTTTGAATTTATGGACCAGTCCTGGTCTGGTCCATAATTTTGATATGTAGACAGATATATATATTGTTTCGACATTAAGGATTGAAATCAGTCCAAATTTGTGCAGCAATGTAGGTTTATATTCAAATTTCGTCAAGTGGACGAAAACTAGCGCAATGACCCTATAAGTTTTTAGGAAAGGATATTCGTTAAAAAAACTAAATGATTAAACAAAAAAATTGAAAGGTATTTTGTATTTGAAATACATTATTTTAAACACTGTAATTTGTATTTTGTATTTCAAATACCCATCACCAAAGTAATTTGTATTTGGTATTTCAAATACTTTTAAAAATGTATTTTGTAATTTGTATTTGAAATACGTGGAAGCCAGTATTTTGCCCAACCCTGGCAACAGTATAGTTTCGGAGATAAAGGGGGGGGGGGGTTGGACAGACAGACAGACGCACGAGTGATCCTATAAGGGTTCCGTTTTTTCCTTTTGAGGTAAAAAGGGCAGGATTAATAAATAAAACATCTGTTCAATTATTATTCATTATAATATTGTCATGATCATAAAATATTAATAAATTAATTAAACTGTAGATTTCATGTCACCATTAAAAACCAAACACTCTTTAAATTTTTTACATAATTATCAACATTACCTAACATTGGTAGCCATAAATAAAAATACTTCCATGCATTTAGCAACATTTTCTCTAGTTTGAAATAGATTAAAATTTTACTTTTCTTTAAAAGAAATTAATAAAACAAATTAAATTCTATGCATTATTATGAAATAATTAACAATGGATTTTGGAATGTATCAAAGCAAAATGATTTCAAAACTTCACTAAATTTTGAGTATTCCTGCATAAATAAACTAAGCTCTGTCTTAAACAAGAGGTTTTACAACAATACAATCCTTATAAATATGAACCTTATTTTCTATGTATCAAGGTTCACATTGTAATGACATTACTTGTACAATAAGTTCACCATAACTTATTTAATGATTTCCTGCTGATTTTATCATCTATTCGTGTGATGCTCTGCTTGTGATAATTCTGAAAAAAAAATCGACATTAATTACTTATACCAGACAGGTTATAAGTGCGCTGCCGGCGTTTAAGATGGGAGTACGCTCTTTTCTTCAAGTTTTTAAGGTCGTATCGGTCCGGAAATACCGCAGGCGACAGCTCATTTCACAGTTTAGCAAAATCACGAGCTCTTTCGATCGTTACAGGAGAAAAAATCTGACTTTTACTTTATAATTTACATTATTCTTTCACGCTATAGGTGACGTTATCTATGAAAAGGGACCTTATTGTCGATGGCGCTTACGCCATTATTAACGATGCTCCGATATCAATACAATGCCGCGCGACGCAGTGCGGCGTAAGCACCATCGACAATAAGGTCCCTTTTCATAGATAATGCCCCATATAGCCACTTACTCAGGTCCCCGGGGTTAGAGCACTTCTTCAGATGCTCGGTGATCAGCAGTTTGAGGGCAGCATTCTCCGCGACCAGCTTGTGGTTAGTTTCTTTCAGAAGGCGGTTTTCTTCAGCCTGCCAGTTCATTAGCACTTTCTGTTTTTGTCTGGAACATATTTTAACATAATTTCTAGACAAATAACTTTAACACATTCATGGCCACCCAGCCAAACAAGACGTCCCCACCAGGCCACAACAATTTCGTCATATAAAGCAGTAGTACCACGATCCCGACTATCGGGTCGTCCGGTCTGGGAACGAAATCATAAAATACCCGATAGTCGGGTTTTCGGCACTGAATGTGTTAAATGCCATTAGTATAAACGCAATACAGTAGAAACGACATTAGACTTGCTTAACGTCTATTAAGGGCCCCCCCACATCTGGCGTCTTGCGAGCGTCGGCGTCTCGTCGGCGTCTACAACTCTATGGCCCTGCTCGACGCAACGTCGACGCGACGTCGACGCAACTGCGCAGCGACGTCATTTTCCATAGCGCTGACCGACGCCGACGCTCGCAAGACGCCAGATGTGGGGGGGCCCTAAGGGTACCCGCATCATAATTATCACGTGATCTTGTGGCAGGGGAGGGGGGGTTTAAATAAATAGGCCAAATATGATCACATGATTTCTGGACGACCCCTAACATGCAATCATTGTATGGTCTTCTTCAGGAGTTCAATTTGACCAAATGGTGAAGACTTTTCAGAGAGCAAATGCATAAGTTACTTTAACCTTTCATGGTCAAAAATCAAACCTTGGTTGTGCTGTATAAAGCAGAAAATCGTTATTAAAAATGCAAAAAGATGACAAAAAATTCGGTAGGATCCTTAAAAGTCCGCTCTCATTTTAGAATGACTAGCTTAATTGCTCTGAAACTCTGTACTTACAGTAGGATAAGGTATATCTAGTCCTGTAATTATAGTTCGTTTTTTAAATTTTATATTAAAGGAAAAAATGGAAAAATTTACGCTTCCGGCAGGACTTAAACCCGCATCCTCCACAATCCGTGTGTTGCTTTTAACCAATTGAGCTACGGAAGCCTACCAGGACATCGCAAATCTTTCCATTCCTTTCTTTATGTAAACACGCCTTTGGGGTGGCGTATAGCGACATCTACCGAAAGACAATTACATCTTTTAACGATTTGCGATGTCCTGGTAGGCTTCCGTAGCTCAATTGGTTAAGAGCAACACACGGATTGTGGAGGATGCGGGTTCATGTCCTGCCGGAAGCGTAAATTTTTCCATTTTTTCCTTTAATATAAAATTTGGAATATCGCTCGCAGACGTATCTGCTTATTAAAAAATTGAGTTCGTTTTTTAGCATTAGAAAGAACTTGAAAGAAGGTAAGCGATCTTGACATGTCTTTTAATTGAAAAACGCTTTTTAAAAATGAGTAACTATTACTTATGAAAGCAGAAGAATATAAATGATCGTATTAGATTCATAATTGTTACATATTTGTCGTAACTTATTTTTAAAACGTGTTTTTCAATTAAAAGACACATCAAGATTGTTTACCTTATTTCTAATGCTAAAAATAACGAATTATAGCCTAATTAGTTTATGTAGCTTCAGATACCATAGTTAAAAAAAAAATACAGTGAATTACTTGTTTTTGCTCTATTTGATTTGTTTTGTAAACTGGAGCTATTTATACTAATTACAGGACTAGATATACCTCATATCATTGTATGTGCAAAGTTTAATTATAATCCAACACATAGTTTTAAAATGAGCATGTAACTCTGTTTATATGGGAAGGTGAAGTTCGGCCGAGCTTGCTGCGGACTCTTAACATACACAGACAAGAGGTTAATTTACTTTACCTGTATCTTCTAGAAGCAGCTGTTCTAGGTTCCAACAACTTCTTCTTCTCCGCTTCCTCTTTTCCATCCACCACACAATCCTTCTCCACTTTACTAATCCTTCTTTTCACTGTCTTCTTAAAACTACCACTCACTTTATTCATATTCAAAGGTACTATTGGTATTTTTTGTAAACTATTTGTTATTAATATTGTGTTTGGATTTACTATTGTTACTGGCACTAGAGTCCCAGGTAATGTAGATATTGGAAGTATATTTTGCAATACTGGTGTATCTATTTTAGTCTCACTAGATTTCTTCTCTGCTTTATCAGATAAAACTCTTTTTAGTCTCTCCTTAGTTTCATTCTGTATTTTATTCTTATCATCTTCAACAGGCTTCATTCTTACTTGTCTACCATCAGGCTTTTTAATTATAATTTCAAAATCGTCCAAGTCATTTTTATCTTTATTTAAAGCGTTTTGATAATTCCTTTTAAGCATTTTGATAATTTGCCTGTCTTCTTTATCATTATGTTCTTCTAAACTGTCAACAACAAAATCTAGCGATTTCTGACTCATTATAGGCGGAGCCTTTTCAGGTTTATCTGTTAACAAAACATCTTTAGTGACTTGTGCATCTTTTATGACTGAATCTGTGTATATTAAAGTTCTTGGTATATTTTTGGATTCGATGACGCCATCTTTTCTTATTTCTACATTGCTGTGTATTTTGATGACATTATTAGTGTATGAGACTGTTTCATTGATTTCTTTATGTGCATCTTCATGTCTTACTATGGCAACGTCGTCAGTGGTAGTTACCTTATCGACTATATCCTGTTTTCCGACGATCCTACTGATAGTGGTCACCTCATTGGTGAGTTTGGAAATTGTGGTTGTTTCGTATTCTTTAACGGCGCCTGATTCGTCACTGGATGATCTAGGAAAGACAAGATTTTGTTAAAGTTTTGAAACAAGATTTTATTTTAAGGCGTCAGAGCCTCTATCAAAATGGGATACTGATTTGGATTATTTTTTGGTCGAAAGTATGGAAGCTTATGGAAATGGTTTCATTGACATCATGTCAGGATCCGATTCGAGGAGGACGATTGGATCCTGGGAAAATCTACAGTGTGATACAGATAGATGTGCGTTCGAAAGTGCTTGTTGCTAGGCCTGCCGTAAAGTTGGGTTCCATTTGTCCTGGAGAGTAACTTTGGCCATTGGGATTAATGTGTTGCTGTTTTTATTTATTCACTGGAATACTGGCATACTGTCATCTAGTTGGTTGTATTATAATAGCTATCCATCAGTGTTATTTTTATTTGACTCTTCTATATGTGGTTTTAATGTGTCAAAATAATCCGGAGTACTTGAATAAAGAAAATTTTAAATATTGAATCTTATGGGAAAAAATACCGGCTTATAGTGATATTCCTCTGGTTATTAGTGGTGTAAAGAGCATCTCCGTCCAGGGGAAACATCTGGGGGGTGTGCAGGGTGTGCGGGGTGTGGAGGGTATCCACCTCTGAGCCTTCCAGAGATAACCTGCCAGCTCTGGAAACATAATAATTACAACATGGATATAACCAGACAACATAGATGATCATAGTTCATATTAGTACCTTATAAGTGTGTACTAAGGGCGTCCGCAAGCTGGCGGGAATGCACAGAGCGGGTTAACGAAAAATAGTATGAGCAACGCTAACTGGCCCCCTACAAAGGTGCGCCCGGTCCATGCACCCGCCCACTAGCGGACGTTCTACATTCGCAGCAGTAGTAGTCAAGTAAAACATTTTTAGTACCATCACGCTCCGCGTTGTTGCGCCATTTAGGGTCCTAGCTAAATTGGTTGTTCAATACTTATGCTACAGAATTTCCAATTTAGCAAGAACCCTAAATGGCATAATCCCGTGTGGTGACTGTATGGTAAATGCTAAAGTTTTAACATACTTAGTCTCCATGGCCTGCTTAAAGCCTTCATCAAACGGGTTGACATTCTGCAAGTCCTGGAACAGCCCCACCTCCTCGCAGTTGCGGATGAAGCGGGTTGGTGTGGGCGTCTGGTCCGCTGCAAGAAATTAGTACAAGAAGGTAGTACAGAGCTACCGTTTTAAACTAAAACCCTCAAAAGCGGGTTTTAATGGTAAGAAAATCTAGATTTTATTATCCAATTTACTAGCCCAGTAAGTGTTAATTAAGTTCAGTCAGTATAGCCCTCTTACTGACTACACTGCTACGCCCTGAACCAATTCACCGCACCATGTTACCTATTTCAAATAGCTTAGTTAGGTTAGGATGCCGAGATTAAATTTTAAATTTGCAAGTGCACCACGGACTGAAAAAGATTGGGAGCCCCTGTACTAGTCAACAATCTAATTTTATATAACTGCCAGATCAGATGGACAAATTATGGTGATTTTTGGCCTCGCGTCGCGCTCGCCGCCTCGGCCGAGGCACGTCTACACTGTGCGCGAGGAAATTGCCTCGCGCGTATGATCGCTCTGTGTGGACCCGTCTAATTTGTGGTAATTGAAAGTATAAATGTAATGGTGCGTGTAACGGAACGTTACACTACCACCTTTCCTATTGCTACTGGCATATCCAAATTCTAAATTCACTTCTAAATTCAAATCCTTCTTCAAATTCCATTCCATGATTTTTATTTTCAGTTCAATCCAATACTTCGATCAATAATCATCATAATTGTATTCTAACCGACTGTACTTTTTAAGTTTCTAAATACGACCTAAAGCCTTAAATTGTGATATTTTATTAAGTGAAATACATAAGTGCTGTGCGGTACTATAGTGCTCGTCTAGTGGCCCCAAACCTTCCAGATATCTACATCATCATCAAGGCACATATTGCAAGTTATAGTAACTTTTAACCTTCTATGTAAATTACGAGAGTGTTTTTATACATAGTTAACACGTAACCTGTATTGTTACAGGTGCCTTTTTATTTAAACAAATAAATACCATCGTCGTCCTGAATCCTGCCTTTTCATTCCCATAATCCCGTGAGGCTCCTCTAGCTGCCCCTCACAATAAATACTACCAATGTGTATAATAATTTTAAAGGCAGTATGTTTAAAGTTGTAAGCCAAAAATTGCCAATCAAATAAAAGAAAACATACCTACGAACGCTGCTTTCTGCTCCATACCCAGTTGAAGAACCATATCGTGCTTTTTCGTATGCACGTGCAGATGATCCTCGTTAGTGAACGTCATACCGCACCCCTGCATCACGCAAGCAAACGGCTTCTCCGGTTCCACCATTGTTTGGACCGCACAATTTAAAAAAACAATACCAGGAAATCAATGTGAGTTTCCTTTGCTCAGCTAGCGCTATTTCGAATTCATATTGTACAAATAAGGTTCGAATTTGGGGTTTTTATGTGACTAATCATTGTAACTATTTAATATTTGATTTGATAAGGTAATAAATAATATATTGTTTGCGATAACAAGTTCTACAAATCCCCAATTCCCCAGTGAGTTGTGGAGTGGATTTGACGTTTTGATTTGACAGTTGACGTTTGTCAAGTTTGTTCGAGATGTTGTTAAAAACATTGGAATAACTTTGATCCGTAATAAATGGTAAAAAAATATGAAGGGTTCCGTGAAAGAAATTATTTTATTGAATTAAATACATCTATTCATAATGAAAATTACAGTTTGTTTCATTATATAATAAGGATAGCAGTCATAGCAAAAAAACTTTACACGCTTTAAATATTATTGTGCTCTTATATTTTTAGTGCTAAATCATCTATTCTTATACCGTTTCAAACATAAAAACCCTATGGTATTTGAATAATCCAAAATATTTTAATTTCCAGAAAAATACGAAAACTATAGTAGTTTACTTGTCAGCTCTATTACATTATTCAACATGGGACAGCGGACAAGGAAACATTATTCTAATTGCATTATTTTTTTCAACAAACCTAAGATAGTTTATTAAACAAAGTTTGAAAAAACAACGAGTATGAAAACATTACTCAAGATCAAGCAAAACAAATAAAAGTATTTTATCTTATTACTAGTACCTAAAGCTATTGCAACTGATTTTTCAACATGAAGTGTGAGGAATTTAATAAGATAAAATTGTTGATAGGCATGATTATTTTTTAAACTAAGAATAATTGAAAAATAATTTGGGATGGCCGTGGCTTTTGGAGCCAGTTGCGAAGTAGGACGTGTATTTTTCCGGGACAAAGCCGTGAACTTTAGCTCGATGAATGGAATGGTTAGGGTATACATCAGCTTCTTGGTTTCTCTTAGAGATCATATGAGCCGGAGATCTCTTTTTGCGAGGTGATTCTTGCATTTGCTGAGTCGGGAATGGGTCTACATAGCGCCTTCCGTTAATATCAGTTCCCTCCGCTGTTGGCAATAGCTCCTATTAATGAACTGTACAGTAAAGTAAGTAAATTGGACAAAATGCATAAAAGATTATTCCAATAATAATGAGTTTATTGATGTTCGATTAAAATAATGCTAAATGATTGCTACAAATTAAAATATTTTAACAATACATATAAATTTTTAAATTGGATAAAATATGTTTAAGAGAATTTTGGCTTTCCAAGGATTACCGACGACGATTTAGCCTTACCCGCACCTCTGCTGTTGAACATTCCAGGGGCCGTTTGACCTTGTTGGTCGGTGGTGACGGGCTGCGGGATGCCTGCCATGCCGACCACGGCAGGGTTCGGCTCATTCTGCTGACCCTTCCAAGGCCTGGGATAAAACGAATGGGTTTAACGGTTTACTTATACGAAACTTTGATAGTCAATTGCAAAAATATTTGGTAGCTGATAGCTTCAATAGGCGCGTTGCTTCATGTAACCTTAGGTCAAATTCTTTTGATTCTTAATGCCAGCCAGTTACTGCATAAAAAAACAAATGCATTCTTACTTATCAGGGAACAGCTCTCCAGGTTGTCCTCTAGTTTGAACGATTCTATCCCCGTTCACTTCGACAACGCATCTCAGACGAGCGCAGCAGGTTGGGAATTCTACAAAAAAAAATAGGGTGTATGTAGGGTTGTTAAAATTTGATGTATTGAAGAAACTAAAACCAGGAAGTCTTTTTTCCTTTGGTTTCCAAGAGCTTAAATAAATCAATTTTTTGTGTGATACAGTTCACTCACCCACGTTCTCATCTTCAATATATTCGTGGCATTCCAAAGCATTTTCAGGGATTTTCGGTTTTCGACAACTAAAAATATAATGATGCCAGTTACACCTTAATATGACTAAACTATAAGTTATTGCATTATTTCTAAACATAAGCGCCGCGCAGTTCCTACAAAGATATTGCGGTCGCTTGTCTTACCCAACCGCAGCTATGAAGTATTTTCCGTCTCTGATTTCACATCTATACCGGTGGCAAGTGTAATGATCCGACCACTCCTGCCAAGGTTGATATCCTTTTCTTGAATACTTATCTACACAAGCTTGATCTAAAATATAAATAAAAAGATAAATTAGAATCTTTTATCCAGGGAAGGCAATAATTTAAAAATTATACACTTACAACTGACATCCTCAGCTAAAACGGAAGGTAAAACCATATATGCCATCATTAATACTCCGCTAAAATGCATTTTAGCCGCTGCAATAAAATGAGGCAGTTAAAATAAATTAAAAACCCTGTCTTTGCAGTTATCGATGAATGCACCAACCGTTTCTGATCTTATTTCATTTTTCGCAGAGTATTAATACTCTTTCCTCGAATCAATATTTATAAAACAAACGGAAATCCCACGATCGTTACTTGGCTGGACGAATTTGTTTGCTGTTATGAGAAGAACGGATAATTTCCGCGAAAAAAATCCACAAACTCATGCTCATCGTGAATTCAAATCGAAAATCCTTAAAACAGTCGATCGTTGTTTTTGCCAAATCATGTTATATGCTCCAAAATATGTAGGGATTTGATTGTTTGATTTGATTGTTATTATAGTCGATTATTAAAATAAAAGGAGAGCCAAACACGTTTTAGAGGTAATACCTACAGCAAGATGTTTTATAAACGAAATATATTTATTTTCAACACACAGCGTAGACAAAAAAAGCTATTATTAGGTAAGTACCAATCTATAAAAATTGCTATTTTAAAGCTATTTCGATTTTACTGTGTAGTACCTAGATGTAGAGTTCAGGAACAAATGTGAGGCAATTTGAAAGTCCATTATACAAGTCATTTGCGAGTACTTGATTCGATACTGGTACCCATTGTTTCAAACATCATTGATCCATTCTAAGAATAGGTTACAATTCATAAATCAATCGAGTTGATGCAGAAGTCAGTGCTTTCATTTGCCAGGCGAACGTAGTGTAGCGTCATAATTTCATAGAAATTTGACGATTAAATTAACACTTGCACTACGTGTGCTACCAAAATCGTTGCAGACTTATCTCGGTCTGACTCTAACATGATTTAATAGGTCTTTACGTCTAATTTTTCTAGTGAAAAAATCCATGGCACCTGTGTAGAAGAATCCATATTACCATTTAGCAATTCCATTATTTATAATATCCGTATTATATGTTTTGGTTTCTCAAGGTATTTTATTATTACATAATTCCAGTTAGAACATACGATACCCTAATTTTTTTATTTATTTTATTTTTTATTTTAGAAGTTTCCTTGCGTATAACCATATTTCAACGATTTTAGTTATACCTCAAATAACGCTGAGTTGTATCTATGTGTTTCATTATCTATGTTGCATCCCAAACGTCAAGTCAAGCCCAATACAAAGAGTAAAGTAAGTAATATAAGCCCAATACTGAATCAATTCAATTTGATATCGGAGATTATTTTATTTATTCTTATTTCTTTGTCCGTGTAAATAATATATTCGTGTGAAGTGGTTCAATTTAATCTCATAACGCAGATGAGGTAAGCGTTTATCAGTATATTACTTGTATTTCAGTAGGTATTAAAGCACGATTTGTAATAATTGTAATGTTAGGGACTAGGGTGTATTAAAAATATTAAAATCTGATTGATTTAGTTAACTTCCTGTGTCTATATTGATATTGTTCTCTTGAAATAATCCTACTGATACGATATACATGGATTTAAGACGTTTTATTTAAATTATTGAATATGTACCCCCTTTTATATGTTTCTCAATGTACCCTCAACTTTTGAATACAACCAGTAGTCAAGTAAAAAAAAACCGGACAAGTGCGAGTCGGACTCGCCCACCGAGGGTTCCGTACTTTTTAGTATTTGTTGTTATAGCGGCAACAGAAATACATCATCTGTGAAAATTTCAACTGTCTAGCTATCACGGTTCGTGAGATACAGCCTGGTGACAGACGGACGGACGGACGGACAGACGGACGGACGGACAGCGGCGTCTTAGTAATAGGGTCCCGTTTTACCCTTTGGGTACGGAACCCTAAAAATCTGTATTATATTTTGTTGTCCTCTTTGCTTCTGCTGTTCAATTGGGTAAACTCCTCTTTGTATTTGTTAGAATAATTATGTATATTCAAAAATAATAAAAAAAAAAATTGAAAGAATGAAAAATGAAAAAAATATCATAGGTTTGACTATCAGTGGCGGATTTGCCCTAAGGCCCAGTAGGTCCAGGCCTAGAGCGGCAAGATATTAGGGGCGGCAGCAAGGCGGCAGTCTAAAGTCTATCACTCCCAACATCTACCCTATGGGAAATGCTTGATGAAGACCCATGGCACATAAGAGTACATGATCTACACCATGATATGATATGGAGACTGGATAAACTGTGCATTCAAGGGTTAGATACTCCAGGTCCAACGTCCACAAGATACGGTCAATCCAACCCAATGTTGCTCAGCACAAGAATCGGGGAAGTGCCATATATAGATAAGCTAGGGAGGGGTAAACGCGTCAGCAAGCGTAAAATTCCTCCTAGGGCTCCTTTGTTATGAATGAATTCTGAATTCCTCCATAACCTAACATGTAAAATATACACATAGATTAAATTACTAGATCTTTAAGACATATGTAATTTTACCCACAACCGCTAAGCGGACATAATTTGTAACAAAACAGATATACAATAAATATGTTTCTATTCTATTCAGTCTAAAGATGGGCGCTGAGAAAGGGGCGGCTAGTAGTTACTACAGGGCCTAGGGCGGCCAACACTGCAAATCCGCCACTGTGTTGACCATCATCAGATTATATGTATACCTATGTCCTATGTCCTGCTAGTTACAAACCCCTTCTTATGGAAGTAGAGTAGACATAAAAATTCAAAATCGCTGTCCTTCTTGATTCAACTGGCAAATCATATTACTTTTTGGTTACCGGGTTTTAACCTAATTAGACCCCGCTGAATCCGAATTTGCCGGTTGCTTGATCGAATTCTTGACCGGAAGTGAGATGTTTGATATTAAAGGTCCCTTTTTTAGGGTTCCGTACCCAAAGGGTAAAACGGGACCCTATTACTAAGACTTCGCTGTCCGTCCGTCCGTCCGTCCGTCCGTCCGTCCGTCTGTCACCAGGCTGTATCTCACGAACCGTGATAGCTAGACAGTTGAAATTTTCACAGATGATGTATTTCTGTTGCCGCTATAACAACAAATACTAAAAACAGAATAAAATAAAGATTTAAATGGGGCTCCCATACAACAAACGTGAGTTTTGACCAAAGTTAAGCAACGTCGGGAGTGGTCAGTACTTGGATGGGTGACCGTTTTTTTTTTTTGCTTTTTATTTTGTTTTTTTTTTTTTATATGGTACGGAACCCTTCGTGCGCGAGTCCGACTCGCACTTGCCCGATTTTTTTAGTTTTTCGTAAATAACTCCTAAACGGTGGCGCATAGCAAAAAATGTTCTTACACATAAGTAATCTGCATAAAATTGTCTACAAGAAAGATTTCGTAAAAAATTTCGCTAGGATCAATATTTAAAGAGATATTAACGCGGGAAATTTAATTACAATCACTTCTAAGGCCCCTTTTATTTAGTGTTTCGTAAATAACTTGTAAAGTGGCTAATATCAAAAAATCTTGTTAAACATTAATAATCTACACAAAATTTTCTAAAAAAACGATTATGTACACTTTTCGCAGGGATCAATATTTAAAAAGATAAAGAGGGAAAGTTAATTATAATAAATTCTAAGATTCCTTGTTTTTACTTTTTCGTTAATAATTTGAAAAGTATGACTCAAAGCAAAAATAAGTCTTGCACATAAATAATAAACATAAAATTTCCTACAAGAAACATGTAGAACACTTTTCGCTAGGATCAATATTTAAAAAGACAAAGCAGCGGGTATGTTCATTATAATCAATTTTAAAGTCCCTTTTTAGTTTTTTGTAAATAACTCGTAAACGGTGACCCATAGCAAAATAGGTTTTTAAGAATAAATTATTTACATAAAATTTTCTCCAAAAAACATTCTCAACACTTTTCTCTAGGATCAATATTTGAAACGATATTAAAGGAAGAAAGTTAATTACAATCAGGTGAACTGTTTTTAGTTTTTCGTAAATAACTCGTAAACGGTGGCCCGTTGCTAAACAATATTATACATAAATATTGAACATAACATTTTCCACAAAAAAGGTTCTGTACAGTTTTTCGCTACGATCAATATTTAATGAGGTATTAAAGGAGGTAAGTTAATAATAATCAATTTCCAGGTCCGTATTTTTAGTTTTTCGTAAATGACTCGTAAACGGAGGCCCATAGCAAAATAGGTTCTTAATGTTCTTATAAATAAGTAATCGACATAAAAAAAGCTATTAAAGCGGGAAAGTTAAATAATGTGTAGAATTGATTATAATTAACTTTCCCCCTTTAATACCTCATTAAATATTGATCCTAGCGAAAAAGTGTAGAGAACCCTTCGGTACACGGCGGGAAGAAGTTGATAACTCGAGATATTTTATTCATAAGAACATTAAGAACCTATTTTGCTATGGGCCACCATTTACGAGCTATTTACGGATAACTAAAAATAGGGGCCTGGAAATTGATTATAATAATTAACTTACCCCCTTTAATACCTCATTAAATATTGATCGTAGCGAAAAACTGTACAGAACCTTTTTTGTGGAAAATGTTATGTTCAATATTTATGTATAATATTGTTTAGCAACGGGCCACCGTTTACGAGTTATTTACGAAAAACTAAAAACAGTTCACCTGATTGTAATTAACTTTCTTCCTTTAATATCGTTTCAAATATTGATCCTAGAGAAAAGTGTTGAGAATGTTTTTTGGAGAAAATTTTATGTAGATAATTTATTCTTAAAAACCTATTTTGCTATGGGACACCGTTTACGAGTTATTTACAAAAAACTAAAAAGGGACATTGATTATAATTAATTTTCCCGCTGCTTTGTCTTTTTAAATATTGATCCTAGCGAAAAGTGTTCTACATGTTTCTTGTAGGAAAATTTATGTTTATTATTTATGTATAAGATTTTTTTTTGCTATGAGTCATACTTTACAATTTATTAACGAACAAATAAAAACAAGGAACCTTAGATTTTATTATAATTAACTTTCCCTCTTTATTATCTTTTTAAACATTGGTCCCTGCGAAAAAGTGTATTGAATCTTTTTTGTACAAAATTTTGTGTAGATTATTAACTTTTAACAACATTTTTTGATATTGGCCACCGTTTACGAGTGATTTACGAAAAACTAAAAAAAGGGACCTTAGAAGTGATTATAATTAACTTTCCTGCGTTTATATCTCTTTGAATATTGTTCCTAGCGAAACATTGTACGGAATGTACTTGTACGGAATACTTGTAGGCAATTTTATGCAGATTACTTATCTAGTAGAACATTTTTGGCTATGAGCCACCTTAAGAGTTATTTACGAAAAACTAAAAAAAGGGACCTTTTATATCAAATATCTCACTTCCGGTCAAGAATTCGATCAAGCAACCGACAAATCGGATTCAGCGGGGTCTAATTAGGTTAAAAAAACCGGTTGCTAAAAAGTAATATGATTTGCCAGTCGAAATCGAATTTTACAAAAATAAGACCAGTCTAAAGGGTTTACGTCTAGTTTACCAATAGAATAAACAAATTAACCAGTTTCTTAACGGGTGTCTAAAATGTCTAAATCTATGATATTCATTGATTCTTAAGGATTACCCCTGTGGTTCGGGCAACTGTAGAGTCTATCCCCCTTATTCATATAACTTTACGGGACTGATTTAGTTAAATTATGTTTTACCACTTTCTTACAAATACATAAGTCAAAATGACAGATAAGGACAAACAGTTATTAGCTAATTGATGTTTGTAGCGCGTTTATGAATACCATAGAGATAACTAGTTTTTAGGGTTCCGTACCCAAAGGGTAAAATGGACCCTATTACTAAAACTCCGCTGTCCGTCCGTCCGTCCGTCCGTCCGTCTGTCACCAGGCTGTATCTCGTGATCTGTGATAGCTAGACAGCTGAAATTTTCACAGATGATGTATTTCTGTTGCCGCTATAACAACAAATACTAAAAACAGAATAAAATAAAGATGTATGTGGGGCTCCCTTACAACAAACGTGATTTTTGACCGTAGTTAAGCAACGTCGGGCGGGGTCAGTACTTGGATGGGTGACCGTTTTTATAGATAATGGTACGGAACCCTTCGTGTGCGAGCCCGACTCGAACTTGGCCGGTTTTTTTTAATCACTCTTTGTTAAAGATGTAGTGCATAATTATTTTCCATGATTTTACGGAAATACACGAACGTGTCTTGCTATTTCAGTCAGTCTCGGTACAAAAAGTACCGAGGTTGACTGAAGTAGCGTGACAAATACGAACGTTTCCGACAAAATACGATGGAAAACATTTATGCACTACATCTATAAACAACTATCATTATGTGAGTTTATTTTATTTGCATGTTATTTTAATTCACAATGTAAATTTATGCCTTAATTAATTTCTAATTAAATTTTGCTTTATCCCTAGCTAAAATTTTACCTAATTATATGAAAAAATATGCTATAAATTCGTGACCCACATTTATTACATTTTAGTGAAATAACCCAAAAGGAGATTATAGTGAGCAAGGCTTGGAACCGGTTTTTTCTTCATACAAAAAATACCGGTATTATTACGTTCTTTTTCGTTCTTTGGTTTATTATTTCATTATTGATGGGTCAATCTAATAATACGAAGTCGTTACCTAAATACATATTCAGTCCTACGGAAAAATCATAAAATTATTAAAAATATTGGGCCATTTAGGGATTAAAAAAAAAAACCGGTTCTGAGCCCTGATAGTGAGTGATTCTGTTATGTCTGACCACTCTGAGGGGTGAATATATAGGTCACGTATATCTGAACAAATTTTACTAGGAATAGGGCCAACCTCGAAAACTCATAAAAAAATGCTGTCTCATACAATAGGCAAATCATTTGTATACATGGTGGCTAAAAAATAATTGCATTCCCATTGCCAGGGAGGTTTTGGGAAAAAAAAATTTGGTTGTTTCATACATTTTGGCTGGTCCATTTTCTATGGGACGGTAGCTTTACTCAGTGGAACTCCCCAAAAGGGAGGACTGGTCAAACAGTCAAATTAAGTGGAAAGAAGGAAGCCTGAGGTGGTACACTGATGGCTCCAAATCCGGATCTGAAGTAGGCTGCGGAGTATATGGTGAAGCATCGCCTAGGAAAAGTATCAGCTTAAACCTAGGACGTTTTTGCTCCATATTCCAGCCAGAGGTATAGGTACGCCATTCTAGAATGTGCGTCAATCAATCTGCAAAGCAACTACGGCAACCACACTATCTATATCCATTCGGATAGCCAGACGGCACTCTTAGCCCTAACCTCTGATGTCACCACATCGAGGCTGGTTGAGAACTGCAGGCAACTATTGAACAACCTTGGCGCCAGGAACAAGGTTGTTCTACGTTGGGTCCCGGGGCATGCGGGTATCGTAGGAAACGAGAAGGCCGACGAACTCGCGCGAGCAGGGGCTAAGGGGAAGAACTACAGTCCTGAGCCTTTTTGTTCCCAATAGTGGTCCGTCTTATTCCCAAAAGCCTAACGCGGCTCACCCTAAAGACCTACTGTCACTACAAAACCATTCAACTCTGGAGAGAAACAACAGGTTTGAACCATTCCAAAGCGCTTATCAAGGCCTTCAGCAAAAAGGCGTCCTCGAACGCCTTAGCTTACTGGGCATTGCGGCCTAAATAAGCACATGCACACTATGGGGAAACGTGACATGGGGCGGTGCAGACTCTGTATGGAGGCAGAGGAGACGCCCTTGCACATCCTCACAGAGTGCCCTTGCCTAATGCGTACTCGTGACCTAATCCTGGGCGGACACATATTGCGCCCGGAGGAGGTAAAGTCTCTCGAGACCAAAAAGATCCTGCAGCTGTTTGAAGTTGCAGGTTTGGATCGAGAGTTGTAGTAGATGGCGATCACAATAGATCAGGAATGGTCGCAGTGATACATAGGCTTTGGAGCCTTTAATATTATATAGCCCGTAAAAAGAAGAAGAAGAAGAAGAATGGGATGGTAAATAGTTTTTTCGCGATTTCGGGGTTGGTCCCATACTACAAGTTGCTTAAAACCCAATAATCCCAAAACCTCCTTGGCAACGGGAATGCAGTTATTTTGTAGCCATCCTGTATTATGATATAAATAATCATTTTCTATAGAATGCAATGTTGAGGTATACTAGTAAATAGTATTTTATACAATCGTGATATAATAGAGAGTTTTTCAGTCGAGTACCGTGTTTAGGCAACGAAGCTTGCTGAGTTGCCTAAGTAAGGTACGAGATTGAAAAGCTTGATTATATCACTATTTCTACTTTTTCTACTAGTCAACAAAAATAATGCTTTAAACTACATAGTAGAATCTTACAAACAAACCAAACCAAAAGTATACAGCTAAGATTCGCGAGCTGCCGCGATACCTTCATACTGGTACGCGACCCGGCCGCCGAGCTCTACTATACAACCTAAAATAATTAATTTGAGCTATGGTTTTGTTTCGTCCTCTCTTGATCGCGGCGAGCTATGATTGGTCAATTTCATTATAGTTGACTAAACTGCATCGAAATGAATATTATAGTTGAGTTGGGAGCCCATACATTAAAAATACCCAATTGCAGTTTGGTATAAGAAATCTTAATTCAAGAATTACAGTCGACGAGTAGAAAAAAAAAATATTGTAAATAAATATAGGTAGATTAGTTTTCAAATTTTTAACATAAGGTGAAATGCGTTCATATTTATGACTGTCCACTGTCGCCATAGATAATTTTGTGAATGTAATACAATGGTTCCACTTTCCCCTTTCCTTATTTTGTGTCTCATTTGCATGTAATGTACGTACAGACAGCAACACTCCTAACTGTACATCGTGGGACCTTATTACAAAAGGCATAAGGTCCACCGATGTACAGTTAACAGTGTGGGTAATGGTACATTATTGTGTTGTAGGCTTGTGCCTGCTCGGTCACTACAGAGAGCGCTCCGCTCTCGGTCAATCGGTCAAACGAACTTGTTCGGTCTTTTAGTTCCTTTAGTTCAGTTCGGTCTTTGAGAGCTGGGAATGTACGAATCGATTTTACAGTAGTTTTTTTCTAAATCTTTGGCAACTGAATTACGATTCAACTTGTACGATACTATATGACGGTTAAACATCAAAAAGCTAGACACAATCAAATAAAATAAAAAATATAGAAAAACTATTTGATTTTTCTTCATACTTTTCGGGTTTAGGACTGTTTGTCACTCTTTTATCTCGTTCGCACTCGTGCCAGCGTCATTGTGAACCATTTCGTTCAGTCTATTTTCTGTTTCACTCGCGTCAAGTGCTCACCCATCCCACTGAACTAAAGGACCTAAAGACCGATTAAGAGCGTGTAAAAAGATTTAGTTCCTTTCGGTCCTTTATGGGATTTCATTCTTAACAGTTCTTAGTTCATGACCGACACAAGCCTATTGTGTTGGGCATTGACTACTAACAATTAGTAGACATTGCGTGTGAACCGTGGACAATAGAACCATT
Source organism: Cydia splendana (assembly GCF_910591565.1). Lineage (NCBI taxonomy): Eukaryota > Metazoa > Arthropoda > Insecta > Lepidoptera > Tortricidae > Cydia > Cydia splendana. The sequence goes on from NC_085984.1 coordinate 1,365,904, forward strand.
TCACTTTAAAAACAAGATACTTTGTGTCTGATTTTAGAAACTACCTAGGTTAGTAACATTTTGTGTTTTTTGTCCAGTTTGGATTTTTTTTCTATTTCCGTATGATTGGTTGTTTAAAAATATACAGGGTGGATCATTGATTACCCTGTACATATATTATTAACCTGAGGCTTGTTTGTGTAAAATTTTTAGTAAATTGTCCCGAGAGACTCTTCATATCATATCATATCATATCCATTTTATTTGTATTAATCATAAATTGTCAGTGTTATAATTAGGCACATAATACTTAATATACTGTCGGCAAAGGCCTCCTCCAACTCCTTCCAGTATTTCCTCTCTCGCGCCACCCTTGTCCAGAGTGGTCCCACTTTGAGTATAATTTCGTCTTCCCATCGTGTTAATTGAGGGTCTGTGTGAGCATCTGTTGGGTGCCACATGAGAATTCTTTGGCTCCAATTCGTCTTAAGATTAACCCATTATATTTTTCCATGGTTTCAGACAACTACACATGTAGTGCATAATCGTTTGCCATAGTATTTTCTCGGAAACGTTAGTATTTGTCATGCTACTTCTGTCAACCTCAGTACTTATTGTACTGAGACTGACTGAAATAGCATAACACGTTCGTGCGTTTCCGTGAAAATACGATGGAAAACAATTATGCACTACGTCTGTAACTAGACATTAAACATTGTTCTAGCACCAGCACTCATCTGCATGAAGACTCCCAATCCTCAGACGAGAAGATGGACACCGGCTCCGAGTCCCAGCACACACCCAGCTCGCTCTCCGACTACGAAGACCCGGAGACCACAGACCCCGTTCTCCGCCTGCAAAACCCAGTCAACTTAGAAAATGATAATAAAAGTATAATTAAAGATAATGATAATTTAATTAATAGTATGAATAATTTAAAGATCTCAATAGAAAATTCGAATAGACCGAAGAATTTAAGTTTAAGTCCAAAATTTAGTTCGACACTTACATCGACAACGGATCATCCTCTCATGGGGTTAGCGAGTCCCGATGAAAACTATCCGGACTTAATACCAAAGAGAACAGATGAGAAGGACTTGAGTTTATCAAGCATAGAAGATGAGAAGAACGAAACTAACGGCTTTTACAGTCCCGAGCGTAATACTAGTAAAAACAATTTATATTTCAATGATAATTTTACAACAGCCGAAAGTCATATTTTAAGTAACGCTTTAGATGTAACGAGTCCGCCTGACGTGGCGAAGATTGAGAAGAAGATTCAGAGGAAGGGGGTGGAGAGTAAGGGGGAGGGTGTGAACAGGTTGGAGGTGTTGAGGGTCACTGGGCAGAGTACGCCGAGGAGGAATGAGGAGATTCAGGAGGTTGAAGAGTTTCATTCGGGGGTGAGTGAAATATGTTTTTAACCGACTTTGAACAGAGTTTCTCGAGGCGTTAAGATCTGTAAATGATTTATTTAGCCTTTTTAACCGACTTCTAAAAATGAGGAGGTTCTCAATTCGTCGGAATCTTATTTTAAAAACATGCATTATCCGATTTTTCACACAAATGGACCATAAATATTTTTTGTTTTAAAGTGTGTACGTCCCATTGTCAGGATCCTGGCGGTGGATCTTGGAATTCCATTTCGAATAGAGAAATCAGCTGGAATTTTTATTTATTTTTTATTAATTACCACATAAGTGAAAACACTCTCCCATGCGCCGTGGCAAAATGTCGGGATAACGCGAGGAAGAAGAAGAAGACCACATAAGTGACAAAATCTCACTACTTAGTTAAAATAAAATATGGATATTTGTCTTAGTGACATAGTGCAGAAATAGTGCATAATTGTTTTCCATCGTATTTTCTCAGATCATTTCATGAGAGAGTATTTGTCATGTTACTTCAGTCAACCTCAGTACTTTTTGTACGGTTCCCTAAAAATACGATGCAAAATAATTATGCACTACATTTTTAAGACTGCGTACATCTTTTAGGTGTCCAGCCATTATGATTGTTATATTATTATTACCAGGTGGCTGAATGGTGTGAGTCCCCCGCCCACAGACCGAGGCCCAATTTCGACCTGCCCATCGAGTTGAAGACCACCATCAAAGCACCTAATGTATGTTCAACCATAATTTACGTAGGAATCTTTTAGAAATATGAGTCGTTCCGAGCAGGGCTCGGAACCGGTGATTTTTAACCCTGAAATGTCCCAAAAATTTTAATTATTTTATACTCTTTACGTAGGACTGAATCATGTGTTTAGGTAACAACTTCGTAGTATTAGATTGTCCCATTAAAATGAAATAATAAACCAAAGAACGTAATGATACCGGTATTTTTTGTATGAAGAAAAAACCGGTTCCGAGCCTTTCAATTCTAGCCCAATCAAATATTGGGGTATAAATCATTGGAACTAGTTTAAATCATGCTTCAAATATTGACATCATGTGTATTGTATATTAATTATTGCATATTGTGTATTAATTCGATGGTAGGCAGCACTGACTTAATATATGTCGTAGGCCGATCGTACGATCAGGCAGATCGTAATGCTCCTGTGTAATGTTTTGACGATAGTCACATCAAACCAATATGTAGGTAGGATAGGTTCGTTAGGTTGCTTCAGATGCCCGAAGGGCAAACTGCCCAGAAATAGGAGCCCCGCGTAGCGGGGCTCCGTCGACTCAGGGAACGAGTCAAAGAGTTTCACGTTTCACGATATGCCTAGGAATTTCACGATATGCCTGATCTTACGATCGGCCGCCGACATATCAATATTATCCCCGACATCTCTGTCAAGTATCTCTTCGTCAAGTTATAGGTACAGATGTAGTGCATAATTATTTTCCTTCGTATTTTCACGGAAACGTACGAACGTGTCTTGCTATTTCAGTCAGTTTAAGTACAAAAAGTACTGAGGTTGACTGAAGTAGCATGACAAATACGAACGTTTCCGAGAAAATGCGATGGAAAACAATTATGCATTACATCTGTACCTATAACTTGACAAAGAGATAATTGACAGAGATGTCGGGGATAATATTGTTAATATTGTTAATGGCTCCGATCTCATATTGATATAAGCAAAGAGAGTAGAGTGTATAGAGAGTTACTGTCATGGTAAATTATCTAGCCACAGTACATTTACTGCCATCTTTCGACAGAAGATTAAAACTGATAGAACGCCATTTGACTTTGTCCTTATTCTTTCACTGATTATGATGTGTTAATTTGTTAAATATTGTAATTATCGCCATCTACTCGACAGTTGGCCAAAGGTTCTAGCGCCATCGCTTGAAAAGATTGCACCATACCTTTGGCCTAGTGTCGAGTAGATGGCGTTAATTTCAATATTTAACAAATTAGTAGTGATGTGCCGACTGTTGATTTGGCCGACTAGCCGATTAATCGGCGCTCGAATGGCCGATTAGTCGGCCGACTAGTCGGCTAGTCGGCCAGATCATTAGGTTCGTATAAGTTCAGGTGAAAAACAATAGTTTTGCTCCTTTGGTTGCGCTATTCATCATATTAGCTTGGCTAAAAGGTGTTCTCTACAGGTTCAAAGACCTATCACATGAATCCTCGTTCAATTTGAAAGAAAGAAAGAAAGAAAATACATTTATTTACATCAATCAACCAGTTAAATTACAAATTATACATAGACACATGGACGTTAAATTTCTGTCTTTAGTTCTTTTATTTTGCGATCCTGTGCAGACCGTCAGTACAGCTTGTAGGAGGTATTTCCAAGGCTCTATTTCCCGTACGTAGTCGCCAGTTAAGATCCTATCCCCTGTGGTCAGCGTCTTTACGAACAACGTGCCTTGTCTAAGTCTTTAAATTTGGCAATAACATTAAAATTTCCTCATGGCTCCACCATTAAAAAAACAAAAACTGAATAATAAGAAAAAAAAAATATCAAATTTGCACCTGAAATTACACGAGAATCAGTTGAGATCGACCTGTCGAGGAAAACACCAGCCCACCAACATACGATAACGATCAAATGGTCAATTATATGCACAAAAGTTTTCGTATGCAGCCTGAATAGGTATTTTAGTAAAATAAAACATATGGTAAATATTGACTGTTGATTTCTTTATTTCTGTTTTTCTTTCACTAATAAAGTGCCGACTAATCGGCCATTTTTGCCGACTAGTCGCCGACTAATCGCCAACTACAAACGTGGCCGGATTGTCGGCTTTCCCGACTAGTCGGCGACTAGTCGGTACATCCCTACAAATTAGTGCATATCAATGAAAGAATAAGGATCAAAGTCAAATGGCGTTCTAACAGTTTTAATCTTCTGTCGAAAGATGGCAGTAAGTTTACTGTGGCTACATAATTTACTTTGACAATCCACCTCTATTCCAAATTCTCTTTGAAATAAGGGACTCTTTGGCACCCTCACTAAATACTTTCCCCTGCCCCTTAGGACCTGGATTCCCCCGACGTAGTATCATCATCGCAGGAAGACCGGTCAGCATACCAGGCCCTCTTGGACCCTTACACGGGCAGCGTGGCCCTGAGACCCACGCCGCAAGCGAGGAGCCCCGCCGCGCAACGCCGCAGGATACAACTGGTATGTTATAGTACATTGTGCAACATGGGGCGTAAGTTGAATATTGCAAACGAGAGTAAGTTAAATCGCGACGGCTTGCCGGAGCAATTTATAGACCCGAGTTATGGGGCGTAAGTTGAATATTGCAAACGAGAGTAAGTTAAATCGCGACAGCTTGCCGGAGCGATTTATAGACCCGAGTTTGCAATATTATTACGCCACGAGTTACACACAATGTTTTGCATCACACTTGCGATACAAAAATTAAGTATAAAGACAAAAAACTGTTAATTATGGCACTAGAAATTTCATAACTCCCTAGGGAGAACGCTTTTTCTATAACTCCCGCTAAACCTGCGTGCAATTCCACATTTACTAAGCGAGTGTGATGAAAATACTTTTTCTAACTACATAATTGTCACTAACCCTTATAAAACAATGTCCTCGCCGCGTCTGTCTGTTTGTGTGTTTGTATGTTTGTTCGCGATAAACTCAAAAACTACTGAACGGATTTTCATGCGGTTTTCACATATCAATAGAGTGATTCTTGAGGAAGGTTTAGGTGTATAATTTGTTAACCCGTGCGAAGCCGGGGTGGGTCGCTAGTTATAATTATAAACTGAAATAGGTGTCATATAGTAAAGAAAAGTGACCATCTTCACCACAGTTATGCCCCTAGTTTATATTTAAGTTATTACTTATAAGAGATAGGAGCTTTTAAATATTTGTATGGAATTTGTCTTTCGCTCCTAAACCTTATACGGCTTATACCTACTAATCAGGTCGCCGGTCATCCCCTTTCCTCTTAACTGCTGATGAAGACCATGAAATGATGTCATATAAACTTGTAGCGAAGTCAGTTCTTTTTAACCGACTTCCAAATCTCAAAAGGAGGAGGTTATCAATTAGAGATGCACCGGATATTCGGTTACTATCCGGTATCCGGCCTATCCGGCCATTATTTTAACATCAGGCCGGATACCGGATAGTAACCTACTATCCGGCCGGATACCGGATAGTAACATTCCATGATTTCGCAGTAAACAAAATTGGAATAAGAAACAGTCACGGTCATAATCGTACTCGTATATTATTTTAAAACAATTTAAACATTTAACTGACTTGCACGCGCACTCATTTCGAACCTAGAAATGAGTCCGCGCGAACGTTTATTACGAAACAGGTCAAAACCTGCACAATGCGCACCTGAAAAACCGAAATGTAGGTATAGTTCCGCCGGCCGAATATTCGGCGGTCGGATACCGAATATTCGGCCGATGGTCACGCCGAATATCCGGTATCCGGTATCCGGCCAAACAACTATCCGTTGCTTCTCTATTATCAATTCGGTTGTATGTTTTTTTTTCAAGCATTTTCATTAAGGCGCTCTTATACTCGAGTTTTACGTTTTCAAGGGGGTGAAGCAGACGCGTGGTAGAACGGGCAGGCGGGCGCCCCGCGCGGCGCACCGCACCATTCCCGCGCAGCACGTCTACGTCCTTATTCTGACGACATCGGTATTCTGAATTGTCAGTTCCGGGATTTTTAGTTCGGCAATTAATATTGAATAAGATTTATTAGTAAATTCGAATTTTGATGAGTACTTAATGAAATTAAAAACCGGACAAGCGCGAGTCGGACTCGCCCACTGAGCCCACCGAGGGTTCCGTACTTTTTAGTATTTGTTGTTATAGCGGCAACAGAAATACATCATCTGTGAAAATTTCAACTGTCTATCTAGTCTATCACAGTTCGTGAGATACAGCCTGGTGACAGACGGACGGACGAACGGACGGACAGCGGAGTCTTACTAATAGGGTTCCGTTTTACCCTTTGGGTAGGGAACCCTAAAAATGGTAGTTAAGACGGTGAGGTCGGTGAGTGTACCTAAATAATTATTAATTATATACAATATGAGTGTATACTTGACTGATCATGTTTTTGTAAAAATCGATTTCGACTGGCAAAACATATTATTTTTTGGCAACCGGGTTTTTTAACCTAATTAGACCCCGCTGAATCCGAAATTGCCGGTTGCTTGATCGAATTCTTGACTGGAAGTGAGTTGATATTATGAGTGAGATAGTTGATATTAAAGGTCACTTTTTTTAGTTTTTCGTAAATAACTCTTAAACGGTGGCGCATAGCAAAAATTTTCTTAAACATAAGTAATCTGCATAAAATTGCCTACAAGAAAGATTCCGTACAATTTTTCGCTAGGATCAATATTCAAAGAGATATTAAGGCGGGAAAGTTAATTATAATCACTTTTTGAAGGTCCCTTTTTTAGTTTTTCGTAAATAACTCGTAAACGGTGGCCAATATAAAAAAAAATTTGTTAAACGTTAATAATCGACACAACATTTTCAATAAAAAAAGATTTAGTACATTTTTAGCAGGGATCAATATTAAAAAAGATAATAAAGAGGGAAAGTTAATTATAATAAATTCTAAGGTTCCTTGTTTTTATTCTTTCGTTAATAATTTGAAAAGTATGACTCATAGCAAAAACAAATTTTACACAAATAATAAACATAAAATTTCCTACAAGAAACAAGTAGAACACTTTTCGCTAGGATCAATATTTAAAAAGACAAAGCAGCCGGTAAGTTAATTACAATCAATTTTAAAGTCTCTTTTTAGTTTTTTGTAAATAACTCGTAAACGGTGTCCCATAGCAAAATAGGTTTTTATGAATAAATAATCTCCATAAAATTTTCTGCAAAAAACATCTGAACACTTTTCTCTAGGATCAATATTTAAAACGATATTAAAGGAAGAAAGTTAATCACAATCAGTTCACAGGTCGCTTTTTTTTCGTAAATAACTCGTAAACGGTGCCCCCGTTGCAAAAAATATTATACATAAAATTGTCCACAAAAAAGGTTTTGTACACTTTTTCGCTACGATCAATATTTAATGAGGTATTAAAGGGGGTAAGTTAATTATAATCAATTTCCAGGTCCCTATTTTAAGTTTTTCGTAAATGACTCGTAAACGGTGGCCCATAGCAAAATAGGTTCTTAATGTTAATTAACCCCCCTTGGCTAAAAAGTGGCCTCCATGTTTAAAATTCATTTGTTTACGTAAGATGTCCGTCTTTGGGTCACGAATTTACATGTGTGTACCAAATTTCAACTTAATTGGTCCAGTACTTTTGAAGAAAATGGGCTGTGACAGACGGACAGACAGACAGACAGTCGCACGAGTGATCCTATAAGGGTTCCGTTACATAAAACAGAGGACTGGCTACAAGCCAACAATCTTGAACTTAACCTAAATAAAACAAAAGTCATACAATTCAAACCCCATCAAAAACAAGACTTGCCAATTAGCCTTACTTATAATAACATTAAATTAGAATGCATAAAATCAACAACTTTATTAGGGATAGATATAGATACTAGTACCAATTGGAAGCAGCATATACAAAACCTGACGAAAAGGATATCATCATTCATTTATGCCCTAAATCACCTCAAACGCGTAACGGACTTAAAGACAGCTCTCGCAGCGTACTATGCATACGCTCACTCCAGAATATCCTACGGGATCGTTTTATGGGGTAATAGTACCGACATAGACAAAATATTCATACTCCAAAAAAGATGTGTCAGAATCCTAGCCAACATTGACGAAATGGAATCCTGTAAGCCATTTTTTGTTAAATATAAAATACTCACCCTTACCTCTATATATATTCTGGAGACCAGCAAATTTGTAAGAAAACATAGTGAACTATACTCTCCTGAAACACTACCCAGAAGAAATGACCGCAATTTAAATAAATTAAAGCTTCCTTTTTCTAAACTGAAATTGGTCACAGCTAGCCCACACTATATGTCCATAAAAATATATAATCACCTCCCAAATAACATAAAAAATGAGAATAAACTAAGCCTGTTCAGCAAGAAACTAAAATCATTCCTGCTAAATAAATGTTATTATAGTATAAGAGAATTTTTTGAAGATACATAATATCTCTTTGGTGTAGTGATACTTGTAATTCTAAATCTATAATTAGTATGTGTAAGATAATATCAAAATGTAAAATAATTAAATAACTATTAGGAATATATGTAAATAATATGTACAATTTTAGATTATATTAGTATGTTGTCCTATGTGGAACCATGTTGCTGTGCCCTAACAGGGCGTCACATGAACTGCTTATATTTAAGAACACCTGTTCCTGCTATGTGATATGCAATAAACGATTTCGATTTCGATTTCGTTTTTTCCTTTTGAGGTACGGGACCCTAAAAACTAAAAAAAGTGACATGTGAATTGATTGTAATGAACTTTCTTCCTTTAATATCGTTTTAAATATTGATCCTAGAGAAAAGTGTTCAGATGTTTTTTGCAGGAAAATTTATGTAGATTATTTATTCATATAAACCTATATTGCTATGGGACACCGTTTACGAGTTATTTACAAAAAACTAAAAAGGGACTTTAAAATTGATTGTAATTAACTTACCGGATGCTTTGTCTTTTTAAATATTGATCCTAGCGAAAAGTGTTCTACATGTTTCTTGTAGGAAATGTTATGTTTATTATTTATGTGTAAGATTTGTTTTTGCTATGAGTCATACTTTTCAAATTATTAACGAAAAAATAAAAACAAGGAACCTTAGAATTTATTATAATTAACTTTCCCTCTTTATTATCTTTTTAAATATTGATCCCTGCTAAAAATGTACTGAATCTTTTTTATTGAAAATTTTATGTAGATTATTAGTTCATTTTTTTTATATTGGCCACCGTTTACGAGTTATTTACGAAAAACTAAAAAAAGGGACCTTTAATATCACATTATCTCACTTCCAGTCAAGAATTCGATCGATCAAGCGGCAAATTCGGATTCAGCGGGGTCTAATTAGATTAAAAAACCCGGTTGCCAAAAAGTAATATGTTTTGCCAGTAGAAATCGATTTTTACAAAATGTGACCAGTCTAAATTATTCAATTTGATTAATTTTATAGCCTTTTAAAATATGTTTACACAATTTATCAATCGTGACTGAATTCCGGATTGGTTAGATGGGTGTGTGCCTTTGCTGCCCAACTTGTTATAAAATGACAATATAACGGACTAATGTCTGAAATGTCACCGTATTTAAGAATTATTTTGCTTTCCTTCGTAAGTATGTTGAAAAACATTGTGTGTATAATATATTTGCATATTTATACTGTGATTACCCATTTTATGAAACGTCCGCTAAACTAGCACAGGTCCGACGCTGACAGTGGTCACGGGCGTACTGGCGTGAGGAATAGGCGCAAGGTATTGCCGCGTAGGGTGTAATTTAGTAGGCAAAATGTTGAATTCATCAAATGATGAATGAAAAAATTAACGTATCGATAAAAGGACAAGCAATAATGAAGATTTACTTAAAAGCTATCGACTGAAGTAAGTTTCATATACATTTTCGTCCTAGTACTTCTAACATAAGGAAATAAAGACAGTGTTAGGCATGTTTTCAACTTAAGATTCTATCGAGAAAATAATGAGCCGTCGTGTTTCTGACAAGCAATAACGTAGTTCAAGGACTGAAGTTATACATACTAGAAAATAATGCATGAAATCCTTGTAAAAGTCTGTAAATATGGTGACAAAAAAGTGCATTTTACTACACACCGCGCCTTAATAACTCGCATTTGATGAAGTGGAACTGCTGATGATGATCGGAACAGAACTCTTCAAGGACGCATAGTTTGCATAGTTGGCACGCATATTTCGATTTTGTGGGTTAGGTTAGGATAGAACCGCGACCCTTAGAGAAACGAAATGCTACTAGAAAAGTGGGTAAGGTTAGGTTAGAACTGCGACCCTTATAGAAATGAAATATGCTACCAGATAAAGGTGACGAAGTAGATTACTATATCTGGTGATTAAATACCAGCCAATAATTCATATGGCATTTCAAACTATTTTGAGAAGTCGGTTTTTTTTATAAAATATTATTTTGTTAAAGGTTATAATTTAGTGTCCCAACGAGACTGGATTTATTGCCGAAACCGAAGGTTTGGTTTTGCTCAAGTTTGGTCGAAACCTACCTAAACCTGATGGAACCGAAACTTCGTTCGGACATTACAAGAAGTTCTTGAGAGTCGCGAAGTCGGCACTGCTTTGGAGCGCTTTTATAATATAATATACTACATGTTCGACATTTGTATACCTAGGAAATTAAGATCTGATAAAGCGCGTAGACGTTATCCGATATGGTTTACTGCCGATCTAATAAAGGATATTAGGCGTAAAGCTAAGGCTAAGGCGTAAAGGTGTAAATCTTCACCGTGAATGGAAACGAACAGGTGACACTGCGGTATATGATGACTTTTCCAGGCTAAGGGCAGCTGTAAAATCGAAAACCACAGTAGCCTATGAGAATTATGTCCGTCATATCCAAAGTAAGATAACTTCCGAACCTAGGGCATTTTAGCAACACGTGAGCAGTCTAAAATCCAAAGGAGGGTTTGAACCGCAGGTTAATTATGAGGGAAAGATGCATGAGGGGGTTGAAGCAGCCCAGGCCTTCTCAAACTTTTCTTCAAGCGTTTTTCTTCCGTCTGAACCTCTCCTTGACTATGAAAACATCATCTGTAACGACTCAACACGTAATTCGAATTATATAAACGTATATGAGATATCTCTTGCTGATCTAAAAATTGGTATAGCTCATTTAAAACCTCGCAGCTCCCCTGGCCCTGATGGCATCCCTGCATTTGTTGTTAAGGGGTGCAAGGAATGGCTAACTGGGCCACTACTTCACATTTACAACCTGATCCTTGGTTCTGGAGAGTACCCGTGTCAATGGAAGATTACAAGAGTACGTCCCATACCAAAATCGAGTGAAACGTCCGAGGTCGAGAATTACCGCCCTATAGCCATTCTATCTTCAATTGCAAAAGTGTTTGAGTCAATCGTAAATAGACTCGTTGCTTCTCAAGTAAAACCTTACCTTTGCGATTCTCAGCACGGTTTCAGGCCTAAGCGATCTGTCGAAACGAACCTATTAACTCTGGTAGACTCCGTCTCTGAGCATTTAGATAAAGGAATACAAGTTGACGTGCTGTACTTTGACTTTAAGAAGGCTTTCGATCGTTGGATAACGACATACTGTTGAGCAAGCTATGTAGCGTTGGCTTCTCACCGAAGTTGCTCCGGTTGTTTGCCAGTTATCTGCGCGATCGACAGCAGTACGTGCAGCACGGATGCTTCGTATCGAAACCCTACCACACACGTTCCGGAGTCAGTCAGGGTTCAATTTAGGTCCGTTTCTCTTTGGCTTAATGATAAATGACTTAGCTGAAGTCCCTAAGCATGCCAGATGTTTGTTATATGCCGACGACCTAAAGCTCATTTATGGAGTGCAGCAGTTGTCCGACTGCGCGTCTTTGCAGGAGGATATTGATCGACTTCATCAATGGAGCATTAACAAAAAGCTCCTCTTCAACAAATCAAAGTGCTCCGTGATGACTTTTAGCCGTGCCAATAGTCCCATATTTGCTCAATACCTGCTAGGTCCTGATCCCATAACTCGTGTCGAGTCTATACGCGATTTGGGTGTTATCCTCGACACGCAGCTCAACTTTCATGAGCATATGAAAGCGTTGGCTACAAATTGCTATCGGAGGTTAGGGTTTGTGGTTCGGAATGCGCGAGATTTCGATGACGTCAGGGCTATTAAATTAGTGTACACTGCGTTAGTCCGGAGTAAACTTGAAGCCGCATCGGTCGTGTGGAACCCGCATGAGGACAAGTACGTCTTGCTTCTGGAAAAAATCCAGAAAGCCTTTCTGCGGTTCCTTTATAAAAAGATGCACGGTTATTACCCATACTTGTACCCTTCAAAGTTCCTGCTTGGCGTTTTAGGGTTTAATTCCTTAGAGGTAAGGCGTAACTACGGGCTCTTGACCACAGTATGTAATGTCTTACGGGGGAACTCGGACTGCCCTGGGGGAACTGGTTGCACAGCTCGTACGCCTGTTCGTTCCATCTATGGCTAAGAAGGCCCAATTTAATTTTCGACCACGAAGTCATCACCTGTTAGATGTGCCTAAAACACACACTATGTCCCATGGCAAATCACCACTTGTCCGCGCACTACAATATATCAATGCGCTCCTCGCATCAGCACCGGAATGTGATGTATTTGCAAGTAGTTGGATGGATCTGTGTAAAGAATGTATGAAGTTCTGTGAGGCGTTGGATAAGCGTGAATCATCTGTCTTGTATTAGTTTTTCTTTCTGACATTTTGATCTGTTTGTCCTTCCTAGACTGTATCATGTACCTTGTTTGTCTTGTATAAATACTGTCTATTATAAATTTCACAGTGTATTAGTCCGCTGTAATGCTGTGTAAATTTTATGAATCAATAAAAAATTAAATAAAAAATTACCGAAAATACAGTTTCGGCGCGGCTAGGGCTTGCAATATCCGCCCATTTTTTGTATCCGGATATTTCGAATATTAACTATTTTACTATCTGGATATCCGGATAAAACGGATAATTCGAATACTTGCTTTTTATTTAACAAAACTCACATGAACTTCATAAAATGTGTAATAGAATCAAATTTTACGTATAAAAGGTATAGGAGTTCTACCTTTTCGTCGAAATTTTATTGTCCGAATTTCACTTCGAAATTTTTTTCGTTGAAGCTTTACTGTGACAAACAACCTTCGGCAATTTTTATTTATGAGAACCGTATTATTAGGTTCAATTTTGCAAACGCAAACGGCCGACTTTAACTATATTTGTAAAAAATTATAGTTTATGGAGATACTTCAACCCTCCGCTTAATATTGGCAGCCTGCGCTGTGAAATTCATTTCTTAATTGACTTCATATGATCACGCGATATTTGGCGTTATTTCATGTCAATATTACAACCATGAATTATACAAACTACTACTATTACTAGTAGTCAAACTCTTCTTCAGTTAAGAAATCTGTCTTATTGGCATATAGTATTGTACTGGCCGTGGTTTTGATGATATTTAGAGAATCGAATACGTCTTCTAACTGTTGAGACAGTCTCTTTTTGTTGACATATTACATTGCATTTAAGCTCAATCAAGGTTTTCATTACAGATTTATTCAAAATGCAGAATGCTACAACTTTCTTATCATATCTGCTAAACAGCTACTGCATCTCGTTCAGTTTAGCAGTTCAATATCATCCGACGTTCTCCTCCATTGGAGCCATTTTAATTCTGTTCGCACGTTATTAATAATGTATTCAGACGCTAACAATAATGCAGTGCAGTGCATTTGTCAGGAACACGGTACAAGTACATTCAAAATTTCAAAGTTATTTTCACATTTTACGGAGCTAGATCGGTCTGCATAAGATTGTTCCCAAATATTTAAGAAAATAAGGGAGTAGTCGGCAATCAAGGAGAAATACTTATATAAACAGTTTTATACCGTAAAAATGTATCCAAATAAAGAAATAAATCAACCGACATCGTTTACGTTATGATTTTCAACGTTTTTGAAATATAAAAAAAAAAATTGACTGATATTTTTGTCATAAATGCTATTCGAATTATTCGTTTTATCCGGATATCAATCTCATCTAAATCCGGATAGTAAATTGGACGGATATCCGGATTGCAAGCCTTAGGGGCGGCCGAAAGGTTCGGGAGCTTATTGGCCGATACCGAACATTCAGTCGATACATGATTTTTAATATTTTTATGCTGAAACCGAAACTTCGGTAATACCTCGGATTTAGCGACAAAGTATAGTATGTTGATAACACATTGCACAATCGTAACGGTGGGAACTGGAACAATGAGGCATTATCGAACGTTGCCCATTGTTCGCAAACATGCGCTAATAATGTCAAACTTACTTGATTGTACTGCTTTTTAGGGTTCCCTACCCAAAGGGTAAAAACGGGACCCTATTACTAAGACTCCACTGTCCGTCCGTCCGTCCGTCTGTCACCAGGCTGTATCTCATGAACCGTGATAGCTAGGCAGTTGAAATTTTCACAGATGATGTATTTCTGTTGCCGCTATAACAACAAATACTAAAAAGTACGGAACCCTCGGTGGGCGAGTCCGACTCGCACTTGTCCGGTTTTTTTATACTACGTCGGTGGCAAACTTCTTCTTGCTCGCGTTATCCCGGCATTTTTGCCACGGCTCATGGGAGCGTGGCAACTAATCCCAAGACGTAGGCACTTTCTTTTTACGAAAGCGACTGCCATCTGACCTTCCAACCCAGAGGGGAAACTAGGCCTTATTGGGATTAGTCCGGTTTCCTAACGATGTTTTCCTTCACCGAAAAGCGACTGGTACTCGTAATCAAATTTTATTTCGTACATAAATTCCGAAAAACTCATTGGGACGAGCCGGGGTTTGAACCCCCGACCTCCGGATTGCAAGTCGCACGCTCTTACCGCTAGGCCACCAGCGTTTCCAACATAATATAATATTTCACTGATCTTTTAAAAACAATACTTGACATAATTGCATGGCATAATACAAGGTGTAACAAAAATAGTGGGGATCCGTTTAAGGGCATATTCGGTATCGTGTTCCGATTAGGATTATAGCGGCAACAGAAATACATCATCTGTGAAAATTTCAACTGCTAGACAGAGACTATCACGGTTCATGAGATACAGCCTGGTGACAGACAGACAGTGGAGTCTTAGTACCTAATAGGGTCCCGTTTTTACCCTTTGGGTACGGAACCCTAAAAAATGATCGATTTTGTCCAATGTTTTCGCAAAGCAAAGTACAGTCTTTCGAGGTGCTGTGAAAATATATTTTTTTGTTCTAGCCTCCTGACGATGACCAATGTAGTCTGGATAGCTGCAGTGTGCACTCTCTGGAGTCGGAAGAGGAGCCCCCGGAGCCCGAGCCTGAGCCCGGGTACCACACACCTGTCGAACAGGAACACAGCAAAAGGTACTTGTGTATATTAATATCCTGAGACCCCGCGTACAATTAGCTTATAGCCTCCAGATGACCAATGCAGTCTGGATAGCTGCAGTGTGCACTCTCTAGAGTCCGAGGAGCCCATGGAGCCCGAGCCTGAGCCCGGGTACCACACACCGGTCGAGCAGGAACACAGCAAAAGGTACTTGTGTATATTAATATCCTGAGACACCGCGTACAATTAGCTTATAGCCTCCAGACGACCAATGCAGCTTGGATAGCTGCAGTGTGCACTCTCTAGAGTCCGAGGAGCCTCCGGAGCCCGAGCCTGAGCCCGGGTACCACACACCGGTCGAACAGGAACACAGCAAAAGGTACTTGTGTATATTAATATCCTGAGACCCCGCGTACAATTTGCTTATAGCCTCCAGACGACCAATGCAGCTTGGATAGCTGCAGTGTGCACTCTCTAGAGTCGGAAGAGGAGCCCCTGGAGCCCGAGCCTGTGCCCGGGTACCACACACCGGTCGAACAGGAACACAGCAAAAGGTACACAAGTACCTTTTACAAGTAATTTTATACACAAGTATATTAATATCCTGAGACCCCGCGTACAATTAGCTTATAGCCTCCAGACGACCAATGCAGCTTGGACAGCTGCAGTGTGCACTCTCTAGAGTAGGAAGAGGAGCCCCCGGAGCCCGAGCCTGAGCCCGGGTACCACACACCGGTCGAACAGGAACACAGCAAAAGGTACTTGTGTATATTAACCTCCTGAGACCCCGCGTACAATTAGCTTATAGCTTCCAGACGACCAATGCAGTCTGGATAGCTGCAGTGTGCACTCTCTAGAGTCCGAGGAGGAGCCCTCGGAGCCCGAGTCTGAGCCCGGGTACCACACACCGGTCGAACAGGAACACAGCAAAAGGTACCTTATGTCGGCTGGCGCTTACGTCGCATAGCGCCGCAATAATATTGGAGCGGCGTTATTAACACCTAAGCGCCAACGCCAACCTTAACACATTCGACACCGCGTACCCGACTCTCGGGCACTCGTAAACTTTACTCAGATGCCGGCATACCCGCTAGTCGGGCAAGAGCTATAAACCTACACGCGACGCCGAAGTGCCCGACAGGCGGGCAAGCATTGCATCTTCACTACCTCAGGGCTGCCACTGCCACTAACAGAAAAAATTGTAAGTCTTCTGATTATTATGTGGTCGAAAAGTTGGTACTTACAGTTGATTATTATATTTTATTACTTCACTTTTGTATTTTTATTTACTTTACCTAATGCGATTACAAAATAAAAATTCTTATTAGTTGGTTACGTGAAATTGCATACACGGGTATGTATCAATAGGAGTTAGAATTTTCGTAAATCGTACAACCTAATTTGTGTTTACGAATATTTAGTAAGTATAGGTATACATCTATTTCATGAGTACTCATAGGATGATTTTTGTGAAACAAAATTCGGAGAAAATAAACCAAGAAATTCAACTAAGTACCTAACAACATCTAACTTCTAAGCGGCAGTTCTCAGAAAAAGACAATAGGTCAGTCATCATAAAACAGCACTGCACTGCAACTGCGTGGAAGCAAAACGTAACAAGTAGCTTTGAATAGTTACGATAATTAGTACGTTCGTACACATACAATAAAGTCGCAACTTCTTTGACAAAAGAATGTAGTTACTGTGATCATACACTTAACCCTGGAGATGTTGTTTACCATCCCTTATCTATTTGAAGTTTGCGACCCGGGTTTTTTTTCAACCCGGTCTCGGTGTAAAATTGCAATCGGAGCCATTCCGTAATGGTTTGTGATGTGCTTCGGACGTTGTTGTGTTGTGTTAATTTTCATTTTGACGACTCGGCTTGTTTTTTGGACAACTGTGATTTCTGCTTTCTTACTGGACTTTGTGGTTTAGCCTGTTGATGATTTGGCTTTGTGTGATTTTATTCATTTCCTACTGCCCCACTGAATGCATTGTGATAATTGATAAAACGGGGAGCCTGAACAGATGAGACAGCAGATTTAATTTTATCCACGTACTTATACGAAAGTTACTTGGCACAGCCCTGAGCGTCCGCCGCTTGCCCGACTAGCGGGTTCGCGGCGTGCGGCATTGAGTTGCACGTCGTTGCCCGACTAGCGAGTACTGTCGGTTTCTGGGGTATTGTTTGAAATTTTGCCTGGTTGCGAAAGTGTTAATAGCGTAAGCGCCAACCGCCATAAGGTATCTTTACCCGTGAGACGTCACATATAAGTATAAAGCTTGCTCTCTTGTGTTGCTTGTTGTCTTGTTTGCTCTGCTTGTATTTCTGTTTTCTTTTGTATTGTTTTCTTTTATCGAGGTGTGTAAAAAAGAGTACATATTTGTATTGTATTGTAAAACTGTCTATCAACTAGAAAAAAAGGTATCATCAAAAATACAAATACAAATTTGATGAAGGCATCATCGCTCGTCTCAATCGTTTTTTAGTTTTTTTCTTATTTCGTATCATTTTCTATTCGTCACTCGTTCTTTATTCGTCTTGTTCGTTTTTTGTCATTATCTTCTTTGGTTGATGTCTGTAACTTGTCGTTTTACTCGTTTTTCGTCACAGTCTCCCTTGGTCAAGTTACAGACCAAAAAAAGTAATGAAAAAAAAAACTAATAAGATGAATAAAGAACGAGTGACGAATACAGAATGATACGAATAACGAATGAGACGAGCGATGTTACTTTTTTCTAATGGATAACAACTTAAAAAAAAAATTACAAGTTTTTATCAATCATCATATCATTCCACGCAGACAAGGTCGCGGGTAGAAGCTAATAGAAAATAACCCAATAAATTTGTCTCCAGGTCTACAAACACCGTCAGCTCATGCAGCGCGAGCGAGCCGATACCAGAATACTCGGCCGCCGAAGAACTGAGGGACGAGCGGTCGTGGCTGAGTGTACCGCGGCCGGGCGGGCCCGTCACCTGCGACATGAAGGTGACTGTACTTCTTATGTTTCATACAACGGATTGTATATGGTCTGTATCTTTAGGTATTTAAATAAAAGTAAACAAACATTTTTTACATTTTCGGGTAGTATAACTATAACCAAATAGAATAGATAGTATAGAGGGGTCCTGTCATAGTAAATTTTGTAGTCACAGTAAATTTACTGCCATCTATCGACACACGACTAAAACTCAAAATGAAAACGTAGAGAACTATCGAAAAAATTTATATATATGGATAAATGATTTTATTATTTTATATCATTTTGACCCATGTTCATTCACTGATACCTTTAAAATTGTTAAATATAAAACGGTGTCGTCAACGCCATCTAGCCGACCATAGGCCAAAGGTGAGTGCGCCATCTATCCGAGAATGACTTTTTCTTTATTTCCGAGGCACGTTTTTTTCTTAGACTTTATTCATCTTATACGGAGTTACATATGTCTTTATGTGGCCGGTATGGCCAAAGGTATGGTGCAATATTTTCGAGCGATGGCGCCATAACCTTCAGCCTACTCTCGAGTAGATGGCGTTAATATTAATATTCAACAAGTTAACACATATCAGTGAAAGAATAATGATCAAATTCAAATGGCGTTCTAACAGTTTTAATCGTCTTACGAAAGATGGCAGTAAATGTACTGTAGCTACATAATTTACCATGACAGTAACTCTATTTCAAATTCTTTTTGATGTGACTACCGTCAAATATTACACATATTCAAACAAACATCAAACATCAACATTTATTCAGCAAATAGGCCACAAGGGCACTTTTACACGTCATCATTGAATTTACATACAAGCAAAAATAATAACATCAACAATTTTATAAAATAAAACTAACAATTCAATCTAACGTATTACAATTACTAAGAGATGTATATGGTCTCTTAATGTCGAATTACATAAAAAATACAGATACAAAACACAAAAAAGAAAATCTATAATATTTAGAGGTGTAAATGCCTCTAGGTGTCAGAACTATAAGATTATATAGTTTATCAAGTTATCTTTAGAGATGTATAGGGTCTCCAAGAGTCAATATCCTGTATAATTAATACATTCATTAAGAGAAAAGAAACATACGAGAGCAGAATGAGGCGTCTCACTGTAATTAATTAATAAAAATAAAGTTACTAAGTATAATAGCTTGTGTTAGCTTAAACAGACCAGTCTCCACAAACAGCACCCGTTCACGAGTATGACGCGTATCTCAGCCATCTTGTAAGATTTCCTTGTTAATGAATAGGGAATATGACGAAAAACTCTGCGTAGGAGGCGCCACTACCACTATCCGTCACAATCTGAGGGTCTACCGCGAAACAAGAAAATCGAAATTTCGTTATCTAACCTCTCTATCACCCTTGCATATAAGAAAAGAAAAGAAAAGAAAAAGAAAAGAAAAGAAAAGAAAATATTTATTAGTAACATCGTTACAAGTCGGTTTGTAAATTTGCATTTAAAGCATTATATCAAGCTAACATATAATTATTAGTGTATAAATAGCATCAACATTAATGTAGATATTACATTTTGTACATAATAATATATTCCATACATTTATTTATTATTTACTAATTCATTTATATCATAAAATTGCGCCTGCAGGAGCCATTTTTTAAGTTTATTTTTAAATACATGTGAGGAAGGTGCATCCCTGATACTGACCGGTAGCTTACTGTATATTAGAGGGCCGAGGACGTAGACTGACCGTTTTGATTTCGCGAGCTTGTGGGGCGCGGAGGCAAGCTGTCCCGCGTTTTTATTAGTTCATATTCGACCGATAAAGAGGCAGATAACTAAATTTTCGATTTTCGCGTTTCCCGGTAGGCCCTTGTTAACAAACCGGCTTGATGCATCAATGTCATATTTTATTGTCTGTGAAATCTTGTCAAAAACCAGTTTAAGGTACAGTATGTATAAGTTACTCTATGGTTTACTAAAGGAGCTAGTGCTGCTCTCTGGCGACAGCACATTGCAGTAATATCCCCTATTTAAATTGCCAGGTGATCGAGCCATACAAGAGGGTGGTGTCCCACGGCGGCTACGACGCGTCAGGCTGCGCTCTAATAGTTTTCAGCGCCTGCCATTTGCCTGACGTCCGTCGGACGGATTACCACTATGTTATGGACAATCTGTTCCTGTAAGTACGATTTATTACTGTAAAAAAAAATCAGCCTATATACGTCCCACTGCTGGACACAGGCCTCCTCTCATGCGCGAGAGGGCTTGGGCTATAGTCCCCACGCTAGCCCAATGCGGATTGGGGACTTCACATAGACCTTTGAATTTCTTTGAATTTGAAGTGGTGGTGGCCGAGTGGATATGACGTCCGACTTTCAATCCGGAGGTCGCGGGTTCAAATCCTGACTCGTGCCAATGGGTTTTTCGGATCTTATGTACGTAATATCATTTGATATTTACCACTAGCTTTTCGGCGAAGGAAAACATCGTGAGGAAACCTGCATACATTTTTTAGTCTAAAACTTATTAAAAAGAGTTGCTCTGTAAGTTGTAGACCTCATGAATGCCCATGGCTTTGCCTTTTTAATAAAACCTTATACCAACAAAGTAAGTTTTAGAAAAGTAACATTTCTGAAATTTAATAACATTCCAAGCGAACTAGAACGCGGCACCCATATAGATATCAATTTTTTTGCTGGCAAAGTCAACAACGACGCATATTCTTAATATTGAACTTGGCTCTCATTTCACATGTATGTTTTACATGGGATATTTTTTCTCAGATACGTAATCTGGACGCTAGAGCGACTAGTACCAGATAACTACATCCTGGTATATCTGTACGGCAGTGCGGGACCGAGGCGGCTGCCCACCATACACTGGTTGAGGGAATACTACAAGCTGATAGACAGACGGTAAGACATACTGGTACCATAGCGACTGGTACCAGATAACTACTTCTTCTTCTTCCTCGCGTTATCCCGGCATTTATGCCACGGCTCATAGGAGCCTGGGGTCCGCTTTGACAACTACAGACAGACAGACTGTAAGACATACTGGTACCATAGCGACTGGTACCTGATAACTACATCCTGGTATACTTATACGGCAGTGCGGGTCCGAGGCGGCTGCCCACCATACACTGGTTGAGGGAATACTACAAGCTGATAGACAGTAAGACATACTGGTACCATAGCGACTGGTACCAGATAACTACATCCTGGTATATCTATACGGCAGTGCGGGACCGCGGAGGCTGCCCACCATACACTGGTTACGAGAATATTACAGACGGTAAGACAGTATACTGGTATCATATACAGTGAAACCTGGTTAATTGGCACCTGGATAAATGGAAAACCTCAATAATTGCAACCAAAAGTCCGGTCCCGGACCCTTGAGACCAAAATGCCTCTATAATTGAAATTTTGGAACCTCTATAATTGGAATTTAGATTTTAGTGCTTTTCGTAATTTTGCCTCTGTAATTGACCACGTCGCAACTAAGACCTCTATAATTGACACTGTGCTAAAAAAATCCGTTATTTTTGCTCTCCTTTTTACCTCTATTATTGAAACGAGTCTTACTTATTACCTCTGTAATTGAAATAATGTAGTTGTAGACAGCAGAAACAATATTTTAATAGCAATGATCATTTTATTTATATCTTCATCCAGAATTCAATTTATTTATTGGGTATCTATCACAGCCTGTAGTAGGTGAAATATTTTTTATTAAATCAAAAACAAAGTATGCTTTTTACATTCCAATAAAACTTTCTTCTACAATTCAAGGGAATTTTTTAAACCCAAATGATTAATAAGAAAATAAAGTAGTAATTAATGTAGTGTAAAAGTGCAAGTATAGAAGCTATATATAGACCAGAAACCCAGAACGTAAGCGTGTAAATCTACTTTCAATGGTTATTTGCACCTCCATAAAAGAAATTTGTCAGAACGCAACCTCTATTAATGAAAACCTCTATAATTGACACAACGATTTTTTGAACCTCGTTAATTGACACGACCTGCTTAAATGAAAAACCTGGTTAATTGACAAAAAATGGCCGGTCCCTTGAGATTGCAATTATCCAGGTTCCACTGTATAGCGACTGGTACCAGATAACTAGTGTTAGGATTCTCGTGGCATTTAGCACAAGAAATGCAGCGAAGCCGCCATTATATACTTTTTATAACTGAACGAATGACTGAATGATAAAAATATATATGTAGATTTTCTAATATAACATTTTATTACATATTTGACCTTTTTGGTTGACCACAAAGTCGCTGCAACTAACTCCTATCTCATTGATGTTTTTAGCGCCACTTGCACCATCCCACTGACCTGGGTTAACCTGTTAAACCTGGAGTTACCATGGTTACCAGAACAATTTGACACTGGGTTAACGATTTATCCGCTTAACCTTGGGTTAGTGGGATGGTGCAAGTAGGCCTATAGTCTATCTTTAGGTATTAACAAAAGAGGAAGCAAAATCTACCCTCAAATGGCTTCTTAAGCCAGTTGAGGGTAGATGAAAACATTACACGATCAAATAATGTAGGTTAAAGTCAGGTCGTTCATTGACAGATCCAGGTGGTATTGTATTTGGTTGGTTAACCAATAAATGTTGTAATAACTACCCGAAAATGTATAAATATTTGTTTACTTTTATTTAATAAATAATAAATAAATATTATAGGACATTCTTACACAGATTGACCAAGTCCCCCAGTAAGCTCAAGAAGCCTTGTGTTGAGGGTACTCAGACAACGATATATATAATATATAAATACTTAAATACATAGAAAACAACCATGACTCAGGAACAAATATCTGCCCTACAAGTAAATGCCCTTACTGGGATTCGAACCCAGGACCATCGGCTTCACAGGCAGGGTCACTACCCACTAGGCCAGACCGGTCGTCGTTATTTAAGTACCTAAAGATACAGAGTATAAGTATGTCAAATCAGACAACTCTCACAAATCACAGTTTCATTAATTAGTGGGAAGTAACACAATGAATTCGTGTACTGTCTGTCTGTTTGTCAGGTTACGGAAGAGTTTGAAGCATCTATACCTGGTACACCCCACGTACGGACTGAAGATCTTCGTTGCGTTCACCAAAGCCTTCGTCAGGTGAGTTCAAAAGTTCAAACATTTTATACAGTTACAATCAAATCAGTGCTATTAGTGTCAACAACAGTAGGCTGCGAGTTCGAATCTAGCTTTCTAGCTAGATTTAATTTTAATTTAATTGCATTTAAGTTTTACAAGCAAACATTTAACTTTTATTTAACTTGCAATGTACACACCTATGTAATGTGACACTATGTTTGTACGGGTCAAATCTTGCAAGTTAAAGGACCATGGGCAAATTTGTATGGGCACTGTCCCCACCCACCAACAGAAATGAAACATGTCTCATTTAATAGATCTTGGCAAACTGATGATTTTTTACTATGACGAGAATCGCCCTATGTATGGGGTTTTTTTCTGTCCCTAAGCAGTTATGTTTTCATGGCGGTGTTCCGGTTTGAAGGGTGAGACATGGCAGTGCAATTACTGGGTATTGTGGCATAAGATCTTTACGTCACATGGTTGGTAACGCGTATTACGTGATAACCATGAGTTGTTACATCCGTCTATAGGCTGCGGTGACTGTTTACCATCACGCAGCCCCGCATGCTTGTTTATCAATCAACTAGTATAATAAAAAAACAAAAACTTTCAATGAAATGAGCAAAAAATATGTAAAAACAAAACACGGTTTTCCATGAAAACCCCATACATATGGCGATCCTCGTCATAGTAAAAAATCATCAGGTTGCTAAGATCTATTAAATGAGACATGTTTCATTTCTGTTGGTGGGTGGGGACATTTCTGCCCATGGTCCTTTGACCCACTTCCCGGTTTCCGATGAAGCTGAGCATACGTGTGTAAGTCGGGTGACAATACAATATTATAGTACCATGGAGCTGATCTGATGATGGAGACTGGAGGTGGCTATAGGAACTCTGTGCTAAAACAACGCAACCTAATAGGAGATATTACTGCAATGTTCTGCCGCCAGAGTGCAGCACTGCCGACTCAGTAAATTCATAGACTAACTTATACATACTGTGCCTTAACTGTTTTTGACAAGTTTTCACAGACAATAAAATATGACATTGATGCATCAAGGCGGTTTATTAACAAGGGCCTACCGGTAAACGCGAAAATCGAAATTTAGTTATCTGCCTCTTTATCGCTCGAATATGCAAGAGTGATAGAGAGATTAGATAACGGAATTTCGATTTTCATGTTTCGCGGTAGACCATGTGATTGACGTGACGTGTGATGTGTCAATGTGGTTTGTTTACTGTATGTGCCACAAAGGTGCCACCTACGCAGAGCTTTGCCTAATATTCCCTATTGTGTTTGGGTTTGGTACAATTACAATTGTATCGATGAGTATTAATTGCCGGTTGAAAAAAAGTAAAATCAGGTACAAAAGCTCGTAATATAATTAATATAATTATTTCATATAATATATTTTTTTATACAAAAAAAAAACCATTTCTACAGTAATATTGCTCTGCTATTCAGCTAATAATTTCTATTGACGCAAAGTAATAAATAACGCCTGATTAAAAGAAAATATTTTGCCCTCTGACCTCAAAAATTCACAGAATAATAAATATATCGGTATTATTATATTATCATGAATCATGATATATCATGATAGATTGATATTTGGCAGCTTATAGTGATGTGGCATTTAAATACATTTTACTAATTATTTAATCAAAACTCAATACTTCGTTTACTTTTACAATTAACACATAATTTAGAGTTTGTGCGGAAAGAAGAGTGGTGGAATGTATGTATGAGTGGGCCTCATACATACATTCCACCACTCTTCTTTCCGCACAAACTCTACTTTAATTCTAAAAGTTACACATTACACTGATACATTACACTGATAGGGTAATTCGCCAGTAACTGGCCACCGTCTAATAACAGGCCACCCTAAACTAAAAATGAATTCTATTCACCTATAAACAGAATTCATTTTAGTTTAATGTTTCAATAACTGGCCACCGGCCAGCCTTCAACAACTAGCCACCGTATACTAAAATGAATTCTGTTTATAGGTGAATAGAATTCATTTTTAGTTTCGAGTGGCCTGCAGTGTTGGGCATTCAAGAATAAAATCATTATTTGAATAAGAATTTGAATAAAATCGAGATGATTTTATTCCCGTCAAAAATATTCAAATAATTTTGGTCGGGAATAATTCGTATGAGAAAAAATTGAATGAGAATAACTTATTCTTAATCAAATAAATATAATCATGATTTTTAATGGAAATAATATTCCACGAATAAAAATGTAGTCCGGGTGTATAGGTACTAATTACGTATAGTTAGGCAGATGTAATAGTAGTTAGTCTCTTGTCTAATTTATACCTCTTTTATGGAATAAAATCTTACAAATTGACAGTCGCATAACGCATAGTTTCAGTAACCGTATTATTTTTAATTTACTAACCAAATCATTAGGTTCAATTTAGCTGGTCTAGGGGCCTAGCCAAGATGCCAATCGTTTCCGCTCCGACAACGAAGCGCTTTGTCTCTATCACTCTTACATATTAGTGCGATAGAGAGACAGAGATAGCGTTTCGTTGTCGTAGCGCAAACGATTGGCATGTTGGCTACGCTCCCAATGTGCCTAACCAAGTTGCCAATTTTTGTTTTTATTTTAATAACCAAATCATTAGGTAAATTTAGCTGTTCTGGGGGCTAGCCAACATGCCAATCGTTTGCGCTCCGACAACGAAGCGCTCTCTCTGTCTCTCTATCGCACTAATATGTAAGAGTGATAGAGACAGAAAGCGCTAAAAACAGCTAAATTGTACCTAATGATTTGGTTATTAAATTAAAAACAAAAATTGGCATCTTAGCTAGGCACCCAATCGTTTGCGGCACGAGTGCTACGACAACGAAACGCTATCTGTCTCTCTATCGCACTAATATGTAAGAGTGATAGAGAGAGACTATGCGCAACTCTACGGAGCGTCAACGTTTGGCATGTTGGCTAAGCACCCTGATCGGATGATAGAACTAGATAGTGTATAGCGGAACTCTTCAATGTGTACTATACCTAAACTAAAGTAACAAATATCAAATCAATCCGAGTTTTAAATAGAAGGGTGAAAATCAACTTACAAAATATAACCAATTGTACTACAAAAATTAACTTAATTCTAAATAACATTTTAATTGAATAAAACCTTAGTTAGAATAGCCCCACTTCTAGAATAATTATTCTGTTTTTTATTCCGCATTTAAAATAAAAGTCACATGAATTATTCACCTTAATTTTATTCTAAAATAACTAGTGCAAGAATTATTCTAATTCAAATCGATTTGAATAAGAATAAAATTTCTGTTTTTATTCTTATTCTTATTCCAGTTAATTTTTGCCCCCCTCTGGTGGCCTGTTTCTGGCGAATTACCCTAACATCCTTCATTAATGATTTTTTTCAGCTCGAAATTCTTCCGCAAACTGAGCTACGTGCGGAACCTGACCGAGCTAATGTCACTCGTCCCAGTCGAGCCCAACGCTATACCCGAACTGGTGAAACAGTACGATGCGGGCAAGCGGTAGACTTCGGTACCACCGCCGGCACTTAACACATTCATTGCCACCCAGCCAAACAAGACGTCCGCGCCAGGCCACAATTTCGTCATACAAAGCAGTAGTACCACGATCCCGACTATCGGGTCGTCCGGCCTTTTTTTTTTTTTGACGGAGTGGGAATGCATTTACGCACAGTGTGTGGGACTCGCCGCTCCTTATCCCTCTCTTAGCGAGAGGGGGGGAGAATTTGGCCCTACCCACTAAACCCACTCCGGCGTTTCACCCTCTTTGCCGTTCGTGAGGGCGCACTGGGATCGAGGTCATTTCACCACGGCGCCCTCCGCGGGTCGTCCGGCCTGGGAACGAAATCATAAAATACCCGATAGTCGGGTTTTCGGCACTGAATGTGTTAACTGTCCATCGGTAACCTTATTACAATAAGCATAAGGTCCAATGATGGACAGTGGTGTCGCTTAACTTTAAACTCGGGTAAATCCATTCGACCCTCTTAGCAAAGAGAATAGACTGTATAGGCGGATTGACAAAGTAAATTATGTAGCCACTGTAAATTTACTGCCATCTTTCGACAGAAGATTAAAATTGTTAGATCGCCATTTGACTTTGATCCTTATTCTTTCACTGATATGTGTTAATTTGTTAAATATTAATATTAACGCCATCTACTCGACTATAGGCCAAAGGTATGGTGCAATCTTTTCGAACGATGGCGCCATAACCTTCAGCCTACTCTCGAGTAGATGGCGTTAATTTTAATATTTAACAAGTTAACACATATCAGTGAAAGAATAATGATCAAAGTCAAATGGCGTTCTAACAGTTTTAATATTCTGTCGAAAGGTGACGCAGTAAATGTACTGTAGCTCCATAATTTACCATGACAGTAACTCTCTATTTCAAATTCTCTTAGGAAATATCTACCCTATTTCTTTATCTTAATACCAAAATCGCAAAATCTGACAGTTGGATTTACCCGAGTTTGAAATTAAACGACTCAGTTAAGTGTATTGCTGTTTGTACTAAAGTAAAAAAAAATCAGGGCAGGATTTTCCAACTATACCCCCTTTTTTTAACATTAGAATTTTTCTAACTTCAAATGTTTATTAACTTTTTCTTCGGAAATGCTAGGGTTCCTAATGTGATATTTAATATTGCGGTACAATAATATGTAAAAGACACTATGAATCAGTGCATAGTT
Source organism: Cydia splendana (assembly GCF_910591565.1). NCBI lineage: Eukaryota > Metazoa > Arthropoda > Insecta > Lepidoptera > Tortricidae > Cydia > Cydia splendana. The sequence goes on from NC_085984.1 coordinate 1,394,169, forward strand.
ATTCAGATTTAATTTTGGAGGAATAAAGTATTACTTTTGAGGTTATAAAATTTCTATTCTGAAAATAAACGGACTATATAATAGGAATAATGCGACATAAAATAGTAGAAATTAAATAAAATGGAACTAAAGAAATTCCATACTGAATTATTGCCATGTTTAAGTATTATACGTCAAAAATGTGACAGTTACGTAGGAAGTGGCGCCCTCAATAATTTTCTACAATTTCTTGTCGGACTATAGATCGCGCAAAAATTGGTATAGGTTTGGAACTTCTGACCTGAGGTATCATTTTGGTGTTATAAATATGCACCCCTGGCAATGGCGTGTAAATTAATAGTTTGTTTTAATTTTGATATTTAATTTCTTCAGAAGATTTTTAATAATAATAAATAATTGTTTTCTATATTCGTATATAATTCAGTAGGTACTTAATTTTATTTTATTTGAACGTCTTGTATTTGAATGTCTTGTGCCGCCAGTGGAGTTCAACCTTGTGTCCATATATAAAAAGTACATTATATTATAAACAATTAAACTTGTATTTTTAGTGTAATTATAACTGGAAACAATTTGATAATTTGATGTTATGTTACTTTGTGTGATATTTTAGCGTGAAAATAAAAATTAGATTAGTTTGAAAAACAACAGTCATATGTAGCAGAGGTATATAGTTTAAGGAGAAATCGTGCCCAATAGTTCGACAGCCGCAATAGATGGCGCTATATGTTGCCGGACCATAAAGTGTCATTCTATGGAACTTGCTAACTATGTAAACAAAAGTCACTATAGTTCGTTTTTTTTAGCATTAGAAAGAACTTGAAAGAAGGTAAGCGCTCTTGACATGTCTTTTAACCCCTGGAACGCCGAACCGACAAACGTACTTGTACCCGTCAGATGCCTAGTGCCGGATCCGTCCCATCCCCCTCAAATGCCGGATAGGCTCGCGTACGTGCACACGTCAACTGCCGCGATAAATGCAAGTGCTATAGTGCAAATGATATAAAACTCTATTTGTAAGTGTTTAGATCTCAAAATTGTAAAAATATAATACAATAAATTTGGTGACTGATAAGCCACAAGGCAGTTGAGACAGTTTGTACAGATCTGGGACTAGGCAGTTGACGGGTACAAAAATTGAAGACCCTCCGGCAGTTGACAGGACTGGTACGGATATGGCACTAGGCGTCCCAAGGGTAGAAAAACGCTTTTTAAAAATCAGTAACTATTATTTATGAAAGCAGAAGAATATAAATGATCGTATTAGATTCACAATTGTTACATATTTGCCGTGACTGATTTTTAAAATGTGTTTTTCAATTAAAAGACACGTCAAGATTGTTTACCTTATTTCTAATGCTAAAAAAAACTAACTATAGTGACTTTTGTTTACATAGTTAGCAAGTTCCATAGAATGACACTTTATGTTTTGTGGTAAATTTATTTGTCTAAAATCCACTTTTAACATACACATTTTTCTTAGACTTTATATACCTCTTCTACAGTCGCCATCAGATATATCGGAGCGGCCGAGGCGCTCACAAATATCTGAACACGCCTCTATAGGCTACATTCCTACTAGTCAAATCAGCTTCTTTTTTAGAACTGTCAAAACGATTTGCTAATATGGAATTTATATGAAAACGAATGTAGTGACGTCACGGTAAACTCACCTACTTCTTATATTTCAATCCGATTTATTAAATACAAATTGTGTTTAAAAAAAAATAGCTGCTATCTATGTTTTTCTAATAATTATCTGGTGCTTTATTTCGTGCACGGTTTGAAATAATTTATTTTAAGTACAGGAAACATCCCTATTGTCAAGGCGTTAGAGTGCGTGTTCAGATATTGTGAACACCTTGGCTGCTCCGATATATCTGATAGCTACTGTACTAGAGTTAGACCAAGAAAAGTTTGCAGCGATTTTTATAGCCCACGCAGTGCAAATGTTATTCATACGTCATAATTTCATAGATGTTGACGTTTAAACTAACACTTGCACTGCGTGAGCTATCAAAATGCAGACTTTTCTTGGTCTAACTCTATTAATTCCGTAACATGAAGAAACGTCTTGCCGTTTTTTGTTATAATCCATATTATTAATGTAGGTAAAATATAGTTAATTTGTGCCATTTTTTTCGAATATTAGAAAAAAAAAACGTGTAATTTTTTAATGTTTATTATCATTTGGAATTTAACGAATCATTCCTAAAAAGTATTATTTTATTTAACGAGTTTGACATTTAGGTATTGTTCGTTTTTTTAGCATTAGAAAAAAGGTAAACAATCTTGATGTGTCGTTTTATTGAAAAACACTTTTGAAAAATAAGTCACGGCAAATATGTATTAATTATGAATCATATACGATTATTTACTACTTACTTTCATAAATAAATAGTTAATGATTTTTAAAAAGCGTTTTTCAATTAAAAGACACCTCAAGATCGCCCTTTTACTAATGCTAATAAAAATTAACAGTTTAAAAAATGGTATTTGACATTCCATATCAGTAAATACTAAATACGTATATTAATAATAATATGTGACGTTATCTATGAAAAGGGACCTTATTGTCGATGGCGCTTACGCCATTATTAACGATGCTCCGGTATAAATACAATACCGCGCGACGCTGTGCGGCGTAAGCGCCATCGATAATAAGGTCCCTTTTCATAGATAATGCCCCAAATTAATATAATGAATATTGGATAATAAAGTTTTTAAATGGTATGGTACTTTTGTAATTGTACAAAAAATCTAAATTAATGATAAATTGTATTAAAACTGTATTAAGGTACCATCGCCCGCACTGTTAACTGTACATTGGTGGACCTTATGCCTTTTGGTCCACCGATGTACAGTTAGGAGTGTTGCTGTATGTACTTGGTTACTATTAGTTATTTTTTTATGAAAACATAATAGGACCAATTAAAGCAATATTTAATAAATTCATAATATAACAATGTTTATACTTCACTACATATTAATAATCAAGAAAACATGCTATTCCTTTCTCTGCACAGAGTTAGAAAGAGAGAAAAGCTCCTATCTCAGTCTCTAATAACCCGTAGCGGCCCACCATACATAAATCAATGGTATTAGAAAATAATTGTGACGTTATCTATGAAAAGGGACCTTATTGTCGATGGCGCTTACGTAATTATTAACGATGCCCCGATATAAATACAATACCGTGCGACGCTGTGCGGCGTAAGCGCCATCGATAATAAAGTCCCTTTTCATAGAGAATGCCCCAATTAAAAATTTGTTTCGTTTTAAAATCGTATGAAACAAAACAAATTCGACTGTTCAATTTAATAATGATTGAAGTTTTATTGGACATAAATTGTACTTCTTTTAGGACAGTGGGACGCCAGAGGTTATTGTACAATAGTTTTGTAAGTTTGTATTTTCCTGCCAATATTATTAGCACAATACTTTCACATAATATAACTCTAGAAAATTCGGAGAAATGGGTGGGTCAACTTTTTTTTTGTTATTCTGTCAGCCAGGCGACAATAGGCCTGATGACAAATTTTGAAAACCCTTTTAATATCGTCGGTACACTTGTATTAGTTCCGAAAAACACTATATTTCAGTTATACTCATAAGATTTAACATAGATAATTGCATTTTATTATAGCTAGTTTAAACTTCGCGCGAAAACGCCTCGCATGCCATTTGTGACGTCATTATTTAGTTGGTGGTAGGGTGGTAGATATTGTTTACATACTTACAGTTACGAATTTCCCTTGAATCCGAATGATATTGTTAATTCAGCACCATATATTACGATTAGGGATGATAAATACATTACAAAAATTTATCACAATAACTCATTTTACACAAAAACTCTCACACGGTTGCAGTTTAAGATGAATTATTTAGATACATGTACATTTTGAGTGAAAATCACCGAACGCCGGTTTTACTTTTTAATTTTTCATTTTTTCTAGTTACGACAGCCAACATGGCAATGATAGTTCCATTCAGCCAAATAATTAAAAATGTTTGTTGTTGAAATATCGTATTATTTAGCATTTTATTTAAGTAATAACAAATAGATATCTACTTTATATCGTGTAATAATATTTTTTGGACGTAATAAATGTTTAGTGGCGAAATAACATTTTTTTTGCACCTTTCGAACTCTTTGGTGCCCACGTATAGATTTCGGTCAATGAGGTTGTCTATGTTGCTCTAAGAAATATGTTATGGATTGATGACGTCACTGTTTGGAACGTTTCTGATTGGCGTTTCAGTAAAAATGGCCGATTGGAGAATTTTGCACTTTTATTTTATTGAATATATTAATAATCCTTCAGTTTATACTGAGATTGGGCCATTTTTTAGAATCATATTAACATATATGTTTCGTTGAAACCATTATTTCCATGATTCTTTGTTACTTGCAACAGGCCTATTAGAAGCATAGTTTGTTCACAGTGTAAAAAGTAACAGTGGACCGACGCCTTTGATGTTTGCGTAAATAATGTTTACACAACTGCCCAAAAATTACAAACATTCAAATAAGACGGGCTAGCCCTGTAAGTAGTACCGTGCTACTAACAATGGCGATGTATGCAGCTCGGGTGCGCGCGACCCACCCCTCCCACCCCGCACGATTGCCCTGTCTAGACGGCCTCGTCGAATGACTATTGTTTTATAGACTGTGGTTTGTTAGAGGAAATGTTAGGGCCCCTTTAGACGATGCGAGAACTCGCATGCGAGTTTCATTACATTGCGGTTTTAGATCGGTCGGTTGAATTGGACTCCTAGACTATAATATAATAGGAATCCTCTAGACCGAGTTTAGAGCAATTATTTCATGCAACCGATGATGCCAAAAATGCGGGGGTGCGGGGGACGAGGTGAGCGAGGCCCCGTGCCGTGATTGGTCCGTTCAAAGACACGGACGTCACACAAAGACACTTTCGACTCGAACATGGAGTTAAATTACCGTATGCGTGGCAGAGGGGTTAGCGCGACTATGCTCCGTCTGGAGGATGTTTTGTCTGTGATTGGACGTAACCAACAGTCCGCAATGTAACTAAAATCGCATGCGAGTCCGCGCGCCGTCTAAATCAGCCCTTATCCTGCGTTCTACTAATATGCTAAGTAGATGGACCCATTATGGAAAGGGCTTATAAGTGCCATAATTTTTTTTTATTAGCCTGTAGTAGTGTCCCACGGCCGGGCAAAGGCCCCTCCCCTTGATTTCCACGACCCCCGTTGTAGAGCTTTTTCCGGCCAGTTAATAATAAAAATTATGTTTATTTTGAATACCATAAAACCAGGTGTTTAAGAGTGACCCAGGCGACCGCAGCCTTGGCAAAAACGAGAAAAACTTGATCCACCCAAATATAGATATTTTAATATAAAAGACGTACCTGTTATCTGGCCCGTACCTATTAATTAATTATATAAAATTATTAATTAAGATAATTTTAAGTTACAACTTGGAATCTCTTTACTGATTGTGAGAATGTTTATTTTACTATAAAAATACCAAACAACTTAAGTATATTTGTGGCTTTCCATCACAGAAGGGTCCTTATGCTTCAAGTGTAATAGGGACCTTTTTATCTGAAATTCCACCAGAAATTCTAAAAGAATGGTCCTTATTGCTCATGAAGCATAAGGATCCTTGTCTGATGGAAAGCCACATTTTAATAGAAATGTTCCTTCTTAGTTTAATCTGATATTTGGTTACACACTAATGTTGTTGAAAAAGTATTTCTCTCCTATTATTACTCATACATATTTTTATACATTTTCTATTGTAAGGATATGCCATAAAACATAATAATTTGTTAGCCATAATAATGTATATCATTATGAAACGAAATCTATAGAGTTGTTCGAATTTCACTGCCGCTTTATCATACTTATATTAACTTCACTTCTTCACTTACAGCCGTATTCGAACAATGAGATACGTCAAATACTAGATATTGAAACGATATGGATCGGATGTCAGTGTCAAAAGTGACGTTTCTTCAAACAAAAACGTCACTTTCGACACTTGTTTGACACTGACATATCCGATACATATCGTTTCAATATCTAGTATTTGACGTATCTCATTGTTCGAATACAGCTGTTACTCGTTATTATTTAAGTCAGGGGTCTCCAAACTATTTTATCTGAGGGCCATATTGCGCCTCAGAAACTTTGCGCAGCCACCGTCGGTTTTTGCGCCGGGGGAGAAGGCCTGATTGCTGCTGTTAGGAACAGTTCCACTCTGAATGAATGCTGAACCCCGCGGGCCGCATTGGAACGCGTTGCGGGCCGGATTTGGCCCGCGGGCCGGGGTTTGGAGACCCCTGATTTAAGTGAACATTTAAAATATAAGCACATATAACAACGAAATAGACATAAATGTACAGAATACAAAAAAGATGGTCTGAATTGTAACTAGTGTTATAGAGTTCTGAACCCCTATAGTGTCAAATTTCTTTTTATAGTGTGACGTGACGTACGCATTAGCGTGACGGACGCGTTAAGTGTCATTTTGTATGGGTTTGGGTTTCCAAAACGTCCCGCTTGGCGCGCTGTTCTAAATCCCGTACAAAATGAGACTTAACCCTTTATAAGGCATATGGGTTCAGAAATTATGCAAAATTGAACCCTATCGCTTTAAAATAAAGTTCAAAATCAGGTGGGAAATATATCCCCTCTGCCTTACAAAGGGTTAACGCGTATAACACTTTTATGAAATGTACACTAGGGGTTCTGCATCGACTAGGCAGTAACAAATGTTAAGAGTTAGACCAAGAAAAGTCTGCAGCGATGTTGATAGGGGGCTGTCCATAAATTACGTCATCGATTTTTGACGATTTTTGACCCCCCCCCCCCCCTATAATCATCCAAAAATCATGCTTCAAATGACCCCATTTCCTCCTACTTCATGCTACCGTCATCCGATGTCCAGACCCCCCCCCCCCCCCCCTAATTTGAAATGACGTAATTTATGAATAGCCCCTAGCCCACTCAGTGCAAGTGTTATTTTAAACGTCAAACTTCAATGAAATTAATAACACGAATAAATCCGTACACGGCGGGAAGAAGTTGGTATCTGGCGGGAAAAAAATTGAAGAAATTTGAACCTTATGCAATTTTATTTTAAGTTCAAATTTCTTCGGTAGAATATCTCGAGTTATCAATTTCTTCCCGCCGTGTACGGAAATAACACTTGCACTGCGTGAGCTATCAAAATCGCTGTAGAGTTTTCTTGGTCTTACCACGTCTTACTCTAACAACGACGTGGCCGGGTGGTCTAGTGGTCAGGAATTTAGCCGCGTAAGCTGAAAACGCCGGTTCGATTCCGGCCTCGGCCACCGGAGGGCTTGGTCACTTTTTCTTTACTTTAGAGCAGCGGTCGGCAACAGGCGCCCCCCCTCCCCCCGCTATTTTGTATGTAATATTGTCAAACAACGTTTTATAAAGTCACACAAAGTGCGGCCCGCGTCAACTTCCTTAACTACTATTAGGGAATGCAAATCGGTTATTTTCGGTTATTTTTTGTATGGAAATTATCGGTTATTAACCGAAACCGCGGTTATTTCCATACAAAAAATAACCGATTTGCATTCCCTAACTACTATGTGGCCGTTGGCTGCTAAAAGGTTGCCGACCGCTGGTTTAGAGTCATCGGGTCTAGACGGACTCATCTGTAATCTCATTAGAAGTATTTTTGTACATAATTTTATTTTGCATTTAAACGATTTGTTTGATTTTTTTTGTTTTTTTTTCCCCCATCTATCCACTTATTTTTCCTTTTTTTCTGAGATTTATGATTATTTTGATAATTTTGGTACGAATGTAAAGGGCTCCAACGATTAAATAAATGTGTCATTTTCAAGCAAAAGGTACCACATTGTCGCTTGCCATAAGGACGCTCTGACAGGTTATTCGTATAAAAATACAAGCAAATTTTTTCCTTACATCCAAACTGGTACCTTTATCTTGAAAACGTATGAATATGAGTAGATGATTAGCTGTTCTTCTATAAAGAGTGAAAGTGGTAGCAGTATTCAGCAGACGATAAAACCGCGTGAGGCCCAATGTGCAATATATTGTACAGAGAGCTCTAAAATTGCATACCCAGATTCAAAGTGAATATGCACTTTTGGGGCTATTCATAAATTACGTCATTTCAAATTGGGGGAGGGGGGTCTGGACATCGGATGATGGTAGCATGACGTAGGAGGAAACGGGGTCATTCGAAGCATGATTTTTGGATGATTTTAGGGGGCGGGGGGGTCAAAAATAGATGACGTAATTTATGGACAGCCCCTTTGCAGCTGGGTGTACAGTCGCCATCATATATATCGGAGCTGCCGAGGTGCTCAAAAATATTTGAACACGACTCTAACGCCTTGAGAATAGAGGCGTTTTCAGATATTTGTGAGCACCTTGGCCGCTCCGATATATCTGATGGCGGCTGTACCTATAGTTCGTTTTTTTTTTAGCATTAGAAAGAACTTGAAAGAAGGTAATTAAAAGGTTTTTTATACAGTTAAATAATTTTTTAAACTTTTCGTAAAACACTTGAATTTTCTTGACGAAAATTTTGTACGGTAATAAAATAATTAATTTGGATTTTTGTTTAGGCAGAATTTTGTTTCTTGATAATTACAGTCTAACAAAAAAGAGAAGAAATTAAAAAGTGGCAATACTGTAGTGTCGTCCCGGTTTCTTATATAAATTGGTTTGAAAGGGACGACACTACAGTATTGCCACTTTTTAATTTCTACTCTTTTTTGTCAGACTATATTAGGTGTTTTATAATTTTGAAATTTTTGTTCACTTAGGGGCTGTCCATAAATTACGTCATCGTTTTATGACGATTTTTGACCCCCCCCCCCCCTAAAATCATCCGAAAATCATGCTTCAAATGACCCCGTTTCCTCCTACGTCATGCTACCATCATCCGATGTCCAGACCCCCCCCCCCTAATTTGAAATGACGTAATTTATGAATAGCCCCTTAACAAAAACAATGTTCAGGATTAATTGACTTAAATCTTAAGTATTAGCAAAGACATATGTAACTTCGTATAAGACGAATAAAGTCTAAGGAAAAAACGTGCCTCGGAATTCAAGTAAAAGTCATTCTCGAATAGATGGCGCACACACCTTTAGCCTATCCTCGGCTAGATGGCGTGACGACACCGTTTCATATTTAACAATTTTAACACATAGATATCAGTGAATGAACATGGATCAAAATGATATAAAAATAATAAAATAATTTATCCATATATATACATTTTTTGATAACTTTATACGTTTTCATTTTGAGTTTTAGTCGTGTGTCGATAGATGGCAGTAAATTTACAGTGACTACAAAATTTACAATGACAGGACCCCTCTATACTATCTATTCTTTTTGGTATTAGGTACCAATGCAATACATTCACACAAATAACATATTTTTCGATATCACTTGTAGAACGAAAGTTAGATTTATATATAAGGAATATAGTGTTCAATGTCTATGTATAGTAAATGATGTATGACATATATTATATAATTATATTGATATGTACAAATATTATACATTAGCAATAGGCCATGTGCGGTAATAGAGTTAGACCATGAAAATTCTGCAGCGATTTTGATAGCCTACGCACTGCTAGTGCTATTATAAACGTCAAACTTCTGTGAAATTATGACGTATAAATAACACTTGCCCTGCGTGGGCTATCAAAATCGCTGCAGAATTTTCTTGGTGTTACTCTACCTATCAATATCATTTGGAATATGTACTTAAAAAAAAAAAAAATTAATTCGGAAAAAATATAAAATCATAATTTTCAGAAATTTTAAACATGTTAAAGCGCATTCACACACAAACTGAAATTAGCAGAACGTTCGGGTCTGAATCTCTATGCTCTCGTAGTTATTTCAGATATTGTCTATGGCACCTGTTTTTTTTTATGGAAAAATACCTATGGTCACGGAATATGTATGGTGCGCCTAAAGGCCCCAGTACACAATGGGCCAGCGTCAGCCAGTCCAAGGGACGCAGCCATGCGGTAGAATGAGATAGCAATATCACTTGCTCCCTCTAACGCATAAATGCGTCCCCCAGACTGGCCCACGCTGGCCGATTGTGTACAGGGGCCTTTATACACTACACGCAACTTAATTCCCACCTGAATGTCTAGGATTTATAGGGTTTTGACAATCAACCATATTCACCAAAACCAAACCAAAATATAAATAAAATATCATTCTAAGGATGCTCAGTAATAATTTACACAGGTATCATTATTTTTTCTCAAGATATACACCGTGTTCCTACGGAAATATAAAATATGGTATATATTTTCTAGTTGGATTTGTATTATAGTTATAACAATTCCTTACTCTTTATACAGGGTCATTTTTGGACCGTTAGCCATATTGTGCGAGGTGATTAGGTAGGCCATACTGAACAACTTTTTCTATGGGACCAACTCGGAAATCACAAACATTTTTTTTTGCAGTTTCATACATTTTGGTCCAGTGGATGTCGACGTTTTCTATGGGGAGGCCAAATTTTTTTTTGGGATTTCGGTGTTGGTCCCATAGAAAAAGTTGTTCAGTATGACCTACCTAATCACCTCGCACAATATGGCTAACGGTCCAAAAATGACCCTGTATGTACAAATTATACTTTCTATTAAACTAGCGTTGTTACTGTTATTATAATTCGTTTTTTTAGCATTAGAAAGAACCTGAAAGAAGGTAAGCGATCTTGACATGTCTTTTAATTGAAAAACGCTTTTTAAAAATCAGTAACTATTACTTATGAAAGCAGAAGAATATAAATGATTGTATTATATTCATAATTGTTACATATTTGCCGTAACTTATTTTTAAAATGTGTTTTTATATTAAAAGACACATCAAGATTGTTTACCTTATTTCTAATGCTAAAAAAACGAACTATAGTGGGTGGCTGCGCTAACGCTAGATACCGTTAAGGCCCCAGTACACAATGGGCCATCGCCGGCCACTCCAAGGGACGCATTTATGCGTTAGAGGGAGCAAGTGATATTGCTATCTCATTCTACCGCATGGCTGCGTCCCTTGGAGTGGCAGGCGATGGCCCATTGTGTACTGGGGCCTTTAGAAATGCCGGTGTGTTCCCTTTTGTGCCCGCCGAGCACAGACATAGGTACTTATAGTTTGTTTTTTCTAGCATTAGAAATAAGGTAAACAATCTTGATGTGTCTTTTAATTGAAAAACACATTTTTAAAATAAGTTACGGCAAATATGTAACAATTATCAATCTAATACGATCATTTATATTCTTCTGGTTTCATAAGTAATAGTTACTGTGATTTTTAAAAAGCGTTTTTCAATTAAAAGACATGTCAAGATCGCTTACCTTCTTTCAAGTTCTTTCTAATGCTAAAAAAAATGAACTATAGGTACATTCATATGAATTATTCCCATTCTGTCCCCGCAAAAAACCCTAGTATTTAACCCCTTATGTATTCATAAACATTATCATATTTCAGCTGTGAAGGCGGACTTTTTACATGTAAACAATAAGAAATAATGAAAACGAGCACAATAATGTATGTAGTATGGGTAAGTAGAGAAATGCTTTAAATAAAATGTTTAAGAAATTGTGAAAATCTCGTTTTATTATTGTAGGTACGATAACCCCGCCCCTTAAGATTCGGACAAGTTAAGAGAAGAGTCGTGGAATGTATGGGGCCCAATACATTCCACGACTCTTCTCTTTCCGCACATACTATAGGTCTAGGTAGGCCTATTGCTTGAAGGCTGAAGGCAAAGTTAGTCGATAGAGTCGGATAGAGCCAACTTGTTTATTATGACATTTTCTTACTTTACCTTGTTCGAGTCTGTGCAATGTTATTTCTAGCAGACAGACTATACACCGTGCGGTGATTCCCCGTGGGTGGTACGACCACTAGTGAAACTTAGGGGGAGCCAACTCTATTTTTCAGTATGAGAATTCTGCTATATTAATAAAAAAAATTACAAACTGTTGACATACGTGTAAGCCGGTGTTGCTTGAAGGTAAACATAGGCTTCTTCCAAAGTAAATAATACGATTAGCCAGACTCCCCGTGTGTAACCTGGGGCTTATTGGCAGTATGTATTCATGGCCGTACATTAATGGCTAACTTCGTGAGTCTGTGCGGAAAGCGAAGTCTAAAGGCCCCAGTAGGGCTACCGCCAATACCGAAAATCGTCAATTGCGGGCATTTTTCTCTGTCACTCTAATTACGCCTTCATTGGAGTAAAAGAGTAAGATCCCCGCAATTTGCGAATTTCGGTTTTCGCGGTAGCCCCTCAGTACACAATGGGCCATCGCCGGCCATTCCAAGGGACGCATTTATGCGTTAGAGGGAGCAAGTGATATTGCTATCTCATTCTACCGCATGGCTGCGTCCCTTGGAGTGGCCGGCAATGGCCCATTGTGTACTGGGGCCTTAAGAATGTATGGGGCCCAAAGAATATAATATGATGGGGCCCAATACATTCCCCGACTCTTCTCTTTCCGAACCAAACTATAGACGGTCAAGCAAATCTTGTCAGTAAAGAAAGGCGCGAAATTCAAATTTTCTATGAGACGATATCCCTTCGCGCCTACATTTTTCAAATTTGCCGCCTTTTTCTACTGACAAGATCTGCTTTCGGAAGCCGGTGTTGCTCGAAGACCAGTGGCCTATTTTATAAAGCTACAAGTTACAATTTACAAGCGGAAGTCTCGTTCTAACACATAGGGTCAGAAAGAGACTTCCGCTTGTAAATTGTAACTTGTAGCTTTATAAAATAGGCCACAGCTATATTTACTTTTATGTTTAAGCTGAAGGCCAAGTTACCAATGCTCCTAATAAATAAAAAAAAAGGCTAACTTCAAAGTGACAGAGTGTAGCTGTCACATATAGCATTTAATTTATTGACCAAAAATGTTGCGTATTGTTCTTAATCATTGTAAATAATAAACTGAATTTATACTTCTCTAGCTTTATTTACTTAGACACAATTTATAGTGCAATAGTGAGAAATGTCTGTAGCCATGGAACAGGAGGGATACTGTACCGAACACAGGTTTGTTATTTAATGATCTTTGTATTTTATTGTACCTTGAATAACCTATTGGAACTAGTAGATATCTTATTCAAAGACATGTGTCATAGAATCAGTGTAATCATAGAAAGTAAAAAGATATTACAATCAAATAATAAATATAAAATACCAGCAATACAAACAACATAAAAGTTAGGTTAGCTTTAAATATGTGTGATTAAATCAAAACATACATACAGTTAGTCATACTTACAAACTAAACACACACAAGTTACTAACTAAACATTGCTGTCGCTCCTAGACGCTTCTGGTGCAAAAGTGGCCATAATACTCGCAGCATTGCCGCACTGGATGGCTATGGATAGGCTTTGCACCAGAAACGACTCGGAGCGGGGTCCTCCCCCTTCTGCCTAAGTCGACGGCCTATGTCGCGCACCATGTATTTCGCGTCCGCTATGTATGATTGTTTCTTTTGCTAGTATTTAACATACCTAACGTTACCTTACATGAGGCAAGGTAATATTCAAAGTTTACTATGTGTAAAAAACATGAGACATTTTTTTTTATTTCCTCGCGTTATCCCGGCATTTTGCCACGGCTCATGAGAGCCTGGGGTCCGCTTGACAACTAATCACAAGAATTGACATAGGCACTAGGTTTTACGAAAGCGACTGCCATCTGACCTTCCAACCCAGAGGGGAAACTAGGCCTTATTGGGATTAGTCTGGTTTCCTCACAATCTTTTCCTTCACCGGAAAGCAACTGGTAAATATCAATGATATTTCGTACATAAGTTCAGAAACACTCATTGGTACGAACCAGGGTTTAAACCCGCGACTTTAAAAAAAACGTGAGAGATTAAAGTGTTATATTTTATATGATATATTATATTAAAATTGTGCAACAAGCCTATAATACTGTTACAGTTGTACCTGCGGTCCTCCCCCAAAGCGGCGTCGCATACGTAGAGTGACTATTCTAGACTTGCTGAACGTGGACCTGGTCCGGAGCGCCATATTTGACTATGTGCCTTTGGGGGACCTGCTGCGCTCCGAGCGAGTCTGCCAGCGGTGGCGGAGCGCTGTACAGCATTATTTGAGAGGTAATATGCGTTACATTATTATGCTGTTCTTTCTTACATTGACCTTAAATCAGTTACTTTTTTAGGGACCGGTACCTAAAGGGTAAAAATGGGACCCTATTACTAAGACTACACTGTCCGTCTGTCTGAGACTAGACATGCGCAAAATGTGTCACTGAAAAGAAAAGATTGATATGCATCTTTCGTACGCCGTGAAGTACTTCACTCTTTTAGTTCACTAGTTCAGTTTAGTTCAGTAGCTCAACAGATCCATCTATATCAAAAGTATTGGTTTCATTTCTCTCATTGGAGAACGGACTGGATAGCTTTTGCTGAATTCCTGGAGAAAGAAACTAATCTGCAAGTTAAGCTTAAAACTGAAAGTGATATTGATAATGCAACATTTTATATAACTAATTTGATACAGGAAGCAGCATGGCGTTGTACACCATATCTACAAACAACGAGTAGACGTGTGGTAAACATTCCTCTTTGCATACGAGAAAAACTTGCAGAAAAAAGAAGACTCAGAAGAGTCTGGCAACTTAGTAGACATGTGGAGGACAAGCGGTTATTCCAAAAAGCTGCTCGGGAACTAAAAGCGATGATTGCAGAAAATGAAAACTACACATTTCAACAACAACTTTTGTCACTATCGGCGAAGAAGTGTGATGAGTATTCCTTGTGGAAACTTACAAAACAATTCAAAAGGCCCCAAAAAGCTGTTCCTCCACTGAAATCTCAGTCTGGTACATGGGTTAAAAGTCCCAAAGAAAAAGCCGAACTCTTCGCGCAACACCTTAGCAAAGTTTTTATGCCCAATACTAGCTCAATGACAGACTTCGAACATGAGGTGAAGGCTTCCCTGGAAAGCGATCAACAACTGTCACTGCCTATTCATGCTACTACTCCAAGAGAGCTAAAAAAGGCAATAACAATGCTAAGCAATAAGAAGGCACCTGGTTTCGACTTAATAACGGCAGAAGTTATGAAACACATACCTAAAAAATCTATTGTCTATGTGACTATGCTATTTAATGCCATAATGCGAATACATTATTATCCCAGACTATGGACAGTGTCTCAAATCTGTATGATACCCAAACCTGGAAAAACGCCTATAGACCCAAGCTCCTACAGACCAATTAGTCTTCTACCAATAATGTCAAAACTCTTCGAAAAGCTCTTCCTGCGGAGACTCAAGCCAATCCTAGAGAAAGAAGCTATCATACCCAACCACCAGTTTGGATTTCGAGAACAGCATTCAACAGTAGAACAAGTACATCGTGTGGTAAACAAGATAAAACAATCTTTGGAACAAAAGGAATATTGTGCTGCTGTGTTTCTGGATATCCAGCAAGCATTTGATAGAGTCTGGCATGATGGGCTGTTACATAAAGTAAAAATGTTATTACCTAACTCATTTTATATGGTATTAAGATCTTACCTACAAGACAGAAAATTTCAGGTCAAATTTGGCGATGAAGTGTCCCAGTTGTACAGCATCAAAGCCTCTGTCCCGCAAGGCTCCGTACTGGGCCCTGTTCTGTACTCAATATTTACGGCTGACCTACCATGTAGTGAAGAAGTGGTACTCGTAACGGCAACATATGCTGATGATACAGCCTGTCTTGCAAGTCACGTAAACCCGACCATAGTAGCTGAAAAATTACAAACTCATTTATGCAAGATAGAAGAATGGCTTGAAAAGTGGAGAATATAGCCAAATGTGAGTAAATCAGTACAAATAACATTTACACTACGAAGAGAGAACTGTCCAGCCGTGAACCTGAGAGGAGAACAACTACCCCAAGAAACTTGTGTAAGATACCTTGGTCTTCACTTGGATAGAAGACTAACATGGGCCAACCACATCAAAACAAAGAGAAAAGAAGCAGACCTTCATTACAAGCGCCTGTACTGGCTGATCGGCCGACAATCACCTCTGACACTAACTAATAAAATGCTAGTGTATAAATGCATTATAAAACCCATATGGACATACAGGATTGAACTCTGGGGAACGGCCAGTAACTCAAACCTCGAAATTTTACAAAGGTTTCAGAATAATGTCCTAAGGGCTGTAACATGTGCACCATGGTTTGCAAAAAATACAGAGATACATGAATACGTAAATATTCCAACAATCAAAGAGGAAGTTAACAGATATTGTGTTAAATACAAAGAACGACTAAAAAAACATACAAACGAACTTGCAAGGGACCTGGTAAACACCAATGACAATCCGAGTAGGCTGAAAAGGTGGCAAATACTGCGGCTGGACCAAAGGCACTAGAAGATAAACTCATCAAAGTCAAGAGAGAGTATTTAATGGAATACCTCTCAAAACCCTCAAAACGACAGAACATCTGATTATGGCTAAAACAGCCGATTGCAGATAAAAGGACCATAAAAAAAAAAAAAAAAAAAAAAACTCTCATTCGCGGATATATTGAGTTGAATGAAGAATTTGATGGATAATTTCATTCAATATGAATCACTCAAGTAAATTAATTTATAAATCGAAGGTTTAACATGGCGTCCTTGTCACTCTCTAAGCGAATGAGCAAGTAAATGAACAGGTTTTATAACAGAACTGCTGAAGTAAAGAACTAAATGAATCCGCGCTGAACTAGTGAATGAAAGAGTGACATCAAGTCAAGTACTTCATTTGACCGTAGTTATGCAGAAAACGACCAACTCAATTTTTTTGTCAATGCAGAAAGCGACCAAAGCTACTGAGTTAGGGTGTAAGTCACTTTGACAAAAATAAAAAGTTGGTCGCTTTTTACAGAACTACGGTCATTTGAATCTTTCATTCGCGAACTACTCATGTCTAGTCACCAGGCTGTATCTCATGAACCGTGATAGCTAGACAGTTGAAATTTTCACAGGTGACGTATTTTTGTTGCTGCTATAACAACAAATACTAAAAAGTACGAAAACCTCGGTGGGCGAGTCCGACTCGCACTTGATCGGTTTTTTATTGTATTGCAGGCGCCCGCCGCATCCGCTCCAAGCTGCACATCACCTCCCCCTGGCACCCGCCGCCGCCGCGCCTGTGCCGCTGCCAGCGCCTGCTGCCGCTCGACGAGAGCCGCGACTCCTGGTACTGCTCCTCGCTGTACAAGTGGGGCGCGGCGGTGGAGGCGGCGCCCTGCACGGCCGCGAGCTTCGAGGAGATTGTGGGCCATTGCCCCAATATACGGGAGATTACGGTGAGTCTCGTCACTAAACCAAAAATCGGGCAAGTGCGAGTCGGACTCGCGCACGAAGGGTTCCGTACAATATAAAAAAAAAAACAAAAAAAAAAGCAAAAAAAAACGGTCACCCTACCAAGTACAGACCACTCCCGACGTTGCTTAACTTTGGTCAAAAATCACGTTTGTTGTATGGGAGCCTCATTTAAATCTTTATTTTATTCTGTTTTTAGTATTTGTTGTTATACCGGCAACAGAAATACATCATCTGTGAAAATTTCAACTGTCTAGCTATCACGGTTCGTGAGATACAGCCTGGTGACAGACAGACGGACGGACGGACGGACGGATGGATGGACGGACGGACGGACGGACGGACAGCGAAGTCTTAGTAATAGGGTCCCGTTTTACCCTTTGGGTACGGAACCCTAAAAATCTCGTCACTAGACGGTGCGATACTCCTTCGGGCAAACTCGGCTCCGCTCGGCTCAGCATTGCTCCGAGCAATTTTTAGGGTTAACACAACTTAACGTCCCTTTGCGTGCATGACCACAGCTAAGATAATGGCTTGAATTTTGACAACCCTAAATAGCCGAGAGGGATAGTGCCATAATATGTTAGAAAATGACAGCATGATTCGTCCCTGAACCGCTGTCAAACTTCGGTTTTGTAGGAAGTTTCCTTTCTGTACGGTAGTACTATTATTTATTCTGTGACTGTAGTCTGTATCTTCAGGTATTTAAATAAAAGTAAACAAACAATTTGTACATTTTCGGGTAGTTATAACATTTATTGGTTAACCAACCAAATACAAAACCGCCTGGATCAGTCACTCAACGACCTGACTTTAACCTACATTATTTAATCGTGTAATATTTTCATCTGCCCTCAACTGGCTTAAGGAGCCATTTGAGGGCAGATGAAAACATTGTTTACTTTTATTTAAATACCTAAAGATACAGACAGTGACAAAAACCGGCCTAGTGCGAGTCGGACTCGCGCACGAAGGGTTCCGTACCATTACGCAAAAACGGTAAAAAAAAAATCACGTTTGTTGTATGGGAGCCACTCAAATATTTATTTTATTCTGTTTTTAGTATTTGTTGTTATAGCGGGTGCAGAAATTCATCATCTGTGAAAATTTCAACTGTCTAGCTATCACGGTACATGAGATACAACCTGGTGACATACAGACGACAGACGGACAAAGGACTCTTAGTAATAAGGTCCCGTTTTTACCCTTCAGGTACGAAACCCTAAAAATTTGTGAAAATGTTCTTAACAAAACGAAAAACAGCATGCTCCATGTTTCAGATGGACATTTATTTATACTTACCTATCTATCTGAGCTACTATGACAAATGCACAAGTGGAATACCTGTTTAAGTGAGACAAATTTGCAGGTCCTTCTAGGTCTCAGTTATCCAGGAATTCCAGGATTCACTTAGTAACGATTACTACTATAGTTCGTTTTTAGGGTTCCGTACCCAAAGGGTAAAACGGGACCCTATTACTAAGACTTCGCTGTCCGTCCGTCCGTCCGACCGTCCGTCCGTCCGTCCGTCCGTCCGTCTGTCACCAGGCTGTATCTCACGAACCGTGATAGCTAGACAGTTGAAATTTTCACAGATGATGTATTTCTGTTGCCGCTATAACAACAAATACTAAAAACAGAATAAAATAAAGATTTAAATGGGGCTCCCATACAACAAACGTGATTTTTGACCAAAGTTAAGCAACGTCGGGAGTGGTCAGTACTTGGATGGGTGACCGTTTTTTTTTTTTTTGCTTTTTTTTTCGTTTTTTTTTTTTTGCATTATGGTACGGAACCCTTCGTGCGCGAGTCCGACTCGCACTTGCCCGGTTTTTTTTAGCATTAGATAAAAGGTAAACCATCTTGACGTGTCTTTTTATTGAAAAACACTTTTGAAAAGTCAGTCACGGCAAATATATAACAATTATGAACCATATACGATTATTAACATTCTTTTGCTTTCATAAGTAATACTTACTGATTTAAAAAAACCGGGCAAGTGCGAGTCGGACTCGCGCACGAAGGGTTCCGTACCATAATGCAAAAAAAAAACGAAAAAAAAGCAAAAAAAAAACGGTCACCCATCCAAGTACTGACCACTCCCGACGTTGCTTAACTTTGGTCAAAAATCACGTTTGTTGTATGGGAGCCCCATTTAAATCTTTACTTTATTCTGTTTTTAGTATTTGTTGTTATAGCGGCAACAGAAATACATCATCTGTGAAAATTTCAACTGTCTAGCTATCACGGTTCGTGAGATACAGCCTGGTGACAGACGGATGGACGGACGGACGGACAGCGAAGTCTTAGTAATAGGGTCCCGTTTTACCCTTTGGGTACGGAACCCTAAAAAGGCGTTTTTCAATTAAAAGACACGTTAAGATCGCGTAGTCTTTTTCTAATGCTAAAAAAGACGAATTATAAATACAACAGTAATTTTTCCACTTTTAAATTTATTCTAAGCTTAAAAGCATCGTTCGCAGACGTTTCTGCTTGTTAAAAATTAAAATAAATACAACTAGTTAAATGGATCGTTTTGTTTCAGTTTTACGGATTTCCGGACCGGGAAATAGTGAGAGACAGCGTTGGTATCGGACGGCTACGGAAACTGAAACGGGTCGCCTTCAGGAATCTCGTCACGGAGGATGAGGACAGGGAACAGGTAGGTTATTTGACCTTTTGACCGCCTAAGACGTCAACCATAGGCTAGGATTCCTCTAGACGGAGTTTAGAGCAATTATTTCATGAAACCGGTGCTGCCAAAAATACTGGGGTGCGGGGGAGGTGAGCGAGTCCCGTGCCGTGATTGGTCCGTTCAAAGACACGGGCGTCACACAAAGACACTCAGTAAGACACTTGACTCGAAAATGGAGTAAAACTACCGTATATTTGTGGTAGAGGGGGTAGAGCTACTATGCTCAGTCTGGAGGATGTCTTGTATGTGTGACGTCAACTGACGCGCGCGGCTATATCCGCAGCTCCGAGCAATTATTAGGGTTGACACAACTTGACGTCCCTTTGCGTGCACGACCACAGATAAGATAGTGGCTTGAATTTGGACAACCCTAAATAGCCGAAAGGGATAGTGCCATATATTAGACGGGGACAGCATGATTCGACCCTGAACCGCTGTCAAACTTCGGTTTTGTAGGAATTTTCCTTTCTGTACGGTAGTACTATTATTTATTCTGTAGCATTCGGACAAGGTTCATAATGACGCGCCGCGCGCAGCTGGACAGAAATACGAAACCATTTTTGCCTGAGCTGAAACGGAGACACGTCTCTCGTGCTTCGCGCTCGCTCGGTCAAAAATATGGTTCCGCCTTGAACTGGAATAAGAGAGAGCATCAACTTTATCAAAGTAAAGAAGTATCCCATCAAAAACATAAATGTGAAATGAGAGCCAAGTTCAATATTAAGAATATTCGTCGTTGTTGACTTCGCCGGAAAAATAATTGATATCTATATGGGTGCCAAGTTCTAGTTTGCTTGGGGTGTAATTAAAGTTCAGGATTTGACTTGTCTAGTTTTTACGTGCACGCTATATTATTTCTCGTACCTATGTTACTTTAATTTCTATAATTTAGTTTTTTTGGTATAAAAATGAAATTTTTGCCAAAAACTTATTATCATTTCAGGTCACCGATGAAGACGTCACTATACTCCTCCAGAGCAATATCGAGGAACTGACAATAATAGGAAACGACCAAATCACTGGCACATTCCTGAAACACCTAAAAACTAATCTAACATCACTGCGACTCAGAAACTGTCCAAATTTAGACTATAAACATCTACTTTCTGTATTAGATAATTTAAGAGATGTAACTGTATTAGATTTGTCAAGAAATTCCGGTGATGTTTTAAAGAATGTCCATCTACTACTTGATGTGATGCCAAAATTGGAACATTTGGAGTTGTGCGGTTATGAGAAGGTAATAATTTAAATTTTCTTATATGTGACGTTCCACGGGAAAAGGTAGTTTATGGCGGCTGGCGCTTACGTCGCATAGCACCGCATTGATATTGGAGCGGCGTTAATAATAGCGTAAGCGCCAGGTACCTTTACCCGTGGGATGTCACATATTTATTTATTCAATTACACAATACACATGTCAAATATTACAAAAAAATACAATAATTAATAAATACCTAATAAAAACTAGCCTACATTAAAATAATAAATTCATTAACATATTTTTTTTCTTATTTACTCGTAATGCATGTTAATTGTGTCGCTTAACTTCAAACTCGGGTAAATCCATTCGACCCTTTCAGCAAATATCTACCCTATTACCTTTCTGACAGATGGATTTACTTGAGTTTGAAGTTAAGCGACTCAATTATAAGATGTAATGTTTTGAAAAGATGTGTCCCACCGAGTTTGCCTGTCCCATATTGGGATACCCTCCAATTGAGGGGGGATTTAAATCGGCTACAAATATAATGACCACCAAAAAATACTTTGGTACCCTAAATAAAAAAATCGTGCTTACCAAAAAACATTACTGAACACCAAAAAAATAAGGCCTAAAAATACAAAAGTACCACCGTTTTAATTACGACTGCACTTCAAATTGTATTAAAATACCAAATATATTGAATGATCACCAAAAATCATTAATGATCACCAAATCTTGAACACCAAATTAATGCGATATATTCACCTGAATAAACCACTATGATTACCAAAAAACGTATACATATTACCAAATAAAGTAAACTGATGCCAAAATTACTAGCCCCTCCCGCTCAACCCCCCGTACCCCCCATCGCATACCTACCTAACCTAACCTACTACTACTAGCCTAAGCTAACCTGCTACTAGAAAAGTGGTTTAGGTTAGATTTGAACTGCGACCCATACAGAAACCAAATGCTACTAGAAAAGTGGGTTAGGTTTGAACTGCGACCCTTACAGAAACGAAATGCTGCTAAAAATGTGGGTTAGGTTAGGTTTGAACTGCGACCCTTACAGAAACGAAATGCTACTAGAAAAGTGGGTTAGGTTAGGTTGGAACTGCGACCCTTATAGAAACTAAATGCTACTAGAAAAGTGGGTTAGGTTAGGATTGAACTGCAACCCTTACAGAAACGAAGTGCTACTAGAAAAGTGGGTTAGGTTAGGTTTGAACTGCGACCTTTACAGAAGCGAAATGCTACTAGTAAAGTGGGTTAGGTTAGGTTTGAACTGCGACCCTTACAGAAACGAAATGCTACTAGAAAAGTGGGTTGGGTTAGGTTAGAACTGCGACCCTTACATAAACGAAATGCTGCTAAAAAAGTGGGTTAGGTTAGGTTTAAACTGCGACCCTTTCAGAAACGAAATGCTACTAGAAAAGTGGGTTAGGTTAGGTTGGAACTGCGTCCCTCACAGAAACGAAATGCTACTAGAAAAGTAGGGTAGGTTACGTTTGAACTGCGACCCTTACAGAAATGAAATGCTACTAGAAAAGTGGGATAGGTTAGGTTTGAACTGCGACCCTTACAAAAAAGAAATGCTACTAGAAAAGTGGGTTAGGTTAGGTTTGAACTGCGATTGATACAGAAATAAAATGCTACTAGAAAAAGGCGACGAAGTGGGTTAATTAATTTAATAGGATAACGATATATTAAATATTTGCAAATTGTTAATTAAAATGTGGTTACAATTTTGGTGGTCAGTTACTATTTTTGGGTTTACAATTATTATTTTGGAGTAATTTGCTTTAATAGGATAGCAAGATTTAAAAATTTGGTTGTAATTTTACATTAAAATGGAGTTCTAATTTTGGTGGTCATTTACTATTTTTGGGTTTACAATGATTTTTTTGGTGTTATTTTCTTTAATAGGATAGCAAGATGTAAAAATTTGGTTATCATTTCACATTAAAATGGGGTTTGAAATTTGGTAATCATTTACTATTTTTGGGTTAATAATGATTAGTTTGGTGTCATTTCCTTTAATAGGATAGTAAAATTTAATAAAATTGGTAATCATTTCACATTAAAATGGTGTTATAATTTTGGTGATCATTTATTATTTTAGGGTGGTAAAATAGATTTTTTTGGTATTAAATTTTACGAAATCTGGTGATCAGTTAAATAGCAGCCATTTAAATCTCGAGGCAGTGGTGTAGGGTTAGAGCCGGTGCAGCTTTATTTGACGTTCATAAGCGCTTTGTAATATGCCTACAGATATACATACACATATATATAGTGCATAGGTAAACTAATTGTTTTTCAACGTATTTTCTCGGAAACGTTCGTATTGGTCACGCTACTTCAGTCAACCTCAGTACTTTTTGTGCCGAGACTGACTGAAATAGCAAGACGGGTTCGTACGTTTCCGTGAAAATACGATGGAAAAAAATTATGCACTACTCCTGTACTTGAATAATAAACTAGAGATGCCCCGAATAGTGAATTTGGCCGAACACCGAATATTCGGCCCCCCTCTCGGCCGAATACCGAATATTCGGCATGACATGCGAATATTTAGAGTCACAATTATTACGAAAACTGTTCGCCAACAAAGCACGTTTGCCAAGATATATTTTTATGGTGAACAGAATTAATGAATATTATGGAATCAACAAATGCTCAAAAACGTGCCTTCGTATTTAACCACTTTCCAAGAATATATTTTAATTTAAATATTAAATATACCTAGATTTTGGTTATTTTTTGTGAAATTTATTCTTTTAGGCAACGAATAGTAGGCAACATTCGGTCGAATACCGAATAGTTGCCGAATATTCGTGGCATCTCTAATAAACTATCTATCTCTTAAGGTGGAGTTGGACGGGCAGTTGAAAGAGCATGCTCGATTGGAGAATTTGAAGCATCTGAATTTGAGGAGGAATAGAAATGTGAACGATGATTGGTTGGAAACTATAGCGAGGGGGCATAAATTGATTACGTTTGATGTGTCGTATTGTAAAGGTAAGTTTGTAGGTTTTTATAACTTTATTGTACACACAGCAACACTCTTAACTGTCCGTCGGTGGTCTTTATGCATTTTCTAATAAGGTTTACAAACTGTCAGTTTGACAGCGTGGGCGATACAAGATAAAAATTCACGACACTTAGCATTTTTAAGGGTCTTACGTTATATACACCAAGAAATGTAATCGGTGATCAGGAACCAATTTTTCTAATTCAGTCATCGATGGCGATCACATTTAACTATGGGACCAACCTCGAAATCACAAAGAAAAAACGCCTGTTTGATACATTTGGGCTGGTCCGATGTTGATATTTTCTATGAGAGAGTTAATTTTTTTTTTCATACATAAATGTGATCGCCGTCGCTGACTGGATTAGAAAAATTGGTTCCTGATCACCGATTAAAAATCATCGTGTATATAGCTTGCTTATTTCTGCTGAAAATTAAATATGCTTAAAAGCGGAAAAAATTACTGTCTTGGGTGAGACTTGAACTCACGACCACTGGATCGCTAGCCCAGTGCTCTGTAGTCTGAGCTGCAAAGGTCTCATTCAAGGACAGCAAATATGTCCCCCGTATAGGCCTTTAGGGAGGCACCCCAGCGACATCTACCGTAAGTGTTACACAGATGGCGGACTACTGGGCTGGTGAGCTAGTGGTCATATTAATTAATCGTCTTGAAGTGTGGTCTTATTAATCGACAGGTCTCAATCCTCTTGCACCTTATTATTATTATACAGGGTGACCTTAGCAATTGGACAACCCCGAAATCCCACGTAGGGTTACTTCTCAGAAATGCTCTATGGTAATATTTATTTAATTAGAACAAATCATAAAAAATAATTTATGAAACAAAAGTTATTTCCAACAATCGACAACTAAAAGAAACATACTGTATTAATCATTGGCAGTGCTTTTGACATGTTGTTTGAAAATGTGCGGCAATGATGACATTTGTCAAAAGTCAGAATCTTATTAATGTCATAAATAAAAAAGATAATCAAAATGCATATGTACATTTCGGCTTTGTCCAATGGCTAGGGACACCCTGTATATATAAGTAATATGAATTGTTTAATATAAATAAATATTATAGGACATTTTTTACACAAATCGACTAACGGTGGTATTCCACCTGTCCAATTTCTTTCTCCAATGTCATGCATTTCACTCTCTCATTAAGCAAAATGTGAGACGCAATACATATTGGACAAATAAATTGGATAGGTGGAATACTACCCTTACAAAATGTCTTTAATTCTAGGTGTGACAATGACAGGCTTGACAGAAGTGTGCGAGTCGTCGAAATCGATGAGCGAGCTCGCCATAGCTGACAACGACGATGTGTCAGACGAGGACGTCGAGACCATCATACGGCTCCTTCCCTTCCTCACGGTGAGATACTTCATAGGTTTGTACCTGCTCGGTCACTGCAGACAGCGCTCCGCTCTCGGTCAATCGGTCAAACGAACTAGTTCGGTCTTTTAGTTCCTTTAGTTCAGTTCGGTTGTTGAGAGCCGAGAATGAATAGAAATCGATGAGCGAGCTCGCCATAGCCGACAACGACGATGTGTCAGACGAGGACGTCGAGACCATCATACGGCTCCTTCCCTTCCTCACGGTGAGATACTTCATAGGTTTGTACCTGCTCGGTCACTGCAGACAGCGCTCCGCTCTCGGTCAATCGGTCCAACAAACTAGTTCGGTCTTTTAGTTCCTTTAGTTCAGTTCGGTTGTTGAGAGCCGAGAATGAATATAAATCGATGAGCGAGCTCGCCATAGCCGACAACGACGATGTGTCAGATGAGGACGTCGAGACCATCATACGGCTCCTTCCCTTCCTTACGGTGAGATACTTCATAGGTTTGTACCTGCTCGGTCACTGCAGACAGCGCTCCGCTCTCGGTCAATCGGTCCAACAAACTAGTTCGGTCTTTTAGTTCCTTTAGTTCAGTTCGGTTGTTGAGAGCCGAGAATGAATAGAAATCGATGAGCGAGCTCTCCATAGCCGACAACGACGATGTGTCAGACGAGGACGTCGAGACCATCATACGGCTCCTTCCCTTCCTCACGGTGAGATACTTCATAGGTTTGTACCTGCTCGGTCACTGCAGACAGCGCTCCGCTCTCGGTCAATCGGTCCAACAAACTAGTTCGGTCTTTTAGTTCCTTTAGTTCAGTTCGGTTGTTGAGAGCCGAGAATGAATAGAAATCGATGAGCGAGCTCGCCATAGCCGACAACGACGATGTGTCAGACGAGGACGTCGAGACCATCATACGGCTCCTTCCCTTCCTTACGGTGAGATACTTCATAGGTGTATACCTGCTCGGTCACTGCAGACAGCGCTCCGCTCTCGGTCAATCGGTCAAACGAACTAGTTCGGTCTTTTAGTTGTCTGAGTACTCACAACACAAGCCTTCTTGAGCTTACCGTGGGACTTAGTCAATCTGTGTAAGAATGTCCATATAATATTTTTTTTTTTAGTTCCTTTAGTTCAGTTCGGTTGTTGAGAGCCGAGAATGAATAGGAATCGGTTTTTCATTGGATTTTTTCCAACCTTTGGTAACTGGATACAATTCAACTTGTATGATACGACATGGCGATATTAAACTTGACACAATAAAAAAATCAAATAATATGTAGAAAAAATACTTGATTTTACTCCATATTTTACGGGTTTAGGAGTGTCAGATCGTTCTTTCATCTAGTTCACACTCGTGCCAGCGACATTGTCAACCGTTTCGTTTCATCAATTAAAAAACAAATCAAAAAGTATTTAGTAAAATAATTTACAGTACATATGGTCCTATTTTCCCGCACTAGTGCGTAAAATAGCACTTTTCGTGCGTATGTCAAAAGTTTAAAGGGCCATATGTACTGTAAAACTTTGTACGATACACGTGCGAATAGGTAATTCGCAACTCGTGTCGATTTAAAACACTCCCTTCGGTCGTGTTTTAACCCATTCAGGGCCAGCGACTCAGCGTATGGGTCATGCTCAAACAGTTCCGCAGGGCCAGTGACTCACATGTGAGTCCTGAATAAATTCTGATTTAAACTTAAACGAAACGTAATTTGATGTAATAACGTAAGTATCATATAAGCTAACAACCATTTCTATAAGGCATATTAGGATAAAAAATTATAACCACGTTTTTTTAAATGAAAACAGGGTCTCGAATATTCAAGTTTGATTTACTATCAGTGCAATATAGTAAATATACTGAAATTCTAGATACATAATGCGATGCAAGAAAACAGAAAGATCTATATTTAAAAAATACAAAAAATATATATATTTCAGAAGTTATTGACATGGCTCAAGGTATGGGTCACCGTGGCCTGGCGCTACTTGTAAAAACTACTAATGTTTCCGTAGCAGGCTAAAATAAACTTTATTGGCTGGTTTTAAAGCTTATTTCATGTTGAAGCTGTTTGATATTGTACCATTTTACAACTGATTACTGTTTGGATGATGGTAAGCAACAATTTGTAGGAACCAAGCCGTAGTATAATAATATTTTGTTTTGTATGAGGGGTAAGGCAACGAGGATTTTCTCCCACTGTACTTTTATGTCATAATATTTGGTGATCGTTGTATTGTATCTTAGGCAATTACCTACTAACAATGATGTTAAGGTTAATTTTTTTTCGTTTCAATATTGAACAAGGCGGTTGTAACAGTCACCACTAACTAATATGTATTGCATTACAAATAGTTTGTGACAAATATTTACAAGTTTTTTCAAACATCGTGGTTTCTACGGCAGATTAGAAAGTAAGTACTATAATACATTTTAAGATTTTTAAGTTGTCTATTATTACTAATATAATGGCGTTTACCAAAACAAAGATAGATGACCGACCAGGTGTAAGCTTATCGGACACACTTGGACAATAAACAAGGAATGCATCCGAGCGGCGGCGGCGGTATTATCTTTCATGTGGTATTTGTCACAAGAGTTCAAGATGTGATTCATCCCATCCCCCATTAGAGATGTATTTTGGAGTAACATGGAAAATATTATTTAGTCACGATTTATTCGTTGGCGACTTTATACTCCTCCTGTGCTGTTTAGTGATTTCGTATTTTGTGACCATGGCTATGGATTACCGGAATTTGAACCCGCCTAACCTGACTAGGGCTTCCAAATACCGGACTTCTTTCAATACCGGTATTAATACCGACTCTGTCTTCATCAATACCGGGATCCCGGGATCCCGGTATTGACTATGAATCGCTTAATTTTTTTTAGTTTTATTAAAAAAAGGCTCACTGTAACACCAGATATGTATGTCCTTAGCTTAGGATAACAATAATCGCCATCTGCAATAATAGGGAATATTACGCCAAACTCTGCATAGAGGGCGTCACTAACTCAATCACATGGCTTACCGTGAAACACGACAGTCGAAAGTTCGGTTTATACCTCTCTATCACTCTTGCTTATTCGATCGATAGAGAAACAGATAACGAAATTTCGATTTTCGCGTTTCGCGGTAAGCCACCTGTAAACAAACCGCCTTGAAGCATCATGTCATAGTAAAACTTATCAAAAAACTGGTTAAGGCGTAGTATGTAAAGTTACTCTATGGTTTACTAAACAAATTAGTGCTGCACTCTGGCGGCAGAACAGTGCAGTAATACTCCCTATTATAATTTCACCCTCCAGGTTGGCAATCATTTTATCCGTCTTGTTGACTTTACCACTTTCACTAGTCACATTTTTAGTTCAACCTAATAAACCAGCCGACTATATTCAAAATTTGCCACCAAAAATTCGTTTGCTATAATACAATTCCTTGCTCATTTCTTTCCACTCTTTGATATAATTTTAAGAACTAACTATATTAATAAACACCAAATATTTATGTATGCATATGCACCGATCTTGTTTCAATTAAATGATCTTCTTTAATTATTATGACGACCGGTCTGGCCTAGTGACTATGTGACCCTGCCTGCGAAGCCTGCCTGTGACCATCGGTTTCGCAGGCAGGGTCACTATCCACTAGGCCAGACCGGTCGTCATAATAATTAAAGAAGATCATTTAATTGAAACAAGATCGGTGCATATGCTTAGTTTGGGGCTAGGTTGATCTGTGTAAGATGTCCCCTAATATTTATTATACTTTTAAATGGGCAAGTAATATTCTTGATACAGCCGAATTTAATCATTTTAATGGAATTTAAACGGTATACTCGGCATATTTTCCTTGTTTTTGAAAATACCGGGATCCCGGTATTACATTAAAAATACCGGTATTGAAAAATGCGTTTTCACAGACGGGATCCCGGTATTTCGGGATCCCGGGATCCCGGTATTGGAAGCCCTAAACCTGACCGACTGTGCTATGAACTGGATCGGGATATCGGGAAACGGGTCTAATTTAACTTCCAAGATTTGCCCCAAAAAACAACAACAAAAAACACGGCAAGTTAAATAGAATCAGACCAAGCTAAGTTGGTAGCGATTTTGATAGCACAGGCTGAGTACCTAAGTGTAATTTAAATGTCAAACTTATATGAAATTATGACGTTTAACTTAACACTTGCACAGGCTGAGCTATAAAAATTGCTGCCAACTTAGCTTGGTCAGACATTAAAAGCTTGTAGAAAGTAAAAATATTCACTCCTACAAACTGCAAAAATTAGTTTCTTTTTTGATAGGCACAGAAAATCGGTGGTTAGTAAAAACTTTGCATAATGCTGTCCAACTGGCCGGCTTCATAAGCGGCGATTTATTTACCGTTCGCGCCAGGCTCGAGACCCATAAGCTGAGTCATACGTTTTAGCTAAAAACGGTTTGTATGGTGGCCTGGCGTATTGTGTACGCTCGGCGGTTCGTGGCCATGAATGGGTTAATTTATCGCCACTCGTTTCGTATTTCCTCTTTTCCGCACTTGTATCGTAAATAACTATTGCGTTTGTGTCCTAGATTTTTCATTGATTTTATTGATATTGATTAAATATACTTGACTAAAATAGCTTGTCATCCTCGCAGATCCTGAACATCCAGAAGTGCCGCGGCGTGACGTCGGACCTGGTGGTGTACCTGGCGCGCATCATGCGGCGCCGCAACCGCTGGCGGCTGCCCGCGCTGCGCCTGCGCCTCTACGGCACCGTCGTGCCCGACGCCATGCCGGTAAAGTGCTAAACATTTATTTTACAATACATATGGTCCTATTTTCCCGCACTAGTGCGTAAAATAGCACTTTTCGTGCGTATGTCAAAAGTTTAAAGGGCCATGTGTACTGTAAAACGTTGTACGATACACGTGCGAATAGGAAATTTGAAACGAGTGGCGATAAATTAAAACACGACCGAAGGGAGTGCGGAAAAGACCCGAGTCTCTTTTGCGCACTTGTATTGTAAATAACTATTAGTTATGTCCCTGAAACCAGTAAGGGCCACTTGCACCATTCCACTAACCCGAGGTTAACTGGTTAAACCTGGAGTTACCACGGTTACCAGTACAATTTGACACTGGGTTAACAGTTTAACCGCTTAATCCCGGGTTAGTGGGATGGTGCAAGTGGCGCTAAGACATTTTTTTCACATCACCAATTCGAAAAAAAGGTTTTTCGTCCCTGCTAAGAGGGACAAAGGAACACTTAACGCTTAGGTATATAATATTTTTAAAAATCATAATTACCCCATAGGTGATGTGAAAAGCAGTATGTGTCACATGGTAGCAAAATTATTTCCATCTTGGGCGTAATACACTTGAATCCCTCGCTACTCTTGGGATTCTATTATAGAATCCTTCGCTTCGTTTAAGATTCAATGTACGTCCTCGCCGTAAATATGTAATTTTGCTCCCTTGTGACACAATCTACTATTATAGAACATCGGTGTTCGCCGTAGGCCCTTTGTTCACTGACATTATTTTTTATAAAATAAAATAAAAAATAAATTATCTTGTTTCAGATGGTGTATTCGTTTATTCTGGACTTCGCGAAAGGCACGCAGCTCGATCCAAAACCTAGCCCGTACTTAGGTTTTTGATCCACTCTACTAGTTCAAATATACAGGGTGACTTTCCAACGCTTAACCACTCTGTCCTGGGATAATGTGCAAAACTCACTATGGTACCATCCTATATCGTAAGGAAAAAAATTTGGCTGTCTTATACAAAATATCGATAGCCGAAATGTAAATAGTAGTTTTATTTTCGCAATATTGGGCTGAGCCCATATATTTTTCCTGTACAGATTAATTATTTAGTCTACCTAGCTGCGTATTAATGCATATTTTGTAGATTTAAATATTTATTTACTTAAATAACTTATTATTTTCATATGTATGTATGTATAAACTCTTTATTGTACAAAACACAAATATGGCACAGGATAGGCAGTACAAAGGGGAACTTATCCCTTTAAGGGATTTCTTCCAGCTAACCTTTATCATATTACCGCCACCGCATCCCTTTTGGGGTTGTATTCATAAATATTCTTTCCTAGCTCAACAGTATCTGTCTATATGACACAACTGTTCTATATATTTAAATGGGTTAGATTGTTACATAATGTACCAATGATACTACGCTAATGTGACACACCGGAAGGGAACTTATACAGGATGAAATTTGTAACCTCAAGCCATACTCTACGTAGTGACTTTATAGGTCATACTGAACAACTTTTATTATGGGACCCATGCGGAAAACGCGAAAAAAATAGGCTGTTTCATACATTAAGCTGACGTGATGCCGCCGATTTATATGGGACAGCCAAATTGTTGTTCACGATTTCGGCAATGGTCTCATAATAAAAGTTATTCGGTATGACCTATAAAGTCACGACGCAGAGTATGGCTGCTGGTTAAATTTCACCCTGTATCTCAAAACCACAACAGTGGTTATTCTTTTATTGCGAGCCTTCCCAAAAAACTATTAAGTACATTTTAATTATGTATAAAAACAAATAAAATGATAATGTAGTTATAGATGTCATCACAGAAGCATAATAGCGTTATATAGGAAATATGTGGCGTTTTCAATCAAATGGGTACGTATTGTCGGTTGTCAAAAAGACGCTATTTCCATAATATAGTTTCAAAATTAAATCACTCATCGACAACCGACAATGTGGTACCTTTTAGTTAAAACGTTACATATAATAATAATTTGCAGGCTGAGTCTGAAAAGATTGATTATACTCTAAGAACTGAATATATACTAGTATACCTACTAAACAAGTTTCGCTATGCTACGCCGAATCTGTAAAAAAAACCGGACCAGTGCGAGTCGGACTCGCCCACCGAGGGTTCCGTACTTTTTAGTATTTGTTGTTATAGCGGCAACAGAAATACATCATCTGTGAAAATTTCAATTGTCTATCACGGTTCGTAAGATACAGCCCGGTGACAGACGGACGGACGGACGGACGGATGGACGGACAGCGGGGTCTTAGCAATAGGGGTACCCAAAGGGTAAAACGGGAACCCTTTGGGTACGGAACCCTAAAAATGGCTACCTCAATAAAATCGTCATTTTAGGTGAAAGTCTTGAAACATAATAATATATTAAAACAGTTATTTTTTTTTGCTAATAGTTGGAATGGAATGGTTCAAAGTATGGTTGGTATTTACATAATCACCCTGTATATCCTGAGGATACAAACTAAATTGTAATATATTCTTAAAATAATTGTCAGTTATAGCTTAAATATTTTAGGTTACATAAGTATTAATTTATTTTTATTTAATTTAGAATTAACACAATAAAGAATATAAAGAAGACCTTGTTGTTTTATCCCCTGCTTACTTTTAAGCGAAGCCCCTTTAGATTTTGAGTTTTATCAAGTATATTATTTATTGTACGAGGAAGTACCTAAATAGTTAAAAAATAGTTCCATAAGCTCTAAGAGGGCAAAGGGGCAGATAAAGAAAATTTCTATGTTCGATGTTCGCGGTAAGCCCACAGGATTATTTTCCTCTAATAAGTAGAAATCATTTCAAGAAAAAATAACCTACAAAGTTATAGGTATTTTTCAGTAAATAAGAACAATATCTATGAGTAGGTATTGTTCATAATTCTTTTGGATGCTAGACTAGCATTAGACAAAGACAGATCGATTCTATCTGTCTGTTTGAAATGAGACAGCCCCTGGCCAAAGTATAACTTCGCTAATCTATCTGGTCAACTGAACCCTTACAAACGAAAAAATAATAAAGATCCCGACGAATTGACAACCCCTTTTTTTAAGTCGGTTAAGAAAGTATCCTAAAAGGTTGAAGTGTCGTGCCTATTATAAACCCACTGAGTCAACTATCTTGTGAATATAAAAACCCAGCAAGCCCATCTTTGTAGCCAACTCATAGATAATTCACAAGAAGAATTCAAAACAATTTTGTTTACATCCAAAATGAGGTACTTTTTTCCGCATAGCGGCAAATCGGCCAGCCAATGACAGGTTTTCACGAGTTGCCAGACTTAAAAAAATACTGTTGCATGAAAATAAAGTAAAATATCTTTTGCGTGATAACTGCACTATTCATAGATCTAGTCTGTAAAATATATGCTTATTTATAGTTTTGACTGTCGTTCAAAAGATGATTTATGAAAATAATTAATTAATAAAAAGAGACATTTCTTCGATTATGTTCGCTGGCAACCTCGTTAGTCTGATAAATTGAGCGCGGCGTGAACTCACGAATATTATCCGCAATCCCTTAAAAATGGGCTCGAAATCGCATTTAAACCCAGAAAACATGTTATAGAATGTATAAAACAAATTATTTATAGCAAAATTATGTACGAAGCACGTTTATAACGTTCGTTTCATTGAATATTAACATAGCTAGTGTTTTTTTATGTTCACCGATGTTTTTCGGACTTTAAGATGTTACTGGCCGGTAAGAATCTCCAATTTTTATAAAAAAATAATAAAAAAAACAAATTAAAAAAGAACGTTCCTCAACCCGCCAAAATAGTGCAGTATTTGTGCTCTAAATCTGATTTTTTTTTTAATAGTTTATTACTGCAGTGGCGTAAGATATCGATCGGTAGACACAAAGTGTTCATTAAATAATGTTTCTTGTGAAGGATATTGGTCCCATACACGTTTTTGTTGCAAGGACGACATATTAGCAGTGCTTTCGACTTAAAATCAATAATGTGCGCGCATTGAATCGCGGCACTACGCTAATGTTGCTCGGTAGCGTATATCACTTTATTTCCACCCAAGTACTTATTTATTTAACTATTTTATAAAACTTCATGTTTTATAATTTGTATGTATGTTTTTTTATGTTTATGAATACATGACATAACCTTCTTTGTTCATATTAAATAATATTAGGTAACAATCACAAGAAAAACAAGCATTACATGCATTTAAACAAGCATTTTATGTATCTGAAAAAAAAAAAACTAGGTACTTAAATCGGGTGTAATCGTTAAAGAAAATTAGTTTTCGTAAAATATTCTGTCATTGTGATATAATTTATGGTCATAATTTTTTTTATAAATAAACAAGAAGATAAAATTATGTCGTTTCGCGCCGTTAGCGCGTCTAGACTAAGATGCTCTCGGTTTTATTATTATCTAAAAAAGTGATGTGACCAATATCAGCAATATCGATGTTTGTGTTTTTTTTTTAAGTTTTTAATCATTTATGTAGCAAATTTTTTGGGCGTTTTATAGTATTACAATAGGTAGGTACAATGACTCGTAATAATGAGTACCTACCGAGTAAAAATACACACTAAACAACTATACTGCAATTTTTAAAAGTCATAAGCACCGATAATTAAAAAAAACAATTATATATAGTTTTTATAATCGTCATGATGTGTTTTAAATTTCATAAATGAACACACTAATAGGTATGCACCTATTACCATCAATAAGCATTTAGTCTATTTCAATTAAAGAGTAACATTATTATAATGATTAATAACGAAGGATCATGATAATATATCAATGCTTTATCCATTTGAACCAATGATCATAAATCAATCACTTGTAACTTCGGGAATCTCTATGAATAATAGTGTTGGAATCTAAAATCTAGCTTTTTGTGTGAATTCGTGCTCGTTTTGCCGTATTATGTTGGTACAATCAGCATCAAATAAATAGGCGCAGCCAGAGTGATCAAATGTGTCGGAACGCATCCTTATGCCTATAGCAACAAACAAAGGCTGACTGTACCTATAATAGTTAAACTTCATTAGGTGTGTGCCAGTGTGGTCAAAAATCGTTGTTATGCTGTATAAAGCAGAAAAAATATTTCTCAGAAAAATTTGCAAAAAAAGTCGCGTCTATGGCTCAAGTAGATATTGTTAATGCAGTAATTGCAGCATGTTGTTTGTCATTTATTATGTGATGATATTTCTAGCGTTATCGAAACATTCTCTGTACCATTAAAAAAAAAATTCTTTGTGTACTACCAACAACAAGCTTTATGGGACATGATACTTATGTGTTATTGTCCAATAACATTTAATATTTACCCAAGTGGGCGCGGTAAAACGAGCATGAAAGCACAGATGGCGATTACGGCCTGAGTGGCGTCCAGCGGAGCGTTCGGTGTGGCGGGTAGTAGTATGGCGGCAAGCGGCAAAGAGTAGTGCAACGTGCATTCAGGCCAATAGAACGCTGCACGCCCCGCCCGCTGCTCGCCAGACCGTCCACTCCAAAGACTTTTCAATATAGCAAAACGTCTCATCTATTTCATTCGGTTGAAGCGCAAATTATGATCTTGAATGACATCACGTTGGAATTATTGTCTCATTCTGCAAGATAATTATATTGAGAGTTGCTGGAAAGTGGTTTGTAAAAGCTGCTGTTGAGCTGCTTTGCCTGCAGAAAGAACAAGTGTCGCGTCCAATTTGCTTTGCATTCATTGACAGATAAATTTGAGCGTCAACCAAATGTTTTAGGTCGCGGACTGGACGCAAGCAGCGAGCGGCAAGTTCGCACATGGCGCTTGGCGCAACAGCCTTGATCTGCCGCTTGCCGCTTCACGTGCCGCTTGCGTTGCGTCCAGTCGGTAGTGTGTGCTACGTACGTACTCTGTACGTGCACTGGCAGGGTCGCCTTGTGAGGTGTAGCGCCAATTGAGACAACTTGTTGGTTGGAAGTATAGTCTAATTATCAAATATGAGCCTTAACCTACGGAATACATAGATATAAAGTGTGAAGGTGTGTGTAACGTACGTAACACACACTACAAGTCCGCGCCCTAGGTCCTTAGTCCACTCAGATCGTACACAGATAGCGTGTATGTGTTATGTATAAGTGGTAATATAATCGTTAATGGTGTATATGCTGTTGAAGCGGTGATGGCGCGCAGCTGAGTCCAGTTCGAGAGCACGCCAGCACGCAAGATGCGCTGGATATTTCCAGTACCAGGTAAGAATTATTTTACTTTATATAAAAATAATGGGTGACATTTTTAGGTAATACACGATATATGTATGTATGAGATTGTAATCATTGCTATGATCGATGATCAACTTTTACTATAGAAGCAACCTTAAAATCACAACAAAAAATCCTGGTCTTTATACAATAGTCGAATTGGACTTTAGTTTGTAACACCAATTTTTTTTAGGGTTTCTGGACTTACTGTAATGAGTACAGTCGCGTATAATATATCTTGTATCACCTAAGTAAGGCGTTAACTT
Source organism: Cydia splendana (assembly GCF_910591565.1). Lineage (NCBI taxonomy): Eukaryota > Metazoa > Arthropoda > Insecta > Lepidoptera > Tortricidae > Cydia > Cydia splendana. The sequence continues at coordinate 1,431,114 of NC_085984.1, forward strand.
AATGAAGGGCTATTTTTGGTCCTTTAATTTTTGAACATTATAAATTTAACCTAATTTATCATAAAACTAAAATCATTTTTATCTGTTTGTATGGTTGGCGATAAGGTTACGAAGGTATAGTTTTAATTCAATTCAATTTTAATTTTCTACGTATTTATTAGTTGTTTCGCGTTTTACGTTTTAACTCATTATTGTTAAAACATATTTTGTAATAGGTATTTGTTTAATGTGAAAAATTCGATCATTAACGGACAATATTATGATTATTTTAGAACTTCGTAAACTGAACAATACTAGGTATTTTAATTTTGCCTTCTTTTTATTTACTATCTTAATCAACTACTCGCACTTAATACTTTTGTCAGAAATACCTGCTGATGATTGTTTATTTTATTTTTACTCTTTGAACCCTTTTATTAATTCATCATTTTTTTTATTTGTTTCCTATTAAGATTTCTAATCTCACAATTAGGGGTGCTCGTTGCAAACTATCGATATCGATAATGTCCCACTTTCGTCATTTTTTGATGCTGTTAATGGGCTGTCATCGTGCCAAAACTGTGGCTGCCATTTTATTGAGTCCATTAAGTGGGCCAAGTTTGGATTTAAATACTTTTTAATAGTGTTAAGGGTAAAGCTATTGACGTGGCCGAGTATATAGTGTGCCTTACCTTTTCCTTCAAGGACATAAACAATTGAAAAGTTTTAAGAGATTATTTAACGATCGTATAAAGTAAAATTGGTACCTGAATACCCTATTACTATCGTATAATTATAAATACATATTATAAATACAATGTAATACAAGTAGGAAGGTATTTATAAGTTTGATACAACAGGATTGAAACAGCTCATAAATATAAAATGATTTTACAGTGTTGTTTATTGAAAAATAATTAAACTAAATTTATATATGGGCAATAAATACATTTTTCAAACTTGTAAATGACCAGCTCTTCTTTTAATTCCTATTATGTATCACAATACTCTTAACTAATAAACATAAAAGAAAACCGTTACATAAATTATATCTAAAAGCCAAAACGAACACCATAAGAATCTGATCACACACAAATCAATCGCCGATCAAAACGTCAGCATTGTTTACGCTAGTGCGGGCATTTGCATCGTGTTGAGAGAGAATAGTTCGATGCTGATACAATTTAGGCTGAGTATAAATAGATCGTCTGGAGATATGTTGACAATGTCGCGCTATTATGGAACAAGCAAAAAAGTGAAATGCACTAACCTGCCAACGTTTTTTCTTTAAAAAAACATCTTTCATAGTTGCATGCATACAAGAATTGCTAAAATCGTAACCCTGTTTGTAGTCGAGTTTTAGATATTAGATAATATTTTGTCAAAATAGGCAGGATAACATATTTAAGTGTATAATAATATATTATATTAAGTATGTATGTATTTGTTTCCTTGGCATAGCCAAAGACATGTAACTTCGTATAAGACGAATAAAGTTTAAGGAAAAAACGTGCCTCAGATTTCAAGTAAAAGTCATCCTCGAATAGATGGCGCACACACCTTTAGCCTATCCTCGGCTAGATGGCGTGACGACACCGTTTCATATTTAACAATTTTAACACATAGATATCAGTGAATGAACATGGATCAAAATGATATAAAAATAACAAAATCATTTTATCCATATATATTTCATTTTGAGTTTTAGTCGTGTGTCGATAGATGGCAGTAAATTTACAGTACCTACAAAATTTACAATGACAGGACCCCTCTATACTATCTATTCTTTTTGGCATAGCTTATGGATCAAAATTGACGATTTTGGCATGTAGGGTGTCATAAAATTGTCATGTTTTTCATTTTTACCATGAAAATTTTACCTCTTGCCAAAGAAAATATAATTATGCATTTCATTTCCGTGTCTATCCTTCAATGGATTTCAAGTTTTTGCGAAGGCATTATATAAAAAGTTAGTTTTCAAATTCATGATTTATTATTTTGATTTTAATTCTCTATTCCATTCTCATAAAATATATATTATGTATTTTATAACTCTGTATATATTTAAGTATGCCTATATCTATTAATTTTTGTATTTGGTCATAACTTTTATTAGTCCTTACCTAATTATTATTAATTTACTACATTTATTACTCCTAAAAAACATTTATTATGTAAAATTTACCACTAACTTACCATTATTAAATTTCTCCATTCAAATTTTTGTTATCAACTATGGTGTAGAATAAAATATATTATAATCAGAACTCCAGACGGCGTCGCAAAGTTATTATTAGATATAATGTCACGTGATATTTTTGGGTCTAAAATTAGGTCGCCTATGACTTCGAGTATTTCCAGAGGGACATCATGTATAATTGACCTAGATATGGTTTCAGTGTTAACGCAAACTTATTAAATTACTCTAATGGAAGTAAGTTTTAAATAAACTCCATTTGCCCCTCTACATATGTTCGGCCAAATAAACATTATACTTTGCTGTGTTAATCGTTCTTATTATAATAACTAATAGAGGAAGTACTTATGACCAATGAGCTTTTCGGAACATGTACGAAATATTAGTTGATATTTTTCAGTCGCTTTTCGGTGAAAACATCGTGAGGAAACCGGGCTAATCCCAATAAGGCCTAGTTTCCCCTCTGGGTTGGAAGGTTAGATGGCAGTCGCTTCCGTAAAAACTAGTGCCTACCTATGTCAATTCTTGGGATTAGTAAAGTTGTCAAGTGGACCGCAGGCTCCCATGAGCTGTGGCAAAATGCCGGGATAACGCGAGGAAGAAGAAGAAGAAGAGGAAGTATGATCATATCAGCTATTGTCTCGTTATTTTCAAGGCTGAAATACCTACACCTCGAAAAACAACAATATAAATTCTTCTCTCTAACTCCTCCGCGCCAACTTTAATTTTTGATCAATCGCCTTAAATTCCATCATGATGTAATATTTATTATCAATTATAAACATATGTTGTAATAATTTGAAGACAAACATAAACATCATTTGATTTGATAGTTCATGCCGTTTTCATTGCTATAGTCTGTATCTTTAGGTAGGGGAGACCGAGGTGAGTTGTGACAGAGGAGAGTTGTGACATTGTCGATTTTTTGGAATCTTATAACTGTTAGCTAGCTCGCAACAGTGTGCGTTTGTTAGCTCGTAACTTGAACTAACAAACGCGCATTATTGCGACCTAGTTTTTAGTTAATAGATTCCAAAAAATCGATCATGTCACAACTCTCCTCTGTCACAACTCACCTCGGTCTCCCCTATTTAAATAAAAGTAAACAAATTCTACCCTCAAATGGCTCTATAAGTCAGTTGAGGATAGATGAAAACATTACATGATCAAATAATGTAAGTTAAAGTCAGGTCTTTCAGTGACTGATCCAGGCGGTTTTGTATTTGATTGGTTAACCAATAAATATTATAACTACCCGAAAATGTACAAATTATTTGATTATTTTATTTAAATACCTAAAGATACAGAGTCTAGCTTGCACAAAGAAATATTATTTCTGGTAACTAACCGCTGTTTTATTATGAAGTCAATAATGTGGCGTGTCGCAAGTTGGTCGATAGAAAATACTGCAAGTGGAAGTGGCGTGCAGAGCTTACGGATTTTAATAATGCAATGCGAGGTGAAACAGTAATAACTGGAAAGTCGATTATGTTTGTTGTTACTCAAGGGACTAGGGTGTAAGGTCAAATATAGATATTAAAAAAACGTAACAAATGAACGTTCTGATTTCTGATAAAAAAAATATTCTGATTTTATTAAATAAATTCTGGATTATTTTTGTGGGAACTCATTTGTATTTTATTTATTTAAGATAAAGTGTAAAGGATACAGGTCGCTACTATCACTGGTATTCGTGTGGTACTATTTAAAATAAATAAGTTTTATCTTTGTCTCTTTTTGATAAAAATGTTGTTTAACCTATTTGACACCGGATAGTAAAAATTTAATAAACTTAAGTACTTACTTGTTGGCTCGCAAAGCTTAATTATTGTTTTTTCTATATTTTAGGATAATCTTTGAATGAGATCATTGAAGTCTGCGAGACAAGTTACAATTTTTAGTTTGGAATTTGTTTAAAAAATAATTAAAAACATTAAATTTTATTTGGTTCTGTGATGCTTCTAAGATATTACTCGAGTTGATGTGTGGTGAAAAAGTGTGTTGCACTTGGCAGCAAAGATTGTTTGCTCCCCATGCCTTGAAACCCTCGCAACCCTTAAGATTCTACTTGAAATATCAATTTTGAAATTTTTCAACTCATCAGGTCTTGCTCCCTTGTATGAATCATAATCATAATAGGCTAGATGACTAATTTTCATTTATGGTATCAATCGATCAGGTTTGTTTTTAGGATCCAATGTCTATATGTGACCCATTGCATTAAAGCAATACAAAAGTCAGAAATGATAGTCAAAGTCCGACAGTCGTATTTCACTCGCGAAACGCCCCGAACAAAACGATATGTGACCGTGACGTCGATGTCACTGAGAGTCCATCTTGAATCTTGAAGTATGAGTGGTATGAACAAAACAAGAAAATTGCGATTTTGTCGGTGAAATATTCCGTTTATGTATATAGTTTCCATACAATCTTTTTTTGGATAAAATGTGAGGAATCGAATGGTATCCTTATTTTTGTCGTTTTTGGCAGTTGAATTTTTTTTTTTTTTTTTACTTTCATGTGCTGTACTTTTGTATTATTTCCATATATTTTTTAAATATATATCCACAATATTGTGATAAATTGCTCATTTGCTATCTATTTTACTAGATTTTGTTGTAAATTTCAACATGTGTCATCATCCCTATTCTTTATTTGTCAGAATACAGTAATATAAGGTCTTAAATTATTATTAAACAATCCATGCAAGCAAACATACAAAATTGTAACTAAATTTAACCTAAAACAATAAATAACCTAACTACTATATACAAATATACATGTCAAAATAATCGCATAAAATCATCATGCCATCGGTTCCTTAAGGATTATCTAAATTTATAATCCTTTACGCCAGCGGTCGGCAACCTTTTAGCAGCCAAGGGCCACATGGTAGTTAACGAAGTTGACGCGGGCCGCATGCGGCCCGCGGGCCTCTTGTTGCCGACCGCTGCTTTACGCTATAAAAACATTTCTCCAGTAACCATCTCGTTAACTTTCATTAAAATATTTCTCCCGAAAGCATTCGCAATTCATTTGCCAATTGTTAAATATTACTATACACATATTTTAAAAACGCAAGTTTTAAATGTTATACTTATGATTAATCCTCTTTTCCAGTTCTTCTGATGTCCTGGTTTGGTGTGGAGCAAGTAAAAGGCAACTCCTGCATCCGAACCGGTAATACCAAGCCTTGCTCGTACTTACGTGGACTGTATCGATAGTCAGTGTTGTGCTCGTAGCTGCAAACAACATCGACTGTGGTACCGCACTATGCGCTGAACCGATTGGCCTCTACAGACTTCGCGACAAATCGCATGCTGTATTGTGCTCCCATATTATAGAATGTTATATAATATCGTGTGACAGGGACAACATGATAGTACTGATAGTATTTTTTTGTGCTGTCCCTATTACACAATGTTGTATAATATTTTTCATCACACTTGCTCGGAAAAGATGTATTTACACGTAGGGCTTGCGGGCGGGAAATTGAATTTTTCGCCCTAGGGCGGAAAAAATCTTTTCCGAGCAAGTGTGATGAAAAACACTTATTTACACGTAGGGCTTGCGGGCGGGAAATTGAAATTTCCGCCCTAGGGCGGAAAAGTGTTTTATACAGAAGTTTGTTTTTATTAATTCTCCTTTTTTTCCTTACAAGTGTGATGAAAAACATTGTGTGTGCCACGGGCGGTAAAGAAATTCCGAACTCGTGAACATTTTAAGCCCTCGCTTCGCGTCGGGCTTAAAATTGACACTCGTTCGTAATTTCTTATTTCCCGCCCTTAATACACAATGTACTATTATAACAGGGATTGTGGGAGCACCAATTCATTGCTGTTTTTGTTCGATCAATTGATTTCGTATATACAGTGTGGAAAGATAAGTCGGGCCTTGGAGGGAAACTACCTTAAATCCTTAAGTTGGCTCATTTTACTTAAAGGAGACATTCCTTTATTTTTAAAAAGAAACAAAACTGCATTCAAAGTTTTTTTTTCTTCAATTTCGCATGTCGAAAAATATTCTTGAGTACTAAATATTCGATTTTATGGATGTTTTGTACGACAGACGAGTGTAAGACCTAATGTTTCTTGGAGAAATGTTATCATTAAAATTAACTGTATCGACTAGTAGAAGAAAGAAGAAGTAGATCTTTTTTGAAGTTTTACTCGATTCGATTCCCGGTCGAGACAAGCGAATTTTTAAAAATCTTTAAATGCAGTTTTGTTTCTTTTTAAAAATAAAGGAATGTCTCCTTTAAGTAAAATGAGCCAGCTTAAGGATTTAAGGTAGTTTCCCTCCAAGGCCCGACTTATCTTTCCACACTGTATATATAATGTATCTAAAATCGCATGCGATTAGTTGCAAGGTGAATAGAGGCCTTAACGCGGTCATATTAAGGGGGATCTTCAAGCCCCTCTGGTGAGTGAGACAGCGCTATGCACGAATATAGCGATGTCCTGCTCTAACGGTGCGGCGTACGGTCCTCATACGAAGACCGCCTAATAGACGTAAAAGTACCAAACCGTGACTTTGGTGCGAAGTTGAGAAATAACCTGGTTCGGCATACGTCCGATAAGGACGCAGCTATGGGTTAGAGCGAGTGACTGCACCAAGGTCTGGGTGTACGTACGTCTATTGGTACTTAAAAGGTTTTTGGCGTTTTGGTAGTGGTGTGCTCTTTAGTGTTGCACTGATTTCAGAGGGTCTACCGCGAACTTCGTTCGACGTGTTGCCTCCCTGTCACACTTACGTAAGATTTTACAAGTGCGACAGAGAGGCAACACGTCGAACGTGGTTCGCGGTAGGCCATCAGGGTATAATGGTTTGAGTGAATAGATAGTTTTTTTTAATAGGTGTTTTTCGAATTTATTATTCTTTTCATTAAGTGTGTCTTCCCTTGTCATATTTAATTTCATTCTTACTAATAAAATTATGTATTTTATTGTTATAATTCTGTGTTACCTATACTAAAACTAAACCACTTGTCATTTTTTCTTACTATCTTGACTCCTAAGCACCGACTAAATAATAAAAAAAACTCTCAATCCAATAAAACATTGAAAAACACCTATTTTTTTTAAGCAGTGTTGCCAGTGTATTATTAAAGAGCAGTGTTGTAATTCTAAACATTTCTAGATGTGTTTGCAGCGCGGTTTGTCCACAGGAATGAATGTTGCCATGTTTCGACGAATGGGTAATTTTATGCATGCTCCAACTGTCAACTACCTTTTTTTGGGAATTGCCAGAATTGTAAAAAGTAAAAATTAATCATAAAAATAAAATAAAAATCATGAAACCTAGTTTGAACACAAAAATGTACCGTACCGTATCGTACCTTGATTTTGTTGTAGTTAAAATTAAATGAACATAATTAAGTATTTGACAAGATGATGCGAAATTAGTTTAGTTACTCATTAAAATTTATGTACATCAATACTTTGTCTCAAAAATATTTTTAACCACTTTAATACATTAAATGATTTAAAACACACATGTTTATAAACAGACTATACAGACACTTTTTTGTATCATCGATATCGTAAATTCACCAAGGTTTACTATAGATCATATATTTTTTACAATCTCTGGCCTTTCCTAAACCTCCAAGGTATCCACGAACACTTACAAATATTACATATATATTAATTTCCTGTGAATAACTGAACTCAATTTTTCAGGGATTTTTATTCACTACTTATACATCACTTGACCACGGTAGGTATGGTGACGAAACGTTTCGTGTCTTTCTAATATTAACTCACAGTATATCAATATACTTATAATATAGGTATTCTTATAATATATTATGTAGTCTGCTAAACGATAAAAAAACCTTCGAAATCTATTTTAAGGAATTATGGGTTATTTATAAAAAAAAATATCGATATTGGCAATAATTCATACCACGAAATGTTACGTCAAAAAAAACCTTAAATCTTCTAGTGTTGTTTTTATTTTCATAGCTTCAGAGCTCAGTCTACGGTATTTTTTTTAATTCAGTTATTTACAGGACACAGGGTTTCCTCTTTTCAGTTTACTATTTACTATGTATTTTTTTTCAACTAATTGAAGCATGGATTTTCAGCGTTATGGGCACTAAGCCTCAGTCCTCTGGCTTCGGCCGAATGTCAAAGTAAGTACAAGTTTATATAAAAAGCTTACCACAAGCTTGGCTTAAAAAAAAGTTAACACTCGCCAGTAGAAAGCAAATAGCGAAAAAATAATAAATATTTGAATATTTTTTATTGGATATATCTTGGAAAAAAGCGAATATTCATATATTTAATTTAGACAACGACTCAAATGCCGTAGACTGAGTTGCCTTCTATTATTTTTTTTATATCTGCTTTTTTGTTTATATATTCCTGTATATTTTATAGGTCTTCTACTCATTCTTATTTATTGGGCGAATACATAACACACTAACATACATTCGAACATATTTTATTTTCAAAAGGTAAGTGTTGTTGTTATGGGTGGTCATATTTAATGGAATGTGCATGTCATCATTGTTTAGAATTTAGCATTTAAACAATTTAAAAAAGTGTCAATGATTATTGGCTTCTAGTATTAGACTTATAATTGGTAAAAATTGTAATTAAAATTCCGGTTGTGTAACATATCTAAATAATTGGCTCCAGCTTTCGGTTGTCTATAATATTTTGTATCTTCCATTCAAAATAAATCTGCATTATACAACCCCTTGCTCAGTGAGGCATCCAAAGTATTATGTGGAGTATTAGCTAGTGCTCGTTCTCATATGATATCAAAACAAAAATACATTCTGTAAATTATTCTTGTATATTCCGCCGTCCCCTATACGAGTATGCTTGGCAAATTGTAATAATACCCTAAAAACCTACATAAGGTTTTATATCACTTAGCGGATTTTACTAGCGCAGCACAGCCTTTAGGTGTTTAGCTTTTAAAAAACAAACAATACCTACTAAGACAAAATAAAATACTTAATACCTAATTAAAATTTAATGTAATGCTTTGGTTCTAAAAGGTATCTAATATTTTACGAATTATTTCATGTAAAAAAATCATATGCTTAAAATAACCATCGCGTTTTAAGAACAGTAAAAAAAAACATATTAATATGTAGATAATATTAATAAGCATTTAAAATAGCATTTCAATTAAAATGCTTCACAAACATTTCTTAGTTTTTTTATAGAATAACTTTTATGTATCGACCAATGGCGTAAAAACTATCATATCGATAATAATTCAATTAGCTACATCACTATGGTATTGCATAGTATTCGTCCGCACACAAAATTCCAAAGAAATATCAACCATGTTTAACTGACATAAGACTCAATTTGCAACGGTGAACTTGTAATATAGGATCTTTTTAACGTTACACCTAAGGCCGATTAGACGCCTGGTTTTAAACCAATTTACATCGACTCGATAATCTCATTATGGCTGTCGCGCTCTAGATTTCTCGATATAATTGCATCTATTTTTGCAAATACCTCAAGTTCTTATACTTAGTTTAATTTCTTTTAGGGATAGAAAAATCTCTTAGGAAAAAAACAACGGGTTGCACTCCGGGAGTGCCGGCAGAAGTGAAAACTCAATGACATTGTAACAGTTTTTCGATCAGGTCACGTGTCTGTCTTACGAATCTTACGGTCACGTGACCTGTCGTGAGTTTAACATTTTTTCCCCATCACAAAAAGTGCACAGCGCCGCTAAATAAGTTTTCACTTCGAAAATATACACAAAAAAGGTAGGCACTTTTCTAAGATTTTTTTACTGTTAACAAACGCAATAAGTAGGTACTTATTGGTACTTATACATTAAATAGTATTAGCAAAAAACGCAATAAATACTTAGAAATTACCAAATCATTGCAAACATTTTTCAAAAATGTAAAATCTATAATCACGTTCATTAAAACTGTACCTCAACTTGGGTCAAGTTTTAGGCTATTTTTAGTACGTACAGTAGTTATCTTGTGTCTCGTTTCGTTTTTATGCGAATGAGCGAGAAACAAACAATTACGCCGGCTTCTCTTGGCAACCACTTGCATGACCTTACCATAGACCTTTATGTACTAGACCTGCAGTTCAGTAAAAAATATATTAAAATATAACACATGTAATAAGCGTTTCATTGTAGCCGTGTACATTTGTGTACGACAAAAAATGCTGGTACCATACCAAGCAAGCTTATATTTAAGCATTCTTTTTATAGCCGTAATGCTTATTTCGTCAGTGCCGGAATTCGGTAGGGGTTACTGGTGACACGCTCTACAGACTACACCTACAGCAACCCCATTTTTTTTGGTTTGCACTACTAAAACTAAAGAGAAAAAAAATCAAGTTAAGTAATATTAGGTCCTTACCTATGAAATTGGCGTTTTTGTTCATAGATATAAGTCTGATCCTAGTTTTTTTTTTTTTACAAAAGTACATACACAATTACAATAAAACTACAGGGCACTCAATAAACAACGATTTTACATACAATTAATTGTTATTTTTTATTGTTAAGTGTTCAGAATTAAGCCTTGAAAATAGGTCTTTTCATGTGCTGTCGGTTCGAGTATTAAAATTACTTATATTTTTCTAATGGTACCAATTTTCAAGAAATGGAGATATTGAAAACATACCTTAAAGGTGTCAAAAATTACTGGAAAAATTTTGTTTGGTTTGAATTAGCCATCAAAAAAATATCCGCAAAATTAATTGTATGGAAATTCGTGTTTCGTTGAAATTCTCCGAACAAAACGCCAATTTCATAGGTAATGACCTAATATGTACAAATTAAGTACCAATTGTTACTAAATCCTCATATAATAAAAAATGCAAAAACGCAATGTGGAGTTGCCAAAGAGCATGATGTGCATAGAAGTGCATTTACAAGTGTAATTTATTTTTCAAGCCAATAACTGTTCGCCATATCCTGGCAATATCCCATAAATAAATATCCATTTTATGCCAATAATGCCTTTCATCATTTCGGAAAAAGCTGATACTCTTCAAATGCTGCATCGATAAGGAAACTCGCTTTGACGTAAAAAAATCGCTTCGAAGTCGGTCCATCCGTTGGAGAGCTACGACGCCACAGACAGACAGACATTGGCGTCAAACATATGTCATATAACGGGGTCCCTTTGTTTCCCATAAAGTTTTAAGTCATAATGTACCTATTGTTTCCCATAAAGTTTTAAGTCATAATGTACCTATTGTTTGTCATATTATCCTTAGTCATAAAACTGAAACCGTTAACTTTTCAGGATTTTCCTAAGGTTATTCTATAGATAGGTTAGGTTAGGTTTGTTTTATGGCAATCCTGAAAAGTTACGCTTTTCTGATAAAAACCAATTATGACTAACGAAAATTCGAACAAACAATACATTATGACTTAAAACTATTTGGGAAACAATAGAGACCCGTCATATAACACCCCACTTTTTGCGTCGGGGGTTAGAAAGCTTAATAAAATTTACAAACTCGTAGTCTAGTACACAGAGGTCGTTCGCTTATAGGTCGCTCGCGTGCTGAAGCCAGCTCAGCTTTGCCCTAGATTTAGCTAAACCTAACATAAGGTTTCGTGGTAGTACGTCATTATGACAAGGTCGGTAATGGCTTGTGGACATGCACGAACATTCGTGGTGGATGCGAATATTTGTTGACTTTGTTGTACTGTTAGCTACTTAAGTGATATAGGTACGTACATAATATGTGTACACACAAATAAGGGTGACTAGCCAAGATGCCACTCGTTTGCGCCGTAGCGAACGATACGCTATTGTCTCTCTGTCGCACTAATATGGAAGAGTGATAGAGAGAGATTACCGTTTCGTTCGTTGGAGCGCAAACGATTGGCATCTTGGCTAGGCCTTCTGACATTGTATGGCGGGATATTGGTATATATATGTGTCTGATTTCAGCCATATCACATCTGTATCTATATATACGTATCTCTAAATATAGTTTAGGTATCGCGTAGAAAAAGTATTGTATACAATAGTGATATAATCAAGCTTTTCAATCTCGTACCTTACTTAGACAACTCAGCAATCTTCGTTGTCTAAACACGGTACTCGACTGAAAAGCTCTCCATTATATCACGATTGTATAAAATACTATTGTTGATGTATTTAAAGTACCATTTATTTGCAGATGGCACCACTGATGGTTATGTTATTAAATTTGTATTCATTAAGTGTAGTTTTGACATTATGACGAAATATTTATACCTACCTATACCTAATTTCTAATTACTAGAATTTTGAAATACGAGTATATTGGTGAATATAGGCTAAAATAAATGAATATATTTATTTATAGTAAGTTTTTTTCGAATAATCCGACGAGATAGTGTTGCGACGTTAGATAATTACGACATATCGACATCGATAATTTTTAATTCAATTCAACTTATTTATTGCAATCATGTTAATTGTATACAGATGCTAAATAAACTATAGGCGGTACAGTCGGTTCCCTAACATAAGTATCCAACTTTCAATACAATTAATACGGCAACGTCCCTCCCGATTAAAACTACATTCTTCTGGCCCTTTAAAAATGCCGATAAAATTGTATAATAAATTAACTGAAGAAATTAAAAGAAGAAAAAGAAAGTATTTTTTGCAAATAAACTAAAACAAATGCTTATAACGAAAACCTATTATTCTGTGAATGAATATTTAAACGACAAACTAAAATGTCATTTTTTTGTACAATAACTAATAAGCTTGTTACAGTTGTTACCTAGTGTAAAAAAAACACATTAGTTTAAGTTAGCTTAAGTTACTTATAAGAAGAATTGCCATGCCCTTACGGGGCTAATGTTTAAAACTTTTATTTCATAGGATCTTATGTAGGTAAGCAAATAAACATGAAAGCAAATAAACTAGCTTACTTAAGTTGGGGCACCGACCGTACATTATACCCTGTCCATGATGTCCATTATGATTGGATTTAAAGTAAAATAATCCTTTCCACTATAAAAAACAATAAACACAACGAATTGTTAAAATCTGTATTTAACGATATATATTTGAATCGTCGGACAGCCCGGTCTGGTGTGAGGCATCCTTTATGTGATATCTTAATTGAAGGCATTAGGCTAAAAAGGCGTTATACTTCAGAAATTGAGGGCTTGATGAATAAGGGAAATATCGGTTATTTAAACCAAAAGGCCTACAAACAACTTCATTCGTTCGTCTATTTGCATCTTTATCACTCAAATATGAGATAGTGGAAGTGTATTCCTATTTGCCACCGCCAGGTACAGATGGGAATAGGTGCATATGAAACATTCCCATCTGTCCCCGCCTCATGTAGGGCAGTGATCACGTGGGGCGGGGACAAATGGGTACGCATTCGATAGGCCCTGAGCGCAATTAAATTAGTATTGAGCGAATTTAAACTGTTACTGTGTACTGTAATTAGGATTGCCATCAGTTAAAAAATGAATTTATGACGGCCATTTACTGCTTCAAAAGTTGAGCCTTCTTAAACATCACGCTTCGCCATTTTGAGAATTCGATTCTCGTTTAGTTTTTCGATCTTGAAACTAAGTAAAAAAGGAATTTATGACTTTTTTACTTCTAAAGTTGAGCCATAAAGCATCACGCTTTGCCATTTTGAGCGTTAGATTCATAGTAAACTCGTTGAACTAGAAACTAAGTAATACGTATAAATTCCAGCCCGCACGATCTACTGCTACGAGTGTGACAGCTGGACGGACCCGCGCTGCAAGGACCCGTTCAACTACACGGCGCTGCCGCGCGACCAGCCGCCGCTGCAGACCTGCAACGGGTGCTGCGTCAAGATGGTCCGCTACTCTAAGAGCCGTAAGTCTTTCTAGACCCTGCCACTCAATACTCCTGTATCTTAAGTCAAGAGTACCCCATCAAGAGTAATCCCTAGGGAACACCTCAGGTCAAGATGGTCCGCTACTCTAAGAGCCGTAAGTCTTTGTTTACTAGCCCCTGCCACTCAATACTCCCGTATCTTAAGGCAAGAGTACAGAATAAGAGTAGTCCATATTGCAATCCCTTGGGAAAACCGCGGATAACTCATTCCACAGCTACTGCAGCGTCAAGATGGTCCGCTACTCTAAGAGCCGTAAGACTTTCTATACTAGACCCTGTCAATCCATACTCCCGTAACTTAATTGGGAAAACCGCGATTAACTCATTCCACAGCTACTGCAGCGTCAAGATGGTCCGCTACTCTAAGAGTCGTGAGTCTTTCTATACTAGACCCTGTCAATCCATACTCCTGTATCTTAAGGCAAGAGTAGTCCATATTGCAATCCATTGGGAAAACCGCGGATAACTCATTCCACAGCTACTGCAGCGTCAAGATAGTCCGCTACTCTAAGAGCCGTAAGACTTTCTATACTAGACCCTGTCAATCCATACTCCCGTATCTTAAGGCAAGAGTAGTCCATATTGCAATCCATTGGGACAACCGCGATTAACTCATTCCACAGCTACTGCAGCGTCAAGATGGTCCGCTACTCTAAGAGCCGTGAGTCTTTCTATACTAGACCCTGTCAATCCATACTCCCGTATCTTAAGGCAAGAGTAGTCCATATTGCAATCCATTGGGAAAACCGCGATTAACTCATTCCACAGCTACTGCAGCGTCAAGATGGTCAGCTACTCTAAGAACCGTGAGTCTTTTTGAATTACTTCTATAAATGGATACTTCGTGTAGAACCCCATACCACCATACCATACCATACCATACCATACCATACCATACCATATCCTGTGGTCCGGTACTCTAAGAGCCGTAGGTCTTCTATGTATATTTTTTTTCTCCTTCTTTGTTGTTTCACTCTTCACGGGACAGAGTACTTAGTCGAGGTCATTTTGGTGCAACGATTGGCATCTCCGAGGGCATAAGTTTCGAGCCTTGTGAACACACCGCCATTCATGGTAATTTTTATTTATTCTTATTGAAACTATCTTCTTCCTTGCGTTATCCCGGCATTTTGCCACAGTTCTTGGGAGCCTGGGGTCCGCTTGACAACTAAACTCAATAAATTTCAATATAATTGCCAAGCGGGGTCCAGGCTCCCATGAGCCGTTGCAAAAGCCGGGACAACGCGAGGAAGACGATTATCAATTTAATTCCTATTGTCGTAATCACAATTATAATATTTTAGAATTGGGTAATTCTTATTCTTATGCATTTTTTGTGTAACACGTAAGAATAGCATGTATTTTTGTGAAAATAAGTAAACTCTATATCAATATAGCAATTTACCTCTAGTTTTAGGTCAACCTAAATGTATTGTCCTAAGCGTATTAGAACATGTAAAAAAAAAATTACAAGTGCGAAATGTCACGGACCGTGTAGTGTGACTTCCCCAGATTTTGTGATATTTGATTTTTTTTTGAAAAAATATGAAGTGATTTTGCAATAATTTATATCAAATATAAAACACTAATCCTTGTTCTACAACACTAACTACAAGTTTTTTTAGAACAGCAACACTGTGTTGTTGTCAGGTTTACAAATGGCTGAAGGGAGAAGTTTTGTCGAAAATTATTTATTTGTGTTCATTTGAAAAAACGGTCAACCTTAACGCGTCAACGCCGTGTTAGAGTTTTTAAAGTAAGTTGCAGTTTCATGTTATTGTTTGTAAAATAAGATATACCTCATACATTGCAGATTATGCTAATTATTTATCATTTGCAAAATCAAAGGAAATTTGCATGTAATATCGAACATGTTCCAAATTATCACGACCGTGGCCTCAAAAATCTGTCACCGCCACGGACTTTTGAGTCCACGTTCGTGACATATAGACACGTGGTGGTGTCATTCTTAATTCGTTTGATTAATTTAGAGGCACATGCACTTTTCAGAAATGCATTTTTATTAGCTACAGATCATTTGCTATTATTGCCCGACTGCCAAAGCAAAAAAATGTTTTTCGCTTGTATGTATGTATGATGTGTATCGAATTCTTCGTCACGATCTACAGCCTTTATAGTTTGACTGATTTCAACGTCTGACCTGTCATTAGGTTTGTCGTAGTCATAGGAGTAACTTAGGCTATGTTAAAATAACTATATAAATCTAAATAGCCGATTTGGCCACCAAAATGCCGAAATGTCACGACTGAGGGACACTTTGTCACAACCGTGTTTATGTACTCATTTTATTTACCTTTCCTGAGGGTATTAAGCTTGACCATATGAATCAAAAAATTGCTTTTTCTATGTACTTTTGATATATGTAATAATATGTGAAAAATAAAAACGTTTATGAAAAAAAATTTTTTTGGACACAATTTAAGAATCACCCAATTACATAATGGTAGTATGATATGTCCAAGGCTCGGAACCGGTTTTTTCTTCATACAAAAAATACCGGTATTATTTCGTTCTTTTCCGTTCTTTGGTTTATTATTTCATTTTTAATGGGACAATCTAATAATACTAAGATGTCACCTATTTAAATACATGATTCAGTCGTACGTAAGTTAGCGCATAATATAATTAAAAATATTGGCCTATTTGGGGTTTTTCAAAATAACCGGTTCCGAGCCTTGGATATGTCAAATCAAAGTTTACCGATATCGACTTATAAAGCAACTTTCATTTGTCCTCGCGGTAATTAACGTCAAAGCATTGTTTTGTAATGTTCAATAAAAATCTGCTATGGCTATGATTATAAATCTGAATGATTGAACCATTTTAATTTCCTTCCAGCCTACGAAGTGGTCCGGCGCACGTGCACCTCCCAGCTCCAGATCAACCTGTTCATGGTGGACCATGTTTGCATGATGGAAAGTACGGGCACTGGCCACATGTGTTTCTGCGAGGAGGACATGTGTAACGCGGGCGCCGGCGCGCGCGCGGCGGCCTGGTTGCTCGCGCTTGCGTTTGCATGTGCATGGAGGTGAAGCGTAGTGATGGGCGAGGTCGATCGATAAAGCCTATTGGGATCGAATGGTTATCGATAAAATCGTTAGCTTGGGTACTTGACATTTTGGTCATGATAGTCCGAAAGCTTGGAAATGTCAAATGGCTAGATGAGTCGATAAATTAAATTGTTATAGGGTTTCGATTGAGATGCCTATTAGGATCTATTTTGTTGAACCGGTCAGGTTCTAGATCCTTCAAAAGTCGGTTGTGATGCTTTATTTGAATTCGGAGTTAACTATTCAATGGCGCGTTGGGGGTTTTACGACGCTAAAATTTATAAGTAATCGTAATTTAAAATGATGGCGTTTAAAATGTTATCGAGCTGTTTTGGAAGGTTAACGGTTAAAACGAAAATCATTTAAAATGTAATCATTCGAGAACCAATAGGCCCGGAATTTAAAACATCGATAAATACCTGCATTTTAATATTTTGAGTCATAGTAATTTACCTACACCTACTCAAGTTTACAACGACATCCAGTTATTAAAACTAGTTTAAAATTAGCAACCAGATTAGAGAAAATATATTTATAAATCTCAAACACGCAAAAAAATGGAAATACATTAAATTTTTACTAAATGACATGATTAGAAAGTGCACGTATTTTTCGATGTCTCCGTGAATTTGAGAGAAGTTCAAAAGCACTGGCTTGTGAAATCAATATTCGTTAAAATTTTCAATGTAAGTAGGCTTGAATTGAGAACTGCGTCTTGTACATTAATCTTATCGATATCGATAAGTTTAATGTGGAAGGTGTGGTACAATTTTTGACTGCGAAATTCAAACTGTTTATTTTTTGTTGGTGATTTATAGCAGTGATCTCAGGTATCACAGTGAAAATTGTTTTTTATTTTATTTGATCAAACCAGTGTTCCAACAACGATTGTTCGACTGAGCCCAAACTAGACTTTCGTCCAACGTAGTATAGTCGAGCTTTTTCACATCACTATACGTCCCTCTGAACTCGTACCTGGTGTTTATGTACTGATGTGGAAAACCTCCATCATTCGCTCTCACGATAACATTTTGCTCTAACCTAGACGTAGTTACGAGAATTCCAAACGATTAGCTTGTAAATAGTGCGGCACGGACGTGCGTATCGATATCGATAAAGCTGACACACTCAATGCTTTCTTATTGGTCCAAATTTCTTAGACCAAGTTGAATTTGCTCATAGATGCACGTAAAATAGATGTGGGGCACTTTTAGATAGATATTAAATTGTTTATAGACGAATTAGCTTGAACTGCCGTACATAAAGGGGTGTAAAATAGGATAGTTTGGTTATAGAGGGTTTAACGTTTTTACAACGATTGGCTGTCTGATTTGATTAAGGCTCATGCACTTTAAAAAATCTGGCAAGTTCTTTTACTTTTGAATTTGCAATTTTAGTTTTTGTAAACTCTTGCCTTATATGGTAAATCGTCAATAACTAGCTACTGTCTAATAACTGGCCACCTTATACTAAAAATGAATTCTATTCACCTATAAACAGAATTCATTTTTAGTATAAGGTATCAAACTGGCCACCCTTCAAGTTATTGAAATGAATTCTGTTTATAGGTGAATAGAATTATTTTTTAGTATAAGGTGGCCAGTAATTGACGTTTTACCTATTTAAAAAGTGTTTTTGACGATCTGGAACACGCCACTCTATTTTTATTGTGCAATTGAGTCCTTACATTACTTCTACAAGAAATGTACCATAATGTATCAGCAATCAACGTCATAAGATGTTTGTCTTCTTCGTTCCCTAAAAATAGGGTTGGATTAGGTAGAAAATTAAATTGCAGCTAGATTTTTTCTAAAAGTTGTTGTGTTTGGTTTTGTTTGTTTTATAGTTAGTGTCAAAATGAAAAGGGATAAGGCGCGAATATTACTGATGATATTAGAAATAAAGTAACAGAGAAGACCGAAAAGATTAAGAATTGATTGATTGAATTGATTGGAACAGGTACCCTGTATATATATCTACTCGTAAGTTACTTTTTCACCTATATCAGGGGTCTTCAAACTATTGCCCGGTCTGGCCCGCGGAAAAGCGACACGGCCGAAAGGGCTGGCCAAGTTTTGGTCAGCCATTTATCTAAGTGTGGCCCTCGGGTCAAAAAGTTTGGAGACCCCTGACAATATGGTTGTATTGCTGTGCATAATATGATAACGAGAAGCCTTGTGGTTGAAATGACGACATGTAGTGATTTTAAATTCGGATACTAGTTATTCATTGGTGATTATAAAGGCAATAGATTGAGAAAGTTAACGAATTATAGATATTTTATTCTGCTTTTTTTGACGTTTCGTGTGACGGGCGTAGATGTACGATGCTAGTTTTAGAAGAAGATGCAAACAAGGTGACCTCTTTAATAATAAATATAGTGCTACAACTTGGCCGCGACACTCCCGTGCGGCCTTAGCTTAACTAATTTAGGAACATAAACACCAAATAATTTTTAATCGTTAAATAGCTAATAAATAATAATAACTTAGCGTTTGATAATGCGGCGATTTTTAGGTAGTTTTCATTTTAAACAAAGAACTAAACGTGCATAGAAGTGAGACATAAGTGCATAAAAGTTATTTAATTAAATTTTGGGATTTTTGGGATCTTCTCGTTGTTGGGTTGAATTATTTTTATGAAATTCAAACGAATGGCGGGATTCCCTAAAGCACTGCTCCATAGTGAGATGTTTGTGAATAATAGCTTTATAAAACCGTAGTTCCTTTTACTCAAAATCGGAGCCACACTAGGTTATAGGCCATTTGATTTAACGCCATATCATCTGTAGGTTAGTAATCTGATTAAGGAATGCAAAGCCCGCACGAAAAACCGGTTGTTCCGAAAGAAACCGGTTAAAACATGGTGTATGCTTGAGGAGCTTTAAATGATTATATGCAATTAGGTTCTGGCTGTTCATAATACAACAATGAAAATATTGAAAAAAGTATCAAAAATAATTACGCTTACGCTTTTATTAAAAGAGTTATTCACTAGGCGACTCATTCTCATTGCACATGTAAATAAGCGCAAAATAAACTATATTTCCGGTAATACATTTCTTAAAAAAACCGGTTTAGAATATTGAAAAACCGATTCACTTTTCGGCGAAATTTGCATTCCCTAGTTTTAATGTAAGTGCAAAGCATAATATAAGGAGATGAATATTGTATGTATATTAAAAATATAGTATGACTATATCTATAAATAGTTTACATAATCTTCCTTGTTAACTCTAGTTCTTAACTGACGTTTTTGAATTAAATAGATACTCCGATTATTTTAAAATTTCTAGCTCTAGAGTAAGTTCGGTCTGACATGTCCCAACCCATCGCATGTGTCATAGAATAATTCCAAAATGTCATGTAGGATGGTTAAAAGAAATTGGATATGCCACAACACAATAAATAAACCGGTTACTCGTGGGTTGTCGGTCCAAGCCTCTTACTCTAGCCGCCCAAGACATCAAAAATTTGCCAAGACAAATGCAATTTTGATTTGTGAAAATAAAGATTCGAGATAGAATGTAAAATGAGACCTTTTTATAGGCCTCTGGCCGGTTAGAGGGTAAAAAGGAGAGAAAAAATCCTCTTGTGAGTAAATACAAATTCCCTCTTCGGTATACCGTTAGCATCAAATAGACAGAGACTGCCAGAGTAGCCAAATATATCGTAACATTTGTTACCGACATAATGTGTACCGATATTTTTGTCAACTTTGGCCGTCACTATATAATTGATGCATGTACTTTGCCTTAATGAATGGTGTTGTTGAATATCCAACTACACCTTACCTACTCCGTTTCCATACTTGTTAATATTCAGGTATGTTCGGCAATTTAAACAATTTTTACCTAATTTTGTGTGATATCAATTGAAGGGATGTTTACAAAAACAACATAACTGACTACACTGGTTGATACCTGAAACGATTAACAATGTTCTTAAAAAAGTGTCAACCGCTCTAAGCAATTATGTTGTTTTTGTAAACATCCCTTCAATTAGAAAAGTATGTATAGACGATCCTTTCTTCATGTTCTAATGAAACTGGAGTCCGTCTAAGCTAATTTTGCACCAATTTGAATAGACAAAGTGAGGGGGTTCATAGAAATTTTACATTTATGATGACATTGCCACAATTTGTCATTGCAAATCCATGCAGGGTTAGCTTGGTCCGACTATACACCGTTGCAGTGCAATATTATTCAATTTATTGCTTACTGTAATTCAGGCTCATTCCAATTACAATAGTAATTAAAATGTGAGTCGTAATCGGATATTGTGAAAGTATTTAGAGTCAAGACGGAATCAGTGGCTCAGCTCGAACAGTGGCTCAGTTGCCCAAATATCGCCTCTCTAGTTTAAATTAGGTTGAGTGAGCCACTGCCGCCCGGCCTCTTTTACCGAGCCACTGTTCCCTCCTTGACCGTCAACTTGTGTTTAAAATGCCGAATAAACCATTCTTCAACAGTGTTATGTCTAGGGTTGTAGCATGTCACAGCACTGTAGCAGGCTTCCCACTGGCCCAGACACCTCGGAATGCGATTATTTAAGATAGCTGCAACTTGGCTGGGGCACTACCCCGCCTACCCTACCCTATGGTTGACTTTTACGATTCCATATTTGAATCAGAATGTTGATTGTGAAATTGACTTTTTTTTAATGTTTCTTGAATTACAATAGTCGCTAAATATGTTTTTTGCCTATTTATTGCAACATTTCAAAATGTTGTTTAATGACTTAAGAATATACAGTCTGACAAAAAGTAGAAATTAAAAAGTGGCAATACTGTAGTGTCGTCCCGTTTTCGTATATAAATTGGTTTGAAAGGGACGACACTACAGTATTGTCACTTTTTAATTTCTACTCTTTTTTGTCAGTCTATTTTGTTTGATATCAAAAAAGGAAATTGAGTTTTATTCTGCTTCATATATTTTGGGATATTGTTAAAGTCAAGGTGGTGTCAGCTAACTTAAACCCTATAATTATTACCTATTAACTAGTTACTATGAAAGCTGATGATAAGACTAAGTAACATTTTACCTAAATTGCTTTAATTTTAATAATTAGTATTTACCTATTATAAGAATGCGATGTAGTGTTGGAATATATTTTTTTATTAAATGATAGAAGTCCAAAACTTGGCCAAACTTGTCCAAAAAGTACAATTGACTTAAAATTTAGTAATAAAAACATCGTTGTTTAAAACACACTTTTTATAAAAGTGGTTTTAAAAAACATTGGACTTGAAACTAGTGTTATTAAATAAAGAAAGTAGGTACCAGTAAAAACATGAATACCAGATAGCGTAAACACCCCAGTAATCGACATGTTAAGACTCAATATTCAACACTTTGTTGGCAACTTTATTGCTATGACATTATGATAAAAAATGTCGATTATTGGAGCTGTGTCGGGCGCTGGAGCCTACGTTAATCAGATTTACTTATTAAAAAAGTATATTTCAACACATTTATTTATAAATCTTCTTCCTTCACTTTATTACGGCATATCACGCATTAGACAACTAGCTCGGACCGTACTCATAGTCAATTAGAATTCTAAGACACTAATTGTTAACTTTATTTAACAATAAGCATGTATTATTTATATTGTCAATATACACGAAGAAATCCAATAATGCTGACAATTTTTACAAATTGCGCTCCAGTATTTTTTCTTGTGTATTGTCGTAACATTTTAAACATTTTTTTTAAATAATACCATCTAATAATTATGTTGCAAATCTTAGAAAATATTTTTACGACGGTTGAAGAAGTTTTGAAATAAAATGCTTTATCGACAAAACTATCGACAAAAAGCGGAGCGTCACTAAGCCACTCAACTAGCCAAGCAACTCAAAAATATTTCTCAACATATATTATGGATGGTGTATTAAAGTTTTTTTTTTCTAAATTGGTTATAACTCTTGCACTTCCTAAAGCTACGCTTCCGCGACTAACCGAAATCTAACCGCTCCGAAGGCTGGGGTCTCTATTCATAGGACCATGGAAACTGAGGCAACATCACCCTTAATATACTTAAATACAATTTGCTTTCTGACCCTTCAACAGGCATATGTGAGCTTACCACAAAATATTAGGTTAAATAAAATCAGATTTAAGATTAGAATTAATGTCTCTATCTCCATACCGTCAGAGGCTTCAGCCGACTCCAAACGCAATGTGGCCTGTCTGTTTAATTTTTCTCATGTTATTCTATGGTTCAACAATAAATGTGCTGTACACCTTAAATGTCAGGTTTATCAATATTTACCAATTCTAAACGCATTAGAATATAAATACGATCAAAAGGACCTCATGGTCATATGCCTGAAATTATGATCTTGTGCTTTAACAAAAGATTATTCCATTATTTTTGTGAGACTTCTGCGTCATGAGGTCTAAAAACTTGTATCTTATAGAAGTAATTTCATTGTAAGGGTGCAATCGCATTTATCGGCTTCAGCCGATGGTAATTCGTTCGTCACAGGCCGATATTGGGTCACGTCTTCCGAGCCGAAGTGAGGCTGAACCGAGATACGATTAAGTCTGCAACGATTTTCAAGGCATACGCAGTGCAAGTGTTATATTTATACGTCATAATTTCATAGCAGTTTGACGTTTAAAATAACACTTGCACTGCGTGTGCTATCAAAATCGTCAAAGACTTATCTCGGTCTGACTCTATCGCTCCTATAACATAGACAATATGGATCTTTTCTTATAGGCTCAAGCCGATTTGTAGTTTACTAATGCGGAGTCTCATTAAATTGGTAAATATTGGTATAAACCAGCAGTGTGTCGATGTTAAATGTTTCTAATTTTCTTTTAATTTCTTTGTCTTCTAGAATGGGCAATGTGTACGTTTTCGTTGTATAAGTGTAACTTTGTTGTATGATAAAACAATTCCAATCAATGTTAAAATAAAACTCAACTGTTTAGTTGCATATATCGCTTTAAAAAAATAGGAAAGGCTATGAACTAAACTGTACTTATAAATTTGTCATTAATACGTGCTTAGTGAAAAACAAAGTTATGGGTGCAGTTTTTTTGAGCTTCGATACAATAAAAAAAATGTAAGCTGGCGGTTTGGTTGGATGCGGGAAAAATGCTTTTATGCTGACAATAAATCAGTGCAGTATTATTTAATCGAATATTACCACAATCTACATTGGCTTCAAACCTAAGGTAAAAAAATGTTTTTGTCAAATATTGAGAAGTGCCATAATTATAAAAATATTGTTATATAATTGCATTTTCATTTTATTCATCCCTTTCCATTTTTGAATACAAAATTACAATCAAAATAAAAAACACTATAATTAGATAACTTATTAATGACAGCGCCATCTCTTAAGTGTTACCTATAATTACTAGAATAATCGAATTTATTATCGATAACTTACACATCCCTAAGCACAAAAAAGGTATTTGCATTATATTGCCTAATGTAAAGTTTGAGAATATATAAGTCAGATCTTAAACTTAGAAATATTTATTAACCCTTTGGCTGAAAAACAATGATATATTATAACTCAAGATATGTTAAGGCGTTCCGAAATTGAAGCGCTTACCTTGTGACAAATTGTACAAGTTACCTTTAGTCGCACTTGGGCAAGCGAGATATGTGCACGTGCTAACGAGCTCTCGCTCACCGACAGAGAAAGAGACAAGCTCATTTCTAACAACGAGTATGACAAAGATGAATGGAACGCGAAATTTAATTAAAAAAATAAAGATTTCTTCGTAGGTATAGAAATAAAAATGGAAGTATTTTTGGTCCTCCTTATGTATGAGTATAACCTATCTGCCTACAAGGTTTGGTAGTAAGGTAGGTGTGGCATTCGAAGGGTTAACCAAACGGACTTGGTATAGGATTATCAATCTTCTCGAAGGGGTAATGAGGGTGGTTTTGCCAGAAGGACGGCAACGTGAACCTCGTGTTGGTGTTTAACGTGTTAATTCGTTGTATTTCGTCCTTCTCTAGCTTGAAGTCGAATATGTTGATGTTCTCTTCTAACCGCTTCGGTTTTACTGTTTTTGGAATGGGGACTATGTTTCTATCCACCTGGAAACAAATTCAAATAGGATTATTAGAAGTATCAGAACAAAATAAATTATTTTCAGAAAATATTTTAATTTGTTTTTATTTCAAGTAGAAACAATAAAAAAAAACAAGTAAGAATAGGATTATTTACTTTACTTAATTAAAATTATACAATAATTATAGAGCAACACTTTGCTCTTAAAATATGTTTTATCCATCAACGGAATATATTTATTACCTATAGCAGAAGCACTCTGTACAGTCTGCGTCATATATTAGTAGGTAGCATCCAAAGTACACCATATTATTTGTATGGCGTAATATATGTATGAAAAACAGCGGAAACTATTTTGTTTCAATCAATAGTCCTCGTGATTCTGATTCGAAATAACCCAAAAGATGTTACTTTTTCAAAAATAAGTGTATTATTTTACTTTTTTTGAAAAAGCAACAACTTTTGGGTTATTCTGAAAACCCCCGTACACTATAAGTACTCGTATTCCACGTTTATCAAAAGTCCTATAGAAGTGGTATACGCGTGCCTCCGTGAGGGCCAAACATACGCAATGCGACTCTATGATTGGTCGAATTTATTTGTTGCCCACCATAACAAATACTAAATTTACGGGGGGGGGGGGGGATAAAAAAAACCGGGCAAGTGCGAGTCGGACTCGCACACGAAGGGTTCCGTACCATTATCTATAAAAACGGTCACCCATCCAAGTACTGACCCCGCCCGACGTTGCTTAACTTCGGTCAAAAATCACGTTTGTTGTATGGGAGCCCCACTTAAATCTTTATTTTATTCTGTTTTTAGTATTTGTTGTTATAGCGGGCACAGAAATATATCATCTGTGAACATTTCAGCTGTCTAGCTATCACAGATCACAAGATACAGCCTGGTGACAGACGGACGGACGGACGGACAGCGGAGTCTTAGTAATAGGGTTCCGTTTTACCCTTTGGGTACGGAACCCTAAAAAAGTGAGACTGTGCCAAGGTCAAACAATAATAACGCGTTCTGCTACTCCTACTGAAAGATACATAAGACTATCCCGTTCGGTCATTTCCCCCCCCCCCCTTTCATGCCAGATCCAATTAAGTATATACTTTATGCACTCACCAGCCACCGCAATATGACCTGAGCCTCAGTCTTCCCATACTTCTTGGCTAGCTCCTGCAGCACGCCCTCCGTCCTCGGCGCGGGGGCTCCGAAGCGGGCCACGAGCGCCCCGAGCGGGCTGTACCCCATCACCACCAGGCCGCGCGCGAGGGCGTACGACACTAGTGAGGTTTGGGGGAGCTGCGGGTGGACCTGGGACATACAGTGGCACATTAACTACCACAGAATAAATAATAGTACTACCAAGTACTACCGTACAGAAAGGATCGATTCCTGCAAAACCGAAGTTTGACAACGATTCTGGGACGAAACATGCTATCCCTCTCTAATGTATGGCACTATCCCTTTCGGCTATTTAGGGTTGTCAAAATTCAAGTCTATCTTATATGTGGTCGTGCACGCAAAAGGACGTCAAGTTGTGTCAACCCTAATAATTGCTCGGAGCAATGCTGAGCGGAACGGAGCCGAATTTTCCCGAAAGGAGGAGTGTCTCCCCACTGACATTACATAATACAGTAGAACCTCAATTATCAAAATTCTAATTATACGAACTCTGACTTTAATTTGACCGAACCCTCCATTATTCGAACTTCATCGCAGTATTTTTTACATAGGAGGCAAACGAGCAGACGAATCGCCTGATGGTAACCTGCAACTCTAGAAGGGTTGCAAGCTTAGAGGATATAACCAAATGGAGACGCCTTGTCTGTAATTTTCGGTACAAAACAGTCTGCCGATTTTTGCGGGGCAGGGGCACGTCAAATGTATACGTAACGTAAAAATAGCCATGTCAGATAAACGTCAGTCCATACAATGTGTTTGACCATCGGCCGCCTATTTTCGACAGAGGGGAACGCCTGTTAATGAATCTTCCGTTTGGTTATATCCTCTAAGGTTGCAAGTGTGTCACCTCCTGAGACGCTGCGTACATTTTTTGTGAATGTTTTGTATTAGGTACCTAGATTATTTGATAAAAAAAAAACAAATCATTGATAGCGCATTTCACTCCGTCAATGACGCCTACGTCCTTGGCTACTCTAGCGCTACTCTGGAGAGATTTGGAACTATTATTTACAGCTGCACACTTTTACAACTGTTCTACCATAAGGGTTCCAAATTCAAAAACCTCAATTTGCAGCACACTGGGTTTGACGCTGCTCTCATTGAGCAGCCGTTCCAGCTGTCCCTGGTTGAAGTTGGAGACGCCGATGGACTTGACGAGGCCCAGGCGGCGCGCGTCTTCCATTCCTCGCCAGGTCTCCATGAAGTCCACGTCTGAGTAACTGTAGTCCTCCTGATATATTTAGATAAAGAATTTATATTTAGATAAATAATAAGAATTTATATTTATTTTTATTTTATTTTTTAATAATACATATGTTCACGTTTCACGATATGCATAGGAATTTCATGATCTCCCTGATTTTATGATCGGCCGCCGACATTAACACCGTCATCGACTCACATTCAATCCAATGGGCCAGTGCATGAGATAAAGGTCCACATAGTGGAGTCCTGTGGCGTTGAGGGACTGCTGCAGGGCCGCGGACACCTGCTCCCGTTTATGGTGGGTGTTCCACAACTGAAATTATTAAAATTGATAAATTTATTTATTAACATTTTTATAACATAATAAAAACACTAAAAACTTACAAGTTAATTAAGACAAGTTATTACTCATAAAGGTATCAATTGCCATTAAGTATGTAAAGAGGCTACTCATAGATACCGATTAGTAGAGTGACAAGGATTTTAGGATAAAATAGATCTCAAAATTAAAATTATGATTAAAAAAAACAAGTTTGATCCATGTAATTACGACTTCAACGTAATCTAGGTACATCATTTACTGATGAGTTACAAAAAAATGTTCCTGATCAGGATCACCGATTAAAAATCATCGTGTACCGTAAAACGGGGTGAGTAGGTTTCGCGGGGAGAGGTGGATTATGAATGGGGAGAGAAGGTTTGAGAGGGGGGTGAGAAGGGATTTTAAGGCTACTGCTACAAAAATAATTTATTCCAATTTAAAATGGAGCTATAGTAATACGCATAATAAAAAAAAATCGATCCAACAATCTTCCAAAATCACCTTTGTATGAAAACCCCTCTCACCCCAAATACGAGGCACTACGGGGTGAGGTGGGGTTTCCTCTTTATCGTCAAAGTTATGAAATGGAACTACCCAAAATAAAATAAAAACTAAAATACAAACGTCCGGAACACTTATTATATGCACCATTCAGTTTTCATATGTAAAAATAAAATGTTATCGAGGTTTGAATTTCAGTTTTGACCCTACTCACCCCATTTTACGGTATAGAGGCGACTAAATTTATTTTCGGAACGAACATGGTTAGTATTGTATTGTACCTTAGTGGTGACGAATATATCACTCCTCTTCACTCCCTCCCTGAGCTTGGCCGCTATCCCCTCCCCCACCTCCGCCTCCGTGCCGTACACGGCCGCCGTGTCAAAATGGCGGTAACCCACGTCGATGGAGCGGGAAATCACGTCGCGGAGCTGGTGGTCTTCGGGCCGGATTATACCGTGCTGCGGAACAAATTAATGTAGTTTAGCGTGGTTTAGCAAAGAAAAATAAATTGCTTCCTTAGTGAGAGTGTTCCTTACTTAGCAGATATAAAACATCGAAAAGTTATTTAAAATGCGTTAAATGCGAGTTGATATTGATACGTTAATGAATATAATCACAGACTTTTGGTCCGGTTATTGCATTTTCTACTGGTGTCTGCCGGGCTAGCACATGATTGGCACGACAGTATCTCGCTGCGAGATAAGACTACCCCTCCCTCTTTAATTAACATAGAAAAAGTATAGCGAGATACTGTCGCGCGTGTGTCGCGCTAATCATGTGCTAGGCCTACTGTGACGTATTAGGTACGTACCTTGTTGAAGCCGAGATAGGTGCCAAGCGCCAACGTCGGCATTTCCCGGCCATCGTTTGGCTTATCTCTTGGCTCTACTGGCAGACAACCAAACTCTAGTACCTAAGTGGCATCAGTGACGTACGTACCTCGTTGAAGCAGAGATAGGTGCCGAGCGCCAAAGCCGGCATTTCCCGGCCATCGTTTGGCTTATCTCTTGGCTCTACTGGCAGACAACCCTAGTAAGTTGCTTCAGTGACGTACGTACCTCGTTGAAGCCGAGATAGGTGCCGAGCGCCAAAGCCGGCATTTCCCGGCCATCGTTCGGTTTAACCTTTGGCTCTACTGGTAGCTGATAACTCTATGTGCGTGGCGTAAGTGGCGTCGGTGGCGTACGTACCTCGTTGAAGCCGAGATAGGTGCCAAGCGCCAACGCCGGCATCTCCCGGCCATCGTTCAGTTTCACTTTTGGCAACTCCACACTGGTAGCTAACTGAAAACAATAAGAAAATCTGATTAAAGGATGACTCACGTTAGACCGGGCCGGGGCCGGGCCGGAGCCTCCGGCGATTCGTTTTCTATGGAAAGCACCACGTGATCACCGATCAGCAGAGACAGCCGTCATGGAAAATGACATGTCAGACGCCTCGGCCCAGGCACGGCCCGGTCTAGCGTGAGTCATCCTTTACTTGCCAATCGTGACTGTCAAACTCTGTCAAAAGGTAGACAAGTAGCTATTTAGATCTTATTACCTAAAATGTAATCTTGGTAATATCTCAGCAACAAGATGAAACAAATGTCTGTGACATAAGATATGACTAAAGATAAGTATGCAAGACATGTAGAGATGCACTGGATGCAATAATGCATTCGTGGAATTGTGAAATTCTATACACAAGAACGAGAAAGATTAGATGTAATGTAATATGGTGTTTTACGGGAATGTATTTCATGAGAATTTAAGAAAGGTAAGAAAAAAATCTCTGTTTTACTAAGATTTCTAGGAAAACGAGTTTTAAAATGGGCTAATATGCATTCTACCTCTATAAGAAGAAAAAAAAATTGGTAGATACCATATTTTTGCTGCAATGTAAGCTCTGCACATGATTACAATTTAAACTTTTTGAACTTTTAATGATTTTCAAATACTTGTAGGAATTCAAAAACCCTTTATTACACTGCATTTATTTTTAGACAAACACAACACAGTCCTCAAATATAACATCAATGCTTATATTATTAACTATTAAATATTATTGTTACTAGATGACCCGGCGAACTTCGTTTCACATATATCTATTTTATTGGCACTTAATTAATTGTTTCTTTCATCAACAACCTTCTCCTGACAATAACAAACACAACAAAAAAAGAATTAGCGAAATTGGTCGAGCCGTTCACGCGTGATGCCGTGACCAAGTGAAATAGGGATTGATTTTTATATATATAGAAGATACTTGATCAGATAAACACAGATTTAGGTCACTAAATATAAACAAGCTACTACTAATTACAAGTGTCTTAATGATAAAGATACCCGACATGATAATTAAGTAAGTAGGTAAGTAATGTACATTTACAGTACATATGGTGCTACTTTACCGCCCTAGGTAGGGTTGCCAGATCGAAAGGCGCTATTATCGGGAAACAATATCAATTTTTCGGGATTTTGGGACTTAAGTCGGGAAAAAAAATACATTCAAATTAAAGTAATTGTATTAAAAACAACGATATTTTACATTATTGGCACTACGTCAGCTCGCTCGCTCGACGACAGTTCGGAACTTGAAATTATTGTTTTATAACGTGAAGCTGTTTTTTCGGGACAGTTTACACTTTGTCGGGAATCGGGAACACCTGCTAAAAATCGGGAGAATCCCGCCAAATCCCGACCATCTGGCAACCCTAGCCCTAGGGCAGGATTATGGATAATACGTGTCTATTTCAAAAATTTAAAGGGCCATATGTAAAACGTTGTACAATACACGTGCGAAAAGGTTATTCGCAACTCGTGTCGATTTAATTTATCGCCACTCGTTGCGAATTTCCTACTTTTCGCACTTGTATCGTAAGGGGCTGTTCATAAATTACGTCATCATTTTTTGACGATTTTTGACCCCCCCCCCCCCTTCGAATGACCCCGTTTCCTCCTACGTCATGCTACCATCTTCCGATGTCCAGACCCCCCCCCCCCCCCCCCAATTAGACGTACTCATACCATACTCATTTATTCATAATATTCTTAAAATATTACATGTCAACATCATAAAATAAAAAATACAAGTTATCATCACATTATTGAGAATAATAAAAAATGTATGTCTAGAATTAAAATTACAATAATCATTATGTTCATTAAATTAAAAATACAATTGAAATAATATGTCACGATTAAAATAGGTATCATGTCATGTTAGTAGGTAATTTATGAATAGCCCCTAATGTACTATTTATTGTAGTCAAAGAATTTAATTTCCGAACCATTTTGTACCTTGTCACAGTAACAATAAGAAAGTCGAGGGATTTCATACTAGGATATATAATATATCTATAGATCACTGTGACAAGGTTCGAAATGGTACTTAATGAAATTTGAAGGATTTCGTGGTTTTAATTATATTGCAAAACGTAATTCAAGACCAAAAAAAGTAAGAAAATGTTGCCACTTTTTACTAGCGCGTCTTGTATTTATGTAAAAATAAATAAATAAAAGTACCTTTTTAAATAGTAGGAGTAAAATGACTAATAAATAAATTATCTTAGCGTGATTATTTACCAAAAGGAATTTACTATTTTACAAACAAATTATTGCAGTGGCAACATTGTCGTACTTTTTTTGGTCTTGAATTACATTTTGCAGTATAGTGACTTTATGAAAGAAAACCTGTACTTTTTACTTACCAGTATATTTCACAGCATTTGACAGATGACAATCAAAAAGGCGCCAGAGCAAATTCCTTGAAAAGAAAAGATCCACTTTGATCCCTCCTAGCAAGGAGAAAAAGTGCCACTTTGATCCCTCCGGTCGAATAGGTGATGTGAAATTAGTACATTACGATATTAGAGCGAAAAGTAGGAAATTCGCGACGAGTGGCGATAAATTAAAACACGAAGGGAGTGTTTTAAATCGACTTGATTTGCGAATTTTTCGCACGTGTATTGTACAACGTTTTACAGTACCGGCCCTTTAAATTTTCGACAGAAATTACGTCATTGTTTTTTGACGATTTTTGACCCCCCCATCCCCTAAAATCTTCGAAAAATCATGCTTCGAATGACCCCGTTTCCTCCTACGTCATGCTACCATCATCCGATGTCCAGACCCCCCCCCCCCTAATTTGAAATGACGTAATTTGTGAATAGCCCCATAGGCACGTATTGTGCTAATGACCGCACTATGTAAGTCATCATTCTCTTGCCCTTTTCCCGTTCACTTGGGGACGGCGCAGCATGTCTTTCTCTTCCATACCTCTCTGTCGCCCGTCATCTCATCATTCGTTTCATTTCATATCATCTCTCACACAGTCCATCCACCTTTTCCTCGGTTTCCTCTCCCGTTACTTCCCTTCACATTCATTCGTAATACCTTTCTCGTCACATGACTTTCATCCCTCCGCATCACATGCCTGTACCTCGCTTGTAACGTACTGTAAAGGTTTACAACCTTCACAGTCTTTTTAGGGTTCCGTACCCAAAGGGTAAAACGGGACCCTATTACTAAGACTTCGCTGTCCGTCCGTCCGTCCGTCCGTCCGTCCGTCTGTCACCAGGCTGTATCTCACGAACAGTTGAAATTTTCACAGATGATGTATTTCTGTTGCCGCTATAACAACAAATACTAAAAACAGAATAAAATAAAGATTTAAATGGGGCTCCCATACAACAAACGTGATTTTTGACCAAAGTTAAGCAACGTCGGGAGTGGTCAGTATTTGGATGGGTGACCGTTTTTGTTTTTGCTTTTTTTTTTTTTTTGCATTATGGTACGGAACCCTTCGTGCGCGAGTCCGACTCGCACTTGCCCGGTTTTTTAATCTGTGACTGGCTAGTCACGATATTCACATTTAGAATTTTTAAGCCCGCTGTCAAATGGAACGCGGTGCGCAATGGGCATTGGATTAGAGGCAGGCATCGGTGTAGATATTTAATTGTGAACTAGCTGAGAAAATATAAAACTGAAAAGAAGTGATCTGCTGTTTATCTATGCCCACAGCGTCCTCCCATATAGGCCGTCCCCTTTACAGTACCGCACTATGTAAGTACTGTAAATAATGTAAATATAGTAACGGTCGGATGACTCACCCGCGACGCGAGGAGCAGGATGACGGCGGTGCGCAGCATGGCGACAAGTGGGGGGCTGGCTGCGCGAGAGTTCGTTTTATTCCCGATTCGGGGATCCACGGGCAACGACCACATTGTATATTAAAACTATTGCATTCAGTAATAATAATAGTAGTAGTAGCGTTCGCGACCGGTTCACGGGTGTTTATTGTTGCGCCTGTGAACGGGTTCCAGTAGGCGTTCTACATGACATTATAGCTCTCCAAGGGGCCTCTACGTGTTGGATCTATATCCCCACGCAAGCCTATCAAAAGACCGGGATTTATTGGCCCGTGCCGTGAAACCAAAAATAGTAGTAGTAGTAATTGTATTATCATAGCAAATAAATAAATAAATAAAAATATACTTACGTAAAGTAACACTAACGAAGCAAATTTAATAAAAACTTGGTTAATCCTCACATATAGGTACTTATATAATTACAATTCTTAATACTACACTCAATAGCAAAGAAAATGGCTACATTTGTAATTTTTCAAATGGCTTTCTCAAGAACCCTCCAAGAAATCTGACCTAATCATCAGTCTCACGGCCTTAATGCACAAAAACATAAAAAAATATTAAGTATTTGGTTGTACCCAAAGTGACAGGAAGAAAAATAAAAATCCGGCCAAGTGCGAGTCGGACTCGCGCACGAAGGGTTCCGTACCGCCTACGCAAAAAACGGCAAATAAACCTCGTTTGTTGTATGGGAGCTCCATTTAAATATTTATTATATTCTGTTTTTAGTATCTTTTGTTATAACGGCAACAGAAATACATCATCTGTGAAAATTTCAAATGCCTAGCTATCACGGTTCATAAGATACAGCCTGGTGACAGACAGACGGACAGCGGAGTCTTAGTAATAAGGTCCCGTTTTACCCTTTGGGTACGGAACCCTAAAAACACTTATTGTAATAGGTCCGCTCTATTAAAGCCGTTTCAAGTTTGCTTTAAACAGGATTATAGGTACAGTTAGCAGCAGAAGTTACTAAGCGGGCGATGTGTTCTAAATTACCTTGACACGCTCTTATTCTCTTAACAATAAAGTCGCGTCAAGATCATTTTGAACACTTCGCCCGCTTAGCAACTTCAGCTGCTGACTGTACACATATGGAGTTATTTTATTACTATCTTAAAATCAAGGTTAACGGTTACTATAGCTGTGTAATGTAAATAACATGGAATGTGTAGGCGTTAAGAGTCAATAGGCCAATCAAATTAGATCAAAATAATTTTTAAGAAAAAAAAACCGACTTCTATGGGGGCCGGTGAAAGATTATTGTAGATGGTGCACTATGTAGAAAAGGAGGTAAAACCACCCAGTTTTCTAGTAGCATTTCGTTTCTGTAAGGGTCGTAGTTCTAGACTAACCTAACCCACTTCTCTGATAGCAGTTCGGTTCTGTGAGGATCGCAGTTCGAACCTAATCAAACCCACTTTTCTAGTAGCATTTCGTTTCTGTAAGGCTCGCAGTTCTAATCTAACCTAACCCACTTTTGTTCGGTTCTGTGAGGATCGCAGTTCAAACCTAACCTAACCCCTTAACGGCGCATGCGGTGCGGTGTACAGGGGTTTGAGCGGGAGGGGCTAGCTATCATCATACTTTATACCTACATTTTATGGTAGGTAATCATAGTGGTTTATCATTGCACAGATCGACTTAGCCCCAAACTAAGCAAAGCTTGTGCTATGGGTAGATACTAGGGGACGATATACATACGTACATATATAGATAAATTTATACATACTTATTAGGTATACATAGAAAACAGCCATAACTCAGGACCAAATATCTGCGTTCATCACACAAATAAATGCCCCTTACCGGGATTCGAACCCGGGACCGTCGGCTTCATAGGCAGGGTCACTATCCACTAGGCCAGACCGATCGGCAAATCTTTATTTAGATATCATCCTGATATCAGTGTACGTTGGCCTGAATTTTAACAGTTTATCTTCTTCCTCGCGTTATCCCGGCATTTTACCACGGCTCATATGGGAGCCTGGGGTCCGCTTGACAACTAATTTACGTAGCCACTAGTTTTTACGAAAGCGACTGCCATCTGATCTTCTAACCCAGAGGGGAAACTAGGACTTATTGGGATTAGTCCGGTTTCCTCACGATGTTTTTCTTCACCGAAAAGCAACTGGTAAATATCAAATGATATTTCGTACATAAGTTCCGAAACTCATTGGTACGAGCCGGGGTTCGAACCCGCGACCTCCGGATTGAAAGTCCCACGCTCTAGTACGCTAGGCCACCAGCGCTCTTACCATAGACCGGGAGATAGTGACACATTTTACTGGGTCATTTGTACCAGTATGGCGGTTCGTCAGGGGTCTAAGTACGTAATGAAGGAAAGAAAAATGATGGTCATAGCGCTGGTACCGGCGGCCCAATCGCGTGGGCGTTAGTCGAACGTGTGGGATAAAATACGAGTGTCGAACGATTTGTTCCACAAAAATCCTCGTATTTTCCGATAGTCCATAAAAAAGAAGTAGGCGGTAGCGTAATGCCATACTTCTCCGGTGTGACTTACAGCCCGCCCCCGCCATACTGAGGCGAACACATAAATAAAAAAAAAACAATTCAACCATTTGTGCCAAGCTAATTTTTGCACAGGTGATCATCGTCGAGCAGCCATTCATGGACATCACCATGCCATACTTTTCGGACGGTTCCAAATGGCCGCCATACCGCCGCAAGGGAGTTAATTTTTTTTTTGCTAAAAGATTTGTACCAGTGTTGCATTTAAATTTTTGGAAAGTATTTGATAAAATGTGACCGTTATTATAATTGCCATACTTATAGTAGGGGGAAAAAGTGCTGCCATACTTGAAAAACTTATTTAATCGACACGTTTCAAAAATACGACTATACAATACGTAAAATAATTTTTTACAGCATGGCATCATCATATTCTGTTTGTTTGGATACAATTATACCTAAAAAAATTATTCCAGATTATAACTACGGGGTGGACGACTGTGAGACTTAAGCCAAGACATAAAAAAAAATTTTTTTTGACGATTTGTACCAGTATGGCATTTGGATTTTTGGAAATTATATGATGCAATGTGACCATTATTATATTTGCCATACTTCTAATAGGGGGAAAAAGGGGCACCATACACGAAATAAAAAAAAAAAATTGAACACATTTGCCACCTCCTACAGGCATCATGAGATTTCCATTTATGATCACACAGAAAGTATTGAAAAAAAATTTCAAGATGGTACAAATCGTTTGCCAAAAAAAAAAAAAAAATTAACTCCCTTGGCGGCCATTTGGAACCATCGGAAAAGTATGCATGGTGATGTCCATGAATGGCTGCTCGACGATGATCACCTGTGCAAAAATTAGCTTGGCACAAATGATTGAATTGTTTTTTTTTTTAATTAATGTGTTCGCCTCAGTATGGCCGGCTGTAAGTCACACCGGAGAAGTATGGCATTACGCTACCGCCTACTTCTTTTTTATGGACTATCGGAAAATACGGGGATTTTTGTGGAACAAATCGTTCGACACTCGTATTTTATCAGACACGTTCGACTAACGCCCACGCGATTGGGCCGCCGGTACCAGCGCTATGACCATCATTTTTCTTTCCTTCATTACGTACTTAGACCCCTGACGAACCGCCATACTGGTACAAATGATCCAGTAAAATGTGTCACTATCTCCCGGTCTACCAAATACCAAACTAAATTAATAACTAGCTTAAACCTAAAATGCTGATACGTTGTGTGAGGAAGCCGCCAGCTCTTCGGTCACCAGTTATGTCAACCAGACGCTTCGCGATTTCTACAAAAATGATATTATTTTTAGGTGATCGTAGAGCTGGCAGCTTCCTCGTACAAAGAATAAGTATTGCGATACAGCGAGGAAATGCTGCCAGCATCTACGGCACCATTCCGCAGGGGGATAGTTTGTAATTATTTATTTTAAGATTAGTTTTATTTATTTTTAGATTTAGTTTTTAAGTTTTGTATGTTAGTTATTTAATTATGTTTTGTTTCTAGGTATGTATTATATTTTTAGATTAGATGTCATCTTGATATCAGTGTAGATACGTTCGAAATGGCCTGAAGGTAGCAGTTTATTTGTGTCTTAATGACCCATTTCAGTGTAACGTTTTCCTTTGGATGTAAGTACTCAGGAAATGCGTTCAATTCTAAAAAACTATCTCTATCTTTTTTCAAAATTTCAGATTCTCATAACTATTGTCGCTCCTGATTCCTTCACCCTTGTATTTATTGTTAAGGGTATACGGTGCCTTTTGCCTTGATCGACGAGTTTGAATGTTTGTGAGATTTCGAAGGTCCGGATACAATCCTTGTGTTCTGTTTGTAAGCAGCGATTGTTTGCAAAACATAGTACAGTGGCGGTGGAAAGTGGGAAAATGTTAAAGTTAGACCAAGCTATATTGGCAGCGATTTTGATGCCCAGACTGTGCAAGTGTTAATTTAAACTTCAAACATCTATGAAATTATGAAGTTTAAATAACACTTGCACAGTCTGGGCTATCAAAATCACTGCCACCTTAGCTAGGACTAATTGTAGAAAGTAATAATATGTATCAGTTAAACTCGACATGGTATTTAATGGCCAATAAATGACACTCACGCTATCTATAGTAAAATCCTACTTGATTAAATGACATTCTATTCTATTCTATTCTATTCTGTTCTGTTCTGTTCTGTTCTGTTCTGTTCTGACTTGTTCTATTCTATTAGAAAAGTCTGGTTCGGGTCCGAGCCAAGGCGTCCTACACCTCGTTTTCTATAGAAAGCATCCGATGATCACCGATCACCCATCGTAAAAATCTCACGAACGCATCAGCTCCGACCGTTCTAGCGTCAAACATTCCTAAAAAAGCCAAATGAGGTAGGAATAGAGAACCTCCTTTTTTTGAAGGCGGTTAAAACATACTGCTTAACTATGCGACTGTACAAGTAACAACTAGGCCTTCTTCGGTCTCCCGGCACGTTCAGTGTCTCGCCGCCATTCTGGCATGACGAGCGAATAACTAACAGACAATATTTACATCATGTATGTTATATATCTCGTCTGTTGTGTGGTGATGGTGTATGCCGAACCGGCGAAGGACACCCAGAAGGAGGAATGTAAGAATATTCCCATATTATTTCTTTTACCGTTCATTAAATTAAAATTAAATTAAATATAATTTATTATCAGGCAACTAAGGCCCATAGATACATACCTTACAAACTAACATACATACAATAGTAAAAATCTTACAAGCCAAAAATTATTTCGGCGACACGGCGGTTTTCAGTTGTGTCGCATGTTCCGGTGTAGGATTTGTCAGATTCCCACGGAACCGCCGAAACACCACACCCTTCGGCCAGAAGTCCGCGCTCACGATGGTGATCATTTAGCCTAGTTCGAATCCCGAAATGGGCATTTAGGTATATATATTCATTCATTTCATTCATTCATTAGCATGTCGAGCACAAGTACGATCACCTTAGTGTGATGAGCGCAGAAATGAGACCGATAACATTTTCATACAATCTTGGGCCAAAATATCTAAGTGTAAAGAGTTTTAGTGCAAACGTTTATAAAAAACTACTGCTGAATATTCAAAACTATTCAATAATTTTGAACAGAGTTTGCTTCAAATTTAAAAAGTCATTCGGAATATCAAGAGTATCAAGACGATTTTTTCTGTACCTATTGTATCAACTACGGTCTTAAAATATAATGAATATTATTATATTACTTAAACCATATATTTCTCAATCGCAACCCGTACCACGCGGACAAAACGTCGTAAGCGCCGTAAAATGCATGGCGCTTACGCGTTTAGGTCGCGAGATTTACGCTCCGCTTCTATGGTTTGTTGTCAAAACCACATCAACTCATGGCGCAAAATACTGGTTCTGTGTGCCGGTTCTATACGTTAGTAATAATAGTTCAATGGCTAAAGTAACGGAAATTTCATAATCATTGGCTTGGCACTTGTTTATTAAACAAATGTTTACCCTTTATTTAAGTAATTTTCACCAACTAATAACCAACCATGCCATGATACTATTTATTTATTTATTTAATCCAATTATTTTCCTTTCACTTATCTAATGACAACATCCAATATTAATATTTCTTATTAGTTCCCTTTTTAAGCGCTTATACTTAGCCGTTTTCAGAAGTAGGTACATAAGTCATTTTATTGGGTTAATAATTGGCTGCTATTTAACTGATCACCAGATTTAGTAAAAATTAATACCAAAAAAATATATTTTACCACCCTAAAATAATGAATGATCACCAAAATTATAACACCATTTTAATGTGAAATGATTACCAATTTTATTACATTTTACTATCCTTTTAACGGAAATGACACCAAACTAATCATTATTAACCCAAAAATAGTAAATGATTACCAAATTTCAAACCCCATTTTAATGTGAAATGATAACCAAATTGTTTAATCTTGCTATCCTATTAAAGAAAATGACACAAAAATAATCATTCTAAACCCAAAAATAGTAAATGACCAACAAAATTAGAACTCCATTTTAATGTAAAATTATAACCAAATTTTTAAATCTTGCTATCCTATTAAAGCAAATTACTCCAAAATAATCATTGTAAACCCAAAAATAGTAAATGACCACCAAAATTGTAACCACATTTTTATACAAAATGTGCAAATAAACTGAAATAAATGTCATATACTAAGAAAAAGTGACCAAGGCCTCCAGTGCCCCAGGCTGGAATCGAACCAGCGTCCTCTGCTATCGCGGCAGGTGCCTGAACCACTCGGCCACCGGGCCACAGCGACATTAGTCAAATTTTCCAAGTATATGCACTTCCTACTGAAGGCTTGTGGCGCCCCCTAGCCATCTCTAAGGTAGAACAGTATGGTTCGAACCTTCTATCTGGATCATTCTCATGATGATACCGAGCTAGCGAGAGAGATGGCGCTGCCAATCAATACTATGAAGTATTTGAACAAATTAAATTATTTTTCAGAAAATATTTTAATTTGTTTTTTTATCAAGTAGAAACACTACTATATAAATTATAAACTGAAATAAATGTCATATACTAAGAAAAAGTGACCAAGGCCTCCAGTGCCCCAGGCTGGAATCGAACCAGCGTCCTCTGCTATCGCGGCAGGTGCCTGAACCACTCGGCCACCGGGCCACAGCGACATTAGTCAAATTTTCCAAGTATATGCACTTCCTACTGAAGGCTTGTGGCGCCCCCTAGCCATCTCTAAGGTAGAACAGTATGGTTCGAACCTTCTATCTGGATCATTCTCATGATGATACCGAGCTAGCGAGAGAGATGGATGGAGTTTATAATTTATATAGTAGTGTTTCTACTTGATAAAAAAACAAATTAAAATATTTTCTGAAAAATAATTTAATTTGTTCAAATACTTCATAGTAAAATGTGCAAATGTTTAATATAATACTATTAAATTAATTAATCCACTTCGTCACCTTTTTCTAGTAGCATTTTATTTCTGTAACAGTCGCAGTTCTAACCTAACCTAACCCATTTTTCTAGTAGCATTTCTTTTCTGCAAGGGTCGCAGTTCAAACCTAACCTAACCCACTTTTCTAGTAGCATTTCGTTACTTTCTGGGTCGCAGTTCAAACCTAACCTAACCCACTTTTCTAGTAGCATTTCTTTCTGTAAGGGTCGCAGTTCAAACCTAACCTAACCCACTTTTGTAGTAGCATATCTT
This sequence comes from Cydia splendana, assembly GCF_910591565.1. Lineage (NCBI taxonomy): Eukaryota > Metazoa > Arthropoda > Insecta > Lepidoptera > Tortricidae > Cydia > Cydia splendana. The sequence goes on from NC_085984.1 coordinate 1,472,321, forward strand.
TTCTGTAAAAGTCGCAGTTCAAACCTAACCTAACCCACTTTTCCAGTAGCATTTCTTTTCTGTAAGGGTCGCAGTTCAAACCTAACCTAACCCATTTTTCTAGTAGCATTTGGTTTCTGTAAGGGTCGCAATTCAAACCTAACCTAACCCAATTTTCTGATAGCATTTCTTTTCTGTAAGGGCCGCAGTTCAAATCTAACCTAACCTACTTTTCTAGTAGCATTTATTTTCTGTATGGGTCGCAGTTGAAACCTAACCTAACCCACTATTCCAGTAGCATTTCTTTTCTGTAAGGGTCGCAGTTCAAACCTAACCTAACCCATTTTTCTAGTAGCATTTGGTTTCTGTAAGGGTCGCAATGCAAACCTAACCTAACCCTATTTTCTGATAGCAGTTTGGTTCTGTAAGGGTCGCAGTTCAAACCTAATCTAACCCACTTTTCTAGTAGCATTTCGTTTCTGTATGGGTCACAGTTCAAATCTAACCTAACCCACTTTTCTAGTAGTATTTCGTTTCTGTATGGGTCGCAGTTGAAACCTAACCTAACCCACTTTTCTAGTAGCATTTCGGTTCTGTGAGGATCGCAGTTCTAACCTAACCTAACCCAATTTTATAGTAGCATTTCGTTTCTGTAAAGGTCGCAGTTCAAACCTAACCTAACCTACTTTTATAGTACCACTTCGTTTCTGTAAGGGTCACAGTGCTAACCTAACCTAACCCACTTAACTGATAGCATAGCAGTTTAACTTACTTTTCTAGTAGCATAACGAAATGCTACTAGAAAAGTAGGTTAGGTTAGGTAGGTATGTGGTACGTGGTACGGGGGGTTGAGCGGGAGGGGCTAGTAATTTTGGCATCAGTTTACTTTATTTGGTAATATGTATACATTTTTTGGTAATCATAGTGGTTTATTTAGGTCTTCAAGATTTGGTGATCATTAATGATTTTTGGTGGTCATTCAATATATTTGGTATTTGAATACAATTTGAAGGGCAGTCGTAATTAAAACGGTGGTACTTTTGTATTTTTAGGCCTTACTTTTTTGGTGTTCAGTAATTTTTTTTGGTAAGCATGATTTTTTTATTTAGGGTACCAAAGTATTTTTTGGTGGTCATTATATTTGTAGCCTTAATAATTCAATGGAGCTGTTTAAAGTTTTTTCTCGTGGACATACTTAGCAACATTTAGATATAATGCGAAGCAGGAGGTCCCTGTAAATGTTGTATTGACCCGTAAAAGACCCATTAAGGGCATTATTATTAACCACGGTTTTAATCGCATAAAATAAAGTTTTAAATTTACCTCCGACGTTTCGAGGACGGCGTTGTGTCCGTGGTGTCGGAGAAAACTGGCTAAAGTTGACATCAACATCTTCTAGGCGCGGGAGTTTTTCAACTACCCGCACTTGGTCTTGTTTATTACCTTGAACATTTTGCGCACTAGGGATGTCACCGGATCGACACACAACACGATGTTTGATTTTTAAGGCCTACTTGCAGACTACATTTTTTGAATTGAGATTACCCCTGTTTATCTTGCAGACTGCACGGACCCCCGCACAATGAAGACGCACGCAGCATACACCGAATGGGCAGACGCGTATTCCTGCACGCGGCACCGCTGCCAGCCTGGCGGACGGAACCTGGCTATATACACTGTCGGGTGAGATCATTGAGATATTATTACTATAGATAAGCCATACTCTGGCCATACCAAACAATGAAATTGTCGCAATCGTATCTGTACCATGCGAAAAAAACGTCGTAAGCGCCGTAAAAATGTATGGCGCTTACACGTTTAGGTCGCGAGACTCACGCTCCGAGTCTATGGTTGGTTGTCAAAACAACATCAACTCAGGCATCAACTTAGGTACACTCAAATCCATCTATGCTATAAATCTAAAGCTCAAGAATCCATGGACCCAAGGACTGGAACTAAGGAACCCTAAAAGCAAAGATAGTCTAGTTCCTAGTTTAATAAATTTGGCCTCTGTCTTGCATTTAAAACTACTTATACGCATTTTTGTAAAAGAAGTTTGGGCCTTGATCGTCAGACACCAAAATCCTAATAAAGAAAATTTTCCGGAATCTTGTTGGGGTGTCTGAGCAGGGTCATATTTTGCCCAACGTTTTAGTTTAGCCATACAGCGGGGAAATGCGGCCAGTGTCCTGAGGACTATGCCCCAGGTGACATTAGGTTTCGTCGGAAATTGATTATGTAAATATTGAAAATATATATCGTAATTAATCATTTCTATACTCTGTATCTTTAGGTATTTAAATAAAAGCAAACAAAATCTACCCCCAAATGGCTCCTTAAGCCAGTTGAGAGTAGATGAAAACATTACATGATCAAATAATGTAGGTTAAAGTCAGGTCGTTCAGTGACAGATCCAGGCGATCTTGTATTTAGTTGGTTTACCAAAACCTAAATGTTAAGTAGGTACCCGAAAATTTATAAATTTGTAAAAATACCTAAAGATACAGACTATAGCTATAGACATTAAAATTAAGCATTGGCTATGAAAAGTGATGTTAACGGATTTATGTTTTTAGCTGCAAGCGTGTGGAGGCACCAGAATCCGCCATAGAATGCGAAGAAGTGGTCGAGGATACCAACATGCAGTTCCCCTACTGCTGCACCCGACTAAGGTAAATACAGCTACATAGCCTACATATATTGACTACCTGTCTAGCCTAGTGGGTAGTGACGGGTACTACCAAAGAGAAACAGTAAGAATAGAGTGCTCACTCCATACATCAGTTTTGACACTAAAACGACTATTATTTTCGCAGTCGACATCTAGCATCGAGTAACAGAATTATCAGTACTTGATACTAGAATAGGGGATATTACTGCAATGTTCTGCCGCCAGAGTGCAGCACTACCGACTCTAGTAAATTCATAGACTAACTTATACTTACTGTGCCTTAAACTGTTTTTTGACAAGTTTTCACAGACAATAAAAAAATACATTGATGCATCAAGGCGGTTTGTTAACAAGGGCCTACCGGTAAACGCAAAAATCGAAATTTAGTTATCTGCCTCTTTATCGCTCGAATATGCAAGAGTGATAGAGAGGCAGAAACCGAACTTTGGATTGTCGTGTTTCACGGTAGGCCATGTGATTGACGTAGTGACGCATGATGTGTCATTGATGTTTGTTTACTGTATGTGCTACTTGTGCCACCTACGCAGAGCTTTGCCTAATATTCCCTATTCTCTACTGTCGCGACTCACGGAAATTGTAATGAACAACAATTTACAACTAATATTAAAAGCAGAAGGAGTTGAAAATAGAGTTCTGGTTAATCCGGTTATAATATTAGCTGAAAACCATTAGACTTTTCGGTCGTCGGAACATCTATTGTCAAGTAGCAGTACTGATAATTCCGCTACTCGATGCTAGATGTCTACTACGAAAATAATAGTCGTTATGGTACTAAAACCAACTAAAACTGATGTATGGAGTGAGCACTCTATGTATTTTTTTCTCTATGGTACTAACCCACTAGGCCAGACAGGTCGGCACCCCCGGGAAACCCGGGACCATCGGCAGTATAACTTGAAACTCCGGCGCCGTTGACCATTTGAACTGTGTACCTACTTTCCCCAGGTGTTTGGTGGTCGTCCGCGGCGAGGTCTGGACCCGAGTGCTAGGACAACCCTGGGAGACCCTGCCGGCAGCCCCCTGGAGCCACATGTACAAGATGAAGAAACCGCCCCCTGTTGACAGTAGCTTCTTACCTAAGTATGTTGCGTTTTTAACCGACTTCAAAAAGTAGGTTATCTTTGACCGTATTTTTTTATGTTTCTTACCTCAGTCAGACTCTGGGTAGACCGAATCGTTTTTTTTTTGTTTTAAAGTTTAGGTATAGTTCCAAGTTGATCCCATTTTTGGCGAATGATGGGATCCATGAGAAATCGAGGGAGCTCCTCAAATCTTAAAGGCATATAGGTACATAAGTATAGTGATCAAGTGATTTTGGTGTTTTGCATTATAACAAATCAAGAATTTGCTTTTAAAATAGTGCCATTTGGTGAAGTGGAACTGCTAATGAAGACCAGAACCGAACGTTTGAACCGTATTAGGGTTTCGTACCCAAAGAGTAAAACGGGACCCTATTACTAAGACACCGCTGTCCGTCCGTCCGTCTGTCACCAGGCTGTACCTCGTGATCTGTGATAGTGCTAGACAGCTGAAATTTTCACAGATGATGTATTTCTGTTGCCGCTATAACAACAAATACTAAAAACAGAATAAAATAAAGATTTAAGTGGGGCTCCCATACAACAAACGTGATTTTTGACCGAAGTTAAGCAACGTCGGGCGGAGTCAGTACTTGGATGGGTGACCGTTTTTATAGATAATGGTACGGAACCCTTCGTGTGCGAGTCCGACTCGCACTTGGCCGGTTTTTTTCTTCTTGATCAAGCATATCACAGTTTCTAGTAGGTATGTAGGTACATTTAAAATGGAAAATATTGTATCCTTTTTTTAAGTTTGTTCCTTTAACTCAGGGGTCTCCAAACTTTTTTACCTTAGGGCTGTGAACACCTGGAGCCTGGCTCCCGCGGGCCGGATTAGACCACTGTCGGCGGGCCGGATTGGAACGCTTCGCGGGCCGGATTTGGCCCGCGGGCCTGGGTTTGGAGAGCCCTGCTTTAACTGACAAAACTTGTATGCCAGACCGGCTATATTTGTCAAGGGGCCCACAGATTACCAGTTCGCCAGACGACATCAGCCCGTCAGTTAATCGCAAAAGGTGACAGTTCCGAACAACTGACAGGCTGATATCGTCCGGCGAACTGGTAATCCCTGGGCCCCTTTAATTTTACGACACCATTGCAAATAGACGCGGAAAAATGATTGGACACGACCGACGACCCAACCACTTCTTTAAAACTATCCAGGGTGCCGATTTTTGAATTTCGACCACTCGATTTCGTGTATTTCGTTTTTAAATTCTACTAATAGAATTGAAATCGAGTGGTCAATACCAATAGATTCAAAATTTCGATCGCTTGTATTACAAAAATTTGCATTTCGCCGTTTTCCACCGATTTTCGAGTGACGAAATCGAGCGATCGAAATTCAAAAATCGGCCCCCAGGAGGGGCGGATAGGAGGATATCTTGCGAGCGAGGTAGAGGAAAACCCAGAAGCAGCTTTTTGGAGCAAGTCATAGAAAAAGTAGGGGCGTGTCGTATCAAAAAGTCAAAGAGCTGGCGCAGGATAGGGAAAGCTGTGAGATACTCCACCGACAAGAGAATAACTCTTAAGTTAATGATGATGATTGTTTACAGAGGCGGCCCAGCCGCAGGCCCCGTATACGAGCTATCTGAGGACAAGTCCGTGGACCGCCGAACCAACGTCAACGAGAAGGACTGTGACAAGCCCGTGAAGAGGGCGTCACCGTCGCCTCCTGGACCCGATATAGTGGTAGAGTCACAAAAACTTATAGTTATAGACCATTTAGTCTACTTTACAAACGTCTTGAGAAGGTAGGTACTATCGAAAACTAGTCCTTCTCATCTAGAGGTCGGGTGACAGCCTACCTCCAATTCTTCTGTCTTGACAGCGCACTCGTATTTTAATATGTCACATTACAGTCATAATGGAAGGCATTAAAAAAAGCATTTCATTATGTCATACATTAATTACTCACATAAACTGCTATAATGTGTAATTGAAATAAAATATAATTCGTTTTGTCCTAGATTGCTCTGACGACCAACAATGAGAAGAAACCCACCGAAGGAGAAATACAAAGGTAATTAATAATGTTAGACCAAGATAAGTCTGCAACGAAATTAGGACGAGTGCCGCCGTGACGGAGTAGCCTCGAGATTGTTGTCTTAAGGATGACTCACGTTAGACCGGGCCGTGTCCGGGCCGGAGCTTCCGGCGCTTACTTTTCTATGACATGACAGGCGATCACGTGATGCTTTCCATAGTAAACGATGCGCCAGAAGCTCCGGCCCGGACACGGCCCAGTCTAACGTGAGTCATCCTTAAAGGGGTTTTACATTTCGTAGTTGCCAGGGCAGTGCAGACTTAGCTTAGCTCAACAGTAAGCTCATTATATTATATTCTCATTATATTCAGTATAGCGCAGCCATAATTGTGTGTTTTTAGTTTAAAGATATATTTCATAATAATATGTATGCTAGTTTTAAGGTATTTATCTATGGGTCAATAGTTGCCTGAAAAATAAATATTCATTTCATTACTAGAGTGAGCTGTGAGATCAAGATAAGTCTGCAACGATCTTGATTCCATATGCAGTGCAAGTGTTATTTCTTTCGATTGCAACCCCTTCTCTACCTACCTTAAATTTTTCAATGTATATATTTATTGAATTATTAATAAAGTTGTATGTATTTAAAAAAGTGTTATTTCTAATACGATGTCATAATTTCATAGAAGTTTGACGTTTAAAATAACCCTTGCACTGCGTATGCTATCAAAATCGTTGCAGACATATCTTGGTCTAACTCTAACCAATTTGACAACATCATAATGTTTTCAGCAAGTTCCTGTCTTTAGCGGACGATTCTGATCAGCCCAATGAGATTGAGGCCGAGGAATCCCACATCGTCACTGAAAAGGTACCTTCAATTTTATTTTTATTAACTTTTATATTTATTCAATTTTTATTTCACAAATGAAGACAAAAATACAAATGGAGAATTTAATGGCATTCTTCATCCATTGGGTCAAACAGAGAGATAGATAAGTATGTTGGTGCAGGCAGGCGTGGCTCACTCCGCGATTTCATCGCTTTGCAACAGGTAGCTAAATGTACATCTGTTCCACACCAATTTTGGTGGCTAGCCACAAGCCGCGCGTGGCGCTGTCGCCACCTAGCGGCCATATCTGTCCTGATCGTAACAGACACGTTTTGTTAGAGAGTGAGTCTTCTGTACCTAGTAGTACTATTATTTATTCTGTGCGGGAGAGATTTTGTAGAGCACTGGTGGCCTAGCGGTAAGAGCGTACGACTTTCGATCTGAATATTGCGGGTTCGAAACCCGGCTTGTACCAATGAGTTTTTGGAACTTATGTACGAAATATCATTTGATATTTACGACGCGTTTTCCAGTGAAGGTAAACATCGTGAGGAAACCGGATTAATCGCGATAAGATCTAGTTTACCCTCTCAGTACTCGTGATTCTGAGTCTAACTCTAAATAACCCAAAATTTGATGATTTTTCGAAAAAAATAAAATGGTACCATTTTTTCTGAAAACCCCAACCTACAAATATTCGAGGTCACCGGGGACCGTGTAGGGCTGGCTCGTTCCTCGCCCAGCGGATCGGCATAGCCATCCAAAGGGGGAACGCAGCCAGCCTTATGGGAACCCTTCCACAGGGTTCGGCCTGGGTGATCTAGCCTAATATATACAAGGGCCTATTTTAGATTTAAGCTAGTTATTAATTTAGTTTAGTAGTACCACTGTATATATATTGTATGCAAATAAATGATTAAAAAAATATATATACCGGGTGTGGCCTGTAACATGAGCAAAAAATTTAACTGTAGGCTGTACTCCTCATACTGACCAACATTTGTTCAGTGACTTTTAAAAATTACTTGTGGTTTGATTTTTAATACACTTTAAAGTTTATTCTAAGACGCAATGTATTGCGAATTTTCTTATGTTTAAGGCGTGACAAGCAACGTCAATCACAATGATATGGCGTGGCGATGGCGTCCATTGAAGATAATATTTATTTTGTATGAAAAATAGGGAGTCTAAATACTTCATAATTTTTAAAAGTTGTTGAACAAAAGTGTCACCGTTTGAGGAGTACAATCTATGTTTTAATTATTTGCTCGTGTTACAGGCCACACCTGGTATATATATATATATATATATATATAGGTACATATTGGGCTAGGTCACCCACATTATGTTTATTTTTCTTTTTTTTTTAGGTATTAGTTTTAGTTTTGTAGGTAGTTTTAATTTTAGGTTGCTTTTTATTGTAAGTCTGTTATTAATTATGTTTATGGTTTTAATGAATAAAAAATATGCTTAAACTTCAAAAACCTACAAATTAGACATTTACCTAAGTGTTTTTGTTAATAAGTTGTTATTGTGAATATTGTTGAAGGTTCCAGAGATAATTTCGGAGGAGCGAATGTTCCCTCCAGACAAGAAAACATCGAGAGATCGGAAAGCGAAAGTAAGGACTAACAATCTCATCATTCATATTAGGGGCCATTCATTTATTACGTAGGATGATTGCCAGTTTTCACCGAAAATATAAGAATAGGCCGACCCCCTGCCCCCTAAACCGTCTACGTAATAAATGAGTTGCACCTTAAAATTATTTTAAGTCGGGTCACTCAAGTATTCAGGTCAGGTCAGGAGAAAGTTTTTATGATAGAAAAAATTAGGAAAGTGCAAAAAAAGATCGCTTTTTTTAATTTTCCTTGGATTTTATTTTATTTCTAGTATTATAATAACTGCATAATAAACAATAAATATACCCGCTTTAATAAGTTAGATTTGTAAATGTACAAAAATAATATAATACTCCTTACACCATATTTTTCAAAAAAATAAGTAAATAAAAAACTATTCAAAATATTTTTGACTCGCATTTTGTAAAAAAATATTTTTAATAAAAATTAAAATACTCCATTTTTTAGTTTCCGGATACAGACGATGAGATGAACTTTAAAAAGTTAAAAGAATCGAGACCACACAAGGTAAGACTCATCTACATTCTACAGTTCGTTTTACAAAAAAAAAATCAAAAAAACCCCATCCAATTAATTTTTCAATCTCTTTTTGGAATTTGCTTTTAACAAAATACTCCATTTTCTAGTTTCCGGATACAGACGATGAGATGAACTACAAAGGGTTAAAAAAAGAACCGAGACCACAGAAGGTAAGCCTCATCTACAGTTCCATTTTTAGAAAGAAAGAAAGAAAATAAATACATGTATTCAGTATCAGTAGTCAACTAGGAACAGGAACCCTTATAGTTTCGCCATGTTCGTCTGTTTGTCCGCCCGCGGCTTGGCTACGTGATCGTTGGGGTTAGAAAGCTGCAATTTTTACTTTTTAATATTTCGCTTTTTGTGTTCAATTTTATTTTATTTCTGGTATTATTTCAATAACCGGATACCTAATAGACAATAAATATACTTACTTTTCAGTTAGTTTTGTAAATGTACAAAAATAATTTACTTATTTCACATACTTTACTCTTTAAACCATATTTTACAAAAAAATAAGTAAAAAAACTATTCAAAGAATTTTTCACTCGCTTTTAGTAATTTATTTTTAATAAAAAATAAAATGCTCCATTTTTTAGTTTCCGGATACAGACGATGAGATGAACTTTAAAAAGTTAAAAGAATCGAGACCACACAAGGTAAGCCTCATCTACAGTTCCTTTTTTAGAAAGAAAAAGAAAATAAATGTATTCAGTAGTCAACTAGGAACAGGAACCCTTATAATTTCGACATGTCCGTCTGTTTGTCCGTGTCCGCCCGTGGCTTGGCTACGTGATCGTTGGGGTTAGAAAGCTGCAATTTTTACTTTTTAATATTTCGCTTATATATGTTCAATTTTATTTTATTTCTGGTATTATAATAACTGGATACCTAATTAACAATAAATGTACTTACTTTTCAGTTAGTTTTGAAAATGTATAAAAATAATATACTTATTCTACATAATTTACTCTCTAAACCATATTTTACGAAAAAATAAGTTAAAAAAATCAAATAATTTTTCACTTGCTTTTTGTAATTACTTTTTAATAAAAAATAAAATACTCCATTTTTTAGTTTCCGGATACAGACGATGAGATGAACTATAAAAAGTTAAAAGAATCGAGAGCACACAAGGTAAGACTCATCTACATTCTACAGTTCGTTTTACAAAAAAGAAAACAAAAAAAAACCATTCAATTAATTTTTCAATCTCTTTTTGGAATTTGCTTTTAACAAAATACTCCATTTTCTAGTTTCCGGATACAGACGATGAGATGAACTACAAAGGGTTAAAAAAAGAATCGAGACCCCACAAGGTAAGACCCCAGAGACCCCATAAGGTTTTTAGGGTTCCGTAGTCAACTAGGTAACGATAAAGATAAAGATGCATGGCCGTCTGAATGAATGAATTAGTTATTATGAAATGTATTTGTATCGGTAGTAAATTGTAATTGTTGAATTTAGTAAGCTGTTATTTATTTTTTAATTTATTTATAATGTACTTTGACGATGCCAAAGAGATTGTAAAATCCTACTTGATTAAATGAGATTCTATTCTATTCAACTAGGAACCCTTATAGTTTCGCAATATCTGCTGTCTGCCTGTCTGTCCTAGGCTTTGCTCCGTGAAAGTTATTTTATTAGTGCTAGAAAGCTGCAATTAACTATGGACATATAACTCAATCAATCCAAGAAACTGGTAAATAATATAAACCAAAAAAATTGTTTTTATACGAACAGGGGTCTTTATCAACCATTTTTTGGTAATGGGCAAATTATATTTTCTATTTTAAGGCTTTTTATTGTTTAAAAAAGGCTATTTGACTGTATTTAAAATATATGATTCCCCTTTTTTTTTGATACGGTTAATATTTTCAGATATAATCGCACCGAAAGAAAAATAATGTGTCCCTAGCTCCCCCTCTAAATTTTGAGCCATGGGTCCAAAACATATGAGAGACATTGTGAAAGTAGAGCTTAATATGTAGACAGTGTACATTCGATATTATTTAAATAGTACTTAATAAGAAAGATAGTATAGAGGGGTCCTGTCATAGTAAATTTTGTAGTCACAGTAAATTTACTGGCATCTATCGACACACGACTAAAACTCGAAATGAAAACGTATAAAATTATCAAAAAATGTATTTATATGGATAATGATTTTATGATTTTTTTTGTATCATTTTGACCCATGTTCATTCAATGATATATATGTGTTAAAATTGTTAAATATGAAACGGTGTTGTCACGCCATCTAGCTGAGCATAGGCCAAAGGTGTGTGCGCCATCTATCCGAGAATGACTTTTTCTTGATTTCCGAGGCACGTTTTTTCCTTAGACTTTATTCATCTTATACGAAGTTACATTATGTCTTTGTTAATAATAATTGTTATACCTTTTACAGACATCTCTATTCGGCCCGAGTGCATCATCTGACGAGCAGTATACCAATATGAACAAAAGAGGGAAAAAGCAAAAGGTAGGCATGAAATAGGGATGATGACACATGTTGAATTTTACAACAAAATCTAGTGAAATAGATAGCAAATGAGCAATTTATCACAATATTGTGGATATTAAAAAAATATAAAAGTACAGCACTTGAAAGTTTCAAAATTTTAGTTTTTTTATCCAAAAAAGATTGTATGGAAACTATATACATAAACGCAATATTTCACCGACAAAATCGCAATTTTCTTGTTTTGTTCATACCACTCATACTTCAAGAAGGACTCTCTGTGACCTTGACGTCACGGTCACATATCGTTTTGTTCGGGGCGTTTCGCGAGTGAAATATGACTGTCGGACTTTGACTATCATTTCTGACTTTTGTATTGCTTTAATGCAATGGGTCCAATATAGACATTTGGTCCTAAAAACATACCTGATCGATTTATACCATAAATGAAAATTACTCATCTAGCCTATTATGACGTTTAACATAACACTAATAATAATTTCATATAAATTTTTCGTTTAAAATAATACTTGCACAGTCTGTGCTATCAAAATCGCTGCAGAGTTATCTTGCTCATTAAATCTAGAACCGTAAAATGGGGTGAGTAGGGTCAAAACTGAAATTCAAACCTCGATAACATTTCATTTTTACATATGCAAACTGAATGGTGTATATGTCGTAGTCAGATCGTATAATCCGCCGTATTACATTACGGCTAGCCGTTTTCAAAAACAGGGGCGTTTTGAAATGCGGCGGCTCGACGATTAGCCGGATTGTCATTGCGATACGTTCTTCAATAAGGCGGCCTACGTCGGCATCGTACTACTATTTTAGATTGTAGAGTGACCAGTTCTTTCGGTCGCCTACGTAACGAAAAGAACGTAAAGAAAGAAAATAAATGTATTCAGTAGTCAACTAGGAACAGGAACCCTTATAGTTTCGCCATGTTCGTCTGTTTGTCCGCCCGCGGCTTGGCTACGTGATCGTTGGGGTTAGAAAGCTGCAATTTTTACTTTTTAATATTTCGCTTTTTGTGTATTCAATTTTATTTTATTTCTGGTATTATTTCAATAACCGGATACCTAATAGACAATAAATATACTTACTTTTCAGTTAGTTTTGTAAATGTACAAAAATAATTTACTTATTCCACATACTTTACTCTTTAAACCATATTTTACAAAAAAATAAGTAAAAAAACTATTCAAAGAATTTTTCACTCGCTTTTAGTAATTTCTTTTTAATAAAAAATAAAATGCTCCATTTTTTAGTTTCCGGATACAGACGATGAGATGAACTTTAAAAAGTTAAAAGAATCGAGACCACACAAGGTAAGCCTCTACATTACGGCTAGCCGTTTTCAAAAACAGGGGCGTTTTGAAATGCGGCGGCTCGACGATTAGCCGGATTGTCATTGCGATACGTTCTTCAATAAGGCGGCCTACGTTTAGCCGCATCGTACTACTATTTTAGATTGTAGAGTGACCAGTTCTTTCGGTCGCCTACGTAACCGGAGTTTGACAATGTTTGCAATTTAATTTATTTTTACCATGGTCCCACCGCACTACATGTGTTTCTTTTCCAAAACAGTTCCTTCACAACTTAAATAGACGGAGTCCCGCAACCGGGGCTCCTATTTCTGGGCGGTTTGCCCTTCGGGCATCTGAAGCTACCTAACGAACCTAACCTACTTACCTACCTACGCTTTTTTCCCCAAAGTGTAATGTTTTCACGGACGTCTCACTAATTAATAGGTAGGTAGGTTAGGTTCGTTAGGTAGCTTCAGATGCCCGAAGGGCAAACCGCTCAGAAATAGGAGCCCCGCGAAGCGGGGCTCCGTCTAGTTAAGTTGCGATGGAAATGTTTTTTGAAAAGAAACAGTCCGACGAACTCCAGATTTGATGGACACCCCAGCGTTTGTCAGGCAGCGCCACGGGTGTTAAAAATGGGAACTATAAACTGTCAAAGCGGCGGCTAATGACTCGCTGTATTACATTACGGCTAGCCGTGTTGAAGAACGTATGGCGCCGAATACATTCCGGCGGATTCTCATTCAGCCGCATTCAATCCGGCTAATCGTTAAACCGCCGCATTTCAAAACGCCCCTGTTTTTGAAAACGGCTAGCCGTAATGTAATACGGCGGATTATACGATTCGACTGCGACATATATAATAAGTGTTCCGGACGTTTGTATTTTAGTTTTTATTTTATTTTGGATATTTCCATTTCATAACTTTGACGATAAACAGGAAAACCCACCTCACCCCGTAGTCCCTCGTATTTGGGGTGAGTTCGGTTTTCATACAAAGGTGATTTTGGAAGATTGTTGAATCGATTTTTTTTTATTATGAGTATTACTATAGCTCTATTTTAAATTGAAATACATTATTTTTGTAGCAGTAGCCTTAAAAACCCATCTCACCCCCTTTTCAAACCTTCTCTCCCCATTCATAACCCAACTCTCCCCGCGAAACCTACTCACCCCATTTTACGGTACTTGCACAGTCTGTGCTATCAAAATCGCTGCAGAGTTATCTTGCTCATTAAATCTAGAATCCGATGTTTATTATAATTATTAATTTTTTATTTAAGGTTGACGCAGTATCTGAGGAACGTTACTTTAGGAATCCAGAGAAAAAAGCTGCAAGAGTAAGTATAATACTGTAAGATTTCGATTAAGATACGAAAAATATAATATTTTTTTCATCACACTCGCACTGTAAATGTGGAATTGCACGCAGGTTTAGCGGGAGTTATAGAAAAAGCGTTTTCCCTAGGAAGTTTCCTAGTTTTCCACGTTTCTAGTGCCATAATTAACAGTTTTCTGTCTTTAAACTTAATTTTTGTATCACAAGTGCGATGAAAAACATTGTGTGTAACTGGGGGCGTAATAATATTGCATACTCGAGTCTATAAAACGCGATTTAACTATACTCTCGTTTGCAATATTTAACTTACGCCCCATTTTGCACAATGTACTATTACGGTTCCGTACCTCAAAAGGAAAAAATGGAACCCTTATAGGATCACTCGTGCGTCTGTCTGTCTGTCCGACCATTCCGCCCCCCTTTATCTCCGAAATACTGGGTCTAAAATTTTGAAACAATACTCAAAATAGTTCTTTACCTATAGATGCCAGGAAAACCTATTAGAAATGTGCAGTCAAGCGTGAGTCGGAATATTACTTAGTTTTTGATCCGATCCCTAAGGGTTTTTAAAGACATTTCATTCACGTTACACATAAAAAAATACATTGTTTAAAATTGGGTAATGTACGGAACCCTTGGAACGCGAGTCCGACTTGCACTTGACCGGTTTTTTTTATTGATGTGTGCTATAAAAAGTAGGTGTTTGTTCAAAGTGAATTTATTTGTAAGTACCTATATCGCGGGCCCAATATTACAGGGTTCTATGTTACATTTTCAAGATAGATGAAATTTGACTTAATGTCACTATGATAATGTTCAAATTCCAGTTCGATAAAAATGAAACATAGGACCCTGTAATATTGGGCCAGCGATATGTCAAACTGATTACAGTGGCGGTAAATAAATAAGTGTATTGTATTGTATTATATTGTATTTTCGTTTCCAGTCCTGGGCCCGCATCCCTCGAGAGCAATGGAGCGCGAGTCCGACCACACGCGCGCAGGCGCAGACCGACACACTCGACTACGAGAAGGAACATGATAACCTAGTAAAGGTAATATTATCAACACAATATACAGAGCTGCGGGCTCAGCACGGTTCCATTTTTATCGACTATCACTATGCGCGTCCCTTTCGCACTTACATACTTGTTAGAACGTGACAGGCATGGTGACAAGGGATAAAAACGCGACCGTGCTAAGCCGCCTGGGCACCGTTAATCAAAAAGTTAACTTCGCTAATCGTTAATCCGTTAAATAAAAAGTTAACTTCGTTAAACGTTAAAACGTTACTTTTCAAAAGTTTTAACGGAAGTTAAAGTTAATCGTTAATTCAAAATCGTAAATATACGCAATAAGAAATAAAACTAGGAGAAATAATCATAAATTTTGATTTACATTAAAGACTAATCTACTAATTAACATGGTAATCATTACTAATTAATAATAGCATAGCCGATAAAAATATCATTCGCTAGCATCTGCCATAAGGGGTTGTGCACAAATCACGCGAGGTGTTTTGGCTACTTTTTGACCCCCCCTCCCCCTTGGTGATATTTGGTGAGGTTTTTGGCTAAGTCCCTCCCCCCCACACAATCTCACGTGTATTTTTTTGAAATTTTTGTATTCGGCCTAATTTTAAGATAAGTAGTATTGTATATAGAAAATCTTGTTTATTTTTCTATTTTCATTGATAGACTCGCTAGTTTGAAGTGCTGAGTGAAGATTTATGTTTAACGAAACCGAAGAAAAGTATCTATTCATGTGGTAGGTTTTTTTTTCTTAGTTTCGTTCACTGTAGAAAAATACACGTGAGGTTTCCTTATACCCCCCCTCCCCCAACGTGATCTATCGTGATTTGTGCACAAGCCCTAAGGTGCATGTTCCCCTTCATGAACATGCATGAGCAGATTAAAATTCTCGTCTGAAAGCGACGCCCGTTTTGGAGAAAAAATATCTTTTCCCGCCGAAAACAGGCGTTCCACAGCAGCACTCGAAGGTATACTAGTGTTATATTTGAGGCAGCGCGCGGCCTTGGTGTGAGTAGGTACTTAGGTATTAACACGTTCGCGGACGCGGATTGCATAGCATCCGTTTTTGTACTCCACCTGGTGACGCGCCTGCTATTGCATCCGTTATTCTTTTTAAATTTCTTCGTTGAAATGCTTATCAATCCGCTTAACCACAGTATAATATTATTCACCAACTTTTCCTCTATCAGTCACCAGAGTCAAATAATGCGTACTGCCATATTACATAGTTTTATCGAAGTTAAAAATTATCCTGTGACGTCTCCAAATTGGCCCCCTTTCTGTGACGCAGATGCTATAGCATTCGTCTTTGTATGGCAGCTCCCTTAGTAGCCCGGCAGGTGCGTCTGGGAGTGGACCCATGTAATTTGGGTGAATTTCGTGCGCGATAGTGATTTTGACGTTTTTTTATAAAATCGTAATTAATGTTTTTCTTACAATTTCTTTAAGTTTTTCATTGTGTTTTAATAAACAAACGTGTTTACTTGCTGTTAATTACACTACTGTAAAATTTTGATAACGGTTAATGTGAAAAAGTGAGGCATGAATGTGTATACCTATTATTGAAATAATTACGTTACTAGTCATATTTTTGGTCATATAATTGTGAATTATAGCCTGTTGGCGCTCGATGATCACCTCCCACAAGGTAAGCACCTTATGACACGCATTTGTGGTATCATTCTGTGTATATTTCACGCCTTGTATTTGGTGCAGATACATCCGAAAAAGAATATAAAGTTGGGTGAATCATCGCTTGGCAGGAAAAGTGGTGGACGCTTTACGTCCAGAACTTAACGCGGCGGTGCGTTACAGGGAACTCAAAAAGTGTAATGCGGTACATATTGACACTTTTGAGAAGTAGTGTTGGCGTAAAATGCTGCGTATACCTTGGACAGCTAGAAGAATAAACCTCTCATTTTAAGAGAGCTCAACATTGCCACTCGGCTCTCTACAACATGCTATGAGACCCATGACTGGGCCTTTAGATTAGAGCCGGTCTCCAACGCATAATTTGTAGGTAGTATCACATAATTTGAGGTCGAATGAACAGCGAACGTGCTTGGGATGGGGCATGTATGAGATGGACTCAATATTACACTGATAAGCAAAGAGGGAACAAAACAGAAGAAGAAAATTGTTTGAAGAGGTCAGCAAATGAGTCTTTAGAGCAAAAATCGCGCCTTTAGGATGTCAGAAGTCTCAGCCATCAAGTCCATCGAGCACGATGTATGAATGCTATAACATGCGATGTCATATAAGATCCCATCTTGACTACGTCATGTGACAGACATGCTTATGCATCCGAATTGTATAGCATTTGTTGTCACATAGCGTATAAAGAATATACTTCATATTGACGCGGATTGCATAGCATTCGCCTTGCATAGCATTACGCGTCATATACAAACCTAAAACGGGTGTGTAATGTTTAATATAATTATAAAAAAACTATCATACATATGTTATAACGCCATTTGTTATATTATTATATGTTATAATGTAATTTTTATTATACGTTTCCTTTATTATATTGTGATTTCATCTAAACTGTCATTGATATAATGCCTAGTGTAATATAATTTACAAATAGTATATAGACATGTTTTATAATGATATTTGTTATATTATATTTTTGTATAACGTAATACTTCATACAATTTTATCAAGTATAAATACATATATTGTATAACATTTTTTATCATATTTAATTTACTGATAACGTAAAGTTTTACATACTTTTTATAACTAGTACGCAGCCCTACTGCTTTTACTAGCTATTTTATTCTAGGGAGGTCGCAGTTCTAACCTAACCTAACCAATTTTTTCACCGTTCTCGTTCTACGGGAGCCGCAGTTCAAACCTAACCTAAACCACTTTTTTGCCAGAGTATTTTATTCTACGGAGGGTCAAAGTTCTAACCTAACCTAACCCTCCTTTTGTTAGGTGGTATTCGTTTGTGCGGAGTCACAATTCCAACCTAACCTAACCCATTTATGTCATGCAACTATTATGCCACATAAATAATTATGTGTAGTCACTTGTTATAACAAATAATATGCTTTAGAGTATGTAATAATTATGACAATGTATATTAGACGAAGTGTAAAGATACCTTATGACCATTATACCAATAATAACATTATGTTTACCGTTAATTAGGTATTACGGTAGTATGTCATTTATTACGTTATTCAAAATAACGATATATCAAACTATAATATATGAAAAGTAATTATAACAAATGTAATGCACCCACCTAAAACATATATTTGTAGTGACAGGAATGCTATAACAGTCCCAATATTTCCATACAAAATTTAGGTGTCCAACTGGTGTGACTGAGCGTCCGCGAACGTGTTAACGATTAACGGACTTAAGAAAAGTTAACGGAAGTTAACAAGTCCGTTACAGGTTCTTAAAGTTAACTTAAAAGTTAATCCGTTACTCGAAAACTTAACTTCGTTAATTAACGATTAACGGATTAACGAGTTAATGCCCAGCTATGGCAATATACACTCATGGACAAATTTAAAGAAAAGCAAAAAAAAAGTTTAATTAGGTACTACATTTGAAATTACTTTAGGCATAGAGAAATATAGTAAGAATAGAGTGCTCACTCCATACATCAGTTTTGATACCAAAACGACTATTATTTTCGCAGTCGACATCTAGCATCGACTAGCGGAATTATCAGTACCGCTACTTGATACTAGAAATCTCTAGTGTCGCGACTCACGAAAATTGTATTGAACAACAATTTACAACTAATATTAAAAGCATAAGGACTTGAAAATAGAGTTCCGGTTTACCCGATTATAATATTAGTTGAAAATTGTTAAGCATTAGACTTTTCGGTCGTCGGAACATCTATTGTCAAGTAGCAGTACTGATGATTCCGCTACTCGATGTCGACTACGAAAATAAAAGTCATTTTGGTACTAAAACTGATGTATGGAGTGAGCACTTTATGTATTTTTTTCTCTATGCTTTAGGTGTTGTAATGTACTTAATCTAGTAAACACACACACACACACACACACACACACACACACACACACACACACACACACACACACACACACACACACACACACACACACACACACACACACACACATACACACACATACAGAGACAGACAGACAACTGGTCTTTTTACAGTACATATGGTGCTACTTTACCGCCCTAGTGCGGTAATAGGGTATTTGACTGCTAGTCAAATCAGTTTCTTTTTTCGAACTGTCAAACGATTTTGCTACTACGGAATTTATATGAAACACTAGTATGTGACGTCACAATAAAATCACCCACCCTTTATAGTATTATACGGGTTTTAATGTCACTTTTAAAATAGAAACTGTGTCTAAAAATAACTGCTGTATACGTTTCTCTATTAATCTTCTGGTGTTTTACTTCATGCAAGGTGCAAAATAATTTATTTTAAATACAGTTAATTCTATTAGTCTATTAGCACAATACGTACATATGTCGAAAATTGAAAGGGCCATATGTACTGTAAAACTTTGTACAATACACGTGCGAAAAGGGAATTCAACTCATGTCGATTTCTGAATGTCCACCTCAATCAAAGATTCTTAATAGGGGGCATAATTGCAATGTTCTGCCGCCAGAGAGCAGCACTAGCACAAATTGTAAACCATGGCTAGAATTTCGGAAGATAAAGTTAATAATTACAACTACTTTTGAGGTTAGAAAAATTTTAATCTTAAAAAAAAACCGGTCAAGTGCGAGTCGAACTCGCGTTTCAAGGGTTCCGTACTGCACTCATTTTAGAACAAGCGAACAAAGCGAAGTTCTTACATTCAACTTGGAACACACGGCTGGCTAGTTGCACGGCCAGGCATTTCCATGTTTTTAACTGAGCTATAAGAGGATAGTTAGTTACGCATTAACTAAAGCAAAGTTCTAATTTAACCAAAACTTTGTTCAACTATTATGTTAAGCATAACCTAGCGCCTATATTCTTTTTGCGTTGGTTAAGCGTATCTCTGTTATTTCAAGATAGCAGATATACGTCTGACTCGGTGTAGTTCGACCTTCTCATTTAGCTACTTAAACCAATTATTTGTTCTATGTTTGAGCACTAAAAGCGGGAGCGGGGGGGGGGGGGGAAGCGGTGGTGGCCGAGTGGATATGACGCCCGACTTTCAATCCGGAGGTCGCGGGTTCAAATCCTGGCTCGTACCAATGAGTTTTTCAGAACTTAAGTACGAAATATCATTTGATATTTACCGCTCGGGTCGAATCCTGCTGTCCCTTTCTAATATATGGCACTATCCCTTTCGGCTATTTAGGGTTGTTAAAAATCAAGTGATTATCTTATCTGTGGTCGTGCACGCAAAAGGAAGTCAAGTGGTGCCAACAATTCGGCTCGAATCGTTTTTTGTTTATTATGCGTATTACTATAGCTCCATTTTAAATCGGAATACATTATTTTTGTAGCAGTAGCCTTAAAATCCCTTCTCACCCCCCTCTCAAACCTTCTCTCCCCATTCATAACCCACCTCTCCCCGCGAAACCTACTCACCCCGTTTTACGGTACGTTATTTAAAAATAGGTACAATTGTTAAAGGCGGAGCAGCCTTCAAACGGCGAATCAGAAGAGAAGCTAGAAGGCAAGCCAGCGTCGCTCCAGCACTTAGTTAATGCTATCGGGACGCGCATGCGCGACATCGAGAACGTCGTTCAACAGATGAGCGAGAAGGTGCAGCCTCCATTAGAAAGCGCTGAAAGGTGAGATTTTAAACGTTTACTCATTCATTCATTCGGTCATTAATTCATTAATTCGATCATCATTCATTCGGTCATTCATTGATTCATTCGGTCATTCATTCCTCATTCATTTGATCATCATTGATATATCCATTCATATATCCATTAAATCATTCAGATACCCATTCATTCGTTCACTCATTTTTTCATTCTGTGGGCGCCAAACCGAATGTTTTATAGCTTGACGCCCACAATTCGTTCATTCCATTCATTAATTGAACACCATCAATTATAAAAGAAACAGGAAGGCAAGCCAGCGTCGCTCCAGCACTTAGTTAATGCTATCGGAACGCGCATGCGCGACATCGAGAACGTCGTCCAACAGATGAGCGAGAAGGTGCAGCCTTCGTTAGAAAGCGCTGAAAGGTGATATTTTACACGTTTACTCATTCATTCATTCATCCGGTCATCAATTCATTCATTCGATCATCATTCATTCTTTCATGTTTTATATATCCAGTCATTCATTCCCATCCATCCATTCATTCATTCATTGAACACCATCAAATAGGTGCAGCCTCCGATAGAATGCGTCGAGAGGTAAGATTTTAACCATTCGCTCATTTATTATAGGTACCTACATATAATTTTTCATTCACTCGTCATTCATTAATTCATTTAAACTTGCTCGAAAACCGGTTTTTTTCAAACCGTCACCATGTACCGAAATAAATGTCATATAACTCATATACAAAGGAAAATAAAGGAAAGTACTTACCTAATTTAATTTGTTCTTAGAGCGTTACCATGTAACTTGGCGCAAAACCTTTTCATTTCGGTTTCGTTCGTTAAACCGATATTTTTAACCGGAGTGAAACCGGTATATACCGCTATTTTTAATCCAGTTCCGAGCCTTGCGGTACGGTCTACATAAGTTAAGCGATAGAGTTTAATGAAAAACATCAATGACTTGCTTTTGGTAGTTCTGATGACCGGCAGGTACAGTCAAGTGTAAAAACATGGGTACATACTTAGGGCATACTCAAAATTCCTGGACTGGCCACTTAGAAAAAATTAGTTTTCTCATATATCAGAATCCAGAAACTTTCAGTATGGCCCACGTACAACTAACCAAAATTATGTCCCATAGTTCTTAATTCGCTGACATAAGAGCTATGGGTATGGCATATATTTGAGTATGATGAGTGTACTCATATTTTTACACTTGACTAGAGACCCTACAGTTTGAGGATGTCCCAAATCTTAAATTCTATTTTTATTAAAACACTTGTGATTTTCAGAATGAGAGGGGACCGAGCGAAGAAAGAAGCTGAGCCTAGAGCGAAACAGACTAATTCTGATAACTATAACAGGTATGTAAAAAAAAATAGGTGACAATCTTACACAGATTGACTGTAGAGGTAGAGTCTAGCCCCAAACTAAGCAAAGCTTGAACCAGCACGCTCCGCGATTGTTGAGCCATTTAGGGTGTTAGCTAAATTGGTTGTTCAATACTTACGCTATAGAATTTCCAATTTAGCAAGAACCCTAAATGGCATTAAGGCGTATCCAGACTAGTCAATTTTTCGCCAATCTGATTAAATTGCCCGATCGAATCAAGACGTGCGGACGCAAATGCCAATTTGGCTCGCCGAATTCAACCGCCGATAATGACCGATCATCATCATCATCATCATCTCAGCCATAAGACGTCCACTGCTGAACATAGGCCTCCCCCTTGGACCTCCATACGTGGCGGTTGGAAGCGACCCGCATCCAGCGTCTTCCGGCGACCTTAACAAGATCGTCTGTCCAACATCATTGTGTCATTTTATCGTTAATGACCGATATTACCGATAAAATGAGGTGCGGACGCAATAATACCAATTTGAGACGCCAGTATTTTTATTCTGGGGCAATTTTTCAATTAAGAGGGCTCTAATATCACCATAAATCTAAAATTGGAGATCGACGCCAATTTCATTTTTGATCAAATCGGTCGATTTGATCATCCCGTCTGGATACCACTTTACAATTCCGTGTGGTAACTGTACTATGGGTACCAGGGCGACGATATACATAGTTATTTATATAAAGAAGACACGCTTTTCAGATAGATTTTCATACATTGACCCGGCCTGTTGCTATCTCTATCGCACGCGCATAATTACATATACCTACTGCTGTCAGCTTCAATTTGAAATCAACCTTATCGACAACCGACAATATGGTACCTTTTGGTTGAAAACGTCACATATATACATATTTATGCTTATAGTTTTTCCCCCAGATTCCTCCCAAAAGAAGGATCCAGCCAATATCTCCACACCGCGGTAGACACCACCACGGAGGTCCCGCTGTTCATCAATGACAACCTGAACGGCTACTTCAGCGACCCCAGCAACAACCTGCTGCGGAGGTCCATGAACAACAAGGGGCCTAAGGTCTGTTATCCTCTGACAAAGCAAATATCTCCGCGCCATGGTAGACACACAAGGTCCAAAGGTCCGAACATCTATGAACAACGAGAGACCTAAGGTGTACCTACGAAAGAATTAATGATGTATTTATTCGAACACACACAGACACAAAATTGATATGTGCCACTGCACATACCCCTCACTAGTGGTTCATGTTTAGTGTGTGTGTTAGTTACCCTTCAATTCAAAATTTAGCCTTCTGCAGTGCTCGGAACCGGTATTCAAATCCGGTATATCAATATCGGCACCGAACCGCAAACGTGTACCTTCGTAGTACTTCGAGTACGAGGACGCTGACCTTCTTTGGATCTCCTAATTCCATAACCTTTTTTGATAAATCTTGCTCATATTAGAACTAAAGAAATAGGTATTGCCTAAGATTTACCTCACCTACGCTTTTACCAAATTTCAATCCAGGGCATAAAATTCCATTAAAAAAAAAACAAAAAAATTACACAATTATAGGGATTGACAGAGCAAGCTATGAATGAATGAAAACATTTATTTTCAGGCAACTATTGGCCCATAGATAAATACCTTAAAACTAGCATACATATTATTACAAAATATATCTTAAAACTAAAAACACAATTATGGCTGCGATGCAGTTCGCAACCCCGCAGTGTCAGGGAGCCGGCCGCGGAACCGCCGGAACTTGACACCCTTCGGCCAAAACTCCTCCTTGGTGAAGGTCGCTAGATGTTCAGTCGGAACGCTCAGCACAAAAGAATTAAAATTCACACTGTGTCGAGATTCCAACTTCACGACCCTCAGGATGAATCCGGACTTGGCTCGTACATACTTCACGATCTCCTCGACCTTCGTAAGGTAGTGTAATCGGGACACATACAGCAGCGTCGTCGGTGTTGCAGGACGCAGCAAATGGTTAGGTCCAGTCGGTGCGGTACCGCACTGATTCGGACGAGCTGACTTCTTTCTCCTCTCCACCTTTTTGAAGCCATCTCTGTCGCATCCCGACTCTTTTAGAGTCAGCTGTGACCGATCCTTGTGAACAGGTTCACGAAGGCTCTGCACCCCTTTCTTCGGCCGCTGCTTAGACTTGGACACAGCAGGCGGCTTAGCGGCAGTGGCAGCGTAGGAACGTTGTGGGGTCAACGTACTCTCGCGTGACGTGCGCGTCTCTGGTGACGTAGACGGGCGGGCGGCGGGGCGCGGGTCGGCGGTCGCCTGCTCAGCAATCGCCGACGCATCCAGATTCGCGGACTCGAAACCGCCGATGGACGCATTCCGCGCAACGTGACACACGGCTATGCTAGAGTTATCTGACCTACATTCCGAACTAGCACTTCGTATTAACGCTAATTCAGAACGTAGTTCACTGATGGTATTATTCGATACCTCCAACTTAGCCTGCATTTCAGCCAGACTGTCCTTCAGGAAAATGATATCCTTTAGCAGCCTGGAAACGTCAACATGGTCCAACGAGACGACAGGTAGCCGATGTAGGTCCTTCGCCACGAAAGAGGGCATGTTTGATGAATCGGTCCCCTTGAACACCGAGATGATGTCCCGTAGACTCTTCACGCCTCCATCTCTTCGTCGTGATGGCATTTCGTCGGCTTTGCCGAGCGTCTGGTAGAGCAGCGCCTTGCCACTACATATGTCCTCCTCCTGGAAGCTGGACTTGCAGATCTGCACGATGCTGGTCTCATCCAAAGTCACGGTGGCATTTTGAATAAATGCCAACAACTCGTTGACTACGACTTGTGATGAAGTCATAGCGGGTAAGCAGGCAGCGGCTATTGCCGCGCGGTTCGCGAATTTTAAAATTCGTGCAGTGCACTACGGCACGACCGCTTCCGGCCGCGCATTGCAACGTAATGCTGCTATGCTGGCTATGCTGGCGCCATCTGCTAAATACTTCAGCCGGCCAACCTCATTGACTTTTGCCATTAGCTCCTTCACTCACTCGATCGATTATGTGAAGTGGGTTAGCTTAGATCATATTACGTTGTCCGACTGGTTTACCATACCCTTTAGATTGAAGATTAAACTGTTTACAGGAACCCCATGAAACCTACATGGTACCCATAGATACGGACCACGGGGCCCACAAGAAATCTCCGCCAGACTCATCCGAACCAGACCTCAAACACAAGAAGCACGGCCACAAGAAGAGGAAATCTAAGCACGGGAGAAGGAAGCACAGAAGAGAAGAGAAGAAGTTCAACAGAATGGCAGAGGGAAATGCGGTGTCGCTTGAGGACAGCGATGACTTCGGTAAGGCATGACTAGTGCGGCGGTACCTTACTGGCGAAGTCGGTAGGATCGTGGATTCGAATCCGAGAGTAGGCAGTGTTAAAACGGCAACGTTTTATTGAAAATAAATACAGTACCAGATAAAATATATAAACAGAACTAAAATAGGAACACTGTCTGTCTAAGCTAACTCTGCACTGACTTAGATAGACCAGAGTGAGCGAGTGTTACTATAAGTCATATTTTCATAGAAATTTGACATTAATGATGACATTTTACACTTTAACATAGCAAATGGCTTGCAGAGTTAGCTTCATCCGACTTTAGGAGCAATAGGAGGAATTATCGCTAAAAAGCGATTTCTTCCAAACAATATTCAGGGAAAAGAAATCAGTTACTAAATCGTACAATAAGTATAAAATGTGAGTGACTTGAATAAGCTAGCGAATAGCCTTAGCCTGAAAAACCGGTTTCAATAAAAACCGGTTAAATTACTTGTATTAAATCCAACTGTTTTTTTAATACCAAAACCAAATTGACCAATCGAATCGAACTATCATTTTGGAATCTTGCCTAATGGTAACCCACCATCGGAACACGTAATTTTTTACAATCTTCTAATTAGTTTCACCTGTCCCGTTGTCTGTCGGTCTGTAATCAAATCTTGCAAGTTAAATTTGATCTGATGATGGAGACAGGAGGTGGCAATAGGAACTCTGTGATTAAGGAGTTTTTAGAATTGTCTCGATGAGTACAAATGAAAATGGAATGGTGTTGTCTGTCGTAAGAAAACAGTCAGCGATAAAAGTTTGTACCAAAAATGATTTTTTTGCCAAAAACTTATTTATACGTATTGTCCCAAATAGGATTCGGGAGAGGTCCAAATTCTGTAACTTTAAAATCTGGAGCTCCCGGTAAAATCGAGACATGACGCTGGTCACTCTATGTCTTGAATATGAAAAACAGTTCAGACCGGTATTGTATTGTATGGTATATTGTAAGATTTGTAGGGTGCATTGAGGTATCTTCGAATTAAAGCGGGATAACTTTGAAATTTGCTAATATCTACTAAACCAGAAGGACTTCATACTTTGAGTAGCAAGTGCTTTGTTTAGTTGGTTTGCAATTTCCAAAATTACCCCACATTCGAAGTTATCCCATCGCACCTTACATTTAAACATACTAATCCCGACGGCTTTCGCTAGTTTATTATAACAATTTCCTCTATTTTTCCGTATTATGTAAACCTATGTTAAGTAGTAATTCAGTATTAATTTAATGTAGGTAAATTAAACTGTCGTACATTGAGATAAAGCTTAAATTTGCTTCACAGACTCACTGTAATTGTAAATGCCAAATTTTTATTTTAATAAAATTTATAGTAAGATTTTATTGTTTTTCTATATTCACAAATTCCCTATAATGTGTTATCGGGTAATTTCGAAAAGTTCATAATGTCGGGTACCTAATTCCAAAAAGTTTTGTACAGTACACTAAAAATGGATTCTAATGTACCTAATATACTAACTTTACCTGCTCTTTGGTCAAACCCCATACAATTTGTCAGGCAACTGGCAGTAGGTAAGTCGCGCTTCACAGTACAAGTGATTTATGGAATAAGCCGCCATTTTGAAGTAGTCGGAATTACCCGCATACACCTTACAATGTCCGGATAAGAATTCTTCACTAAAGAAATGGCGATTAGCATGAGGCATTACGTTCATTGATCCACCTGTTCCTATCTCTATCGCACGCGCATAGTTGTTATCCCACTCGCACTCACTGACCGCTGACATCATGGGCGAGACAGCAATATAATTACGCGCGAGCGATAGAAATAAGAACAGGCGGGTCGTAAGAAATTCCTTCTGCTAAGTCCTTTCTTTAGGTACCGATACCGGAGCAACCGAAGATCTACCTCAGCGGCCTGAACGTCGGTACCGGCGGTACTACCCAGCTCGACCAATGAGATACCGGCTAATGGATCCACCAATCGCAGTACAGAGATATCGACCAATAGCGCATCACCGGCCTGCCATGCATCTTAAGTTTGCAATTCCTTGTCGTAAAATTCATATAAAAAATTATATGCGCGATCGATATAGTTATAGAATTTTGTGACTTTAAAAGTATCTTTCAAAGTTATTTACATTACCTAAAATCGAATTATAAAATCGTGGGTACTACTACTATCTTTAAACTAATTTACGGTTTAAACCAGGGACCGTTACCGGTATTACTAAAAATCAAAATATCTCATAGCATTCACAATATTTCTTTTATATTATAGAATACTATTAAGGTAAGGATAATGTTTGATCAGATTAGCTAAATTAAGTGCAAAAAATATACCTACGTTAACAACCGTGATACCGAAATTGAATATCGGTTAATTTGTATGAAAAATATACCGATATTCGGTCCCTGGTTTAAAATAATACTAGAGTTAAACCGTATAATTAGTTTAATACGCTAGCAATAAACTTATTGGAATTCTATGGGGTAATGAGAGGAGATAAGTAGGCCAAGAATAATAAAAAAACCGGTATCAAAACATTACATCTCATATATTTATATTTAAACATCAACTTAAATTAAACGTCACTAACTACAATAAAATGCAACAATAAAATACAGTGTCTTTTCAATTAAATACGTCCTGGAGGCAAATAAAACAAAAGATATCAGTGGTGGATGTGCAACCTTAAAGATCAATTTTATGCCTATTACGTGGGCCATAGGTACTGAAAGTTTCTGGATTCTGATATATGAGACGCCTTATTTTTTCTAAGTGGCCAGTTGCAAGAATTTTCAGCATGCCCTAAGTATAAAGGGGCCCACTGATTAACAGTCCGCCGGACGGTATCGACCTGTCATTTAGAACAAAATTTTGACAGTTCCGAACAACTGACAGGCCGATACCGTCCGGCGGACTGTTAATCAGTGGGCCCCTTAAAACAAATTGGTTTAGGACTTATGTTTAAGGTAATTTTTATTTAAAGAAAACTAAAATCAAGTTAGAGTTAGACCAAGAAAAGTCTGCAACGATTGTGAAAGCATACGCAGTGCAAGTGTTATTTATACGTCATAATTACATAGAAGTTAGACGTTTAGTAACACTTGCACTGCGTATGCTATCACAATGGATTTTCATGATGTTCAGCCGCTATTATGTTAGGTTATTAATAGTAGTTTGTGTTACAAGGGATCAAAATGATATATTTCCGTCAAGGGCGTACATTGAACGTAGTGAGGAGTTCCCGAACGTAGTGAGGGATTCTAAAGTAGAATCCTGAGCGTAATGAGGGATTCAAGTGTTAACGCCCAAGGATAAATAATTTTGATACCGTGTGACACATACTGCTTTTCACATCAACTATGAGGAAAATAAAAAAATCTTAGTGTTGACACAATCTGATGCTTAAACAGATTATTTAAGCTAAAAAAATAATGTGCATAAAAATGTAAAAATAGTGGGCTAGAACAGAAAAGTGCTACTTTGATCCCGCCTAGCCGGGAGGAAAAGTGCCACTTAGATCCGTCCTAGCGGGGAAGAAAAAGCCCTTTTCCGAATAGGTGCTGTGAAAAGTATATTATTCTACTTGTTAGACTTGGAGACTTATTATTGACTTCAGGAATAAGGGTACATGAGGTAGAAATATCTTAATTGTCATTCGAAGAAGTACTTAATTCTGTCCAACAAAAAAAAGTGTACAGATCATACGTCATACAGGTCGTAATTCTCAACCGAATCAAGAGAAATTTTATGAGCAGGTTTAGTTAATTCAGATTTTGGTTTTTTTTTTCAAAATGGCGGAGTCGTAGGTTTAATCAGTTTTAAGTTGTGCTCCTGAGGTCTACAGCTCACTTAGTCCATATTTATGATTTTAAAAATTACTCCATTTTTGTAATTACCCCAATATACCTTTTGATTCAATTTTATGTCCAATATAACTTATCTTGACTAAAGTGTCTTACAACTTGTGATTTTACTGAATATTCTTAATAGATTTACCACCAAGGACCAGGCTAACTCTGCACAGAGTCACAGACTGAAAAAAGTATAATAGTGTCAGTTTAATTATGGCACCTCCCCACTTTGTCACGTCAAAGTTGGTGCAGAGTTAGCATAGTTCAGTCACTGATGAGCGAAGATGAGAGGACATGTGCAGGAATAAACCAATAGTATTTGTTGTAATCCAATTTTTTTTCTGCTCCGCTGAATTACAATCTATGCTATTGTAATTTCAATAGTATTGTAATTGTAATGAATTGTTGTTGGTTGATTCCTGCATATCTCTCATCCTCTCATCTCTGCCTCAGTGGTAAGGCAGCCTAACTATTTTCTCTGTTGATATAACTTGAGTGAATAACGTAACTTGTCTTACAAGTTGTTCTACCGCACATTCTCGATAACTAGTTTCTCTGTCTGGTACATGTCTCCGATTGCTGCCTGAAACGACAATAAAATATCCTTTAATGGTGTTGATGATGCATCCCTGTTATTCCTCAATCATACCCACACACATACATAGGGCTCGCAGAAGAATTCTCCATTTGAGCGGCTACTTCCAACTCTTAAATAAATATTATAAATGTATTTCAAGAAATTATGTAGAAATTTTTAACAACTTATGACATCTGTTACACGCTAATTCTGGCGTCAGTTCAGTTCATCATTCTGGTCAGAATGACGGGAGAATTATCGTGTAACACGCGGACTGATGGACTGAAGGTCTGGACTGATGAAAATTTAAATTTTTTGATAATATTCGTCAGTCCGTTTTGAATGACAGAAAACTGATAGGAGACTGATCGTGTAACCTCTTTGTGTCATTCTCGCGTCAGTCACCGTCCATGCAATAATAGAATGATGGACGGAACTGACGCCAGAATTACCGTGTAACCGATGTCACATGTCGTGATTTTATCAGTCTGTTGTCAGTCTGGACTGATCATCTAACCGTGTCCATTTTCCATCATTCTGGCATCAATCAAAACTCGAATGGAATGACGGACGGAACTGACGCCAGAATTAGCGTGTAACCGATGTCTATGACAGGAGGCCATAAACAACATTATTTTTGCCAGAGGTTTATAGGCGACCTGTGTGATACACTCCCGTGATAGTGGGAGAATTAGACAAATGGTCAGATGCTGCAATATTCCATACAAACACAGGCCTAAGCTGCAGATGGACAGACGGACATGGCAAATCTGTAAGGGTTCCTAGTTAACACATTCAGGGCCAAGAACCCGACTGTTGGGTACACTGTTCGTAGCGACTACGCACTCCATACGGCGAAACCGTGGCTACGCACTACGAGCGTAACCCGTAGCACTTAGTGGCAATGAATGTGTTAATTACAAAATGCTAAAGACAGTTTTGAAACTAATACAAGCTCCTGCTTGGATTATTTAATGAAGTGTTCCCATTATTGACCAAGCAATCATCAAGTCTCCATTTCGGCATGAGCAAAAATGCTTTAATATCGCTGTCAGGCTATGCTTTCCCATGTCTCCACTGATTCACATAAAATTTGTGAACCAGTATTATTTGTTATAATTTTTTTGGAAACTTTACAAAATGGCAGAGCCATGAACCTTTTTCGACGCCGTGTCAAACACAAAAGCTGCCACGCGGACGCCACGTCACCGAAGTGTCAAAACTGAAATTGAACTTTATGCATATGCACGTAGGTCTATGTTGCTCTGTGGTCTGTGACCGATTAATCAGTCTTTGGCGTTGAACCTGCAGTGCGGATATATCGGTCATTGGCGTCAAAAGGTTAAGCTAATTCCTGAGGTCTACAGCTCATATAGCCATTAATAGCTTGTTGCATTACTAAACTATTGAAACTAAGAAAAGGTGTTCTTACTTGGCGTCTGATGATAGCAAGGTTTTCCTTAGCAAATTGGTATTCTTTCTGGATCTGCTTGGGGTCTGACAATGTCTTATTGGCTTTAAAGGCATCTCTGACTCTGCGTAGCGCGTACGATCTGAAAATTGATGATGATGATGATTTATTTTAAGCTGAGTAACTTACATACTACAACGTAATGATATAAACTGTATAATCATAATCTTAAACAAAACAATAAGTGCCGAAAGTGAGCATTTGCCTGTAAAAAGTCAGAGCTTATAATTAACTAGCCGACTTTTAGTGTTGCAAATAAATCCATACACAATACAGTTAAAATTCAGAAATAAATGGTTGAATATAGGTTATGTAATTTAGAATACCGATTGTGAAATACCTGAAGTTATAGTTTGCGAATTTTTGCGACTCCCGCAACAGATTTTTGTAGATCGATAGGACTTGCATTTTTGTAACACTTGTGGCCATTCTATGTTTGCACAAGAATTTATTGATAATTATCACTTATCAAGACAAACCGAAAAATAAATGAATGAAAATGTAAATAAAGTCAATATGTTCCATTTCACGAACTTCAGCTGAAAATTGTCAGCTATAAAGCATTTTTATTTAGTTAACTGATAACTCGTACAAATAAATATTTTTAATGACTAATTGTTCTTACAAAAATAACTTTAACAAATTACAATAAGTAGTTGTAAATTATTATAAATCAAAACGTAAAATGTTGACTACCATTAAACTAAGTACGTGATCCGGAACGTTACATTTATATTGCCATATTCATGCTGAACACCCGTTTCAAGGGTAACTTATGCAACTTATTTAAGTGAGATTTATTTTCCTAGAAATAATAATTATACCTAAAAATATGTTAAGTATAATATTGGAAGCGTATTAATAAAGCGTAAGTTTGCTGTGGTCATACTTTAGTTAAATCAATAGGGTTTGAATTTAAATTATTTGTGAAGTATAAAGTGGTACATTTTAAAACTATGATGGCAACACAGCATGCAGCACCCATCATACGACCGTCGACCGAATGCGATGCGACCTGTCAAAAAAACGTCAGGTTTATTGAACGACGGTCTACTTTGCAGCCCGTTTAAATTAATTATAAGCTTAAAACTAACGCTAAAGTGATGAAGTAACACCGTATCGAACAAAACCAGAACAAACTCAACATCTTCACATTTAAAAACTGTAAGTACATTCGATATTTTATTTATTATTTTAAGAATTAATTTTATACCGTTTTTACGAGTTAGAAAATGCCCCGAAGCATCTTAAGATGATTTAATGACTTAAAGCGTCTTCTGATGACAAGAGACAAGGATTTTTACCATCAGTGTGTAATTAAGATGCGTTAATGTGTGTATGTAACGTGCGATGTTGTAACTCCGGATTTCTAAAGTGTTTACATATGCTCGTATTTAACTATGACCCCTTTGCTCAATAATGGTCACGGTCCGCATAAGGGTGTTGTAAAGTGTTAACAATTCTGATTTGATTAATTATTTGGAAAATACTAGGAATAACTGGCATTCAGTTATTATAATTATAAAGTTATAAAACAATTTACTACTTAATCTTAAGATTCTTAAAACAGGAAAATAAAAGGAAGGTTTTTAGTATTTGTTGTTATAGCAGCAACAGAAATACATCATCTGTGAAAATTTCAACTGTCTATCACGGTTCATGAGATACGGTGGAGTCTTTATAGTAATAGGGTCCGATTTTTACCCTTTGTTTACGGAACCCTAATTAAAGGTAATTAATTAATTTAGTCACTGCAGTTGATAATGCCTAACTTGATAATGCTAATCAGTTAAAAAAAACAGCATAATAGCAGGGCAACTAATAACATTAAGTTTTAATTTTTAATTGAATATTGAGTCTTGACGATAATTTATTCATCAAAAATGTAAAATTATAAAAAAACAAGAACAAAAACATGGCGCTAGTGCAGAGTGGAGGTAGACGGGTTAGGTAGGGCTGCACCGTCATTTAGACCGAATAAATGTTGAATGGGTTTGAATTTGTGCCGTGTCCCACGGATACACATGCTGGTGGCTCGGATTATCTAAATTATAATAATAATGAATATTAAGTCTATCTACAGATAGGACTGCCATCTCTAAATTAATAAATAATTAATTAAATTAAATTAAATTAGGTGTTTCCTCACATAAAAACTTTATGAAAACCCCCCCGGACGGCCTCCAAACTAGGACAAATCCGGGAAACCCGGATGGATGGCATACCTATCTACAGAACAAGCAGGTATGTTTATTTAACCTATATTGCGCAGGATCAGGAAAAGTAGCGTGCTCTCGTTTCGGAGGCCAAGACCGTCTTCGGATCGCTGAGCCATATTATTTAGTTAGTTATATTGCACAATGCAGAAAAGTACAATTTTGGTTTCTTTGTTTGTGTCTTGCTATTTCAGTCAGTCTCGGTAAAAAGTACTGTCATTGACTGAACTAGCATGACATACGAATTTTTCCGAGAAAATACGATGGAAAACAATTATGCACTACGTCTGTATGCACTATAAATAATCATTTTCCTACATTCATATTTCCTGCTCTTATCAATATTATGTCTCCATATTTTCAAAATGGTTGCCAAGTACAACATCTTCCTCGCGTTATCCCGGCATTTTGCCACGGCTCATGGGAGCCTGGGGTCGGCTTGACAACTAATCCCATGATTTGACGTAAGCACTAGTTTTTATGAAAGCGACTGCCATCTGACCTTCCAACCCAGAAGGGAAACTAGGCCTTATTGGGATTAGTCCGATTTCCTCACGATGTTTTCCTTCACCGAAAAGCGACTGGCAAATATCAAATGATATAATTTCGTACATAAGTTCCGAAAAACTCATTGGTACGAGCCGGGGTTTGACACCGCGACCTCCGGGTTGAAAGTCGCACGCTCTTACCGCTAGGCCACCAGCGCTTCGTTGCCAAGTACAACATATCTTCTATAATCGTATCAAGGTAATAAAATATTAATATTAATACGAATTTAGTGCTATTGACCCTTTAAAGGCTACGGTGACAAAATGAACACATGTTCGCCTTAAACTTGACGATCGACGTTTAGAAAACGACTTTATTCACTTATAAATAGAGTATAAAACTGGATGGTATGAGTTATGTTTATGTTACGTTTTGCGAATAAACACAAATGATGTCATTGGCAGCAAGAAGAATTGGAGTAATGTGATTTGAAGCTTTTATTGAATTTGCCTTGTTAAATGGTGTGTTAATATGTTTGTGTGTTAACAAGTCTCGGGAGTTAAATTAGAAACACGTTTTGACCTTTAATTACTTTCTATAATTTGGTATACTTATGAAAGACGAGTGCAATATTATGATACTTATCAACCTCGTTTGTCATCACAAACAAGGTTTATAAATGGCTAAGGGGTTGTGCACAAACCACGTGAGGTGTTTTCGGCTACTTTTTGACCCCCCCTCCCCCTTGGTGATATTTGGTGAAGTTTTTGGCTACCCCCCTCCCCCCACACAACCTCACGTGTATTTTTTTGAATTTTTTTCATTCGACCTAATTTTAAGATAAATAGTATTGCATACAATCTGTTTATTTTTCTATTTTCGTTAAATAGACTCGCTATTTTGAAGTGCAGAGTGAAGATTTATGTTTAATGAAACCGAGAAAAAGTATCTACTCATATGGTAGGTATTTTTTCTTAGTTTTTAGTTTTTTTTTCACCCCAACGTGATTTTTTCATGACCCCTTCCTCCCCCTATCGAACCTCGCGTGATTTGTGCACAAGCCCTAAAGGGGCCCACTGTTAACCTTTTCGACGCCGTGTCAAACACAAAAGCGGTCACTCAGACGCCACGTCACCCAAGTGTCAAAACTGAAATTGAACTTTATGCATATGCACGTAGATCTATGTTGCTCTGTGGTCTGTGACCGATTAATCGGTCTTTGGCGTTGAACGTAGCGGTGCGGATATATCGGTCATTGGCATCCAAAAGGTTAACAGTCCGCCGGACGGTATCGGCCCGTCAGTCAGAACAAAATTTTGACAGTTCCGAACAACTGACAGGCCGATACCGTCCGACGGACTGTTAATCAGTGGGCCCCTTAAAATGCGCTGCGGACTGGAAAAGATTGGAAACGAATATCACGAATATTCGCATTTCGCGGTAGGCCCTCTTATGATGGAGGAAATCTCGAAACAGGTATGCCTATAAAGAAAGGGAGAAGGGGGGAGCTTTCTTTCTATGTATGATTTTACCAGTCCATGTATGTATGTACATACTTTTACCCACAACACAAGACTTATTTTAATTTGACTACTACTAAGATTACTTGTACAGTGATTTTGTATAGATTTCATGTACAGGCCAGGGGTGCGAAACTCCTGACTTCGGCCAAACTCGGCTCCGCTCGGCTCAGCATTGCTCCGAGCAATTATTAGGGTTGACACAACTTGACGTCCCTTTGCGTGCACGACCACAGATAAGATAATGACTTGAATTTTGACAACCCTAAATAGCCGAAAGGGATAGTGCCATATATTAGAAAGGTCATGATTCGACCCTGAACCGCTTTCAGACTTCGGTTTTGTAGGAAGTTTCCTTTCTGTACGGCAGTACTATTATTTGTTCTGTGTACAGGCGCTCTCAATATCAGATAAATAGGAGCGGTAGGGTGTTGACAAATATTTGAGCAAAGCCACAGAATAAATAATAGTACTAGGTACAGAAGACTCACTCCGTAACAAAACGCGTCTGCGACAGCCACGCCACGCGCGGCTTATGGCTAGCCACCAAAATTGGTGTGGAACGGATGTACTTTTAGCTACCTGTAGCAAAGCGACGAAATCGCAAAGTGAGCCACGCCTGGCAAACCCTCCGATATATCCGATAGCTACTGTAACTCTTTCATTTTCTATATCGATTCAATTTCTAAAACTAACATACATGTAGGTAAATTGTTTATTTACGTCGTATCATATCCAATCATCTAGAACTAATTATGATACTAAAAACTGGGTCAGTTAACAACGGGCAGTTCCAATGCAACATACATATAAACATATAGGTAACTATATGAAACTCATATAAAACCATTTGGGAATTACAACCCAATACTATAGTGCCCATTAGCTGTTAGATTATTGGACATTAGTGACTTTAAATGGCCGTTCTTTTTCTAATGGCTACCTAATTAGCCTCATGCATGAAGTTTATATTTGAATGAAATATTTTTTAATTCTTAAAATAATAAATAAAAAGTACAAAAATTTACACGCGAAATAGTGAGCGAAACGCAACGCCACGCCATTAGTCGAAACTTCACGTGACATCACTCGTTTCAACAACTTGTTAAGACCAACCAAGAGTGAAAGAGATGGCATTATGACCTGACTCGCCACTAAGTAAAGGCTCCAGTACACAGTGGTCAAGGATGGTCCATGCCAAGCCATGCTTTGCAATGCGCAACAGTAGGCCTATATCACGTAGGTGTTCACACAATGGTGCATCAAAAAAAAAACAAAATTGCAGGCTCTGATTGATATAAATCTATAATAGAAACTCATAAGTCTCTTCATTGCTCCACAATAATGACATATTGGGCTATTAACATTTAATCAAGCGGTCAAAAATTCAAGAAACTAAACAAACAACTCACCACGGCTGACAACTGACGGCAGTCGTCCGCCATTGCATACCATAGCCCCCTGTACACAATGGCCAGGGCGTGGCATGGCCCATCCTTCACCACTGTGTACTGGGGCCTTAACAAACGTCAGTTGCGTTCACACCGAATGACGTCATCAGTTCTGTCGAATTCGCGCCAATAATTATGAGCGTTTCAACCGGTCAAAAATATTCAGCATTTTAAATGTTTTTAACAAGCTTTTATTCGGTCGACCTGTATGTAACTAACTATGTAATGGAATCTAAGGTAACTAATTTAACCATCTTCCAAGGATCGTAGCGTCATGAAAATTGGCAGCTGTATGTAGTTCTGATGACAATACAATAATATGGTACTGTCGAACTGATCTGATGATGGAGACAGGAAGTGGCCATAGGAACTCCATGATGAAACAACGCAACCTAATTGTGTTAGGGGTTTTTAGAATTGTCTCGATGGGTATTAGTTGTCTGTCGTAAGAAAAGTACAGTCAGCGATAAAAGCTTGTCCAAAAATGCAAAATTTTGCCATAAACTTATTTAATAATATTATGGGAAGGTTTCTAAAAGTATTTTAATTCTTTCCGGTGTTCAAACGATATAAATAATGATATAAACAATTTAAAAAAAGTCACGCATGAGGCTAAATCATAACTATGCGCGTGCGATAGAGATAGAAACAGGTGTGTCAATGTATGAAATTCCTCGTTCTTATCGTCCTTTCTTTACCTGTTTCAATTATTCTTGTATACATTAGTTATAAAACTCATTAAAATTATCATTTTATTATTCATATTCATATTCATTTATTCATAAAATTACAAACTTTACATGTCAAAAGGGTTATTAATTAATTAGGTCAATTTCAATTAAATTACAATTCATTAAAATAAAATTAAACAATATAAAAATTATCAACACAATTCAAATAAATAAAATATTAAATTAAGTTACGATTAAATCATAATTATTATATTCTGACATGTCATAAAATGCATTTCTAGTCAGCCATTTTTTTAATTCGGAGTAGAATGTCAGGTCATTTTCAATATTTTGAATGGTGTCGGGTAGTTTATTATAGATACCTGGCCCCGCAACATGGTATAATAATATACTCCGCCTGGTACTCTATTCCGAGATTCGCGTATGACCTAACTGACACGGGCCTACGTCATCATGCTGTTTACAGGTTCTCAAACTTTAAAATGTGGGAGAATTTTAATCAACGGTGAAAATTATTTTAACGGCATTAATTTTAAGTTATTCATGTAGAAACATAGTAAAATAAAACAAATCTAATGTATTAAATTAAACTTTATTTATCTATACAAGACAAACGTTTAAAAAACGAATTCACAGTTACACATTAATTACCAAGCTTACGACGTGAAAAGTTTGGAAAACACTGCGACTAGAGATGGATTAACTACCCGGGTAAATACCCGAGAGCGGGTATTTACCCGGTAAATACCCGATATTTACCTACCCGCGGGTAAATACGCGGGTATTTTCGTTTTTCTTCTAAATTTGATATGTTTAATGGTATGTGAGTATAAATAAGATTAATTTAAGTATATTTTTATATTGTTACATAAAATGTATGTTCAAACTAATTACGAAAAGGTTGCTATGAGGTGAAGTTCGATTTTAACATATCAGTCCAATTATGAAAATCGTGTAAAATCATTCCCTGGCTTCCGGAAATGTTTTAAAATATTTTTAATATACATTAGAAAGATGAAAATAAAGAATACTTATGAATGATAATAAAAAAAAATTGTGCAGTATCCCAACTTGTGAAACTTATAAGTCAAACACAGTTAGTTTTAGGACAAAAATGTATATAACCTTTTTTGTAGAAAATTATGTCTACTTTAGTTTGTACATACAACACTTTTCGATATTAATGACAGATTCCAAGAAATATGAAAAAGTTCACTTTTGCCCCCCTCCCCCCAACCACACCCCCCGCCGACCGAAGTTGTAATGTGTATTATCAACGTATAAGTACGATAATTTACTCAAGTCTAAAAAATACTCTTATGACGGCCTTTTTTGGCTTTTTTTAATATTTATCAAAATTGTACTAAAAAATCCTTAGTTACAACTGCAACTGCAACTAAACCATTTCATTTTAAATGACACACAATAATTACAGCCATTAACTCGGTTTATATCTCCACTTTAACACAAATCGACATGTGCAACAAGAAATGAATCTACCCGTCCATTTGGGTAGATACGGGTAAATACCGGGTAGATGGGTATTTACCGGGTATTTACCTGGGTGGGTAAATTGGGTAAATACCCGCGACCCATCTCTAACTGCGACTGCTGACACTGAGTGAGAAGGAAATAACAATTAACACGCGTTCGACAAGGATGACGGTCAGGGCATGAAGTTATCTAGATCCGAATTGTCAAATGTGACAGCGCTATCCTGTGTTGCCAGTAGTGTAAACAGAATTACCCGAACGTCTGAAATTTCTTTCGTGAATCGGAAGATATTGCTAACGAATAATTAAAAATGACGTGTTATTGTAAAATTTAAGATAAAATACATTATAAATGAAAATTATAAAATTATAAAGAAATATTTTAACTTATTAACCATAGCTATAATGTACCCATGTAACATGTTATGTTGAAATAAAGTGGCAATGTTATTGTGACGTAGGCCCGTGTCACTCTGGGAATAGAAGACCATGTTTTATTAGACCATGGCCCCGCAACAGATACCATAACGTTGGATTTAGCAAGTCGACACCATGTCGAGTCCAACGTACTTTTGTGTTTTTGTGTAATACGTGCACTTTTAAATATTTTTATTGGAAATTGGTATATGTTACTTCTAATATATTACACTTTAATTATGTTTTATTATCGTTTGTATCTCCTTAGATATCACGGGCCTATAAATCCCGGTCTTTTGATAGGCTTGCGTGGGGATATAGATCCAACACGTAGAGGCCCTTTGGAGAGCTTTAATGTCATGTAGAACGTTTTTATTATCGTTATTTTTACGATAGCTCAATATCGTGTACTTAAAACTCGTGAGGTGTTTTTGTCCACTGTTTCATATATTAATAAAATAATACTTTATTGATCGGAAAATGCGAGGTAGAGTCAGGTACGTTAATTTGTACTTTTGATATCAATAACTATTTTAAATATTAATTTAGGACGTCATTGTAACATTGTTATTATAAGTTTACACAAGCTTTGCCGCGTAAGTATATTTTTAGATGTGTTATAAGACTTTTATAAGTTACTAGACGGGCCCGCAGCTCCGCTCGCGTAAATGAAATAAAGAGTTTATCTCATGTTTAGTTATTAATAATCTTCTTCTCCTTGTCCTTTTCCCATTATTTGGGGTCGGCTCTCCTAGTCGTCTCAGGTGTGATTTGGCATATCCCTCTTCACTGTTGCCAGCCATGTCAGTCGGGGTCTTCCTCGTCGTGATTGCGTGGGGAACATATCTAGCACCTTACGTGTCATGTGTTCGGATTCTCGGCGCATGACATGTCCAAACCATCGGAGTCGCCCTTCGGTTAATTTTTCGGGCAAAGGTCTGACTTTAAAACTACCACGGACGTAGGTGTTACGGATGTGGTCAAGTAAGGTGACACCTCCGGCCCAGCGGAGCATTTTCATCTCGGTGGCGTGAAGCTTATCCTCTAGCATGGTATAATAATATACTCCGCCTGGTACTCCATTCCCGTCTTTTCTAGGTCACCTAACTGACACGGGCCTACGTCATCATGCGACAGCGCTATATGATAATATGCGATAGCGCTATATATAGCGGCCATGTTGTTGTGACGTAGGCCCGTGTCACTCTGGGAATGGAAGACCATGTTTTATTAGACTATGTCCTCTAGCTGTTTTTTGAGGGGCCAGCACTCGGCGCCGTACACCATGGCTGGACGGACTGCTGCTTTATATACTTTTCCTTTAATGGTTACCGGCATTCTCTTGTCACATAAAACACCAGTTAGGTCTTTCCACTGGGTGTGTAATGTTTAATATAATTATAAAAAAACTATCATACATTTGTTATAACGCCATTTGATATATTATTTTATGTTATAATGTAAATTTTATTATACGTTTCCTTTATTATATAGTGATTTCATCTAAACTGTCATTGATATAATGCCTAATGTAATATAATTTTCAAATAGTATATAGACATGTTTTATAATGACATTTGTTATATTATATTTTTGTATAACGTAATACTTCATACAATTTTATCAAGTATAAATACATTTATCGTATAATATTTTTTGTCATATTTCGTATACTGATAACGTAAAGTTTTACATACTTTTTATAACTAGTACGCAGGCCTACTGCTTTTGCTAGCTATTTTATTCTAGGGAGGTCGCAGTTATAACCTAACCTAACCTATTTTTTCACGGATTTCGTTCTGCGGTGGCCGCAGTTCAAACCTAACCTAAACAATATTTTATTCTACGGAGGGTCAAAGTTCTAACCTAACCCTCCTTTTGTTAGGTAGTTATTCGTTTGTGCGGAGTCGCAGTTCCAACCTAACCTAACCCATTTATGTCATGCAACTATTATGCTACATAAATAATTATGTGATGTCACTTGTTATAACAAATAATATGCTTTAGAGTATGTAATAATTATGGCAATGTATATTAGACGAAGTGTAAATATACCTTATGACCATTATACCAATAATAACATTATGTATACCGTTAATTAGGTATTACGGTAGTATGCCATTTATTACGTTATTCAAAATAACGATATATCAAACTACAATACATGAAAAGTAATTATAACAAATGTAATGCACCCCTTTCCACTTCATCCAGCCCGTGTTTATTCTGTGGGAGACATCGGCATCAATGGACCATCGCTAGAAATGACCGAGCCATGTTTAGTTATTAATAATAAGTAATAATAACTTTTTTTATTTTTTTATTTCCGACAATATATATACAGTGGTACTACTAAACTAAATTAATAACTAGCTTAAATCTAAAATAGGCCCTTGAGGCATTGTATCAAGGATGCTGGCGGCATTTCCTCGCTGTATCGCAATGCTGATACGTTGATAATAACTTATTATATATACCGACATTATTAGGTATGTATTCCACCCCGCCTGGGTTTATAACTGTGATAGGGATTTCTTATTTGTAACCGTTATTTGGATAACCTAATTCCCTTTCTGGATATTAACATTACTTACTATACGGTGACGCAACGACCCAAAGTGAGTTCTGGCCTCCGACACCAGATCACGCCATGTTTCTCGGTCTTGCGATAACTCTCGCCAGTCGCCATGGCCGGGGTTGAGCAGATCTTGAGCAACTACGTCGTTCCAGCGATATCTATGATGGTGACTGTTCAGCAAGAAGAAAAAATCCTACCTGGTCGAGTCGTATCGTATTACGCGAGAAAACAGTTCCCGAATTGATTATATCTATCTCTAAAGTCATTAAAGTATTCTCCATTGAACTGATGGGCTTTATATTCACTTGTTATCATCTTTGTATTTCTGGCCCATCTCGGCAGCCCGTCCCCCGGACGAATGGCAATGTTTGCCGAAGCCATGAAAGTCAATCTGAATAATATAACTCAAAAAGAAATTTAAAACAACAAAATACAAATTATTAATAATATGATGATATTGATAATATTAATTTGATTGATAAGTCATAATGGCATAAGTCACTCGTATGGGCTAAGGTTGAGGTTGACAGCACTTTTTATTTTACTTCGTGTAAAAAAACGCCGAAATAACTGTATACCATCATGACAAACATAATTTAGGTTACTTTAACTTACGAATAATTTGGCCTAGTTTGTAGCCCCACCGAAACGAAATCAACCGAGAGTTGCCGAGAAATGGCCGATCGTCGTAAAATGAAGATTGTTATGAAAATTTCTTCTCGCTTCTTCCCTCGTTTTTTATCCCGTTCTGGTTTTTAGGTTTAGGTTTAAAGAAATTTTATTACTCATAAGAATATTACAATTCACTTACATGAGTTAACATACTTATACTAAGAATTAATTATCTTGACGAGTACATTTTTATTTGTTATATAATATTAAGTGCAAATTTATTGAGTTCTTGCATAATAAATATATATGTAGGTAGGTTTTCATTTTTTATTTATTGTGCCCGCAGCGACTTACACAAGTAAGTACGCGAGAACATTATATTAGTTACCATGCGCGAGCGCAGCCGCGAGGTCTCAGGCTAACCAGAACTGCAGATCGCGGGATGCGTAGCGACTATGTGTAATTGGAGATCATGGTTACTAAGCTAGCTCGGGCGCGCCATTAACTTGCCCGCGCTCGGCAGGCGATCAGAATAGTACATAGCGATAACAACTAGGGCTCGCGGGCGAGTCCGTGTTTCGTTTACACGTTTCGAATACCCGTTTCCGAATAACACGTACACGGTTTTCTGGCCCGTTCCGCACGTGTAATTAAGAAACGTGTAATTAAGATCCGTCTCCACGGATAAACGGGTATTCGAAGAAACGGATCTTATTTACCCGTGGCTCCGGACACGTCCTTGACGAGTAGCGAAGGATCGAACCGGCGCGGCGTACTTAAGAGTCAGATTAGTAGACAAAAGATTCATGACGAG
This sequence comes from Cydia splendana, assembly GCF_910591565.1. Taxonomy (NCBI): domain Eukaryota; kingdom Metazoa; phylum Arthropoda; class Insecta; order Lepidoptera; family Tortricidae; genus Cydia; species Cydia splendana. Next base: position 1,515,834 of record NC_085984.1, read on the forward strand.
TTTCCGTCATATTTAACCTTATTCCGTGGTTCATAGAGTCGAAATTCAATAAACGGTTTACAGAACCCTTTTTGACCAGGTAGTTTTTGCTTGTTTTTGTTGCAAATACGAGTAGAAAATTAGAAATACAATAGGTATACCTATGCTAGTTATCAAATTATTATTTATTTATTTATAATATAACTTGATAGCAATACATTTAAAGTGCTTAAAAAAATAAAAGCAATAAAGAGTATATAAAGACTTTACGTTAAAATCTGGCCATGCATGATCTGGTAGGTGGTGGTAGGTAGGTAAGTATACAATATTCTTACCAATTGCATATTTTTAAACAGTTCTTATATTTTTAATAATTTGTATTCTGTATATTGTATGTGTGAGTTTTTACGAATATATTCTGTCAATAAGAAATGTATATTTTTAATCTAATTATTTTTTAAGTTACGTAAGCATCTTAGTATTATTATAGTAAACCACGTAAAAAATAATAAATACAGTGTAAACTCTATATAACGACACTGAAGGGACTGTGGATTTTTCGACGTTAAGTGTAGAGAATGGTTGTTAAATGGAGTGAAATAAAAAGGTCATCTTACTATTCTAAATATTCTAATGTATCTGGTTATAATATACTTAGGACACATTTTGCACAAGAAGAACATTCATTTCATACAAATAACAACGCCTATTAATTTATAACGTGTAACATCTTGTCAAAAGTCTAGTGCCTGAGGTAAACATGTGCAAGTTGATCATACAAAAACAAAAGACAAATTTTCTTAAAATCTCCGGTACGTCAGTCGAAGTAAACACGTGCTAGATAATAAAACAACAAAACAGCAAACAAAAAAACGTACACAGCTGCAGTTTATATCAATTTCGGCAACTTAGAAATTATTAATGATGTATTATGCCGTATTGTTGTTGTTAAATAGAGTGAGCGTGACGCTATATAGAGTGTATTACTGTATAGAAAACAAGGTAAACCAACCAAAGTCAAGCAATTTCGACATTTTAAGGAGTTTACACTGTAATCATGTGTATCTGCCAATAAGTAATGTATTTACAACTTTTAATATAATTTCATATATAGATAGACTAATTCGCATGCCTGAACATAGAGAGACATATAGACATATGGTCGCCGACCTCCTGGACGGAGATGGCACTTGAAGAAGAAGAAGAAGAATATAATTTAGTATGAATTTATGAAAAGTAAGACTTTTCTTAAATTCATTATCTTATTATCATATAAAATGAACTTTAAGACTGCACTAATAAATATTATTTACAATTTTAGCAACAAAACAACAAAACGATTTTAAATTAAAGTAACTTGGAAAGACTGTATTTTACGAATTGGCCGACTAAGTGGCGAACTGGAGTCATACCTACTTACCTAAACACAATATCTTAAAAGTCATATTAATTTCGTGTTCATGTGCTTCGATACATTTGCTTCTTTAATTTTAGCCGCTGCATTTGTTACAATTTCATATATGTGTAGACAGGTTCTCCTTATTACACCGACATAAAGCTTATAATTAGCTATGGCAGTTCTGATAATGGTTTGGGACTCTACTTGTTTTCGGCGATATCAGAAAAAAGGGTATTGGAAAACAACACGTTCTAAAGTTCTAATGAATGGAACACCACCGGCCGGCATTTATTACCTGAGCACTAGTGTGAAAGTGACCCCAGTCAACATGAATGATTACCAATTTTGAGATCTATCTTAATGTATTTAGCAATATAATTGCAAGGTAACCAAGGTAGCATAGGTTTTTAAGGTTCTCGCATGAAATCCTGCGTTTCAAATGCCGCTGTACTTTTTTTGCTTCGTTGGTAGATTAGTTAACAGTTAGGTAATTGATAAAAATAACAAATAACCACAAAGTAGTAGTAGATAGTATATGTCTGCATACCTATTCTTCGCGAAACTATATAACTTACACCATTATATATAAAATGTGTTTCTTTGATTGAAATGTAATATGTAATGAAATTAACTTAAAAGCAATAATAGTAAAAAAAATTGGCCAAGTGCGAGTCCGACTCGCACACGAAGGGTTCCGTACCATTATCTATAAAAACGGTCACCCATCCAAGTACTTAAGTCCCAGAGCCCCACTTAAGTCTTTATTTTATTCTGTTTTTAGTATTTGTTGTTATAGCGGCAACGGAAATACATCATCTGTGAAAATTTCAGCTGTCTAGCTATCACAGATCACGAGATACAGCCTGGTGACAGACGGACGGACGGACGGACGGACGGACAGCGGAGTCTTAGTAATAGGGTCCCGTTTTACCCTTTGGGTACGGAACCCTAATTAAGGTTCTAAACTAGGGACGAGTAAGTTCAAAATTAAAAATAGTAGACTATATAGAATATAGGACAGTAGGGACACCTACTTCCATTCATATACAGAGTCATTTTTGGACCGTTAGCCATATTGTGCGAGGTGATTAGGTAGGTCATACTGAACAACTTTTTATATGGGACCAACCTCGAAATCCCAAAAAAAATTTGGCCGTCCCATAGAAAACGTCGACATCCACTCGACCAAAATGTATGAAACGGCCAAAAAAAATTTTGTTATTTCGGAGTTGGTCCCATACAAAAAGTTGTTCAGTATGGCCTACCTAATCACCTCGCACAATATGGCATACGGTCCAAAAATGACCCTGTATTGTATAGTTGGTTAAATATGTTATATTAACACATGTGTTAAAACTGTTATAAATAATTAAAAAAAAAATCGTACGCTAAACGAGTTCATCTGAAGTCAACATTCAATACTAGACCTTGCATACCCAGAGCTAGAGCATTGATTAGCTCAAACTGTTTCGGATCCGTTCGGGCCGGTCTTAAGTACCCGTGTAAACGGAGATACGTATCTGAGAAACGTTTCTTGGGAACGGTTCTTGGATACGTATCCGGATCTCGGCGGTTCCGTGTAAACCGTGTTCTTAGCACCGCCGGTCTTAAGAACACGGGTATTCGTTTCGGCGTGTAACACGGATACCGGGAGCCCTAATAACAACTAGTCAGTAACACAGCTTATAAAACAGAGGATGTACTTATAACTAAACAAACATTTTGTATGTACATTTATATTTTAAAAAACTATTTATTTTCATATTTCAGTGTTAAATATTTAATATTTTACATATTTTTAGTGTACATATTTGTGACGTTCCACGGGAAAAGGTACCTTATGAGGGTTTCTAGTTTCGGAGATATTAAATGTTTTGTAAAGAGGTGAAAAAATGCTCAATTTTTTTTTATTGTGTGATCTGAAACCTTAATGCCTAACGTTTGTTTACCTGTTTTTATTTTTGTTATAAGTTAGTTATAAGCCTAGTAATGTCGTCTCAGAGTTTAGTAGAAAAGGTACCTTATGGAAAAAAGATTGAAAATTCCCAAAAAAACTAGTCAATACGGGAAAAGAAGTTTGGTAGAGAACTGTATTAGCATTCTGCAAAACTAATTTGATAATTTCAGTTCTGGTTGGGGCGCCTCGCAAATATTATAACCGTACATAGACCGACATCACAAATCCAAGTAGACTGCTATTATACCAAAGTTACTCTCGTCAAGTCTTTCTTAACTAGAATAATCTTCATTTGGTTTGGTCGCATGCAGTAAATCAGCCATTGGTTTGCTGAAAAATGCCAATACCCGACGCATTACCTTATGGAATATCTGAGGTCATTGAACCTCAATGCCGCTTATATTCAATAGCAACCGAAATATATTATTGATAAGAAATAGACGATTTATACCATCTTAACCCCAAAATATTATTAGTTTATCCTAACTGTTCCATCATCATCATGCCTCATCATGTAACTTGACCACAAGGTACCTTTTCATTACATACAAATTATTGGTCTTTTTTAAGATTATTATGACGAAGAACTAATTAAATTGGGGGCAGTTTAATGTAAATTAATATTTTCTATTCATAAAAGATAAACTATAATATGATTGATATTTTGTAGTGATGTATTATTAGATTTATTTCCATAAGGTACCTTTTCGTAAATGTATGGAGCAAATACTGTTATTGTTATGTAAGTTTAAAGTGGCATAAGGTGTTAAATATAGTATTTAGTTGGGGTTTTAGGATTTATTTCATTTGAATGACAGAATTTCTTTCATATGTGCTCAGAAAAATTGATTGTGTGTCACATTAAAAGTAAAAATATTCAATTTTGTGATTTTATATGAAAAAGTCAGAAAATACATTTTCACCTCTAAATCGGTATTGTTTTTTGCTTAAACTGTCTGTCAGTGTCGTTTTCTAATAGATAAAATTTAAATCTTGAGAGCTCATTGCAATCAATCGTGAAAATGAAATAAAACTTTATTTTCAAGAGATTGGTTAGTATACACATAAATCAGTCGATATCAAAAGTTTCTATTTGCATTACAGAACAAGTCGCAATATTTTTTTAATCTCAGATATATAAGGCATTATTATTTGTAGTCAACTATGTAACTTACTTCAGGAACATAGTTTTTTAGGCGGCTAAACTTAAAACTTCTCTATCGTAAAGTTGCTCATTTCACAACATTATTTTCAAAAAATCATATCTCTGTAACTACGCAACCTAGAAGGTTGATCTTTTGTGTTATCGATAGCTTATTTATTGTAGATTACTGGGGTATGCATAACTCCATACCCGCCATAAGGTACCTTTGACCGTGGGACGTCACATTTTATTATATTTAAAAGAAGCTATTCTAGTCAATAGCTTGCTTTTATTTTTTTATTTTAATATTGAGAGCTAATTCATAATATTCATATTATTAAGACATGTTTTATTAATAAAAATAATAAATTTGTATTTTACATGTAATGTAGTATTTGTTAAATTGTTTATTTTATGGTTTTTATGTAAATAAAAAATTATGTTATATTATATTAATTATTTGTACTAAGGTTATTTAAAACATGTTGCTTAAGTAATTTTTTAAAAGTGGTATTCGATTTAGCATCTTTTATAGTATTTGGTAATTTGTTGTATAGATTACCACCTTCGTAGAGTAAGCTCTTTTTCCCGTAATTAGTGCGTGGGGTCCGGAGTATTCGGTTGTTAGCGTTTCTCAATTTCATTTTTTGTACATTGTGCTTTTCAGTGAAAGTTCAATTTTATATATATAGGTAATAGAAGAAACTCGCTCCAATTCCTAAGCATGTAAATATAAATCAATACTAGCGACCCGCCCCGGCTTTGCACGGGTAAACCTAAATAAATTATACGCCTAAACCACAGTATAATAAATAGTACTAACGCACAGTATGGACACTCCCTGCCTCCCGTTGAAAGTGCCGCCCACCCGCTCTCGGTTACCTCTCAGTTACCGGCTGGCAAGGACGCGACGACGCGGTGCGCAGAGCGGAGGCCACGTAAAATATTAAACAAATATTTACAAATCCTTTTGTAATGGGCGTGTGTTGTACTGTGTACGGTTGTTTAAGCTCTATAAACAACAAAAAATATATATATATATATATACGCGTCGACTTGAGAACCTCCTCCGTTTTTTTCGTCGGTTGAAAACTAAAAGAAAGTTCCACAGATTCCCATTGTATGAATCAAGGCAAGTACATAAGTACCCAGTTATTTTTAAAGTGTTTTATGTTTTAGTAGAATACCAACTTACAATAGGTACTTATGTTTAGTATTTCTTTTACCCTATCTGTTTTAGACCTAAACCTATCAGACCACACTGAAAACAACACAATATCTATATGAACAAAAAATCATGTTTTCAACTTACGTAATATTTTGGTGGCCTGAATTTCCTTACAAAAATTTTGTTACTACGTTTATACTGATTCAAAATAGGAAACTATTGTGTAAATCGAGCTTAGATACCCACCTTACAGCATAATATGATTCTTATTTCTTCCTAATTCGCGCAATGAGTTTTGGGTCATTGAGGTCATCGAACTTGTCAACAAAATGGCGGGAACCCTAGCACGTCTTATCTCACTCACACAAGCATGGTACGCGTTCACCTACACGAGCTTAGACTGTGTGCGTAGGAACGCGTTTGTTTCATACATTTGATCGCCAGTGTCCGGGGTGTGCCTAAACCTTCCTCAAGACCAACCCTATTGATAGGTGAAAATGAAAATCGCATGAAAATCCGTTCAGTAGTTTTTGAGTATATCGCTAACATACAAATAGACTGACGCGGCGGGGGACTTCGTTTTATAAGGTATTAGGTGCCTATAGGTAGGTGGCTATAGGTAGGACTGGTAGGAGGTAGGTAGTTAACCTTTTAACCGCCGTAGACTGATATACCATCATCATCATCATCTCAGCCATAAGACGTCCACTGCTGAACATAGGCCTCCCCCTTGGACCTCCATACGTGCCGGTTGGAAGCGACCCGCATCCAGCGTCTTCCGGCGACCTTAACAAGATCGTCTGTCCATCTTGTGGGTGGACGTCCTACGCTGCGCTTGCTAGTCCGTGGTCTCCACTCGAGCACTTTTCGACCCCTGATACTGACTGACTGATATATAAGACAAACAAAATCGGGCTCATTTCGCCGCGGTCTGATAAATAAGACAAAACTTCGTGTAACTTCGTACCGCCGGCGACACGGGCACGCTCGATGAAAAATTCTATGGCGGTTAAAAGGTTTAAGATTACGGTCACAGCGGAAATACATAATCGCATCTTGCATACTACTTATCTTAGTGACTATAGGTTATCTGATTATGCATACTAATCAAGGACCGGAAAACCCCTCTTTACGCTTAATCCTATCAATTCGGTAACCCAATCGATTCGGTTACCTTATCATTCGGTAACCCTATCATACTGTTACCTGATTGTAATGGTAACCTTATTGAAACGGTAACCCTAACCTTCAACCGAGTTAATCTCAAAACCCCATCGCGATAGGGTTTTTGTTAAGGGTTTTTAACAGGTTTTCATTCAGTTATGGTAACCTTTATTATCGGTTGCTTACTGGTTTGCTACATTAAAGTACATTAGTGATGTGCCGTCAGACCTAAAAATAATACTAAAAAAATTGTTTATTTTGTTTACTTTATTTATATTTTGTTGATTTTATTGACTTTATTTATTAAATTAATTTAATTTAATTTATTTATTTATTTTATTTATTTTATTTATTTTATTTATTTTATTTATTTTATTTATTTTATTTATTTTATTTATTTTATTTATTTAATTTATTTAATTTATTTAATTTATTTAATTTATTTAATTTATTTAATTTATTTTATTTATTTTATTTATTTTATTTAATTTATTTATTTTATTTTATTTATTTTATTTATTTAATTTATTTAATTTATTTAATTTATTTAATTTATTTAATTTATTTAATTTATTTAATTTATTTAATTTATTTAATTTATTTAATTTATTTAATTTATTTAATTTATTTAATTTATTTAATTTATTTAATTTATTTAATTTATTTAATTTATTTAATTTATTTAATTTATTTAATTTATTTAATTTATTTAATTTATTTAATTTATTTAATTTATTTAATTTATTTAATTTATTTAATTTATTTAATTTATTTAATTTATTTAATTTATTTAATTTATTTAATTTATTTAATTTATTTAATTTATTTAATTTATTTAATTTATTTAATTTATTTAATTTATTTAATTTATTTAATTTATTTAATTTATTTAATTTATTTAATTTATTTAATTTATTTAATTTATTTAATTTATTTAATTTATTTAATTTATTTAATTTATTCATTTAATTAATTTAATTCCTTTAATTCATTTAATTCATTTAATTCATTTAATTCATTTAATTCATTTAATTCATTTAATTCATTTAATTCATTTAATTCATTTAATTCATTTAATTCATTTAATTCATTTAATTCATTTAATTCATTTAATTCATTTAATTCATTTAATTCATTTAATTCATTTAATTCATTTAATTCATTTAATTCATTTAATTCATTTAATTCATTTAATTCATTTAATTCATTTAATTCATTTAATTCATTTAATTCATTTAATTCATTTAATTCATTTAATTCATTTAATTCATTTAATTCATTTAATTCATTTAATTCATTTAATTCATTTAATTCATTTAATTCATTTAATTCATTTAATTCATTTAATTCATTTAATTCATTTAATTCATTTAATTCATTTAATTCATTTAATTCATTTAATTCATTTAATTCATTTAATTCATTTAATTCATTTAATTCATTTAATTCATTTAATTCATTTAATTCATTTAATTCATTTAATTCATTTCATTCATTTCATTCATTTCATTCATTTCATTCATTTCATTCATTTCATTCATTTCATTCATTTCATTCATTTCATTCATTTCATTCATTTCATTCATTTCATTCATTTCATTCATTTCATTCATTTCATTCATTTCATTCATTTCATTCATTTCATTCATTTCATTCATTTCATTCATTTCATTCATTTCATTCATTTCATTCATTTCATTCATTTCATTCATTTCATTCATTTCATTCATTTCATTCATTTCATTCATTTCATTCATTTCATTCATTTCATTCATTTCATTCATTTCATTCATTTCATTCATTTCATTCATTTCATTCATTTCATTCATTTCATTCATTTCATTCATTTCATTCATTTCATTCATTTCATTCATTTCATTCATTTCATTCATTTCATTCATTTAATTCATTTAATTTATTTAATTTACTTATTTCAATTATTTTAGTTATAATATAATAATATTTATAATAAGAACACACCACACAGGTAGGTATAAAGATAAACAAAGGAAAGGCAAAAAAACTTGTTTGTGTTGGAGCCGTTGGAGGCTTCATAGACCGCCCATGCCAACCTCGGTTATTCAATAATAAGTTGAATTTAAGTGTGCGTAAAGATTACAATCGTTGAACTGGTCAAAAACCTCATAATGAGGTAACTGAATAGACTGGGTTTTTATTTCGGTTACCGGTAACAGAGGTTAACTCGATCTGATACGGTTACCGAATCAAAGTGTTACCTTATTAAGCGGTTACCGTTATGGTAGGGGTTTTTATAAACACCTCTAAAATAACCCTATGAAAAACCCCGGTTAAGGTAACCGGTTCCTGTCCCTGATACTAATATTGTTGCATTATTATCGCTCGTGGCATAATATCCCTCAGTAAACTACACTACCTACATACAGTAGGCGCTCAATATTCCGGCGCTAATCAATCCGGCACTCCCAGTAATCCGACAGCATACACAGCCGAACGCCGGATCAAAAAGCGGTTGAATTTTGAAACTTTTATGTTGAATAATTTTACGGTTTAGACTCACTCGTTTTTAGACACTCGCGCGACATGTTTCGGAGAGGCTAGGTATCCTCCGTCCGTCCGTCTGTCACTAGGCTGTATCTCGTGATCTGTGATAGCTAGACAGCTGAGATTTTCACAGATGATGTATTTCTGTTGCCGCTATAACGACGGCTGTATATCGCCGTGTAAAAAATCATTTTTCCGTGAACGCTGCTCGCACTGTTAGTGCTTGAGAAAGGAGACCTAGGCTCTCCGAAACATGTCGCGCGAGTGACTAAAAACAAGTGAGTCTAAACCGTTAAATTATTCAATGTTAGTATGTCTCACAACAGTTTAAATTCGAACTTTTATCAGGCGTGGCTCACTCCGCGATTTCGTCGCTTTACTACGCAGCTAAACGTACATCCGTTCTGCCTAGGGAATACAAATCGGTTATTTTTTGTATGGAAATAATCGGTTTTTAACCGAAACCGCTTTTATTTTCATACAAAAAATAACCGATTTGCATTCCTTAGTTCCGCCCCAATTTTGGGGAAAGCCATAAGCCGCGCGTGGCGCTGTCGCCACCTAGCGGCCATATCTGTGCTGATCGTAACAGACGCGTTTTGTTAGAGAGTGAGTCTTCTGTACCTAGTACTATTATTTATTCTGTGCTTTTATGTTGTTACTGTACACACTCGTATTGCATTTTAATCCGGAGTAGGGGAACAATTTTAGGTGCCGGATTACCGAGCAGCAGTGTGCCCTAGCTCAGTCCGCAACTTCTACTAAGAATACGTAAAAACCGAGAGGACTCGCCCACCGAGGGTTCCGTACCCAAAGGGTAAAACGGGACCCTATTACTAAGACTCCGCTGTCCGTCCGTCCGTCTGTCACCAGGCTGTATCTCGTGATAGGTAGACAGCTGAGATTTTCACAGATGATGTATTTCTGTTGCCGCTATAACAACAAATACTAAAAACAGAATAAAATAAATATTTAAGTGGGGCTCCCATACAACAAACGTGATTTTTTGACCGAAGTTAAGCAACGTCGGGCGGGGTCAGTACATGGATGGGTGACCGTTTTTATAGATAATGGTACGGAACCCTTCGTGTGCGAGTCCGACTCGCACTTCGCCGATTTTTTAGTATTTGTTGTTATAGCGGCAACAGAAATACATCATCTGTGAAAATTTCAACAGTCTAGCACGGTTCATGAGATACAGCCTGGTGACAGACAGACGGACAGTGGAGTCTTAGTAATAGGATCCCGTTTTTACCCTTTGGGTACGGAACCCTAAAAAAAATTCAAGTCTTTCAACCCCTTTAGTTCAGGAGTCCCATGACTTATTGATTTCATAAAATACCTATAATGATTTCATATGTGTATGTTTCATATATCCTGTCTACCATTGATAATTGTATTTAATTGAATATCCTATTATTCTACAAGCAAAGTCACGCGCACTGTTAGATTGGATATTTCCTTACACTGTGTTAAGGTCGCAATAATAAAATAGAATAGATAGACTCCATCTAATCTAACTCTTGGGATTCTTGGGAAGCGACAGAGTGTGGTGGCGCCACTGTGTGACGTTTGTAGTGGTGCTGTCACACTTTGTCGATGTAGAGTTAGCTTGGGCTAGGGTTGCCATGAAAAATTGAATATCCTGACAAAAGTCCAGACATGACCCTAAAAATCCCGACATTTCCTGTACGGTAATTTCCACAAAAATTACCGTTACCATTACCACAATAAAGGCGCCCGTTAAGGGGCTACCCCACGCCAATGACCGTCGATCTGAATCCCTTAGTTTTCTAATGTTTTTTGTAGTTTATTATATTAACAGCAATGGCTTTAAGCAATATAGTATCCCATATTTACTTCAAAGTTCATTGTCTTCGAGATATTTGGCAACAAAGTTGAACAATTTTAGGCTAAAAAACTGGTTTTATGGCCATAACTTTTGTGTTAATTAGTTTAAAATTACAACCCTAGACACGTTTTTCGAGACGTCAAAGACGAACCCAAATATGTAGATTTCGTACATGTAAGATCCTTCACAGAAAACTAGATACGAAAAAAGTGTTTTTTGACAATGTTTAAAAAATTATTTAAAAAAAATTGAGTACTTATTAATTTTTTTCAAAATCCGGTAGAGGTAGACAACACCGGAGATAAAAGTTTGAAGAACCGATAACCGTTTGTCTTATAATTCTATCTGTAGTGCAAAAAAAGGAGATACGATTCAGAACTTGTCAAAAATCGATGAAAACCTCGGGTAGCCCCTTAATTCCCTCATACATACTATTTTCGCAAACATAACCCACACTATGCCTAACGGTTAATCCCGGAAACTGTGACACAGACTCGGAAACTATGACGCAGACTCGTACATAATTAGCGGAGTATAAAAAAGGTAATTTGCCCTGAAGCTAGCCATTGTCGCGTCACCTTGGCTTTTTGTCACGTTAACGACTATTGGAAGGAAATTATATCGATCCTATTGTGTAATACAAAGGGGTAATGAGGCTTCTATGGAAATGTGCTTTTAGCTGATAAAATTGTTTGGCGATGACACTAATTCAACTACACTGAGGGCTTACCGTGAATCACGTTCGACGTGTTACCTTCCTGTCACACTTACGTACGAATTTACAAGTGCGACTGAGAGGCAACACTTCGAAAGAGGTTCGCGGACTATTAAGATTCACGATCTCTCCGCCAAAAAGCTGCTTCGATTGTATGCGAGCGGCTTTTTGGCGGTTATACCAAACTTGCTGACGATGGGAACAACTATATGAAGTATTTATAGGCTTTTATTATATATAGATAGATACCCGCCCCGGATTCGCACGGGTAAACAAATTATACACCTAAATCTTCCTCAAGAATCACTCTATAGATAGGTGAAAACCGCATGAAAATCCGTTCAGTAGTTTTTGAGTTTATCGCGAACAAACAAACAGACAGACGCGGCGGGGGTCTTTGTTTTATAAGGTGTAGTGTAGTGATATGTTACTGTGTCAGTCATCTTCGAGAAATTGGGAAACATTAATTAAAAAAACCGGACAAATGAGAGTCGAACTCGCTCACCGAGGGTTCCGTAGCGTTTAGGGTGGCGGTGTTCCTTAATACAGGTATTTATATACTTAAAAAGGGGCACCAACCTGTATTTTGTTAAATAATGCTTGTTTAGTGAATAAATCATTTTCCATTTTTTTCATTCATGTTTAGTATTTGTTAACAGAAATACATCATCTGTGAAAATTTATCATCATCTATCACGGTTCATGAGATACAGCCTGGTGACAGATAGACGGACGGACAGACAGACAGACGGACAGTGGAGTCGTAGTAATAGGGTCTCGTTTTTACCCTTTGGGTTTATGAAGTCGGTTAAAAATTAGCGCCTTAGAGCGTTTTCACATTGTCTGATCCGATCTGATCGGATGTAGGATCCTACATCCCCGTAGGTAGTCAGGCCGCGGGGGCGCGCTCGGGCGCCGTCTTTAGCGGTCACGCACACTACAATAAACATTATGCCTACACATACGCACACAAACAAATATTATCGGTACGGCAGCTGACGGAGGGCTCCCACATAGCAGAATTTATCGGAAGCGCCTTTCGGATATCGGATGTCGGAAGGCACGCCTATGATAAAAACAGCTGCAGGAGAGTGCCATTGGGTTATCTACCGTTTTTTTAGTAATAGTGATTTATTAAATGTATAAATAAATACATAGAAACACATACATATTTCTTACATTTTACTTTCTTCCGTCCGACATCCGATATCGGATCGGACAATGTGAAAACGCTCTTATGAGAACAAAAAGAAGAGTGAAGTGTAACTGGCACGGCTTCTGCTAACTGGAGAGTTCCTCGAGGCATTTTTAGGTGTCCTACTTCCGAGCTAGATTCAGACTCGGATAAGAGCTTATACAGGGTGACCTTAGATTGGTGATGAAAGCGGGTCTGGCTTACTTAGTAATTGAATAGTTAATTACGATTCAAGCGCGAAAAATAGGAAATTGGGTACTTTCATCTACTTAAAATAAATAATTTCACACTATGCACGAAATAAAACACCAGATAATTATTAGAAAAACATAGATAGCCGTTATTTATTAACAAGCTTTTATTTATTTATTTATTTTTATATATTAGGTCGACCTGTATGTAACTAACTATGTAATGGAATCTAAGGTAACTAATTTAACCATCTTCCAAGGATCGTAGCGTCATGAAAATTGGCAGCTGTATGTAGTTCTGATGACAATACAATAATATGGTACTGTCGAACTGATCTGATGATGGAGACAGGAGGTGGCCATAGGAACTCTGTGATGAAACAACGCAACCTAATTGTGTTAGGGGTTTTTAGAATTGTCTCGATGAGTATTAGTTGTCTGTCGTAAGAAAAGTACAGTCAGCGATAAAAGCTTGTACCAAAAATGAAATTTTTGCCAAAAACTTATTTTTAACCACACAATATCTATTTAATAAATCGGATTGATATATAAAAAGTAGGTGAGTTGATCGTGACGTCACTATACACGGTTTCATATAAATTCCATATTAGCAAATCGTTTTGACAGTTCTAAAAAAGAAGCTGATTTGACTAGTAGGAAAGTAGCCAATTACAAAGTTTAACAGTACATTTGGACCTTTAAACTTTTGACGTAGTTATACGTAATGTGATTATTTTAGCACCTGGTGTCGTAATGTAGCACCAGATGTATTGTAAACATGTTTACAATACAATATTGTGGTTTCGGTGTTGGGCAAGGTAGTAAAAATTGTTCATTATGACTTTATGACACATTGTCCCCTCAAGGTCTGGTTAGACAGCAAAATCACTCAGTATTTTTAATGAAAAAAAACATATTAAAGTTCTCTTCTTCCTCGCGTTATCCCGGCATTTTGCCATGGCTCATGGGAGCCTGAGGTCCGCTTGACAACTAATCCCTTGATTTGACGTAGGCACTAGTTTTTACGAAAGCGACTGCCATCAGATATTGGGATTAGTCCGGATTCCTCACGATGTTTTCCTTCAACGAAAAGCAACTGGTAAATATCAAATGATATTTCGTACATAAGTTCCGAAAAACTCATTGGCACTAGCCGGGGTTCGAACCCGCGACCTCCGGATTGAAAGTCGCACGTTCTTACCGCTAGGCCACCAGCGCTTCATAACATCACATATTCAAGTTATGCACACGTATTATGGTACAGTCAGCAGCAGAAGTTGCTAAGCGGGCGAGGTGTTCAAAATTACCTTGACACCCTCTTATTCTCCTAACAATAAAGTCGCGTCGAGATCATTTTGAACACGTGGCCCGCTTAGCAACTTCTGCTGCAGACTGTACGGACAGGATGAATCAAAGCCAGTACAGGAATAGATGCAAATGCCAAATGATGTCATCGCATTGTCCACACAACCATACTAAAAGTGACTTAAACGTGATTCGAGTTTCATGAACCTTATTTCAAACGAATAGAGTCCATTATTGTTCAGTTAAGTTGATGTTAGCATACTAAAAGGATTTATACGTCATTCGAGTTTCATGAACCTTATTCCAAACGAATAGAGTCCATTATTGTTCAGTTAAGTTGATGTTATCGTACTAAAAGTGACTTATACGTCATTCTAGTTCCATGAACCTTATTCTAAACCCATAGAGTCTATTATTGTTCAGTTAAGTTGATGTTAGTAAATATACAACATATACTTAGCGTAAATGACGTAGGGTAATGAACTTGAATACAACATTGTCATTTGAGTTGATAAGTGACTCTAATTTGATGGTGTTTTAAGCTATAGCGTATAATTTGACATTTGATTTTTCTGACGGACAGAGAACATAGTACATAGTTGAACACAGAATATAGTACATAAACGAAAAGATCTCGACGAATTGATAAATAAACCTCCTCCTCCGAAATTTATTTATTTATTTATTTTTAAACTTTATTGCACATACAAAAAGTACAACAGTAAATTTGTGGTTTTTATTTATTTAGACTTTATCGCACAATAAAAATAAGTACATATACAAATGGTGGACTTAATCCTTAAGGCATTCTCTACCAGTCAACCATAGGGTTACTATTGTATGTATATACTACATTTATATAGGCATACTGTTGACCTCGAGCTGTTAACGCATATTTACCGACGCCGGATCTCTACCAGTCAACCATAGGGTTCTAGGGTAGGTTTGTTTTTCTGTTTTGGTTTATTTTACTATTGTATGTATACCTATACTACATAATTATATAGGCATACTGTTGACCTCGAGCTGTTACCGCATATTTACAGATCATTTATTAATATAATATATTTAGGTAAGTATAAAAGTTATAAATGTGTAGGTACATTTAGTTCATAATGTATTTCACGAGGCTGCACACGTTCATAATTGATTAATTTACATCATGTATTGCATTGCATTATATTTATGAGTAACATATACTTATAACTTAACTTAAAGTTATTTATAACAAATAATCGTAACAATAACTGAGTCGTAGTAGGTATTACCTTTTACATGCAGATATGGGGCTATTCATAAATTACGTCATTTCAAATTAGGGGGGGGGGGGATCTGGACATCGGATGATGGTAGCATGACGTAGGAGGAAACGGGGTCATTAGAAGCATGATTTTTGGATGATTTTAGGGGGGGGGGGGGGGGGTCAAAAATCGTCAAAAAACGATGACGTAATTTATGGACAGCCCCATAGCAGCCATATTTGATCATACAAGCGGTGGTGGCCGAGTGGATCTGACGTCCGACTTTCAATCCGGAGGTCGCGGGTTCAAATCCTGGCTCGTACCAATGAGTTTTTCGGAACTTATGTACGGAATATCATTTCATATTTACCACTAGCTTTTCATACATCCGCGAAGAAATTCAAAGATTGTATGTGAAGTCCCCAACCCGCATTGGGCCAGCGTGGGGACTATAGCCCAAACCCTCTCATGCTTGAGAGGAGGCCTGTGCCCAGCAGTGGGACGTATATAGGGTAAATTATTTATTTATGTACCTACATATATAATAATTTGTTAAATTCCACGTCCGGGTTAGCGAGTGAAAATCGTGAAAGTTTAAATCAGTGTTTAATACATTGAACAAAAAACTCACAACAATGTAAAAATTTAAAATATTGTGTTGTTGTTTATTGTAAGTATATTGACCTATATTCGTATTCACCCCTCAGAGTAGGTATGATCAGACAAAAAATCACCCTGTATAAATCGATTGTTTTATAAAAGGAATGATGTAACAAATGACATGCAATTGCAACGAGTGCAGTTTAAATTAAACGTTATTGCGTTCCTGGAATATATTGTCGCCTATTGACTATGAGCATGACAGCGGCGCCTGTCTGGCGACTACGAATACTATTTAAACAAAAACGTCACTTTTGGCACTGACACATCTAATCCATATCGTTTCTAGATCTCAAGTTCGAATCGGGCAGTTAGTTGTGGTACTGGACTATAGTCTTACCTATATACACAGACAAAACATCCTCCAGACTGAGCATAGTCGCGCTACCCCCTCTGCCACGCATACGGTAATTTTACTCCATGTTCGAGTCGAAAGTGTCTTTGTGTGACGTCCGTGTCTTTGAACGGACCAATCACGGCACGGGACTTCGCTCACCTCGTCCCGCGCACCCCCGCAATTTTGGCATCATCGGTTGCATGAAATCTTCTTCTTCTTTCCATCCTGTTACCCCCTGCTGGGGTGTAGGGCTCGAATCTTTTTCTTCCACTGACTCCGGTCCTGGGCAGGTTGGGTAGCCTCCTCCCACCCCATCCCCAATACACCCAGCTCTTGCTCCACAGAACGGCGCCAAGTAGATTTAGGGCGACCATGTTTCCGTTTGCCGGGCAGCTTCCAGGTCAGGGCCACTTTGGATAGGTGGGTGTCAGGTAGGTTGCATGAAATAATTGCTCTAAACTCGGTCTAGAGGATTCCTAGTCTATGCCTATATATAAAGGTACATTTTCTGAGTCTAAAATAAGCCGAGAATCGCGTTACATAACGCGTTGTAATAATCTTACTCTTATAAACAACTAGTACAAGTGCACAGATTACATGACTCACGTATTATCTTACTGTAAACGTGTAAACAGTCTGCACATTTTATATCTGTATGTATATAATAAATTAATTTTATTTTATTTAATCTTTCCCCGTAATCGGGTGGTCTCGTTTGACACGCCGTGGAAGACGGACGCATCTGTGCATGCCTATTTATCCCTTAAAATTGTTAAACCCCGGGACGAAACCATAAATCCCCTGATCGCGCAGATGCGCAACTGACCGACTCACACCGACGCGACGGTCATGTTCCCTGACGCGACCTAGCCGCTTTATAGTTACTCATTTTAGCGATTTATATCAATCTTGACGAGTGTGCCCTGTGCAGTGTGTTTACATATATATATATATATATATATATATATGTAGCCTATGTCGCACGCACTGATGATAGGTACACACTGCACACACTCACGTGGAAAAATGCCTATCTCTCTATATATATATATATATATATATATATATATATATATATATATATATATATATAGAGAGATGTATATATATATATATATATATATATATATATATATAGAGAGATAGGCATTTTTCCACGTGTGTGTGTGCAGTGTGTACCTATCATCAGTGCGTGCGACATAGGCTGATGACATCAACAACAAGTGCCGTACCTGGGCTGGTGGCCCCGGTGAGATTGTTCCGATTTGCATATACATACCTACTATAATCATGCATGAACATTGCTTAAGGGTTGAGGCAGCAGTGCTCTTTATGTACTTAAGTTTTACAGTAAAGATCGCCACACTCGCGTTCTACATACTATTTCCCAACCGAATAACCCTTAAGGTTCGATGCAAGATGTTTTGCGCATACGCACTGTGTTCCGCAAAGATTACCTCTTTTTTTTTCATAAATATTGGGGACATCTTACACAGATCAACCTAGCCCCAAACTAAGCAAAGCTTGTACTATGGGTGCTAGGCGACGATATACATACTTATATAGATAAATACATACTTATATACATAGAAAACACCCATGACTCAGGAACAAATATTAGTGTTCATCACACAAATAAATGCCCTTACTGGGATTAGAACCCAGGACCATCGGCTTCGCAGGCAGGGTCACTACCCACTAGGCCAGACCGGTCGTCATTGCGTCATTTGCGTCTAGTTACACGTACATACTAGGTATTACATATTTAAGGGCCATTAACTTGGAATTGCTGACGATACTGGCAGCAAATACCAGGTCATTAGATTAGACAAATATTTCAAATTACTGAATATAAACAACTGGCACCTATAATGTGTAGGTATATAATGTATCGACATTACACAGGCAGCACCAAAAGTGACCACGGTCACGGATGCACCTAAATTTCTCCAGCGCTGTATCAAATATACCTATTAAATATAAATATACGAGATACCTCTCGTATACGCAGTACCTACGCACCGTACCAAGGTAAACCTAAGTGTTAAATTACTATACATTATTAGTGTTTAGAGTGTTTTATCGTAAGTTTCTTTTTATCTACGATCCTGAGAATATCAAGTCAATATAACTAGGAGAAAGCAGCCGTCGCTCGGGGTGCTTTGAATGACGGGAAACCATTTAAAACTATGGTGCAATACGTACAGTTTTAAAATAAAGGCCGAGTTTAGAAAAAACAAATACGCTTCCCTTAAACGCATCTGTTGACCAAATAACCATAATAAAAAGTAAGTTCAAAAACTAAAACCCGACTACTACAAATCGCGCTCTAAAAAGTATGAAACAATACAACGTAATATAATTTACTACATTTTTATATATTTACAGAGATAATCAAAGGATCGCCGTATCCGTAATATGCCACGATTATAAACTTTAAGGTAAAGTGGCATACGACCACGGCTATCCTCTGAATCTCTGTAAATATATAAAAAAATAGTAAATTATATTACGTTGTATTTATTTATTAAAAAAAATGATAACATTTATAATATTTCCTGTTTGATAATTTCAGATAAGAATTCTATCTTGTTTCGTACTTTTTAGAGCGCGATTTGCAGTAGTCGGGTTTTAGTTTTTGAACTTACTTTTTATTTAATTAATTTTGTGGTCAGGATTTCGTTACTATTTGCCTTTGGAAAGCGTACAGCGTGCCTCGTACGTCGGGCTATGCCCGACTCTTTGCCTTCAGGCGCCCGGCTTTGGAACCCGTACAGCGAGCCTCGCAAGTCGGGCTACGCCCTACTCTTTAAGTATGAGGGCGCCGAAGGCGCCCGGCTTTGGAACGCGTACAGCGTGCCTCGTACGTCGGGCTACGCCCGCCTCTTTTAGTATGAGGGCGCCGAAGGCGCCCAGCTTTGGAACGCGTACAGCGTGCCTCGTATGTCGGGCTACGCCCGCCTCTTTTAGTATGAGGGCGCCGATTCGGCGCCCGGCTGTGAAACGCGTACAGCGAGCCTCGTATGTCGGGCTACGCCTGACTCTTTTAGTATGAGGGCGCCGAAGGCGCCCGGCTTTGGAACCCGTACAGCGAGCCTCGTACGTCAGGCTACGCCCGACTCATTTAGTATAAGGGCGCCGAAGGCACCCGGCTTTGGAACCCGTACAGCGAGCCTCGTACGTTGGGCTACGCCCGACTCTTTAAGTATGAGGGCGCCGAAGGCGCCCGGCTTTGGAACGCGTACATCGGGCTACGCCCGACTCTTTTAATATGAGGGCGCCGAAGGCGCCCGGCTTTGAAACGCGTACAGCGAGCCTCGTACGTCGGGCTACGCCCGAGTCTTTAAGTATGAGGGCGCCGGAGGCCCCCGGCTTTGGACAGCGTACAGCGCGCCACGTACATCGGGCTACGCTTGACCTTTTTAGTATGGGGGCGCTTTTTGGACCGAGTCCGTTGCGTCTCATAGGTACGTTTGAGTATGCTTTGCCTGGCCACTGCGAAGGCGTTTTTTTTGTCTAGCAATATTTTACGAGGCGAATATACTAAGCAACTTTTACTATAGGACCAAACCCAATCTTGTAAAAAAATTGGCTGTTTCATACATTTTGGCTGATCTGGACTTCTATACCTATTCACGTTATATAATATTGCAGCTCATTAAAAAAACTATGTATATAGCGGCCAAGCAAATTTATGATGCAAAAACCTTTTTGTATCGCCGTAGTCGCGTAAGCGTAACACGCGGGTCGCGGATAGAATCCAGAGCACTTGTAGAATTCGTAGTTCGAATTACCTACCCGATAAATTAATGTTTTATCGGGTGCATGCAAGTAAAGCCGGGTGCAAAAGCTAACAATATGTATATATTTGAAATGTGCTACTAATTGAGCTCTTTCAAATGATATACAACACGTCATCATTACTTATTTTTATTTTTTTGGTTCGTGACTTTATGAACTCTAGAGGGCGCCGTGTTCATTTTTTTGTGACGTCATTATCTAGACACGCGGGAGCGTGTCAAGCCAAGTTCAAGCAAAGGAACTGGCTAGCCAGCGCCGAGTGTATTATTACACGAACCACTTGGTGCCACTTTTGACCCTTCTATAACTCAAAACCTCTTTAACGTAAACACATAAAACTACGTGTGTTTAATTATATCCATAAGAACATCCAGTAGCCCAAATTTCATGAAGCTAGCTCAAACGGTTATAAAGATATGAAGGTCAAAAAGTCGTAAATTTTAAGACTGACTGACTGACTTATAGTACCTAAACCTAACCTACTTCCAGATGACCTAGAAGGATGAAATTTGGAATCCAGCTCAGTTATTATGTGAAAGCGGAGGAAAAAATCTAAAAATAAAAAAAAGTTAAAAAATAGGGGGGGTCCCCATACAAAAAAAAACATTTTTTATTGTGACTGACATATAAGTACCTAAACCTAACCTACTTCCAGATGACCTAGAAGGATGAAATTTGGAATCCAGGTCGGTTATTGTGTGTAAGCGTAGGAAAAAATCTAAAAATAAAAAAAGTTAATAAATAGGGGGGGTCCCCATACAATTTTTTTTTTATTGTGACTGACATATAGTACCTAAACCTAACCTACTTCCAGATGACCTAGAAGGATGAAATTTGGAATCCAGCTCGGTAATTGTGTGTAAGCGTAGGAAAAAATCTAAAAATAAAAAAAGGTAAAAAATAGGGGCGGGGGGGTCCCCATACAAAAAAAATTTTTTTAATTGTAGCGTTGGAACCGTTACAAGCAGATATTTGAAACTATCCCAATATATGTATTATTATATTTGCTATATAAAAGAAATATAAAAATAAAGTTAAGTCAAAAAATAAGTGGTGTCCCCATACAAAAAACTTGTAATACGCGCTAAACAACCGGCCAACGGTGTGTCGTTGGCGGCGCGCGGCACCACATAATTAATACAAAGAGAAGTAAAAAACATGCAGCGGAAACACAAGAAAAAACATTAAATCTCAATACCTGCCTAGTTTTCTTTACAAAAAGTATTGATATCCCATCAAAAACATAAATGTCAAAAAGGAGAGCCAAGTTCAATACAAAAATTATGCTTGGCTGTGGGGTTCGCCGCAAAAAGAATGGAGATCTAAATGAGTGCCAAGTTCTATGCAAAATCCAAATATGTATTTATAAGAACAAAATAACATTGTAAACAAGTATTCAACTCTATTTCTTTTCTTTATTGGATACCTATAACAATTGCTGTTATTTAAAAAAAATGTGAGATGTTAAAGTAGGTTAGATTTGGCTTGGCCAGTTTTTATCAGAATTACAATATATATATATATATATATATATATATATGTTGAATAACTTTATAAAATTACTGATGTAATGAAAACTGGCCAAGTCAAATCAAACCTGCTTTAAGATCTCACATTTTTTTTTAAATAACAGCAATTGTTATAGGTATCTAATAAAGCAAAGAAATAGAGTTTAATACTTGTTTATAATGTTATTTTGTTCTTATAAATACATATTTGGATTTTGCATAGAACTTGGCACTCATTTAGATTTCCATTCTTTTTGCGGCGAACCCCACAGCCAAGCATAATTTTTGTATTGAACTTGGCTCTCCTTTTTTACATTTATGTTTTTGATGGGATAGCCTATAACCAGCGGACGATTAAGACGATTCGAATGACACATCGTTTGTCAAATTTCAATGAGTAATTTAGAAGTTATGAGGGAACAGGTGAACATACATACATACATACATACCCACAAACATAACGGTCAAAATCATAACCCTCCTTTTGCGTTGCCGTAGTCGGGTAAAAAGTACAGGCCGCTAAATTGCACAGATGAGCCAAAAGGTTTTTGTTATCATTCCCGGACAAAAGCAACGAAGCCTAATGTTTGTTTAAATGTAGTATCGTACAATCTTTGAACCCATACATTTTTAAATGAGTGATTTGTTTATTAAAGTGACAGTGTCTTTGTGTTTTTATTTGTGCTAAAAGTGTCTGGCTATATGCAGTGCCAAATTAATTTGAATGTCCGTTGAGCAACCAGATCTCAGTGTTATTTTGGAATTGCCCTAATTATTTCTAGGTGCTACGTGAAAAACTGTATATTAGCACAAGAACAGAAATAAATGATCACTTTTCTAAGCGTGACCTGAGCCTGACACTTTACAAATCCCAGTAGTACCTAAGTACTAAGTCTTGGCGCATCCATAAGTCGGATATTTATGAACGATACAAAAGAGAACATACCTACCGTTGACAGTGTTCAGTGCATAAGTACGAATAATATTTGGTGGTGATTCTATTTTGTCAGCTTAAAACATAAAGTCAAGTGTTCGAGTGTTACTTATTGTTTTGTCGCTTTCTTGCAGTGTTGATTGATAAGCGTGATTATTTCATAGTGTTGTCGTATGTAGTTGTATTAATACGCACACACCGTATATTGGCACTGCGCCACTCCAAGAGATCACTAGCAACCCCAAGACGTCAAATAACAGCGGCAAGACACGGCTATCAGAAGAAAAGAACCTTGATACAATTATTTCAGGACAAGAGAGACACTGAACGTCGTCCGTTAGGTACAACCTTAATATGCCCATAATACATGGAAGCGGAGTTAAACACAATGATCGCGCCTGAAATGGCAAAACTGGGCGGGTAAAGTTGAAAATTTCGTAATATCCAAGATTATATAGTTAACTCTCCAATGGGATTGCATTTACGGCGCGCTATTGCGGCGTATATCCAGGATATTATGGAACAAGCAGTCAACGCACTGAGACAAATATTACGGATTGAAACCAAACCGGACGATCACGAGCTCACGAAACGCCAAGGACAATCTCCGCGCAAACTCAAATATTTACATAGCGCGGCATCGCCTTTGCAGCCATCATCCCGCTGTCATACAAAACCCCTACTTTCCAGAAGAAACATATTGTCTGGAGACTAGCAAGGCTTAAAGTTTTGGCTATCGCAAGTGGCAACGGACAATGGCGAAGAAACTTAAGAAAATACGAAAGCCATATATTAGAAAAAGACCTTAAAGAAAGTCAATCACGAATTCATGAAAACTGTTAATACCGAAGTCCCAGCCTGATGAGAAATACAGACCAGTGATTGAACAACACACGTGAAAATTACAATCGGCTTCACAACAAACCTAAGAGCAACGAACGCAACTTAATCGCAGTCACCATCCCTTCTTACCTATATATTTACACTAGTATTTATCTATCTTCCTTACACTGGGCACGATGCTGGTATTCGGTCTGGTTCTTCTACTCCCGTCAACTCCTATCCTCGACTGCACCAGCCCCACACTCCCCACCTGTATTATTGGCTAGCCGGTGTCTCGGGCAGGAGGGTCAGTTGAGCATGCCGGGGCGGCAGATGATGGGAGGAATACACGAGTAGGCCCGAATACACGCCCTAGCTCGGAACAGGTTTGTCTGGACGGAGATTGTTAGCGTACCGTAGCATACGTCTCTGACCGACGGCCTGGATCGTGCCAGCGCGTGTATTTGAGCAAGCTCGACGAGCCTCTCTGTCCCTCCCTCTCCTGTGTGACCAACGCTTCTGCGTCCTTGCAGCAGAACTGCTGGCTGGCGCAGTCACTTAACGGTAACGGTATTTAATCTTTCCCGTAATCGGGTAAAAAAACTACAGTAGAATTCGCATATAATGACATCGAAGGGAAGTGACAAACACGTCATACTAAGCGGATGTCATATAATATAAAGAACAGTTGATTAACTTCTTATTTTTGTTAATTTTTCCAAATTAGTCTCAACTACCTTTGTGAGAGATGAATTTAATTACTTTGTACCAATTATCAACTTGTCACTGAGCATCAAAACTAAAACAACTTATACGCCACGAACGCTCCAAACGTCCTCGCAGGGAAAAACGTGGGGGCGGCCACGAAAACCAGCGAATGTGTCAGTATAACCGGACATAATTTCACGAAAATAGGATTTATAGGTCATAGTAAGCGGTTTGTCACTATAAGCGAAGTCAACTTATCCGACTTTGTCACAAAGAATTTTATATGATAACCAAACTTCGCAC
Organism: Cydia splendana; assembly: GCF_910591565.1. Classification (NCBI taxonomy): domain Eukaryota; kingdom Metazoa; phylum Arthropoda; class Insecta; order Lepidoptera; family Tortricidae; genus Cydia; species Cydia splendana. The sequence goes on from NC_085984.1 coordinate 1,540,740, forward strand.
AGTAATAAGGTCAGCGGTTGGTCAGGATAAGCGGAGTCATAATAAACGGATTCCACCTAAACAAACTTCAACCTCGACCCTTATTTGTAACATGATAACCTTTTATCAGTGTTATAATTACAAGCTTTAATTTAAATTGCAATGTTTGTATAGAGCTATAGCCTTGCTATGTCTCATATGTCTGTACGTGTGTCACATGTATGTCTGTCTGTCTGTTCGAGCTAACACTAACAATTCAATAACAAATATAACAATGATATCCGCGATCCCGGGCACGCACTGCCGTCCGCTCAGTGCTCAGCGAGCTCCGTTCGGAGAAGGACCTGGGTGCATAGCCAACATGCAATCGGTAATCGGTATCGGTAACGAACGAAACGCAACTGTCACTGTTGCACTAGAACCTATGTTCAACCTATGGAAGAGTGATAGAGAGATATGACTACGATGCGCTACGGACCGTCAACGATGGGCACGTTGGCTACGCGCCCTGTACTACAATGTCTGTATGTGTGTAACATGTATGTCTGTCTGTTCCAGCATGGCACATGCGCATGACGAGGACTACGAAGACAGGTACTACTCGTCGGGCCGTGACAGCGATGACAGCCCAATCTTGTATAACAGGTACAGAGAAACGTATTCACCTCAATAGTGATGAAAATTACTTTAATAATGATGAATCAAATGACAGTATTATTGACACAATTGTGAAGTGGGTCAAATTTAGCAAACCAAGATTTGACCCACACCATACTGACTTGACACCACTACTGCAAGATTTAAACATAAAAGAAGAGACTGAATGTACTCTACTAGGACTAACTATTGATACCCACTTAGACTGGAAAACACATATAGCCAAAGTAAAATCAAAACTATCTTCCTTCCTTTACGCGTTCAGCATTTTAAAATCCAACACGCATATCCAGTGCGCCCTGTCAGCTTACTACGCATATGCACAGTCGTGGCTTAGTTATGGTTTGCTGTTGTGGGGTCATAGCAGTGACGCCCACGGCCTCTTTATAATTAAAAAAAAATGCATCCGTATATTGGCAAATATTCCACAGACCGACAGTTGCAAACCTCACTTTCAGAAACTTCAAATATTGACTCTCCCCTCTCTGTATATCCTGGAAATAACTTCATTTGTCAAAAATAATCTTCACCTATTTGAATTCAATAAGAGTGCGCGTCGCAAAAATAATCTCATTCTTCCAGAACCAATCTTAGATATTTATAAAAAACCGGGCAAGTGCGAGTCGTACTCGCGCACGAAGGGTTCCGTACCATAATGAAAAAAAAACGGGAATAAATGCAAAAAAGAAACGGTCACCCATCCAAGTACTGACCACGCCCGACGTTGCTTAACTTTGGTCAAAAATCACGTTTGTTGTATGGGAGCCCCACTTAAATCTTTATTTTATTCTGTTTTTAGTATTTGTTGTTATAGCGGCAACAGAAATACATCATCTGTGAAAATTTCAACTGTCTAGCTATCACGGTTCGTGAGATACAGCCTGGTGACAGACGGACGGACGGACGGACGGACGGACGGACGGACAGCGAAGTCTTAGTAATAGGATCCCGTTTTACCTTTTGGGTACGGAACCCTAATTAGTAATAGGGTCCCGTTTTACCTTTTGGGTACGGAACCCTAAAAAGGACCTTACTACCGAGCAATAAAAATATATAACAAGTTACCTACTGAAATAAAAAATGCAGAAAAAAATCATTTATTTACAAATAAACTCAAGTCCATTCTATTAAAAAAATCATACTATACCATCGATGAATTTATGCAGGATGATCTATGATTGAAAACAAAGTTCCTATACTTAGATAGTAATAAATATGTAGTAATAATATAAGTTAACTTTAAGTAAGGCTATTTTTCTGTACTAAATATTATATTTAGTTAATGTATTTAGTTATAAGGATAATTACCATACCCTACCAGGGTGCCATGCGACCCATTTCCATTGTGACATCTATTGTATTATACCATGGTTTGCAATAAATGATACTATACTATACTATAAAATATGATCTCCTCTTCCCAGAGTGACACAAGCCTACGTCACAATAACATTGCCACTTTGTATAGCGCTATTGCATACTATTTGATACTATTATATAGCGCTGTCGCATGATGACGTAGGCTTGTGTCAGTCACGTGGTCGGAAGAGAGTACCAGGCGGAGTATATTATTATACCATGACCCACACTAACACACTAACTAACAAACTTACATACGAAAATAAAGTAATATTTATTTTTAAATCAGTCGGTTACATTTACATTGATTTAGTTAGTGGATCACACTAGGCTAAGCCCGTCCCGTGACTCCACGTTAGCACATTATGTTAATAGCTATTTTTACATATATTTTTACCTAAAGGACAAATTTATATTTTAATGCTATTATTAATACATTATAAACTTAATATATTTAGAGTTCAATTTATTGCTGATTTTTTACATAAACATGTGAAAGCAGCGTTAAATAATTATAATAAAAAGTAACCTAAAATTAAAACTACCTACAAAACTAAAACGAATACATAATAAAGAGCGCGCCTGGGGCATAGTGCCAAAGATACTGGTACCATTTCCAGAGTACATTTGTTAACTTATATATTTCAAAATGAATTAGAGGAATTACTAAATAAAATCTTGTGAAAAGGTATTTAAGTGGTAATAACCTTGCAGGTACGCAACCCGCGTGGCGCGCTCTCCGTCGCCGGAGCCGCGCTCTCGCCGGTCGACGGTCACCGCCCTGGCCAAGTTCTTCCTGTTCTGCACGGCCATGATCATGTTCTGTGTGCTGCTCTACATCCCCGTCTATAATAAGGCCAACGTTCAAATGTTTAAAGGTCAGTATTAAGCACAATCGAAAGAAGGTTTCCGCGATCGAGATTTTCACTAGATAGCAGCACCGTGACGAGAGGTCTTTTTGACAGCTGCTGTCAAAATCCACCAATAAAAAAACATGGTTAAACATGATTGGTGGATTATGACAGCTAGACCTCTCGCCACGGTGCTGTCATCTAGTGAAAAACTCGATCGCGGAAATCCTCATTAGGACAAAGCTAACGCGAAGTCTAGATTAAGCAAATATTATTTGATGACCGGTCTGGTCTAGTGGATAGTGACCCTGTCTGCTAAGCCGATGGTCCTGGGTTCGAATCCCAGTAAGGGCATTTATTTGTGTGATGAACACTAATATTTGTTCCTGAGTCATGGTTGTTTTCTATGTATATAAGTATGTATTTATCTATACAAGTATGTATATCGTCGCCTAGTACCCATAGTACAAGCTTTGCTTAGTTTGGGGCTAGGTTTGATCTGTGTAAGATGTCCCCTACTATTTATTTATTTTATTTATTTATTTATTAAGCAAAAGTCATAGGAATCCAGTAATAAAATTCATGGATAAATTAAGTATACTTTATCTTTACAATGCAATACTATTTTGGGCGCTATTTCAGGTGCTGCTGTCGCCGGCTGGTCCATGAATACAAACCGCGACACTAAAATATACGTTCAACCGAACAACGTGACCACCATACACGAACCCAAACTCATCTGCCCCCCATACAATATAGACAAAAAGAACAACCTGTTCCTTCTCATCATAGTCTGCTCCTCCACCACACACTTCGACAGAAGAGTAGCCATAAGAGAAACGTGGGGGCATTACAAAACATATTTACAATTATCTAAAATTTATAACGAGATTAGGGAAAAGTATAAAGATTATAATTATACTTACGATTTGTATCCATTAGATAGTCATATGAATAGTAGTGAGAAAACTAAAAGAGATATCAGCAGCTTCAAACATTTGTTGCCAGAGTTAGCTAAGGCTCTTCAAAATAATCTTAACGATAAAATTGAAGTGAAAACAGAAGTACCTGAGGAAAAGAGATTCGAAGATGATGTTATGTTACCTGAATTTGATATGAATAAAGAATTAGGTGATGATAACGATTATAAATACGATTACGAGAGCAACGTTATGAAAATACCTCCAAAAGGTTACGAAGATAATACTAATTTAGATAAAGTTCTTAATATGTTATGGGAAGATAAACATTTTCTTAAAGAAGATGATAGTAAAGTTAAAGAAGACTTTAAAATAGAGGGAGAACCAGATTTCAAACTCTTGTTCCTGCTTGGTTTGCCGAGTAATGAGAATGATACAGAAGTACAGAATAAGATAGAAGAAGAAGTGCAGAAGTACGGGGACGTTTTGCAGGAGGGCTTCATTGATTCTTATAACAATCTTACTTTGAAATCTATTATGATGTTGAAGTGGGTTACGAATAAGTGCAATGAAAGTGGTGAGTACATAACCTAATTCAGTTTTCAGAGAGATCAGACTATATTATCCCTTTTTGAGTAACCAAAAAACATGTGAAACTCAGATCACGTTACATCTCATTTTTTACACGTTGCATCTCTTGTGCTTTCAACAGTTTCAACTAATTATTAATTGTTGCCTATTATATACCTACCGTAAAATGGATGTTTTCGTAGTAATATTAATTAATTAATTAATTTCCCAGTCCGTTACATCCTAAAGACAGACGACGACATGTACATCAACGTGCCTGCGCTGGTCACGAACTTGCGGAACCGTTCAAAAGACCACGACCTCAAGCACCCAAACAGCAAGGAGTACCTACTTATTGGGGACCTCATATGCGGCGCTAGGCCGGTCGCTGATAAGCACAATAAGTGGTGAGTTTATTTTATATGTTAGGTATACACCGTATACATTACTAGTATTTTTCCATGTCATCATTCGCTTGCCCTTATCCCATTCATTTAGGGTCGGCGCAGCATGTCTTTTTCTTCCATACCTCTCTCGCCCGTCATCTCATCATTCACTCGCGTTCGTTTCATATCATCTCTCACACAGTCCATCACTCATTCCTTATCCTATCCATTCTTGTCACACCACACATCCCTCTTAACATTCTCATTTCCAGTTTCTCATATCAGTATTTTTCCATGTGAGTCCCCGTGTACTTGTACAAGGACAAATTAAATTCGAGTTTTGAACTCATATAGAAATAAAATAAAGTTCAGGTTACTAATTTCAACCCGAGTATTTTAAACTTTTTAAAAAGGTCATGACACTAATGACCTTGCTCCTCGCACAGCGCGTAACTTAGTTGTAGAGTTTCCCCAAATTATAATTCCATATCGAAGAACAAATGCCACATAGCCGTGATCAGGACCGTAGATTCATTATTTTTTATATTTTTTTTAGGGCAAAGTCAAATCGACTTAGATCGCTACAAACGTTTGTTACTTGCTGTTTCAGCTAAAATCTATTAATCTTGATACCCAGAAATTTAACCCCATCACAACCATTTATGAATCCTTTACAGCGAAATTTTATAATCATTTTATAATTAATTAACTGTACCCAATTAGTCTTATTCACTGTAATTATTAATTAATAGTTTATAAATAGGTATGATTTATTCAATCCAGTTTCAATTAGCGGAAATTCATATCAGCTAACACGACAATATTGTTTGCGTTAAATATAAATTGCATTAACATTTTTTATCAGGGTTGCAAATGGCGTAGGTATGAATTAAATTATCTGTTTAGACGACAACGGTTTCACTCACTTGAATTTTTAGTCGCTATTGGTTTAATTCATTTCAATTAAATTATCGGCGAAAAGTTGGTTGCCAACTGAAGTCGTATATAAAAAAAACCGGCCAAGTGCGAGTCGGACTCGTGTTTCTAGGGTTCCGTACATAAGTCCGACTCACGCTTGACTGCACATTTCTAATAGGTTTTCCTGTTATCTATAGGTAAAGAACTATTTTGTGTATTTTTTTCAAAATAGGCTGTTTCCGCGAAAATAGAATAGACGGACTTACAGACAGACGCACGAGTGATCCTATAAGGGCTCCGTTCTTTCCTTTTGAGGTACGGAACCCTAATATCTTCGTGATTGACATCCCTCCCTACTAAGAGAATCAGAATTTAATAATGGCAACATTTACAGGTACAGCCCCCGCTACATGTACTCCGGACGCGTGTACCCTCGCTACCTGTCCGGGACCGGGTACGCGTTGTCCGCGCCCACCGCCTCCGCTCTATACCGCGCCGCCTTACACCAGACCTACTTCCATCTAGAAGACATTTACATCACTGGTGAGTGCTGTAAACAAAAAGCGGCCAAGTGCGAGTCGGACTCGCCCATGAAGGGTTCCATGGCAGCAAGTAACATAATAAAATTGCGGTTTACGATTTATGACGTATTAAAAAAAAACTACTTACTTGATCTCGTTCAAACCAATTTTCGGTGGAAGTTTGCATGGTAGTGTACATCATACCTACATATATTTTTTTAGGTTTATCATTCTCTTATTTTAGAAGTTACAGGGGGGGGGGGGGGACACATTTTACCACTTTGGAAGTGTGTCTCGCGCAAACTATTCAGTTTGGAATAAAATGATATTAGAAACCACAATATCATTTTTGAAGACCTATCCATAGATACCCCACACGTATGGGTATGAAAAATAATTTTTGAGTTTCGGTTCTTATGGGGAACCCTCAAAATTTATTGTTTTTTTTTTTCAATTTTTGTGTGAAAATCTTAATGCGGTTCACAGAATACATCTACTTACCAAGTTTCAACAGTATAGTTCTTATAGTTTCGGAAAAAAGTGGCCGTGACATACGGACGGACAGACAGACAGACAGACAGCCATGACGAATCCATAATTATTCCGTTTTTTGCCATTTGGCTACGGAACCCTAAAAATGGGCTCAATATGGATCCCTGGGGCACTCCTAGTTTTATAACAGCGGATTTCGACCGAGTTTTATTAATCATTACAATATGTGTTTTTTACTAACGTTGCTAGAAATTAGGTTAATAACAGTGTCAGATAACCCGTTATATTTAACCTTCAATTTTAAAATGAGGTGCTCAACACATTCAAACGCTTTTGACCAATCACCAACGATTCTTAGATACATTATTTCTATATGTTATTAACACATTCATTGCCACTAAGTGCTACGGGTTACGCTCGTAGCGCGTAGCCACGTCTTCGCCGTATAGAGCGCGTAGTCGTTATGAATAGTGTACCCGACAGTCGGGTCCTTGCCGCTGAATGTGAAAGTATTTGTGATTAAGTCCCGTTTTCAAATTAAATTATAATGAATCCCGATTGATTGTAGGCTTTATTTGAAATAGTTTATTTGGTTTTCGATAATTGAGTTTATCGATATCGTAACTCTCCACGTGTCGTTTAATTTCGCCCCTAAAAATCCGATATCTATTTAGATTGTTGCAAATATATCGACGGTGGAAATATCAAATGTCGTAAGGGACATACGATAACATGTCCCTTTCGACAATTGAAATTTCCACCGTCGATATAATTATACATGTTCCAGGCATGTGCGCGCTCCGCGCAACACCCGTGATCCAGCCGCGCGACGACGCCATGTTCTCGTACCAGCTGCTCGGCTCCGGCGCGCGCGCCGCCTGCACCGCGCACGCGCGCGTCACCGCGCACCACGTGCCGCCGCACAAGCTGCACGCCATACAGCGGCGGCTGCTGGAGCCCAGCAAGGTTGATCAGTGAGTGACGTATTAACATTTTTATTTAAAAAAATATCTGGTGGCCTAGCGGTAAGAGCGAGCGAAATTCAATCCGGAGGTCGCGGGTTCAAACCCCGGCTTGTACCAATGAGTATTTCGGAACTTATGTACGAAATGTCATTAGATATTTACCAGTCGCTTTTCGGTGAAGGAAAACATCGTGAGGAAACCGGACTAATTCCAATAAGGCCTAGTTTCCCCTCTGGGTCCAGGTCAGATGGCAGTCGCTTTCGTAAAAACTAGTGCCTACGTCAAATCATGGGATTAGTTGTCAAGCGGATGGGAGCCTGGCCCATGAGCCGTGCCAAAAATGCAGGGATAACGCGAGGAAGAAGAAGAGGTATTGATATTTTTCAATTAATTTTCCCTGAACATTCAAATCGGCAACTCTTTCCTTTATCATTGGTCTTCGTTTGATCCATACTAAGGCTTAGAACGCACTGCGATAAATTTCTTGCGGTTTCAGAATCGAAAAAAGTATAACTTACGTCATGCTTCACAAGCGCACCCACGCGCAAGACTGAAACCGCAAGAAATTAATCGCAGTGCGTTCTAAGCCTAAGTAATACCAAAGAGAATTTAAAATAGAGGCGGATTGTCAAAGTAAATTACGTAGCCACAGTACATTTACTGCCATCTTTCGACAGAAGATTAAAACTGTTAGAACGCCATTTGACTTTGATTATTATTCTTTCACTGACATGTGTTAAATTGTTAACTTGTAAAATTAACGCCATCTACTCGACAGTAGGCTTTGGCCTGAGAATTGAAGAATTTACCATAACAGTAGTTCTCTATACACTTTATTCTCTTTGATAATACTGTATAAATAATACTCGTTTTGTAAGGGCGAGATAACCCTTACACTTGCTTGATGTGTGCAAAAGTAAGACTCAAAAATACCTTTGTTTCAGGTGTGAACGCTTAAGACTAACGCAGGTAAGGAGGGACCGGATGCGACCGAAAACGCGCCCCAAGGGCAAGAGACTAACCAAAATACCCCCTAGGTTATAAGGACTAACCATTTTGGGGACGTCACTACGGTGGCGGGGCGTCCGGATATCGACTACTGAGGGTTTAGGAAAATCGAAACGCCATCTGCCTCTCTATCGCGCTTGCATATGAAAACAGAGACAAACGCCGGGCGGATCTGTATTTTACCTCCCTTCAGATATTTTCTATCGTCGATAGTTAGACGCCCCGCCATAAAAAATACATTTTTCATTTTGTTGAATAAAACTATTTCATAAATGTGATCAAATCAGGAAGAAATACGTTTCATCAAAACGGCGTAAGGGACAAAATCGTAAAAACGGTGTAAAGAAATGAAAATGTTGCCTTAAATAAGTTAGGACTTACGATGTTTGTCCCTTAAAAATTAAAAGTGTTTTGTAGTGACTTCTAATTTAAGGAAAGATGGCCTTTTTGTAAAAAGATATGGTAAAGGTTTTCAATTTATTATTAAGTATACGTATACTTTACGGTAATTTAATTGAAATTAAACCAATTACGTAATTGTGGTATTAGGATGTCGACTTGCCAAAATATTGGTTTTGTTATAAATTATTTTCATTGGGCATTTTATGTTTATAAACATTTTTTTAAAACGTGTAGAGTTTAATTAAAAAGTACAATTACCAATAACCACTTTTGCATGACACTTTATTAATTTTAATTTGATTTTATTATCATGTTTCAAAAGAATGTGTGTTAAAAAAAGTAAGGTTCAACGTTTTTCAAAGGTCTTAGACCTTGGTTCAAACAGTTTAATTCCAATTCATAGACCCTTAAAAACCTATAGGGTTTATAGTTTTATTCCAAGCGTAAGACTTAAAACATTGACCAAATGATATCAGAATTAAATAATGTTGGTTTTCGTAGGCTAGCATATTTTTTTTTAAATGAATAAAGCTTGAATTGACAGCTAAATATGGTAGCATACATTGGCAGCTGTTTGCAACTAGTTGCCATTTCTGTCTACCCTACGAATCAAGTTTTATCCATAAGCTGCACTTTTATATTTGTTAGGTTTTTTAATACATTGCATGTTACATATTTTCCGGATATTTCGTCTTCCTTTATGTTTTTTGCGCAGATGTGTGATCAGTAGTAATTTCGTTTGGGGCTATTCATAAATTACGTCATTTCAAATTAGGGGGGGGGGGGGTCTAGACATCGGATGATGGTAGCATGACGTAGGAGGAAACGGTGTGATTCGAAGCATGATTTTTGGATGATGTTAGGGGGGGGGGGGTCGAAAATCGTCAAAAATCGATGACGTAATTTATGGACAGCCCCTTTGTACAGATTTCCAGACTGCTCTTTTAATTAAACTGAAGTTTTTGTATCACTAAAGAGTTTTTTCTTTAAAAATAATCTCTCTAATCAAGTACATAATTACTTACTCAATGCTTCTAGATATTTTTTGTAATGTAAGAATCTCATGAACCCGACTTTTTTACCCATTTCATTTGATTTATTATAGTAGATAGGTTTTCTAGTGTAGATAGGCAACTAAATGTCATTGACAAAAAACTTTTTTAACGCCTTTAAAGGTAGTCTTGGCCGCTGAGCTTGTTGATAAAAAGATGCGAATATTTATTAATAACAGTTAGTACATGATAAATAATAAAACTAATTCTTACTTGAATTCATAGTACATATTATATCATAATATAAGTCGCATTGTATTTTTGTCTGTCTTTAGTGTTGAATCAGTCTGTTTTTATAGAAAATAATGATTTGTCAGTATCAAAAAAAGGAAACCCTAAAAGGGTGTTTTTATAATAACAAAGTACACAGTCCTTTGTTAAATTAAAAATGTAGATCTACTTATAAGTCTATTCACAAAGTATACAATTTAATAAACATTTTTATGTCTGCGTTTTGTTATAATCAAAAAATGCATGAAATAAAGGTAAAAGGTACATTATTGATAATGATTTCCTAGAAGTAGGTGTTTTTCCTTTTCTCAAGTCAATATGTGACGTTATCTATGAAAAGGGACCTTATTGTCGATGGCCCTTACGCCATTGTTAACGATGCTCCGATATAAATACAATGCCGTGCGACGCTGTGCGGCGTAAGCGCCATCGACCTTTTCATAGATAATGCCCCATATATACATTCTGGCAAACCCACTTTGTTAGTGGAAAATATATATACTATACTCTGGTCTGGTACACCATGTCAGTAGAAAAGGCGGCAATTTTGAAAAATGTAGGCGAAGGATCGATCTCCCATGCAAATTTTGAATTTGACGCCTTTTCTACTAACGCTGGATTGCCAGAGTTTAATTATGAATTTCTCTTCGTAGGTATAAGATCAAACTCCGTCTCGAAATAATTATAAATCTTAATATAAAAAAGCGTACACGTATAAATGTGGCCAATAGAAATATAGGAGTGGAAGGGCTGTACATAAAAAAGAGGGATGCATGTTTTGATATTCATTAGATAGTAACATATTATTTACTTTTGCAAATATATATGAAAAGCGGGCTCTGATAATCACTTTATACGTTAACTACCTTTTTTATGAATAAATACCTAATGTTTTACGTACTCGATTATTTATTAGGTATAACAAAATAAACATATTCACAAATAAAATAAATTAAAGAAATAGTGACAGAGATTCAAGACCCAGCCGCGGCCTTTTTTTATTTCAGTTTATAATTTATAAAGTAATGTTTTTACTTTGTAGTACAAATCAAAACATTTAATAAAAATACATGTACTTATGTATTTATTTCCAATGACAAAAATGAAAGATCCATAGATTGTGATCAGCTTAACAAAATGTTGACATGAATGATTCAAGCGAGTTAGATTTTATGTAAATAATTAAATATTTCCTTAAATTTATTTTTGCATCATAAAGTCTCGTCATATCTATTTGCAATAGTGAAATAATATTTACTTATTTTTTTACTATAATATGATCTGTTGTATAATACTGTTGTTTGATTAATTATTTGCACGCATGCTCATCTACACATTTTTTATTTACTTTTATTAAATATATTTGTCATATCTTAATTATTTTTCCTCCTTTCAGATGAAAGAGCCCCAACATAAACTATATGTGTTGTACAAGTACATAAAAATGCTGGTTTCTCCCGAATGCTAGAGGCGTAGCTAGGTTACAACACAAAATTAAAAACCACAGTTTTCATCGATGGATTATGGATAAAACGTATCGGCAATTTACTTAAATACGTACCTTAAATTAATAAATGTAACAAAAATAATTTTACATATCATGTGGCTCAAGTAAAATCTTAATGTAAAAAGTATTATAAAAGAACTGAGTAACGAAGAAATTATTATTGAATGCATAAACTCTTTGAGAGTTGAAGAGATGAGTCCCGATTTGCTAAAATGTATAAATTATACTAATCTAAAGTAAGCTAGCTACGCCATTTCTACAGGTTGGCTTGAAAATGATAATAAAAAATAAGTAATATAAATTCAGCTCAACAGCATGTTTATTGATATTTGTAAATTTTATTCTCATTACTGCTACGGCTCAATTATTAGTAAAAAACATGAAATTCAAAAAAGTCATTGTCATTTTATTGAGCTTTTTCAAGTCAAACTGTATAAATACCACTTTTAACCTCAACACCCTTGCGGCAATCGGGGCTTATGCATAACAATTTAAATTAAATATTCCTTAGAAACAATGAAATTGTGAGATTTAAACAAAATTCTAATATAAGTACTCAAAAATAAAGTTATCTACAAAGGTTGTAAGTGCCAAAGTGCCAATTGTCGTAAGAGACGTGATAATCTCGAGTGACTCGAATATTTGCTCATATTTCATTTTTTTGTACTAAACATAGCATAAAAGTTCATGTACGTTTACATTTATAGGTCTACCAATTTACATATGCGGTTGGTATAGTAGTAGTGCGATGTTTTCTACCTTCTACAGGTAACTTAGATTTGGGACTAAGGGTAGTTAGAATATGTTAACGTAATACAAATCAGTCATATATTCGGACCAAGCTAACTCCGCACGGCATTTGCTATGACAGTGTACTAATGTCATCATTAATGTCAAATTTCTATGAAACTATGACGTTTATAATGATACTCCCACACTTTGTTCCGTTCAAGTCGGTGCAAAGTTAGCTTAGACGGACTCTACCCAGCCAAGCCTCCTACCGGTTATCGAATATTACTTCCTACCAACCTCAGTTAAGCGGTAGACCTGTAGATATCTAATTTTCTTTATTTTATTTACGCATTAGATTACTATTTTAGTACACAAAATCTATGAATTATTTAATTCATATTGAAATTATTTTTTTAATCTAGTTTTTGTTGGAATCAATTTTTTTATACTTAATATTCCAGTATCAGTATTCTGTGTTTGGATCCTTTTTACGAGTTTTACTTAAATGTATACGTAGAATTGCTAAGTAGTCGTAGATATTATTGAAATTGATGAAATTGTGAACACATTAGAATGTAAGTAGGAATTAATTTGTTGGGACCCGCGCTCACACGCCAAGTTATGTGAATACCGTTTAAAAAGGATTTGATCAATTATTTGCATACTATGACTAAACGACGTAAAGGACAATTACTAAACTATACGTTTGCCTCTTAAATTTCGAATCTTATGTTTATTATTTTGGCTCAAAATCCATCCGCTTCTCAAGCTAAAATAATAAGGTCAAAAGTGTGAAATTGACGATTACTTTCAAATGGAAAAGATTTCAAAATTTTCATATCATATATTTTTATAATTATCAACAATGGTTTACATCCTTACGCTGTTTGATTTAATAAATTTTATTTATGCGTCAAGTCATGTCCAAAATATTCGTTAGTAATATTTTTACCTATTCTGCAATGAAAGTGCAATTTTTTTATTAACCTTTTGAACACTAAACGGCGCATCCATTTGCCGTGCCACTGACGCCCGGGGATAAAATTTAGTTTTGTGAATAAATAATGCCAACCTAAAAGTGAGGTGTTTTTAAGTAGATGCCGTCTGTGGCGTTCAAAAGGTTAAACAATCCTTCAGCATCGTGTGGCGCGGGTGTTAGATCTTTATCAAAGTGATGTTAGTGCCTTTTGATCCATGTATTATGTTTATAAATCATTGTTTAATACCATTTATAAATATTAATCATCGTGCTATGTGATTTAACAAGTCTAATTATTTGTTTGCTTCTTTCATATATGAGCATGCTATGTGTTTTGTGGCTTTATTTTATTAACATAAATTATCGTAACTCAGCCATGTGTAAATGATCTATAACTTATTGTAGTCTCGAATTTTATTCTACATTGAATTTTATCCGTACTTCGAATATACAAAAAATATTAATTGACATGTCTGAAATGACGTAAGGGACAATTAGATACTTAGCTTTTTTATACGCCCGAATTTAATTGTCCTTTAAGTACATCGATTTTTTCTTCATATTTTTTTTGTTTGAATGTTTTTTGTATGTCGCTTAGTATGTTGTTTTGATATTTTCTACTGGCCAAATTATAAGTGTTATCGTATCGTTATATATACATATATTTACTCAGAGCTTTATATCTAGCAGAATCTCTCGAATAAAACTAAGCCCCGTCTTTTCTAATCTAAAATATGCCTGTAACTAAAACTACTTTAAAATTCCTGTCTCTCTCACTACTTAGTAACGTTTAGTATGAGTGAAAGGGACATGAGGATGTACTTCGGTCAACATTAAATATATCTAGTCCTCTTTCACTAATATATTAGTTTAACTATAGTAATACATAGCAATAGATTTCTATAATAACCAGCCAACTCATGTCTGTCCATTCTCTACTCTGAAGTTTTTAAATCCTCCATTTTACCTACGGTTAAAGTCAAAAATGGTTATACAGCCAAAGTAGTCAATAATATGTGACTACCTATACATTTTCAATATCGACCTTGGCCGTTTCATTTTTTGTACATTTCCATTTTTCTTTGTATACTTATTCTGGATTTCTTTGTATACTTATACTGTGTTTATATACCATGTTTTTTGAAGTAATCTAATTGAATTTTGTATATTTTTTTTTGTCAAAAGATTGTTAATGTTGAAACGTGTGTGGTATCAAAAGAAAACCGATAAAAACAGTTTATGTACTATAACAAATGTTGTTGAATGGTTTAGCAATTGATTGTCTATAATTGCCGTTTTTCCTAACATTCCTAAACTTAAATTACCTACCTATTTATTATATTTATATTTTATGTATTTATATATATTTTTTTGATTTTCGATCTTGATTAACTTTTAATCCGTGCTCGAATAATATATATGGTTTTTAAAGTTGCAAATGGTACAGAGAAACATTATGTAGTATAAAAATTACCTCTTTGAAAAACCGTTAAGTCCAGAAGTTAAAATGGAGAAAATGAAGTCCTAAAAAATTTTGTTCTTTTTTTGTGGTGCAATATTCTGTAAATCATTATTATTAATAATTATATTTTAGGTGGATATGTTATTTAAATAAACTCAATAAAATGTCTTCGATATATTAAAACATCCTATGGTCTCGTAATTAATAAAAAAAACAGTAGAAAAGCAAATGTATAAACAACAATACCTATTCAGCTTACATTTATAACAAATATAATAAAAATATATTGTTTAGTTTTATGAAGTAAGAAGGATTGACTGAAGTTTTTTGTAAAGATACCCTGGTCTAAAATAAAAAAGTACATAAGTCCAGAAAGATTTAGAAATGGATCTGAATGTCATTAACACTTAAACCCATTTTTTATAAATATGGAATACTTTATATACATATTATATACCTACTTATCACCATATAGTTTTCTATTTAGTGATCATAAGTGTCAAATCTAGATTAATCCTTATTTACATATGAATTTTTATTTTTTTCATGTATTTTTTTTTTTGTTTTTTTTTTTTGTGACTAGGGTAATTTGCCAGTAACTGGCCACTGTTAGTAATTGGCCACCCTAAACTAAAAATGAATTGTATTCACCTATAAACAGAATTCATTTTAGTAGGTATAAGGTTTCAATAACTAGCCGCCTTATACTAAAATGAATTCTGTTTATAGGTGAATCGAGTTAATTTTTAGTTTAGGGTGGCCAATTACTAACAGTGGCCATTTACTGGCGAATTACCCTATTACTCATTTATTTTACAATTTTTTACGATTATATATGAATAGCTTACGTTCTGATTAATCAGGTAGTCGTGTTGTATATTTTTGAATCCCTATAAATTGAATTCTTAGCATTTTTTGATTTTATATCGTTGCTAGCCACACTAATATTTATTTTGATATATTTTATAATAGATGTAAGCAAGTTTGTAAGTAAATGAAGTTTGTAAAGAAATACATTTTGACAGTTTTACATATTCTGTTGCTCCAAACGTCGCCATGATTAGTGTATTAAATTGTAAAACTGTAAAAATGTCAAATGAGTCGCTTAACTTCAAACTCGGGTAAATCCATCTGTCAGATTATGCGATTATAGTATTAAGAGAAGGTAATAGAGTAGATATTTGCTGAGAGGGTCGAATGGATTTACCTGAGTTTGAAGTTAAGCGACACAAATAGAGTCTATGATGAGGTTGTATAGATAGTTATTGATGAAAGCCATGTTACATTTAGTGATAAAATAAAAAAAGGCAATGTCCCAGAGATTTGATACATTTTGAACCTTAAAAAGCCTATATGAGCTTTTCTTTTATTTTTTGCCATTTTTATATATTGTGACCTTTTTTGCCACTGTTGTGTTATTTCTACTCAGAAACACGAGCTATTTCGAGTTTTTTCCTATTGTGTTACCATTTCCCCATATACTTTGTATGGCGGTACCAAAAAGGAAACTTTGAAAAATGTATGGAAATTTTAGGACACTTTTTTTCTCCTATAAGGATCGAAAAGGGCTCGCGATCCTGACTATAAATAACACAAAAGTGGAAAAAAAGGTCACAATATATAAAAATGGCATAAAATAGAAGAAACGCTCATCTTAGTATTTTTTTAAATTCAAGCAGTTGCAGTTTTATTGAAAACTATTTTTATGATACTTAATAATGATTACTAGACTTAGACCAAGAACAGTCAGCAACGATTTTGATACGTATGCAGTGCAAGTGTTATTGATACTTATGTCATAATTTCATAGAAGTTTGACGTTTAAAATAACACTTGCACTGCGTGTGCTATCAAAATCGTTGCAGACTTTTCTTGGTCTAACCCTAATATTCATATGTATACCAATTGTTTTCGATTACTTTCTCCATAGAGAAATATAAGTAAGACAAGAGTGCTAACTCCATACATCAGTTTTGGTACCAGAAATATTAGTATTTTCATAGCGACTTTCATAGTCGACATCTAGCATCGAATAGCGGAATTATCAGTACTTTAAGTAGTAGTAGTAGTACTGTCAAGTGACAATAGATGTAGCACCGACCGGAAACTCTAATGCTCAACAACATAAGACTTTCCGGTCGGTGCTACATCTATTGTCACTCGACAGTACTACTACTACTGTCTTACTTATATGTGACGTTTTCTATGAAAAGGGACCTTATTGTCGATGGCGCTTACGCCATTATTAACGTTGCTCCGATATAAATACAATGCCGTGCGACGCTGTGCGGCGTAAGCGACATCGACAATAAGGTCCCTTTTCATAGATAATGCCCCATATTTCTCTATGCTTACTCGTAACAGTTTTGAATGATCACGGTTAGTTTCACTAGACTTATATCGACCGGAATATGAACCGTGATTACCTTTTGCATTGTTTTCGAGCTCCCGATATTTCTGTATCAGCGATATGAAATGAAAAATGAAATGATTTTTTTTATTTCAGGCAACTAGTGGCCCATACATAAATACCTATCATATCATGTAACTGCGTCGAAATATCGGGAGCTCGAAAACAATGCAAAAGGTAATCACGGTTCATATCCCGGTCGATATAATATAATAAGTCTACTCTTACTCGTAATTCCATAATCCATGATCGCATAACCATAAAAAATGGTTACAAAGCAATTTGACCCATATTGATCTGTAGTAACACAACACTTTAAACTCACTCGTTTTGTACACATATTTAATTACACAAATAGATATAATTTCATTGTTTTTACCTTAAATCTGATACTGAGTCGCTACGAACCAAATTGATTTAGTATCACACGTGTGATTAGGGCGCTCCACGGGTTAAATTAAAACGCTGGTTTTTGATATCATTTGATGTGGATTTTTTAAGGTTCTAAATGTGCTACCTCAGCGCCTGATAATAGTTATTTTTCATACTTGTAAAGTGTTGCAAAAGGTAATTTATGTATGAAATTTATGACGTTATGTATGAAAGGGGACGCCATCGACAATAAGGTCCCTTTTCATAGATAATGCCCCATTTTATGATTAGCTTTGCCTTTAAAGAGTCCCTAACGCATAGTGTTCCGAATGTGATGACTTTTGTAATAAATGAAACGAATAAATTGTATGTTTTTTATTTACCTATCATCATCATATATATAAAATTGAAAAACCAGAACGGGATAAAAAACGAGGGAAGAAGCGAGATGGCGCCTTACTAATTTCTAAAAAAGTTTTTGACACATTTCTCGAATACGACACACGTATGATAAGAAAAACCTGTTCAAATCAATTATCTACATATGGGAATAGAACTAGAGCATAAAAACTATCGCTTCCGATGCGTATTTAATTTACAATAAGGAAAAAAAAATTCATAACAATCTTCATTTTACGACATCGGCCATTTCTCGGCAACTCTCGGTTGCTTTCGTTTGGCGGTGCTACAGATTAGATCAAATAATCCGTAAGTTAAAGTAAACTAAATTATGTTTGTCATGTTGGTATACAGGTATTTCTGAGTTTTTTTACACGAAGTAAAATAAAAAGTGCTGTCAACCTCAACCTTAGTCTATAGAGCCCATACGAGTGATTTATGTCATATATGACTTATCATTCTTATCAATCAAAGTAATTACTATATTAATATTATCAATTTGTATTTTGTTGTTTTAAATTTATTTTTGAGTTATATTATTCGGATTGACTCTCACGGCTTCGGCAAACATTGCCATTCGTCCGGGGAAAGGGCTAAGAATGCTGAGATGGGCCAAAAATACAAAGTTGATAGTAAGTTATGTAGGTAGATTAAAGTACATGTTCAGATATTATTGAGCGACCTGATAAAAATAAGCAAATGTACAGTCAGCAGTCAGCCAAATATCGTAATATAATTTTGTTGCCATAGAAATAAGGATGTGGTCCGATATAGTGGCGAAATATTGAGAGACAAAATCGGCTAAATTCAGTGGTGGCTCGGACACTTAGAGAGAATGGGAGAGGATCATGCCGTGAAGAGAGCGCAGGTAGTTTGGGACAACAAAATGGGAGACGCCCGAGTGGACGTCCTAGGTACCGCTGAAACGACGTAGTTGCTCAAGACCTGCTCAACCTCGGCCATGGCGACTGGCGAGAGCTATCGCAAGACCGAGAGGACTAGACTACCTATGTTTGTATGAAAAGGCGATTTAAGGGCGGTGGTCGTCCATATTCGTCTTAAGGCGAAAATTAATCTAATGAACGTTTTTGGAACTAGGCTTATAAGAACAAATAATAATTTTATCTTGAAACAAGTTTTAAATAAATACGTGTAGATGAAAAAATACAATCTTGCCTTTTATCAAATCACATCATTTTTTGACAAATTTGCGAATTGAGTTATCCAAATAACGGCTACAAATAAGAAATGCCTATTACAGTTTGAAACCATGGCAGGGTTGAATACATAATAATGTCGGTATTTAACTAAACATAAGACGAACTCTTTACATGAGCGGAGCTGCGGGCCCGTCTAGTTTGTAATAAATCCTAGCAACAAAAGAAACTATGTTACAGCATAGGTAATAGGTATGTACTCTGGCATTTCTTAAACAAAACTTATTTGAAAAAAAAACTGTGAATTTTATTTAATGATGTGTACAGATAAATCAAAGTAAATATTTAATAAATTTAGGGGGGAAAATATAAACATCAACGTGATAATTAAACGAAAGGAAATAAATTAATACTGTATACACAAAGATTTTGGCATATTACACACGAGATGAAATTTTACAGAAATCCAGAACATGTTTCAGAATCTTAATGGTCACTTAATGAATTTCCATTTTAATAATGATTCCATCATTTTTTTTATGTAATAGTCAGCAAACGAGCAGACGAGCCGCCTGATGGGAGGTGGTCATCGTCGCCCATGGACATAACTAACATCACAGGAGCCACTTGCCAGCGTTGCCGACCCTTGAGAACCCTAAATACCCGCTTCTTGAAGAATCCAATGTCGTAACGTAAAGGAAATACCTCAGGAGGCAAGTCATTCCACATTCTGCACGTTCTGGGAAGAAACGAGCGAGATGCCCGCTTATTCTTGGTGTGCCATGTATCTAAGAAGTGGGGATGAACTTTGCTCCTTTGGCGGGATGTGCGGTGATAGAAACGAGACGATGGCAGCAAATCATAAAGTTCTTCCGAGCACTCCCCATTGTACAGACGGTAGAACATGCAAAGAGAGCCAACGTCTCTCCGAAGGCTAAGAGGTTTTAAGCCGTCAGTAATTTCGGAATCGCCGACAATACGAACTGCCCGCTGTTGGATGGAGTCAAGAGGAAGGAGCTGGTATTGTGGGGCGCCAGACCAGAGATGAGATATGAGGTCGAACCTGCGCTTTATATAACAAAAGCCGGTGACTAAGGTGTGAAGTACTGTTTGGCTCTGTTAAGCACCCCAAGCTTTTTGCTTTTCGGAGGCCAGTTTGGCTTTATGTTCCAAATGACTACGAAACTGGACTTCGTTCGTAATGTCGACACCAAGTATCCCGATACTTTTAGCCATGGTAAGGGGAATGCCCTGAAACTTTGGCACCGTGACAAATGGGGCTTTTTTAGCGGAAAACGCACAGACTTGAGTCTTACTGGGGTTGAACTGGACGGGCTTACGTCTACCCCACTCTGAGACCTGTTCAAGGGACGTCTCGATCTCAGACACAAGTCGCATCCTACACTCCGACACCTGCTCAGGGGGGGCGTTTACACGACCTGTATAATAGCTATCGACAATGCTGTCATCTGCATAGCAATGAATATTGTTAGTCAATAACATATCATTTGTCGCGGACTTCCGCGATGTATTATATATTACACCTGGCAACAGCTTCTATATTGTCTATGGTAAGAAAACCACACTTCCTTTTTTCGCTCGTATGAAAGTTGCGAGTTAGTTTGTAAACTTATGATTGATTCATTAAATAAAAGTCCTTAATATAAAGTGGTTTGTATAAAGTGGTACGTGGGCTGGACGCCAGCTTCGTACAGCGAGACCATCGTCTTTCAAAGCTAAGTATATGTATTTAAAAGAGGACTGGTTAGTCCCATGCACATATTTTCATATATTTATTTATATAGCTGTGTTACTGGCAGAGGGTGTACTTGCATATGTTCAGGACAGGTCGGAGATGCGTCTGCCGGCTTGTGCCTTGCCTTATATAGAGAATGGTCTAAAAGTTTACCAATAGGCTTGGGGTGCTTAGTTGCGACTAAGCACCACTATCCCTTCACGAGGGACAAGTACACCCCCAACTAATGCCAATATATAGATGTATCTGGTTGAGGCCAAGATACATATACGTTGTGGATCTGACTGGTTAGCGACTAGCGCGGCTAGGCTGCGAACACCTCTAATGTGTGCCAAGGGATCGATATAGATGTATCCGGTTGCGACTGGGATGCATATATATACCTTAGGGCTGTGGATCCGACTGGTAGCGGCTAGCGCGGCTAGGTTTGCGAATACAGATAGAACTGTGTGCCACCAGATCCGTATATAGATGTGACTGGTTGCGACCAGGTCACAGCACCCCTTATCTGGTGCAAAGGTTTGACTTATGAGACCTTCTGAGACATAGAGAATTGTGGCTATCTTATGCAGACTTGCATACCTATATATATGTATTTTTGAGTCCTGCGGGACAATGTTGTATGTTACTATGAATATGAATTTCCGGCTATCTATCCCTGCACATAACTATATGTTACAATGTTCATACATTTGCCTTGAGATATTATAAAGGTGTTATAATATGAAACAGGCTAGGGATAATTTAGTGACCCATGGTCATAAATCTATTTTCTACACAGGTGGTGGCATATGAACTGATAGAGCTGGCAGCTACGCTTGGAGCTCATGAACGGGGAGAAATACTCCATATTCATCATTATAATAAGGTATGAACCACATTATCCACAGAACAACTGACCTCTCTCCCAATAATATAAGCGAAGCAGAAATGAGTTCATTAAGATAAAGGTATACATGTCAAGTTGATAGTAAACTCATATTTAATTTAATAAGGTCTTAGAATCTTTAAGTAACTTGAATTCAGGCAATCAATTTATCTTAGCATTTTGTATCAATGTCGGTACATCATTGATATGCAGAAGGAACAGGGTAGGTGATAGTACAGATCCTTGGGGGACGCCAGCATTTATGGGCTTATAGTCCGAGCATATTCCGTCAGTGATGACTGAAATGCTACGCCCACACAGGAAGCTGGAAACCCATGTGCACAACCCCTTAGGAAGCCCGTATGAGGGAAGTTTTGAAAGAAGTGCCTTATGCCAAACCCTATCGAAGGCCTTTGCGATATCCAGGCTAACAGCCAGTGCCTCTCCCTTACTCTCTATGGCTGTAGCCTATCGGTGAGTGAGATAAACAAGAAGGTCTCCAGCGCCTCGACCACTGCGAAACCCGTATTGCCGGTCGTCTTCGAGGTACTTAAGGAGCTGGTTGTTTACCACACGCTCCATCACCTTAGAGAGCAGGGAGGTGATCGCAATAGGCCGGTAGTTGGAAGGGTCGGTACGGTCACCCTTTTTTGGTATAAAGTGAACCCAGGCAATCTTCCAGGAAGACGGGAATTTCCCTGAGCGGTATGAGAGCGAGAATAGTCGCGTCAGAACCGGGGCTAACTCTGGAGCGCATGTTTTTAATACAACAGCAGGAATACCGTCTGGTCCACTCGACTTCTTGACGTCGAGGGCAAAGAGAGCACGCCTTACTGCGCTTTGAGTAAAGCGGACCTCGGGCATACGAGTAGAGTACTCGCATTGCGGAATAGTGGGAGGTGTATTGCCCCCGTCGTCCAGTGTAGAATTCGACGCAAATAGAGAGCAAAGTAGGTCTGCTTTCTCTTTTGCGGAATGAGCCAGTGAGTCATCGGGTTTGTGCAAGGATGGTAAGGAAACCCTGCAAAAGTTCCCCTGAACAGCTTTGGCGAGAGACCAGAAAGTTCGGGACCCAGAGAGCTGACTGACTAGTCTCTCACCAATTCTGCGGGTATGTTCACAATTCGCTTCTTACAAGACCTAGTAGCAGCATTAAGTCGCTTCTTCAATTCGGAACAGTTACGATCAATGTTTTTTCTGTTCAAAAATTTAATAAAGTTAAATTTTTGTAAAGAATAAAACTTGATTGAATTAAACTTTTCGAAATATTTAATTAAATATAATACTAGTAGTTCGCCCCGAACTGAGAACTCGCAGTTAACCAAAAATTATTATAGAGCGATTGACTTTGTTGCACCTACTTAGGTATCGTATAGTGCGACATAAAATATTTAGTAGAAAATAAATGAGAGCACCACTTTCTACGTAACTGTCACATTTTTGACGTAAAATGCTTACACATGGCAACAATTTAGTATGGACATTTTTGAGTTCCATTTTATTCAATTTCTATTTCATGTCGCACTATATAATAGGCGGCAATGGATCAAAAATCGCCTGGATTTATTGCAAGGTCTGTGGAGAGCCCTTGACTGATAGATTTAAGCAAAGAGTAGTATGTATAATATATAGGACAAAGAGAGCCCTCTCGTGGAACTATTTTGCATCCATTTTGAAGTGACATCTGTAATTCTTAACCAGAAATATCAACGTCAATATCAGGGGGGTGAGAGGCATAAATAGCGTCTAAGTATGTTGCGAACGTAAAAAACTTTGAAGAAAGGATTCAGGATATTTATTAATACACGAAAACAGATTAGATACTTTTAAATTGACTGTTGATGTAAATAAATTACCTATCATACACGGCGGGCAACGACACACAATTGACCACGAAACACAATTACACGCAGCACATTGTGAATCTACCCGCCATAATCTTTCTAATTTTTTGGTAATAAAGTTCTCAGCAACTGTAATGGCGTATGAAAACTTTGTTTCTTTTAACATTGTAAAACTGAAAGTATTTTTATTTATCTGAATTATGTCGTATTACAGACAATAAATGGGGTGCTATAATATTTTGAGTTTTATTTGACAAAGTTGTTTTTTTGTGACAATCGCCAGATTTTGTGATAATACAAGACTTTTAAGACGTTCTGACGAAATAAAGTGAAGCCATATAAAAAAAAAAGTTTAGCGTTAAGTAATATAGATGTCGCTATTTTTTCGAATAAAGTGCTTTATATACGACTGTCCCTCCCCTAGCAGCATGGTTACTCAAACAGCCGAAAAAAAGCCGAATCAACTTCAGAAATAAGACCACAAAAAGCTTGCAGACAGATATTGAAAAAGATGATTTCTTGAAACGCCTCGAAGAAGAAAGACAACCACTTATGACTTTGGCGCCAGACGAATTAACACAATTATATCATGACAGGCTAATCAATTGCATCCAGACAAGTTTGAAGCATTCACAAAAGAATAACCACAACACACAGAAAAGCATATTATCTGACACCACAAAGCAACTATTAGCAAAGAGAACGGAACTCCAAAATATAAGACCCAAAACAAAAGAAATTAAATCAAAGTTGAGTGACCTTTACAAAAAAGTAAGCAAAAGTATAAAAGAAGACTATAAAAAGCACAGAGAGTCCAAAATTGAAAACCATATCTACGCTGACGGAAGCGTGAAAAAAGCCTACAAAGAACTCAGAACACATAAAAACTGGATCCCCAAGTTGCAAATTTCAGACAACAATACTGCACTATCTCGAAATCAGATACTTGAAACTGCTACAACGTATTACAGGAAGTTATACAGTAGTCAAGAGCAAGAACCACCAAAAACAGACCTTCCAAGCACAAGTGAAGTCCCAGCAATAGATGAAATAATTATAATGAGACATATTAAAAACTTAAAAACTGGAAAGAGTCCTGGGCCGGATAACATTACAAATGAAATATTAAAAACTGCTGCTTCCTTATTAGTGACACCCTTGGCACATTTATTTAATCTCATTCTAAAAACAGGAACAGCACCCAAACAATGGACGCAGTCAAATATAATACTTTTGTATAAAAAAGGAAACCCAATGGACATAGGAAACTACAGGCCCATCAGTCTAATGTCATGCACATACAAATTATTTTCTTCAATCATACTATCCCGAATAAGCGAAGCAATTGACATGTGCCAACCATGCGAACAAGCTGGATTTAGGAGCGGATACTCAACCATGGACCATATCCACACACTGGAGCAGGTAATAGAAAAATATCAAGAATACCGAAGACTGTTGTATACAGCATTCATTGATTACGCTAAAGCGTTCGACACTATATCACATTCCTCTATATGGGACGCTCTGAACCAGTGCAATGTACATCCTACATACATAAGAATAATAAGACACATTTATGAAAATTGCACCAGTAGAGTTCAACTAGACAGACTAGGACCAGACATACCAATTGACAGAGGCGTCAGGCAGGGCGACCCGCTGTCTCCAAAATTATTCTTAGCGGTACTTGAATCAGTAATCAAAAGTCTCAACTGGAACAATATAGGATTATACATCAATGGTAAATATCTGAACCATCTGCGTTTCGCGGACGATATCATATTAATGTCAGAACATTGCTCCCAGATAGAATACATGATACATACTCTACATGAATCTAGTGCAAAAGTCGGCCTGAGAATGAACTTTCTAAAAACAAAACTTATGACCAATAGCACTCAAAAGGACGTAACCGTCGATGGGACGCTACTAGAGTATGTAGACAGCTATATTTACCTGGGTAAGCAGATATCATTTAGTAGTCAACGAAACGAAGAGGAAGTAGACCGACGAGTAAAAATAGCTTGGAATAAATACTGGAGCCTAAAGGAAATCCTGAAAAGTAATATGAATATGAAAATCAAGAAAAAAGTTATGGATATATGTATTTTACCTTCACTGACTTATGCAAGTCAAACCTGGCTGTTCACTGCAAAAATTAAATCAAAAATAACTACATGCCAACGAGCAATGGAGAGAAGCTTGCTAAACATAAAAAGAGTTCAAAAAATACCACGTATAAATATAAGAGCTGTAACAAAACTAATAGACGCTCTCGAACACGCCAAAACACAAAAATGGAGATGGGCTGGACATGTTGCCAGGCTGTCAGACTCGCGCTGGACCTTGAAAGCTACCACCTGGAAAGGACCTGCAGGCAAACGACGCTCCGGGAAACCAAACAGCCGTTGGACTGATGACATAAATAAAACAGCTGGTATAAACTGGAAATATATAGCTACAAACAGGGATAGATGGAAGTCCTTGGAGGAGGCCTTCACCCGATGAGGGGTTCTTGTCCACCACATATAATACTTTGTATATTTGTAATATGTAAAAAATGACTTAACAATAACTAATTCAAAATGACATTATACTTACCTAAAATAAATGCTGACTTATTTTTTTTTTTATTGTAATGTAATTGAATGAAATGTAACGAAATTGGACTTGAATAAAAGGCTTTTTTATTTTTTATTTTATTTTATTTTATATTATAAAAGTGCAAACCGAGCACTTTCATTTGATACTAAATTCGACCATGTTTTTTGCAAATAAAATGACCAGAATAGCTTTTTGGCCTTCTTAAGCTCTTCTACCTCAATAATCCCTTAATCGAGCCTGCTCATAATTTAATGAATAAAATATAATGCCCTCAACTACACGTTTACCCAATTTCATTTAAATTATAACAAATTTACTTAAGTTCTTGAGTATCAAACTATCTTCTGACAGTTCAGCTTAAAAACATCGAAATGCCGGGACGTGCCGCTAGCCAGCCGCGTGATCCAAGTCGAATGTAAGAACTTCGCTTCGCTTCGCTCGCTCGTTAGAAAAGGGCATTTTTGCCAGTAATCAGCCCCCTGTATACCAATACACAGTCTTTAGGTACCCAGTGCCCAGCCATCCCATTCTAATGGCTGATTAGCATACATCGGATTCTAGGGGGCAAATTGTATGACGGGATCCCTATCCGTCATACAATTTGCCCCCTAGGATCCGATGTATGCTGATTAGTGGGTTAGAATAGAGTGAGTGTATTATCCAGTGGTCAGCCACGCAGTGGCGTAACTAGGGGGAGGGCACTAGGACATATTTTTTTTAGCAACTGCGCCGTTTGTGCGGGGGGATTATGTTACAAAAAGAAACATTTAAAAAAGTTCAATAGTTTTTTTTAATAAATTAATTGCTTCACCCCGGAATTTCTTAACAAAAGTTAAAAGTAATAAAAATCATAACTCGAAAACTACGAAAAGTCGGCTAACATACATACCTATTCTAATAGCCCACAGCGTGAGCAATGTAAAAAGAATTTTTGAACGTCAAGGTTTGGACCACCCTGTATAACACATGCCGTGCCAACATCACTCGGTCTGTGATACTAGAATGTCGTGAAAAACCTGTGTCAGGTATCGAGATCATTCTATCCAGAGTTTCGGTGTGGGATCGGGACAATTTAGTCCAATTCAATCCCACCAAGACTCAATTTTGCGCGTTTACCGCTAAGAAAACCTCATTTTTCAAGGCACAACCCTTCCCATGTCGGGGAGTATTGGGCATTTGTTGCCCGTGGTCCTACTGCGTAGTCCTACTGGTAACGGTACGGTACGTAGGTACTAGTAATGGTACGGGCAATTTTTTTTGTCCCTGGTTCTACCGGTAGAACCAGGGACAAAAAAAATTGCCCGTAACTAGGGGGAGGGCACTAGGACATATTTTTTTTAGCAACTGCGCCGTTTGTGCGGGGGGATTATGTTACAAAAAGAAACATTTAAAAAAGTTCAATAGTTTTTTTTAATAAATTAATTGCTTCACCCCGGAATTTCTTAACAAAAGTTAAAAGTAATAAAAATCATAACTCGAAAACTACGAAAAGTCGGCTAACATACATACCTATTCTAATAGCCCACAGCGTGAGCAATGTAAAAAGAATTTTTGAACGTCAAGGTTTGGACCAACCTGTATAACACATGCCGTGCCAACATCACTCGGTCTGTGATACTAGAATGTCGTGAAAAACCTGTGTCAGGTATCGAGATCATTCTATCCAGAGTTTCGGTGTGGGATCGGGACAATTTAGTCCAATTCAATCCCACCAAGACTCAATTTTGCGCGTTTACCGCTAAGAAAACCTCATTTTTCAAGGCACAACCCTTCCCATGTCGGGGAGTATTGGGCATTTGTTGCCCGTGGTCCTACTGCGTAGTCCTACTGGTAACGGTACGGTACGTAGGTACTAGTAATGGTACGGGCAATTTTTTTTGTCCCTGGTTCTACCGGTAGAACTGTAACAAGAAAATCATAATTATGTATGGGCATTGGTCCTACTAATTGTATAGTACAGTCAATGTCAATATGGTGACATGTAGCTGGTTCTGCGGTCCCAGAGGCGTTACCGCGAACGATGTTTCCTGTCCTTTTCGCACTTATGATGTTTTTTGCAGTGCGAAAGGGACAGGAAATATCGTTAACCGTTCCCGGTAAGGCCTCTATGTGCTTACCATTGCATTCGATAGCGGTTGCGGTAATATTTCCAAAGCGAGTAGTATAGAGATAGGTTATTTTTATTTCTTTTTTTATATTTAACATACCAATTATGCACCTGTTATGCATTATTTGACGACCATATAAAATGCATGGCAAACATAAGGAAGAGAGCGAGCTATTTTTTTTTTAAGTTCAACGCTCATCGAAATATCGTCGCGTCTCGTTTATTTACACGGGAGCGACTATATTTTGTTTCACCAATCGCCGGTAGCTCATCGCTTACTCGCTCTTGGTAGAACCAGTGCTATTCCACATTGTGCAAATCCACAAATTTGAAAGTAATTAGGAATAAAAACAAAAAAATCTCTATTGCTTTAAATTAAAATCATGATATTTGAAACTCTTTATTTTGACAAATCATAAATTAATACCTACTAATGAAAAATTGATGTCAATGTAAAATTTACCAATTGGAGTCCTTTGTTTATACAAGTCCAATATATCTTGAACATTGCAACAACTTACCAATTGGAGTCCTTGTTTATACAAGTCCAATATATCTTGAACATTGCAACAACTTACCAATTGGAGTCCTTGTTTATACAAGTCCAATATATCTTGAACATTGCAACAACTTACCAATTGGAGTCCTTGTTTATACAAGTCCAATATATCTTGAACATTGCAACAACTTACCAATTGGAGTCCTTGTTTATACAAGTCCAATATATCTTGAACATTGCAACAACTTACCAATTGGAGTCCTTGTTTATACAAGTCCAATATATCTTGAACATTGCAACGCCATACTCTATGCCAGTACAGCTGAACCAGAAAAAAATGCTATCACTTCTAGTGGAACCAGGGGCAACGCAATTTGGTCGTAGTCCTACTGATAGAACTACGGACATGAAAAAAAGCCCGTGGTACTACTAGTTGAACTACAGGTCATTTTTCTTGCCTATGGTCCTACTGATAGAACCACGGACAAAAAAAATTGCCCGTGGTACTACCAGTAGGACTGCGCAGTAGGACCACGGGCAACAAATGGTATTGGGAGCCTCGATCGGTGTTGACATCTCCATCAGTGACGTCCAATAATTTCGTAGCCACCTTGCTGGGTAGGCTGCGCTCGTATCCAAAAAAACTCGGTGTGCTCAATAAAGGGAGGTGATACTTTACTCTGGGGTAGACTGATTCCATATATTGAGTACTGCTGTCACTTTTGGACAGGAGCACCTGGATGCCACCTTGGACCCTTCAAATCAGTCCAAAGGCGCGCTGTACCTATGAATAGTCTACGATCCCAAACTCACAAGCGATATTGAACCTTTAAGTCTAAGGAGATCTCCAAAAAAGAAGTTTATAAGTTTTAAAATGGTCGGCAACGCGCATGTAACACCCCTGGATTGTAGACGTCCATAGGATGCGGTGACCGCTTACCATCAGGTGGGTCGTAAGCTTGTTAGCCACCGATGTACTAAAGAAACATATAGGTACACTGTATTTGTCTAAATTAAAAGTTGGCGGGGTGGGGGGGGGGGGGGCGCAAATTTGGTGTCTGCCTCGGGCGCCATATCCTCTAGCTACGCCACTGCATTCACAGGATACTGGGTATTTAATGTATTTCAATCAAATAAATTCATAGTAATTTTTAAAGGGGCTTGATTTAACGACTTACACTTCATTTGAAAATAATAACAAATCCTAAATCCTATGGTCAGCCTCCCCCGGCTGACTTCTGGGTTTACGACCTTTTTAAAATTACTGCTTCAAACCCAGTAGTCAGCAAGGGGAGTCTGACTATTGGATTTTGTACAAAAAACCGGCCAAGTGCGAGTCGTACTCGCGTTTCTACTTTCTAGGGTTCCGTACATAAGTCCGACTCACGCTTGACTGCACATTTCTAATAGGTTTTCCTGTCATCTATAGGTAAAGAACTATTTTGTATATTTTTTTTTCAAAATTTTAGACGCAGTAGTTTCGGAGATAAAGGGGGGGGGGTGGTCATTTTTCGGCTATTTTCTTAAATACCTTCGATCTAATGTATTTTAAAAATTATAAAAAAAAATATGTCCATCTTTGGGTCACTAATTTACATATATGTACCAAATTTCAACTTAATTGGTCCAGTAGTTTTTGAGAAAATAGGCTGTGACCAATAGGCACGAGTGATCCTATAAGGGTTCCGTTTTTTCCTTTTGAGGTACGGAACCCTAAAAAGTAGTTTCCAATAGTCCGCCGCCATAAAAATGTTACTTCCACATGATTAATATTAATATTTTACGTTTTTCAGATAGTTTAGGTATTAATTAGGTGAAGCAGTCCATATTCTTTTAAAAATAAATCACAATTCGGTAGCTATCGTCTTATCAAAATGACATGTGACATTCCAAAAAAATGGCGCATATCTCTTAACCTTTCATGTCAGAAGACACCACCACTTTGATTTTTTTTTGTGGATCATCGTAGAGTATTCGTTTAAAAATTAAGGTATTTTTCAATTAATAGCTCTAAATAATCTATAATATTACCTAGTTTTGACATGAAAATTAGAAAAACTTTATTATTTACAGCCAAAAATAGGCAAGAAAGGCTGACTACTGGTGCATGGCTGAGCACTGGTGCCTTTACCCTATGACGAATAATTTTACACTAGTAAAAAATCAGCACTAGGCGATTCAAGCTCAAAAACGACAATGTTTACAAAATTTAGAGTTGATGACGGGTAAGTGGAATGAAACATTTTAATACTTGCACCTTATGTAGATAATATAATATTGGTTTAGACTAAGGTTTCTCAGCAAATTGACACACCTAATAGGTATAGGTATAGTACCTTATGAACTTCCTCTAACATTTCGAGAAACTCATTGGTACGAGCTGGGTTTCGAGCTCGAACCCACAACCTCCATGCTTATGCTTACGGCATGGGTACCTACTAGTTAACCCTATGACCATTATTTTTTTACAGCAATGAATCGAGAACTTTACCGATACGTACAGCATGAATTATTTTTTTAATGATTTTTGAGAAAGAGAAATATATACATATATTATTTCGGGGTTTCCGAATTATAAGACGGCAATATGTTTGCCGCTATCAGCCAAGGGCAGTAAGTGATAAGACCGTCATGTCAGTTTGCAGGAGGAACTACGGGTGGCATGAAGTATCTAAAATGAATAAACTAATAGTAGTTCGCCCCAAACTAGGAACTCGCGGTTCGCCAAAAAGTTCAATTGAATGCAGTGCTACTTAGTCTTAGAGATGGGCAATTCGTAATTGATTCCTAATTCCACGATTACTTGAAATTACTTTGTAATCTGATTACCGATTCCCAGATTACTTTGTAATCTAACAATACCGAATTACTAAGTACAATTCCATTTGAGAAATCAGGAATATTTTTTTCAAATATTACAATTACTAGTAATTGGAATCAATGTCGATTCCTCATTACAGGAATGCATTACTTGATTCCTTTCAGATTACATTTCGTACTACTACTATCAAAAGTACATTTCGATAGTAGATATAGATGTGTCGCTTAACTTCAAACTCGGGCAAATCCATTCGACCCTCTTAGCAAATATCTATCCTATTACCATTTGTTAATACCAAAATCGCATAATCTGACAGATGTTTTTTTTTTTAATTTATTAAGAAACAAACAGTCTTATAAAACAGATAAGTATATAGAGTAACATTCTTCTAGTAATAGACTTATAGTTTCCTATATGTAAACATATATTATAATAAAAACTTATTACTACGTATAAATGACATGCATATGTACTAGTATGTGTGACGAGATATGCGAGGAAATCTTAATTTAGGTGGTCATACAGGTGTTTTTTATTTTAAAGAAGAAAAAACTAATTTTTTATACAATCTTAGTGAGCTGCTAAATATGTCTACGTTTTGGCACTTTACATTGTACAACCTACATGTGCGTTTAATGTATGAGTGTTGCGCATGTTTAGTTCTGCTGCTTTTGATACTAAATAACATTTTATTTCGACAACTACGTTCTGTTCTGCGGGGTACGCGTAAATCTATATTTTCTAAAAGTTCAGGGGCATCTACTAAATTATTGAATATTTTGAATAAGAAAGATTTTACCCGAGTTTGAAGTTAAGCGACTCAGATGTTGTTGACTTACTAGGATGCATCTATACCTTATTTGAAACAGGTGTGCAGATTACGAAAATGATGACGATGACCTATAAAACGATATGCATGACGTTTTTTATGACATACAGCATGGCCGCCATTTTGGATTCCAAAATGGTCATCATTTTCGAAATCTGCGCCCCCTAAAACCTATAAAACGACATCAATGACAAATTTTATGACATTATGCGTGGCCACCATCTTGGATTCCAAAATGGTCATTATTTTCGAAATGTGCGCCCCCTAAAACCTGTAAAACGACATCCATGACGACTTTTATGACATACTACATGGCCGCCATTTTGGATTCCAAAATGGTTATCATTTTCGAAATCTGCGCCCCTTAAAACCTAAAAACGACATCCATGACGACTTTTATGACATTATGCGTGGCTGCCCTCTTGGATTCCAAAATGGTCATCATTTTCGAAATCTACGCCCCCTAAAACCTATAAAACGACATCTATGACGACTTTTATGACATTCTGTGTGGCCTGGCGGCCACATTTCACAGATTTCGAAAATGACGACCATTTTGGTATCTAAGATGGCTCTTAGATACCAAAATGGTCGTCATTTTCGAAATCTGCGCCCCCTAAAACCTATTAAACGACATCCATGACGACTTTTATGACATACTGCATGGCCGCTATTTTGGATTCCAAAATGGTCATCATTTTCGAAATCTGCGCCCCCTATAACCTATAAAACGACATCCATGACGACTTTTATGACATACTGCATGGCCGCCATCTTGGAATCCAAAATAGTCATCAATTTCGAAATATGCGTCCCCTAAAACCTATAAAACGACATTTATGACGACTTTTATGACATTATGCGTGGCCGCTATCTTGGATACCAAAATGGTCGTCATGGAAACCTAGTAGAATCATACAAACAAACCAAACCAAAAGTATACAGCTAAGATACGCGAGTAGCCGCAATACCTTGATACTAGTACGCGCCCTTCTAGCTCAATAACCCCTTGTTCGAGCCAGCTCAAAATTTAATGACTAAAATATAATGCCCTCAACTATACGTTCACCCAATTTCATTTAAATTAAAACATTGTTACTTAAGTTATTGAGTATCAAACTATCCTCTGATAGTTCAGCTTAAAAACACCGAAATGCCGGGACGTGCCCCTAGCCAGCCGTGTGTTCAAAGTCGAATGTAAGAACTTCACTTCGCTTCGCTCGCTCGTTCGAAGAACTTCACTTCGCTTCGCTCGCTCGTTCGATTAAAAACCAAAATAATGATAAGAAATAATTAAAACCTTTATTTAACTTAAAAAGATTTGTTTATTCTATTTATAATATTTTTAATATATACTATTATATGTAGGTATTGTATATTATTTCCAAGTAGGTATTGTAATCCCAGCAAAACTGTGGATAAGTTGCTAGCATGTAATAATTTGAAGTATTGAATTAAGGTGGTTCGATTTTCATACAAAATTCAATCCGCTTTCATTAAGTAACTACACACCATTAGTACATAAATATTTCCGCATTTATCTACTTTCGAATATTCGTTTGCGCGAAATTAATAGGAAAATAATGTTTCATACAGAAATCATGCAAAAATCATAGTTAACTTTTCATCAATTTTACGTATTTGCGACGTTGCCATACCATTTCCGACGTTGCCGGGCTGACCACGGCGCGAATTTGGCGTGCCGTCATGTTTAGTGCAATTTTGTCGACAGGTACTTAATTGACCGAAGCGAGAATAAGTACCCGAAGTTCGTCAGCTTAGCGAAGAACTATCATGGTGCGTTTTGCAAGCATTCGCCTTTTTGCTTACAAACGGAAGGTTCCCGGCTCGATCCCCAGTCATTGTATGCTGGGACATAACTTTTTGTATTTTTTTTATAAGTACCTAAATTTCGTATTGTTTTTTTTTCTTATTTTCAAAAATCGATTGATTAAGTATGGGCTAAGCGTATTCGTTTATTTTTTACAAAGATAATTAGTAATTATACTCTACCTAATCTCTTTGATTTTTAAAATCAGGACATCCTCAATGCAATAAAAAAGAAATATATAAAATTTCCTGTGGTTGAAAATAATGGAATTTTGTTTATGAATGAAAAACACAATTATTACTAGGTAAGTAAATTTTAACTTGATTATAACTTTATCAGAATCCATATTGTTGCATCATCTTTCTTCCTATTACCTACATTAGAGATTTTTTCCTATCATGATTTATGATACTATATTTCTTTCAGGTACAGGGACTACTACGGATAACAAATATGAAAAATGTACTGTACTTGAATTAAAAAAAAATGTTTTCATTTTATTTTACAATTACCTACTACATTATTAGAGGCTGGGCAGTAAGGGGTTGCTTTACTTGTAGAACAAACTATTACTGCTTTAAAAAATACTGATACCTACAGTATCAGTTGACACTTACAAACCTGGACTTCCTTAGGCTCATTCTACCAAGACTCGTCAGTAGGTATTCCCCATCCTAGCATAAAAAGATATCCTAAAATGTCGGTTCCATCACGTCAGGTTTTAGTATCAAAAATGTTTCCCAGCCTGCGTGACGTAGCGGAAACTAAAACTTCTATACAAATATTTGGGACATAGTTTTTATATTAGCATCAGGATTCAACAAGAATATGCTAGTGATTCTGAGTTGGAAGAACCCAAAAAGATCATAATCTGTGAAAATCAGGTATTGAATATTTTTTTTGAAAACGTTGATAAACTTACGTTGTGTGACATTGTCTACTACAAGGATCACGGAAACACTGTTTGCATGTGTGAGTAAAAGTAGGAAAAAGCGTGACAGTAACACTCCGTCGACTTTAAAGGGTGGTTTTTGCACAAGGAAGTATACAATGTTAATTTTAATAGTTCAATATTTACTTAAAGAGTGCGCTAAACATACTTTTAAGTATACAAATACTAAGACCATTTGTTGAAGAACGCCTTCAGAATAACGCCTGACAAAACCCTCATCGCAAATCCGTCGGCCCTCCGGCGCGATCAATTATTAGACTAGGATATATTAGTTTTTAAGCACTTACTCTTAAGCTTTTGTACCGACTGGTAATAAAATAGTCATGTAGTAAAATATATTACGCTAGTTTCCATTTTCCTCCTAAAGACCTAAACATGGTCCTTACGACACGGATGGAAGACACCAGCGACTAAAATAATACGGTCAAGAGGAATTGTGGAATTACTGGAGAGTTACCTATCAATTGGCATCGGGTGGCACCATCATCTCGAACAAAGAAGAGACAAAGGATCCTCTAAAGTGGTCGAGATTTAAAACATTACAAAGACTTTAGTAAAGAAAAGTGGTAATCCAGTGCTAATTGTGTGTATTAAATTTAATCCAGCACTCTACAGGTATTATTTAAGCGTAATTTAACTCTGTGACAAGGTTAGTACACACGTGTTAAGCTTTGTTCTTTTACTTTAGATTTAATTTAGGTGTACCGGTCTGATTTAGTTACAACTTATTAATTTAATAATAATACTAGTTTAAAAAAAAATAAGTAATTTAATAAATATACAAAATCAGAACGCTTAATATTCACACTTAAACGCTTAAAGCTTACACTGCACTTGCCATCAACATTAATTATAATTAGTTAAATATACAATCAACATTATCTTTAAATCAATTTCAAGTGCTTTAACGTTAATCACATACACCTATAATTTCATTGTAAACTGCTAAGATTAACCTTAAAATTATAACTTCAACTTTTGTTTGCTTATTGCTAGGGCACTTTTATTGATTGTTATTTCTCCTTCTCAAATTTGTAACATAAATATTCCAGGTTGACTACACTCGCTTCCCAAAAATGACTGACGAAAAGGAGCTAATTGCCAGGCGGGCCAGCTCTATAGGCCGACTAACCATTTTTGAGAAATATATGGATGATTTGGACGTTGCTTCACTGACATCGGCTGAGGTAAATGAATTGCAGTTGCGTATGGGCAAAATTGAGTCGTTGTATGGCCGTTATGATGAGGTTCAATTGGAACTTGAGTGCAGTTCGAGCAACTCTGACGCTCAGTTAGCTGAGCGAGCAGAGTTTGAAAGTAGGTATTTTAAATTACTTTCTAAGGCGCAAGACATATTGGCCAAACACGCCAAACAGCAAGAATCGAGTTTCAACTCAGCCGCAAGCGACCAATCATCGCGTAAAGGAAATAATAAGCTTGTTCGGTTACCGACTATTCAATTGCCAAAATACAATGGTTCCTATGAAAATTGGTTAGGCTTTCGCGACACCTTTACTAGCCTCATTCACTCCAACGACGACATTGACGACATAAATAAATTTCATTACCTTAGGACTTCCCTGGAGGCATCCGCAGCAGTCGTCATACAGTCGGTGGAATTCTCGTCTGACAACTACGCGTTGGCTTGGAAACTTCTATGTGATCGCTTCAATAACAAGCGCCAGTTGCTGCATAATCATGTATCGGCCTTGTTCAATATTGAACCGATTGCACGAGAATCTTCCAGCCACATTAAAAGGGTCATAGATCAGGTTAACAAAAACCTTCGTTCGTTAGAAACACTAGGCGAGCCTGTTAAAGAATGGTCAACACTTCTCATTCACTTAATTTCACAGAAGTTAGACACAAAATCATTTCGTGAGTGGGAAGAGTTCAAAGGCGGTTTAGATAAAAACAAATCAGTTACTTTCGAGGAGTTCTTAACTTTCTTACAAAACCGTGCTGATTTACTCGAAACACTCGAATTATCATCGAATCAGTCACTTCAACACACTAAAAGTGCAACCAAAATTAAAACTATGATAGCAGTGCATGATAAACTAGGTAATAATAACAATAAACCTCAGCCGCCGGCGACTAATAGACCGGGAGATAGTGACACATTTTACTGGGTCATTTGTACCAGTATGGCGGTTCGTCAGGGGTCTAAGCATGTAATGAAGGAAAGAAAATGCTATGACCATAGCGCTGGTACCGGCGGCCCAATCGCGTGGGCGTTAGTCGAACGTGTCGGATAAAATACGAGTGTCGAACGATTTGTACCACAAAAATCCTCGTATTATTCGATAGTCCATAAAAAAGAAGTAGGCGGTAGCGTAATGCCATACTTCTCCGGTGTGACTTACAGCCCGCCATACTGAGGCGAACACGTTAATTAAAAAAAAACAATTCAACCATTTGTACCAAGCTAATTTTTGCACAGGTGATCATCGTCGAGCAGCCATTCATGGACATCACCATGCCATACTTTTCGGATGGTTCCAAATGCCCGCCATACCGCCGCAAGGAAGTTAATTTTTTTTTTTTTGCTAAACGATTTGTACCAGTATTGCATTTAAATTTTTGGAGAGTATTTGATAAAATGTGACCGTTATTATAATTGCCATACTTATAGTAGGGGGATAAAGTGCTGCCATACTTGAAAAACTTATTTAATCGACACGTTTCAAAAATACGACTATGTATACGTAAAATAATTTTTTACAGCATGGCATCATCATATTCTGTTTGTTTGGATACAATTGTACCTAAAAAAATATATTTCAGATTATAACTACGGGGCGGACGACTGTGAGACTTAAGCCAAGACTTAAAACAAAAAACAATTTTTTGACGATTTGTACCAGTATGGCATTTGGATTTTTGGAAATTATATGATGCAATGTGACCATTATTATATTTGCCATACTTCTAATAGGGGGAAAAAGGGGCACCATACTTGAAATAAAAAAAAAATATTGTACACATTTGCCACCTCCTACAGGTATGGCATTATGAGATTTCCATTTATGATCACACAGAAAGTGTTGAAAAAAAAATTCAAGATGGTACAAATCGTTTAGCAATAAAAAAAAATTAACTCCCTTGCGGCGGTATGGCGGGCATTTGGAACCATCCGAAAAGTATGGCATGGTGATGTCCATGAATGGCTGCTCGACGATGATCACCTGTGCAAAAATTAGCTTGGTACAAATGGTTGAATTGTTTTTTTTTAATTAACGTGTTCGCCTCAGTATGGCGGGCTGTAAGTCACACCGGAGAAGTATGGCATTACGCTACCGCCTACTTCTTTTTTATGGACTATCGAATAATACGAGGATTTTTGTGGTACAAATCGTTCGACACTCGTATTTTATCCGACACGTTCGACTAACGCCCACGCGATTGGGCCGCCGGTACCAGCGCTATGGTCATAGCATTTTCTTTCCTTCATTACATGCTTAGACCCCTGACGAACCGCCATACTGGTACAAATGACCCAGTAAAATGTGTCACTATCTCCCGGTCTATAAGCCGTGCCCGAGATGTAAGGGCGATCATTGCTTATCAAACTGTGCGCAATTCCTTGCGTTAAGTAATACGGCTCGGTTGCAAGCATTACCTAACTATAAGGTTTGTTTTAACTGTTTTAGAGGTGGTCATTATGCCAATCACTGTAAAAAACCTGGTTGCAAGATATGTAAACGCAAACACCATACGCTAATTCGCGTATCTGAGGGCATACCTAGATCGACATTAAACAGTGATAATAGCACGGGCGTTATCAGCGGTGTCGACCAGCAGACTGCGCCCGCGCTCCCGTCCCCCGCCGGCGTCGAGTCGGCCCAGGTTGCATTGTCAGCAAATGTCTTGCCGAGTACTTCGTCTTCGTACTGACATAAGGAACAAGACGTACTGCTATCAACTGCGCTTATAAAGATATACGATGCAAATAAACAGGAGCACATCGCTCGCTGTGTTTTAGACAATGGCAGTATGTCTTGTCTCATGTCTCAAAAAATGTATAATAGGCTAAACCTGGCAACTGACTTTGTAAATAAAAGTCTTATAGGTGTAAACAAAAAGTCGTCGCCTTTATCAGAAAGGTGTCGAGTCGAAATTAAATCGCTCAATGACAAGTTCGCAACAGATTTGCACTGTTATATTTTGTCTTCAATTACAGACGCTATCCCCTCTCGTCGAGTTGACGTGTCCAAATTAAATATCCCATCAAACATATGCTTAGCGGACCCGTATTTTTACAAACCGGCTGACGTCGATATGATAATTGGGGCCGAACTATTCTGGGATTTGTTAGGATGTCAAAAAATTAAACTAGGTCACGGTTTGCCGATCCTTTGGGAAACTCAACTCGGATGGTTGGTTTCTGGTCCTATTTTTAGACGCAACGAATCAAAAATGCCATCATCATCATCCATAAAATGTAATTTCGTGACAGTTAATTCAGGCAACGCTCTCTCAACCGTTGATGACGATCTACAAAACCAATTAGCGCGTTTTTGGCAACTGGAGGAAGTTAGCCATCAGTCGTCTCAATATTCTCACGAAGAGAAATTATGTGAGGAGCATTTTCAGGCTAACACTGTCCGTTTGAAGGACGGAAGTTTTTGTGTTAGGTTGCCTTAAAAGCAGAGTCCTAAGTTGTTAGGCGAATCATTTCAAAGAGCCAAACATTGCTTTTTATCGTTAGAGCGTAGGTGGAAAAATAGACCATCATTTAGGAAGCTATACGTCGAGTTCATGTCGGAGTATTACGCTTTAGGTCACATGTCCGAGTATGTACCTACCGATTCGGGTACGGGTACCTACTTTATACCCCACCACGGAATTTTACGGGACAGCACAACTACCAAGTTAAGGACAGTTTTTAATGCTAGTAGTCCCACTTCTTCCGGTGTTTCGCTAAACGACTTGCAAATGGTAGGACCAACTGTCCAAGATGACCTGCTGTCCATACTCATACGTTTTCATTCGTTTTAAATACGTAAGTATTTATGCTGTTTCAATATCTGCAGATATTGAAAAAATGTATAGGACCGTATTTCTATATCCTGACGATCGAAAGTTACAGCTGATCCTATGGCGCGAAAATGAGTCTGACGTTTTAAAGACCTATCAGTTAAATACCGTAAGTTATGGGACGGCTAGCGCAGCATTTTTAGCATGTCGATGTCTAAAACAAATAGGTTTAGATTGCCAAGATAAACCTTTATCTGATATAATAATTCACGATTTTTATGTCGACGATTTGCTAACCGGAGGAGATGATTTCAACGAGGTAGTTAGATTTCGACAAGGAGTCACTGAAGCCTTAGCCGCCGCGCGCATGCATTTAAGAAAGTGGAAATCTAACGACCCACGCTTAATTAACTCGTTCTCTCCTGAATCAAAAAATCTAAACATAGGAACATCCGAGTCAAGCAAGACATTAGGTCTGGGTTGGCATCCAGACGCGGACCAGTTACATTTTCCAATCGGAATCTTGGCTCCTAAGGGAACCTCTAAAAGGGATATATTATCAACCATTGCTCAAATTTTCGATCCCTTAGGACTTTTAAGTCCTTGTGTTATTAAAATGAAAATACTCATGCAAAGATTATGGTTGCACAAACTTTCTTGGAACCAGGAGCTTCCTCCTGAAACTTTAAAACAATGGGCTGATATAGTTGCAAGTCTGCCTCTTCTTAATACTATCCGCATTCCGCGACGAGTTTTGTGTGATTCCTACAAGAGTCTGGAGCTGCACATTTTCACAGACTCCTCAGAGCGAGCCTACGGTGCTTGTGTTTACGTCCGTAGCATCAAC
The DNA here is from genome assembly GCF_910591565.1 of Cydia splendana. Taxonomy (NCBI): domain Eukaryota; kingdom Metazoa; phylum Arthropoda; class Insecta; order Lepidoptera; family Tortricidae; genus Cydia; species Cydia splendana. The sequence continues at coordinate 1,582,010 of NC_085984.1, forward strand.
GATGCAGGAGAGGTTCTCGTGCGATTGCTTATAGCCAAAAGTCGAGTTGCTCCCATAAAGCCTTTAACCATTCCAAGACTTGAACTTTGCGGCGCGCTAGTCGGAGCTCGGCTGTATCAAAAGGTCATTAATTCACTTCGAGCCCAAGTTAGCAGCGCAACGTTCTGGAGCGACTCAACCATAGTACTCGCGTGGCTCAAAACATTACCAAGCAAGCTGCAGCCATTTGTTCGCAACCGTACAGCCGAAATTCTCGAAATATCAGGCAATAGTTCCTGGCGACACGTTCCGACTGACGAGAATCCTGCTGATCACGTATCTCGCGGTGTTAGTTTCGAGGAATTAAATTCCCTTGATTTATGGTGGTCTGGTCCTAGTTTCCTAAAGCGTGATGCTTCGACGTGGCCACAGGGCCCGTGTACAGAGGTCTCTAACTTACCTGAGGTTCGAACAGAAGTGACCTTGTCCGCTTTTATTCAAGACGAGACTTTCATTGACTTTGAACGATTTTCGAATTTCTTACGGTTAAAACGCTCTGTAGCGTACATCTTGCGTTTCATATCGGTATGTAAAGGCATGCCTGTAACTACTCACTTTTTAAACGATTTGGAGTTAAAAAACGCATTAAACCTACTGATCAAAATATCACAAGCTGAATCATTGCCCGAGTATCAGTTACTGTTAAACTCTCAAAATTTACCTAAGGGTAGTCCACTGTTAAAGTTAAACCCATTTCTGGACGAAAACTCAATAATGCGCGTTGGTGGTCGCCTTGCTAACTCGGAATTTCCATATGAGCAAAAGCATCCAATCATCTTACAGTCCACTCACAAATTCACTAAGTTGCTTTTTCATTTCGAGCACAAGCATTTATTGCACGCACCACCACAGCTTTTGTTAGCCACCATCAAAGAGCGATACTGGCCGATAGGAGGACGCAATTTGGCTAAGTTATGTTACAGACAGTGCGTCCAATGTATTCGAATGAAGGGACGCGTACTAAGCCCTTTAATGGGTAATTTACCTAAAACTCGGTTGTCCCCCGAAGGCCACGTCTTCGTCAATGTAGGCGTAGATTACGCCGGCCCTATCAACTCGGCTAGTCGTCAGGGAAGAGGTTGTAGGATAGTAAAGGTGTACATCGCCATATTCATATGCTTTACAACGAAGGCCATACATTTAGAGTTGGTTGGTGACCTAACAAGCAATAATTACCTGATGGCTTTGAATAGATTTATGTCGCGCAGAGGAAAACCCGCTAATATCTACTCAGATAACGGGACCTCATTTGTTGGAGCCTACAACGAATTGTCAAGGTTCCTCAAATCCAACTGCAATTCTATTGCCGAAAGTGCGTCCAATGAAGAAACGTACTTTCATTTTTTGCCAGCTTACGCGCCACACTTTGGCGGTCTCTGGGAAGCGGGTGTAAAGTCAACAAAGCATCACTTAACCAGAGTGCTGGGCAATTCCAATCTCACTTACGAACAACTTAATACTACACTAGTTAGGATCGAGGCAATTTTAAATTCTCGGCCACTCACCGCTCTGTCTACGGAACCCGACGACCTGATGCCGCTAACTCCTGGTCACTTCCTCATCGGCCGTCCGCTGACCGCGCTGCCAGCTCCTGATTACCGAGATCACTCCTTCAACTATTTAACGCGCTACCAGCGGGTAGAACAACTGCGCCAGCACTTTTGGACTCGTTGGAGTAAGGAATATATCTCAGATCTGCAGCAAAGGGTCAAATGGCAAGCGGCCGGAGACTCTTTATCCCAGAACACTCTGGTTCTTCTGAAAGAAGATAATCTTCCCCCTTTGAAGTGGAGGCTGGGCCGCATCGTTTCAGTTTTCCCGGGACAAGATGGAATCAATCGCGTCGCCGATGTGCGCACTGCCAATGGAATCGTCAGAAGGGCATTCTCCAAGATTTGTCCGTTGCTGAATGCTGATGTTACCCCGTAAACGGCCAGCTTTCAGCGCGCGGGGGCATGTTGAAGAACGCCTTCAGAATAACGCCTGACAAAACCCTCATCGCAAATCCGTCGGCCCTCCGGCGCGATCAATTATTAGACTAGGATATATTAGTTTTTAAGCACTTACTCTTAAGCTTTTGTACCGACTGGTAATAAAATAGTCATGTAGTAAAATATATTACGCTAGTTTCCATTTTCCTCCTAAAGACCTAAACACCATTCCACATAAAAATAAAACCTGAAATTTTGCGAAAGTGGCGCCATCTAGCGTGAGTTAAGTTTTGAGTAACCTAGTTGAACCACCTTAAGCTATTGCTCCATATCGACGCCGGAAAGCAAACACGAAAATTATTCGAGTTTTGAAAACAACAATCATAACTATCTTATATTTATGAACATAACTTACTCAAAATTGGATGCAAAGTTCAAAATTTTTTGGACTTCAATTTCATCTAAATGAATTTAACCGCAAGCTTGGGACTAACTGCAGCAATAGATAAGCCAACTAGGAAAAATACTTGCCTCGATCATATTTTTGTAAGATCGAAATTTGCCTTGAAATCGGTAGTATGTGCATCCGATATTACTGATCACGACATAGTCATGCTGGGTATTAGATCCTGTGACAAAACTAAAATATCAAAAATCACTAAGACAAAAAATATTTTAAATTTTGAAGCTATAAAAACGGACCTTAGTCAAGAATCCTGGTATAATGTTATCACTAAGACGTCTGCAACGGAAGCAGCACAAGCTTTTTCTGATATTTTAACTCCTATAGTTAAGAGACATACAACCGCTAAAATTATAAGGCGATCTAATCATGCTCTTAAACCTTGGATGACTCCAGGACTTATTAGATGCTCTAAGCATAAAGATAAATTACATTCAGAATACCGTAGAAATCAAACCTGTGACCTATCCAAGTTAACTTATACCAGATATAGGAATTTTTACATAGGCCTAATACGTAAAGTTAAGGATGAATATGACCGTAAAAGAATAGCTGATAATACAAACAACCCCAAGAAACTGTGGAGTACGATTAAAGATATAACGTTTACTCATCAGCAGCAAAACCACTCCTCTGAGCTTGCATTAATTAAGCCAAATGCGGAAGATTCTCTTAACTACTCAAACAAGTATTTCACCTCGATAGGACACAATTTAGCTAGTAAAACCCTAAATCGGCTTAAAACTACAGAATGCAACCTGGCGGCTAATGTAACCGTTAAGAGAACCCCGGTGAATTCATTCTTCATGGGCCCTACTGATGAGGCTGAGGTAGAGAGTCTGATTAGGAATCTTAAATCGGACAGCGCACCTGGACTTGACAATATTAACAATAGTCTACTAAAGCACATCAAGGATTATATAATTATGCCACTGACTTTCATTTTTAACTTAAGCCTATCGACTGGCTGCTTTCCGGATCACTGGAAGGTGGCTGCGGTCATTCCCATCCATAAAGGCGGCTCTAAAGACTGCCCAGGTAATTATCGCCCGATTAGTCTCTTAGGAAGCGTGTCCAAAATCTTTGAAAAAATCGTTAATAATCAATTAGTTAAATTTCTTGAATCAGAGAATATGCTTTCTTCTAGGCAGTTCGGTTTTCGGCATGGGAACTCGACTGAGGATGCTGTCTCGACGCTTACTCGACTTGTTTCTAACTATTTGGATAAAGGTGACGCGTGCATTGGAGTCTTCTTGGACCTGGCCAAGGCATTCGATTCAGTTTCGATTCCAATTTTGCTCAGGAAGCTCGAATTGTCGGGTATTAGAGGTACGGCACTCAATTGGTTTAAAAGCTATCTAACAAATCGTAGCCAATGTTTAAGGTTGGGTGCCTTGGTCAGTGCTCAGAAAAATATTCCTTATGGAGTTCCACAGGGAAGCATTCTCGGTCCAACGCTATTTTTGATTTATATCAATGATTTAACAGACATTTTCATAGGCGCCGAAATTATCTGTTATGCAGACGACACTGCCCTCATCTTTCACGAATCGTCTTGGGAAAAATGTTTCACTGCTACCGAGAGGGGGCTCGCTAAAGTAACTAACTGGCTTGCAAATAATTTACTTACTTTAAATTTCTCAAAAACCAAATATCTTTGTTTTCATAAGACTGCAGCTTCACGTCCAAGCCACCGCCCTGAAATCAAATTAACGACAGACCCCTCATCTAGTGGCCCGGGGAGTACGAATAACAATAGTGTCAATAACTGCCGCACAATAAAATACTTAGGCGTTACCCTTGACGAAAAACTTAATTTTAAAGCCCACATAAATGCCGTGTCCGCTAGGGTTAGAAAGCTGATATATATTATGAAACTGCTTAGAAACGCTGCCGGTAAAGATATACTTAAATTAGTATACACAGCCATTTGCCAACCAGTGGTCGCGTACTGTATCACGGTTTGGGGAGGAGCTGCTAGCTCGTACCTTATAGCCTTAGAAAGAGCTCAACGTTTTATCTTAAAAGTAATGCTTAGAAAGCCTCGGCGATTCTCAACTGCTTCTCTGTATAAAGAGTGGAAGGTATTGTCAGTTCGGCAACTTATGTTTCAAAGGGTTACTCTCATGGTACATCGAAACACCATTGCTTCACAAAATTATCCATACCTGTTAACCAGAAGAGTGTACAAAGTTCCTGTTCCGAGCACCAATACCATTTTTGGAAAACGTTTCCCCAGTCACTTCCATCCATATATATATAATGTGGTCACAAAATATTGTGACATTAAGAGCGCATCCCTGTCCGAAGCCAAGAGAAAACTTTTCAACTGGTTAAATAGTCTAAACTACCATGAAACTGAGCAAATGGTAAAACGAGTTGTCTAAATTCTACACATAGTACAATCACTTTTTTCAGGCTCGCTCATACAGGTCCTAAATCACATCAGACACAAACACTTCACATCATACTCACACACACATGACACACATCACGACTTTCTAGTACACACTTGAAATTGTAAATATAATATAAAATTGTATTAGTTAGTAATAGTATGTCTTAGTTTTTTGCATGCATTTCATTTAGCATTTCTTTTTTCTTTTTCTTCGCATACAATGTATATACCTAAGCACTTTAGTTTAGAGGATACCCCAAAAGTTCATGTACTTGGTAATTCTGTAGAGCGGTCACCACGACACAGGCCTAGCCTAGTGTGGGATCACTGAGCTAGTTATGTAATTTTATCTTCTTTCTTTTAATAAACGAATTTTTATTTATTTATTTTAAGTTGTTACAAGTCCATATTTTGTGGGTTACTACGTTTTGATATTTTTTACGCAGTATGCAAGCACGTAGTACACGCCAGTACCAAATGTATGGGATAACATTTCCTTAAATTTTGTATGGACAGCAAAAACGCAGTAATCCACTTGAATATGACAAAACATATCCGTAGTAAAGTCTTAAACGTTGCGGTTTAGGAATTTTGGGTGAACAAAATGCTGTAACAGTATTTGATTTCTTCTTGTAAGCAATTTAGAATGCATTAAATGTATTGACAAAAATTTTACCACACCCTATGACTTTAATGGCATATTAAAGTAAATTGCACAACATTTCAAATGTATACTTATAAAATGTGAAGATGTTACTAGGATTCATCAACGAAAATAAAACATTTATTATGATGATTTGAACTATTAAAATCAATATGAGCATTCTTAAGACCAAACAAAGCACATAACCTTTGTTTTATATTCAAGAACATAATTAAATCTTTTAATGTTATTGTAAAACCAACTAAAAAATAAGAAGTCCACTTTGGAAAAGACATAACGTAATGGGAGATCAAAATCTGACCAAAGTATAACAACGTAGTTTGATTAAAAAAAGTGGTTTCTACATTCTCTTATAAAGTAAAAGTCCACTTTAGACAAAACAAACTTTCACCAGATAACATACGGCAAATTTTATTTAAGTACCAGAAAATCGATACACACACCGTAATAATTGCTATTTTACATGCTTACAATTGAAAAAAAAACTTACTTTTCTTAAATAAAACCAATCCTTTTAACCAAAAACCCCGTAATATTTTACTTAATTACAAACACGTCGACTCACTTTCACCCCCCGAACAGCACTGAGTGACGGCGCAAACGTTCAAGTAATGGCCGCGATAGCCACATTAAAACGAAATAAGGCGCAGGAGTTTAAACATTACGCCCTACAACAGTGAAGTAATTATTAAGTGGTAGTTTTACTTGAGCCTTGTAAACGTAGTTAAAGACAAGTCTCTCAAATTTTAACAGTATGTGAATTTGTGTTAAACCACTACTCGACTAAACATTATTTCCTGTCAAATAGCGTAACTGCAAGACATTCACATTCATGAGCGGCAAACACGTAGTAACCTACTTTTGCTCAGAACAATGGAGGTTGTAAATGACAAAAGTAGTAATTGTATGGAATTCAAAGTGCTGTAAATACAATGATTTAAAATATTGAGTTTTTTTTGCTATTTACTGCGTGTTTGCTGAGTAAATTTCAAGAAAAACGAGAAAATGTGAGTTCCTATTTTCCTCCTTTTTCATCGTATTGGCACGTGGTTTCGACCAATCGACTCAGAAAAAATTGGAGATTCCAAAAATGCAATAATTTTTTTTTTGAGCTTGTGTGGGTTACTACGTGTTTGCTTTTCGGCGTCGATATATAAATCAATAACAATAGTAGCCTAACCTACCCTTTGTTTTAATAAACACCAGACAATTAACGGATAGTGGCAAATTTATTGCCGTCTTCATTTTTTTTAATTATCATTAAACTGATTTTTTTTCTTTAAACTTATCGCCAAACTTGTCTCTGAAACTAGAGAATTGTGACTATAGGATAAATCCAGCAAAGAAAATTTTATTTACAAATATTTTTGTTCAAATGTAGGCATTAGTTAAAAATCTAAGTTCAGGCCTAAGAATCATCATTTAACAACGGATGGAATAACGTTTATCAGCTCTCCTTTTTTTCGTAGATTGGTACGAGTATATTCTCTTATGCGAACCAAAATTTATATTAAGTAACTAACAACACGTTCATTGAGAAAAAAAATAAAATATCTGAGTGGTATGACGGCAAATATCTTGCCGTTACCCACTAAAGGGAAAGCTTAAATTTATTTTGAATGTATGTTTATTGTTTTAATGGTTTATTTAGTTTTTCCGGAAACCGAAGTTCGCAAATTGCGGGCAATTTCTCTGTCAATATAATTACGCCTTAATGGGAGTAAAAGAGAAAGATGCCCGCAATTTACGAACTTCGGTGTTTACGGTAGGCACTCTGTACCTATTTACCGTTAGGCCGTCGCGGATATTACATATCTGTGGTCTGACAATAATACAATAATAACTCACTAGTGAAATAACTACAAAATTGACTTTCCCCTAAACTTTGAATCTTCGACCATACAATATCCATCTCCTCAGGACTAAGACTATGTACGGAAGCGTAGTTTTTGTACGGACAAGTGAATATCCAAGGTTTGTATGGGCTCAGTCTTCGGTCGTGGGTGAGGGGGAGCCCTAGGGCTCTCTTGGCGACGAGGTACGTGAAGTGGATGTCTTCTATGTTGATGAGAGGGATGTGGAGGGCGGCGCTGAAGATCTCTTTTAGGTTTTTACCTGGAACCAAAGACATATGTAACTTCGTATAAGATGAATAAAGTCTAAGGAAAAAACGTGCCTCGGAAATCAAGAAAAAGTCATTCTCGGATAGATGGCGCACACACCTTTGGCCTATGCTCGGCTAGATGGCGTGACGACACCGTTTCATATTTAACAACTTTTAACACATAGATATCAGCAGATATCAGTGAATGAACATGGGTCAAAATTGTATAAAAATAATAAAATCATTTATCCATATATATACATCTTTTTGATAATTTTATACGTTTTCATTTTGAGTTATGACAGGACCCCTCTATACTATCTATTCTCTCTGGAACATAAGAAAAAAAGTGTTTTTAACCTCGTAATACCCACCATAGAAAGAGTTTCAACTTTTAATTTGATCCTTGTTCTACAAGTAAATTGGAACGAATTTCGTTTGTTTTAAGCGGTATCCAGACGGGATGATCAAATCGACCGATTTGATCAGAAATTAAATTGGCGTCAATCTTCAATTTAATCACCAATTTCAGATTTATGGTGTTATTAGAGCCCTCTAAATTGAATAATTACCCCGGTTCGAAAATACTGGCGTCAGAAATTGGTATTCTTGCGTCCGCACCTCATTTTATCGGCAATATCGGTCAATATCGTCGAGCCAAATTGGTGTTTGCGTCCGCAATTCGATCGGGCAATTTAAATAAACAGATTGGCGAAAAATTTACTAGTCTGGATACGCTTTTAAAAAGCAATCAAACATAAGAAATGCCACTTTATTTGTTTCATGAAAAGTTGTAATGTACATTTAGACTCAGGAGGTTAAAGTAATTAAGTATCATCATCATCAAAAGTTAAGAGCATGGCTCTTGTCGGTGGAGTATGCGCCGGTTTTCGCGGTCCACGGCCAGGTTTTTTAGGTCCCTGTAAGACACGACATTTGCTTTTGCTTTTAGTTGTTGTGTATAGCTTGCTCGTGGTTTTCTCTTCCTCTCCTAGCTTCAATCTTGCCTTCTAATATAGTTTTAAAGAAAGTGTCGTGTCTTATCAAGTGACCTATCATTTTGTCTCGTCTATTCTCTATGGTCCTCAGTAGGTTTCTCTTCTCTCCAACAATTTGCAGCACTTCCTCTAATTAAGTATAGCATTCCGAAAATTATTAGTTAAAATGTGGTATGTTAAAACAAGTTGATTGAAATTATTACCGCTTACATATAAATACACATATATCTATATGTCGTAGTCATATCGTATAATCCGCCGTATTACATTACGGCTAGCCGTTTTCAAAAACAGGGGCGTTATGAAATGCGGCGGCTCGACGATTAGCCGGATTGTCATTGCGATACGTTCTTCAATAAGGCGGCCTACGTTTAGCCGCATCGTACTACTATTTTAGATAGTAGAGTGACCAGTTCTTTCGGTCGCCTACGTAACCGGAGTTTGACAATGTTTGCAATTTAATTTATTTTTACCATGGTCCCACCGCACTACATGTGTTTCTTTTCCAAAACAGTTCCTTCACAACTTAAATAGACGGAGCCCCGCAAGCGGGGCTCCTATTTCTGGGCGGTTTGCCCTTCGGGCATCTAAAGCTACCTAACGAACCTAACCTACTTACCTACCTACGCTTTTTTCCCCAAAGTGTAATGTTTTCACGGACGTCTCACTAATCAATAGGTAGGTAGGTAGGTTAGGTTCGTTAGGTAGCTTCAGATGCTCGAAGGGCAAACCACACAGAAATAGGAGCCCCGCGAAGCGGGGCTCCGTCTAGTTAAGTTGCGAAGGAAATGTTTTTTGAAAAGAAACAGTCCGACGAACTCCAGATTTGATGGACACCCCAGCGTTTGTCAGGCAGCGCCACGGGTGTTAAAAATGGGAACTATAAACTGTCAAAGCGGCGGCTAATGACTCGCTGTATTACATTACGGCTAGCCGTGTTGAAGAACGTATGGCGCCGAATACATTCCGGCGGATTCTCATTCAGCCGCATTCAATCCGGCTAATCGTTAAACCGCCGCATTTCAAAACGCCCCTTTTTTTTGAAAACGGCTAGCCGTAATGTAATACGGCGGATTATACGATTCGACTGCGACATATATACCAAGAAAGCTGAAGTCAGAATCGTTCCTCTTCGTATTGTTGTAGTCTGTTTTAAAAGGCACAACAATATATATATAGGCTTATGGTTCGGAAGGCCGCGTGCATGAACTATAGGGGGCAGCATAGGAGCCGTCAGATTTTTGGCGCGAGGCGTAAATGTGTCGTTTATGCTTCTGATGTAGCCCACAAGATGGCAGAACATACTATGCACAAGGAAACGTACCAACGAGAACGACAAATGGTAGCACTTGCTTTGGCAATGTACATGTGCACATATGTTTCCGATCCAGGCCACAAGATGGCAGACCCTCCAACGCGCACGGTCCCTATAGTAAGAACCATCTCACACGTAGAATATAATTGAGAGTCACTATAATAGTCAATATATCAAGTTGGACATAGCAAACGCGTTCGATTAGGTCTGACATCGGGATCTTTTTATATAAATTACCATCTTACGGACTGCCAGAGGAATTGTCTTGTTCAGTAAACACATACACACAATACTAGGTGTAATAGTTTCTATAAGTTTCTGTGTAAAATTATCCTATAATCTAAAAGGATCTAAAAGGTTCAATTTCATCTGTAAACTGTGTGTACTCATTGTGGAAGGCTAATCAGTTGAAGAAGCACTGCTCCTGCTCCGTTTCGGTGTCCACGCTGGTCTAGGTAACTCGGATTCGAGGTAAGTCTGGACGAGCCGAGGATCTGAGAAGCCTGCGCCAGCCTCCACCGAGAGGTGCACCGTCATCTACAGCTCAGCAAGGTGAGTGCTTTTACCAATTGACCTAGCCTGTCCTAATTTCCACGGTATATCGTTTCGTATCTCGTCTCGTAATTCGTTTGAATACAGTCTACATAATTTTTAAATATCGAAGTAAAATAATCCCATTAACAGTTACCATCTTTTTCTTCCTCGCGTTATCTCGGCATCATAGGAGCCTCGGGTCCGCTTGACAACTAATCCCATGATTAGGCACTAGTTTTTACGAAAGCGACTGCCATCTGACCTTCCAAGCCAGAGGGAAAACTAGGCCTCCTTGGGATTAATCTGGTTTCCTCACGATGTTTTCATTCACCGAAAAGCGACTGACAAATATCAAATGATATTTCGTACATAAGTTCCGAAAAACTCATTGGTACGAGCCGGGGTTTGACCTTGTTCCGGACCTCCGGATTGAAACTCGCACGCTCTTAGCACTTACTAGGCCACCAGCGATTAAAGGAACTTACCATTAATAATATATCCTGACCCCAATAGATATTCTGGTATCAATTCTTCATTGTAAAGCCACCGAGGCAGGTACCACTTGGTGTACTCGCGTCTGTCCGGTACGATGTTCTCTTTCTTGTACCCTGGAATAGAAAGGGATAGCAATTTGGTAATCATAGTTCATGTTCAGTTCTCTCATAATCAGATGTCGTTAATGACGTTGTCACAGTTGCAATGACTAAATTCGCGTTGATTGACGGATGGTCAGCTGGCGGAATTGGTAACGCATTGGACCAGCAACCCAAGGATGTGGGTTCGAGTCCCACGTTGGCCAGAGTTGAGTCCATCGTTTGTTTTTTCATTGTGATTGACATCTATATTTACAATTTATAGATTATCTCATAATAGTAATAATCCTTGGGAGGGAATCAAAAAAATATTCGATCGTAACAAATCGTTTATTACTACATATCGCAAATCCTAGCAACGTCTCAATTTACCTACAACCTAGAGAAGAGGGGCAGAACAGCACCTTATAAAGTAGAGATAAGATGTGCAAGTCTCTACGGCGGCGGATAGGTAACCACTCAAGCTGATAACGGAACGATGAAACATGGTCAAATTTTCGCAGGCCAAAATATAAATCTTGTGCAAAATATAAAGGAGTTCCTCATTAAGGTCCAGGGTCGCGATGTCCCCATAGTCCAGAAGAGGAAGCAAGAGAGAGCGGGCAAGGATGACCTTCGTACGAAGTGGGAGAAAATTTTGTAGGCGCCGCAGAGAGTGCAGTGAAGCGAAAAGTCTTTTTCTCAAAAATGGACGGCAAAGTCGACGTTGCCGTATAAAAATTTGGTCGCGAAGTGCGGAGTTTATGGTCAGTCAAAAATTAAAAAGTTAAAAACATTGCAGTCTCGATTTTGGGACTGCAATGTTGCATACAAATTCCATTATTTGTCGAGTGCCAAACTTTTTAAAAGTTTAAATGGCCATATCAAATGAAGGCACAGGCCCATTAAACAGCCAAACAGATGATTAGTAATAATTATTATAATGTTGGTATCGCGACTATTTAGCTGCCTCAAATAGCTTGGCGTATTTTCGGCAGAAAAATACACTTCTATTTTAAAATTTAAAAAATAAAAAGGCGGCAAAGCAAACTTTTTCAATTGTTTCTACTTTTTTCTGTGAAAATATATATGTAAGAACGTTGCTTCTGTAAAATATTCCTATTATATTTATATTTGTTGCACCATTTTTGAGAAAAGCACTATATATGACTCGGCTGGAAGGCTACTTGCTGGCTTCGGATTCAATTAAACGGACTCCCAAGGTCGTCCGTTTAAAACGAATCCTCAGCCTGCAAGTAGCTACTTCCGAGCCTCGACAATAATGTACTATTGCTGACCTCGGTAACGTGAGCTGACCAGGAAAGAGTCTGATCCATGATAATGCCTAAGTTCTTGACAGTAGAGGAGAAGGGAATGTGAGTTCCGTCAAAAAAAATATTAGGCATTATCTGGCCAGCCAGCTTGGAGATGAAATAAGCGCCACCAACCATAATTGTCTGCGACTGCGTTGGATTAAGACGAAACAGGAGCTGAGTTTTAAATATTTTAGGTAAATAAATATACCCGTCTCGCTAAAGGAAGCGGCACCTAAAAGTAGTGCGATAAGGACAAGGCGAAAAATCCTGCGTAAAAATCTCAAAAATCGAGGTTTCGTACTCCTCTGTTTCCTCCTCCAAAACTTAACCATTCGTAACCAAATTTGGAAATCTAAATGATTATGAAATTATCTGTGTCGGACCGTTTTGCTTTTTGGCTAATTGATATCAGTTTTGAATGCCACGCCAATTAGGCCATTTTGGCCATTTTTGAAGGGCTCTAGCGCCTTAAAAAACAAAAATATCAAAAAAAGCAAAATGGTCCGACACAGATATTGACAATATTAATCTGTGTTGAAAAAATCATTGCTCTAGCTTCAAAAACCACGGAGGAAAACGAGGAGTACGTTTGTATGGAGAAATGACCACTCCTGTTGGCTCTTAAGAGAGAAAGATCCCCGCAATTTGCTAATTTCGGTTTTCGCGGTTCCCCTGTTAAATATTGGGAAGGAACTACATGACGTTGTACTCCACAAAACTTTTAAAAATCGCATTGCCGATTACAACAATTAATATATATTTTCAACTTCTTAATTAAAAACGGCACTTATCCACAAGTTTTAAAAAACGTAAAAGTTGTACCAATTTATAAAGGAAAAGGGCAAATCGATGACATAAAAAACTATAGACCAATTTAGTATAATACTAAGTATATATTTTTTGCATTGTTTTGTAAGTTTTTTTATATTTAAAGGATGATGTTCCGCTCCCATACAAGTTTGGCCCAACACTCGCTAAACATGGGCGGTATATATTATCAGTCTCTAAACATGAAATAGAAGTCCCGATAGGTATTAGAAATTCACGGACACTTCACAGAACATTATAAAAGCGGAATTTCTTTACGATTTTGAGGTTAGGAATTCTGCCTTGTATCGGGCCATGTTAAATATTATTATGCCTTATTACAAGGAAATAAGGTGCCGTAAATAGTGTACTTAAACATATCGATGATATTGGGCGTTGAAAGGCTGTCAAGGAACAAAAGTTAATACTTTTTTTTAAATAACATAATCCTTAACCCTTAAATTAATAAGACATAGCATGCGAACCGGAATAGAGTATAAAGACTAGAGCTGTTTTATAGTAAAAATTGTTATAGCATCAAATGCAAAACCAATTACTTAAGTAAACATATTTACTTCAATTCCAGAGAGATAAGAAATACAGTAACAATCACAGGATTGTTATAATAAATTCGATAAATAACTCATTCCAAAAAAGAATGTTTCAAAAACAAATGTTTGCCTAAAAGGCACTTAATAATAAACTTAATTTATTTCAAAGAAGTTAGAATTCCTATTTTGTAGGTTTATTTATAAAAAAAAATAGATATATATTTTTTCCTTTATTTTAATGTATTTTTAAGTTTCAATCGATTTTCGTATTATTCATATTCATACTCTTATCAAATAAGGTTTTATTCAAGATTTCATACAATACTATCAAATAAATATGTAATAATTAATATGAAAACACAATCCATATAGCGACTCTATTCGTTCCATATTCGTTCGCTATTCACTTTTGACGTAAGTCATTTGGGCATGTTACAATTAAAATCATTGGAATAAATAGTTTTTACTGTATCGCAGTTCTTTTTGCAATTTTGATACTTAGTGCTTAAAACAGTATGTCGTTAGTGGTATGAATGTTTTTCTTTGAAGTGAGCGTTATTAGCATCAACAGGAACATCGAAGAAAAGTAATTTGCTGCCATACTTTTTTATTTGGCTCTGGACGTCCATTTATGAAATGTCATTGATTCTATGTAATGGCGAGGGATGTGTTGATTTGGTTCAATTACTCTTTAATTTATTTTATTTACTAAGAAGTGTCCGTTGGAATCTAATATATGTATGAGATTGTAAGAAATATGATTAAATTTATCGTATATATAGCATGCTTATCGAATCGTAGGCCAAATTCGGCATGATCCTTTTATATTCATATTACAAAAACCCTAGCCTAAGAGGATGATGGATAAAGGAATGATAATGATAATTTATTTGGATTAAATATGTTAACATAAACAGGTCTTACTCAATATATATAATAAAAGAAAGTGTATAATGTGCGTGCCGCTAAAACTCAGAAATGAGTCCCGATACGATCAAGGAAGCTATATGGGGTGGTAGCCCTCTATCTCCCGTCCATGAAGAAGTTTTCCGTTTTTACCTTAAGAGTGTGCTTATGAAGTTATAAGGGCTGTAAGTTTCGCCCTCTGAGACCCAGAAGCAGTTGTTTTTTGTTTTTTGTACCTGGTGAGGTGTATCGGGTCTCGGAGGCTAGATATTTCTAGAACAGTCCAGAACATTCGAGAGTATTCGAGAGCACTCAACAGCATATCAGAACATTCTGGAATTTTGGCGAATATTCGAGAACATTCTAGATCATTGTGAACATTCCAGAACACATAATCATAATACTTTATTGCGACCATGGTAATATAGATGTTACACAATATTATAAACAGTTTCACATGGGCCCTGTTAGGGCAAAGCAAGGATGTATGTACATGCTATATTTACACTGGATTATTATATAATTACACAAAATTCATAAAAGTAAATTAAAAAATCGTAAAAATTGTAGTCATTTGAAATAAAAAATAAAAATAATATTCCGCAAAATTCATCACTTTAATATCAACAAAACAATTCCATAATTGTTTATAAATTTTAGACAAAAACAAAATAACAAAACAATGCAGACTAAGGTCAATTATTATATGTGATATCGAATTCATTAATATTATCTCTATAAAACTCGTCAACTGAGTAGTAACATTTCTGTATTAAAATTTTCATTATTATACACTTTCGAATGTTGTGGAATATTCTTGAACATTCGATGCCGTCTCGGAGGCTAGACATTTCTGGACAGTCCAGACCATTTGAAAGAAGAAAGAAGAAAGAAAGAAAATACATTTATTTAACGCCACAACATATTACATCTAGAAAACAAAGACATACAAACATAAAAAACATTAGACGCTAAAATAGGACCCCACTCAGCATAATGCCGCGGCAATCCGTGGCGCTGGTTTTCAGTGGGGACCTGACTTAAAACTATGAGACGACAACACATACGCCAGCGACACACAAAAAACAGACATAAAAAAGAGAGAGACACTAAAATTTATACATACTAATAACATATAAAAAAAGAGAGTATTCGAGAGCATTCCACAGCATATCAGAACATTCTGGAATGTTGGCGAATATTCGAGAACATTCTAGATCAATGTGAACATTCCAGAACACTTTCGAATGTTGTGAAATATTCTGGAACATTCGATGCCGTCTCGAGTATCGGAGGCTAGACATTTCTAGAACATTCTAGAATGTTGTCGAATATTCAAGAACATTCCAGATCATTGTGGAATATTCTGGACCATTCGAAGGTTTTTTGTAGGATCATAGCTAACTATTGTGGTAACGTCGTGCGTTTCAAATGTTCAAGAACATTCCAGAATATTCTGGAATGATGACGAATATTCGGAAATAGCCTAGAATAATTGCCTGTGGATGAGAATGTGGAACGTTCCAGAACACACTCAAATGTTGTGGAATGTTCTAGAACATTGTGAACTATTTGAAGCCTTTTTTGTCTTTCCATGAAGAAGATTCCCGTTTTTACCTGAAGGGCGTGCTTTTGAAGATAATTTCACTCTCTAGACATTTATAGTACAGTCCAGAGCATTCAAGAATATTCGAGATCATGCTACAACATTTCAGAACTTTCTGGAATGTTATCGAATGTTTGAGACCATCCCAGATCATTGTGGAATATTCCAGAACACTCTCGAATGTTGTGGAATATTCTGGAACATTTAGACCCATTTGAAGCCTTTTTTGTGTGGGTGGAGCTACAGAACATTCTGGAATGTTGGCGAATATTCGAGAACATTCTAGATCATTGTGGAACATTCCTGAATACTTTCAAATGTGGTATATTCTGGACCATTCGAAGCCTTTTGTATAGGGTTGAAGCTACCTATTGGTAGAGGTAAATATTAAAGCAAGACAGTTGTGAGGTTCGAATGTTCGAGAACATTCCGGGAATATTTTGGAATGTTGACAAATATTCGTAAATAGCCTAGAATCCAGGATCTTAGATCATTGTGGAGTGTTCCAGAACATTCTCAAATGTTGTGGAATATTCTACAACATTGTGGACTTTTCGAAGCCCTCATACTCTCAGGAGATTTTCGACAAAGACTTCCAGTTATCCCTATTGACTATGCTGGAAATAAAAAAAAATGTATATAGGTATTGTAGTTAGAAAAAAATACCTAAATATATTTTAAAGTGTATCCTTTTATTACAACCACCACACAATTCTCATGTCAGCTCCCTGAGCGAAGCCGGGTACCTCAGCTAGTAATTAATAATCCTTACCAAACAACGCGGCGCCGTTATTATCCTCCAGCACCGTCTCCAAAGTCCTCGGATTGAGCATCACATCATCGTCAGTCTTGAACACGAACTCTGCCCGCGGACAGCGGTGGAGGGCCCACTGCAGCATCAGCGCCACCTTCAGCGTCAGGTTCTGATAGTGGTCTTGGAGCTCATGGACTATGAGGTCGCTGTGCTGTTTCGCTTCGATGTAGGCGTCTGCCTGGAACGAACAGGATGATGGGTATAGTCTGTCGATTTGTAACTGGCCCTGAGCCGCTAATCCATTGTCTATTGTTAAGTAAAACCGCTCGTGCCTCTACCTGTAAAAAAAGGGTCGTGTAATTATTTACGGTTACTGAGTGCGAGTCGAACCAGTCTAAAATGTGTCATCCAGCGTAACCAAGGCGCGTTATCGGAGAGCGCACCTACACCGGTTTTTTGAGCGTTGGACTAGCCGGCGCTCAGGTGCCAATTAGAATAATTAAGACCCTTTTTTGCAGGTAAGTAGCACGTGCCGGTTTACTTAACAACAGACAAAGGACTAGCAGTTCGGGGCCAGCTACAAATCGACATACTATAATCCATGTGTGGAACTTTTACACTAGGATAGTCGTGATTTTAAGACGAACCATTCAAGCTTGGGCAAATCAAAATGTAGGTACTGTATTTTACTGTATCTGTAAGAAGGATGCGTAAACTGAAAGGAGCTGGTAACTTTCTAATTATTGGCGCGAAATCAATGCCATGTTTAAGTTCCTGACTTACTAACGAGCACGGTATTTATAAAGCATGATAATGAAATACCTCTCGCCGTAACAGGAATTTTATGACAATGTCACTCTCTACTCTGTATCTTTAGGTACCTATTTAAATAAAAGTACCTAAACAAATAATTTGTACATTTTCGGCTAGTTATAACATTTATTGGTTAACCAACCAAATACAAAACCGCCTGGATCAGTCACTGAACGACCTGACTTTAACCTACATTATTTGATCATGTAATGTTTTCATCTACCCTCAACTGGCTTAAGGAGCCATTTGAGGGTAGATTTTATTTAGTCTTTTTAGGGTTCCGTACCCAAAGGGTAAAAATGGGACCCTATTACTAAGACTCCGCTGTCCGTCCGTCCGTCCGTCTGTCACCAGGCTGTATCTCACGAACCGTGATAGCTAGACAGTTGAAATTTTAACAGATGATGTATTTCTGTTGCCGCTATAACAACAAATACTAAAAAGTACGGAACCCTCGGTGGGCGAGTCCGACTCGCACTTGCCCGGTTTTTATTATCCAACGTCCTCCTAGCCTTGTCGGTAGTGACCCCGCATACGAAGCAGGAGGTCCCGGGTTCGAATCCTGGTAAGGGCATTTATTTGTGTGTTCATCACAAATATTTGTTCCTGAGCTATGGATGTTTTCTATGTATATAAGTATTTATATATATGTGTATATTATATCGACGCTGGAAAGGAGAAATTGGATAAGCGACACGCAGCTACCTTTACGGGGGAGCCAAAAAACTGCAAGACTTTCTAAAAAAAATCATTAAAATTCCTAATGATGACGTATTTCCTAAATTAGACATTTTATATGGTTATAGTGATGTATTCTACATTATCCTATTATTATTTTACCTTCAAATGAGTAATTTAAGAATTTAGTGTCGCTTAAGCAAATTGGTCGTAAAAATAAATTTAGGTAAATTTATCTTACCGACATGTTTCACAAGAAATTAGTCAGGTAAAAAACTCCAAGGTAAATTTGGTGTCAGAATTGATCGAGTAAAAACTATCTTATTGCAAAGTATGCTTATTTTATAGTCAAGCAAAAAAGTATATACGTAAAATTTTCCAAAAAACAAATCAAGATAAATTATCTAACACTTTTTAAGGAGCAATTTCAAACTCGATAAGCTGCTTATGCTACACATTCAACCTATGATACATCTACATTCTATGAGTTTTATAGTTATCAACCACAAGGAAGATTGTCATACCTACGCATATAAAAAAACGCCCTTTAAGGAATTTGTATAGCTTTATTTCAAATAAGAAGTTATGTAACGAGTCTTAAGATAACAAGTGTACCATTTCTATTCGTTTTCATACCTTAGATTAATATTTTTTTTCCGTTACTTGGCATTTTCTGATATTATGAAAAAAAAAAAACAACAAAAAAAAGTACTTAAGTTAAAAAAAATACTAGGTAGGTTCCAACTAATTTCAGGTAAAATGGGATAAACGACAAAATTTTTATATCTGAAATTAGGTAAATAATGATAAACGCCAATAATTCACATTTGACAGTTAAGTAAATTTACCCATCATATATATAAAATTGAAAAACCAGAACGGGATAAAAAACGAGGGAGAAGCGAGATGGCGCCTTACAAATTTCTAAAAAAGTTTTTGACACGTATGATAAGAATACTCGAATACGACGCACGTATGATAAGAAAAAACTGTTCAAATCAATTATCTAAATATGGGAATAGAACTATAACGTAAAAACTACCGCTTTCGACGCGTATTTAATTTACAAAAAAGAAAAGAAATTTTCATAACAATCTTTATTGTATGAACATCGGCTATTTCTCGGCAACTCTCGGTTCGTTTCATTTCGGTGTAAAGTAATCTAAATTATGTTTGTCATGTTGGTACACAGTTATTCCTACGTGTTTTTATACGAAGTAATATAAAAAGTGATGTCAACCTCAACCTTAGTGTACGCCCATACGAGTGACTTATGCCAAATATGACATCAATCAAATTAATATTATCATATTATTAATAATTTGTATTTTGTTGTTTTAAATTTATTTTGAGTTATATTATTCGGAGTCAATTTGAATTCACAGTCAATCAAGTCAAAAAGAAATTCGACTTCGGCAAACATTGCCATTCGTCCGGGGAACGGGCTGCCGAGATAGGCCAGAAATACAAAGTGGATACGTTAATATGAAGTCCATCAGTTCAAGGGATGACTTTAGAGATAGGTATACTTAATCAATTTGGAAAAGGTTTTCTCGCGTAATATGATACGACTCGACCAGGTACGATTTTTCTTCTTGCTGAAAGTCACCATCAGATATATCGGAGTGGATGAGGTATTCACAAATATCTGAAGTCTGAACAATGTAAATTATAATGTAACTTTAAAGTGCATGTTCAGATATTTTTGAGCGACCTTGGTGGCTACGATATATATCTAATGGCAACTACACATTCATGAAGCCAATGTACAATCAGTATGAAATAGATCAGGCTAAAGTAGCCAAATATATCGTAATATAACTTTGTTGCCATAGAAATAAGGATGTGTTCCGATATATTTGGGTATTGGAGAGACCAAAGCGGCTTAGCTTCAGTGGCTCGAACACAGAGAGGATGGGAGAGGATCTTGCCGTGAAGAGAGCGTACTTGGGACAACGAAATGGGAGACACCCGATTGGACGTCCTAGGTACCGCAGAAACGACGTCGTTGCTCAAGACCTGCTCAACCTCGGCCATAGCGACTGGCGAGAGCTATCGCAAGACCGAGAAACATGGCGTGATCTGGTATCGGAGCCCAGGCGGCTTAGCACGGTCGCGTTTTTATCCCTTGTCACCATGCCTGTCACGTTCTAACAAGTATGTAAGTGCGAAAGGGACGCGCATAGTGATAGTCGATAAAAATGGAACCGTGCTGAGCCCGCTGGACTCTTTTTGGATCGTTGCGTCACCGTAGTAAGTATTGTTATGTCCAGAAAGGAAAATGGGGACTACCTACGTTTGTATGAATAGGCGATATATGGGCGGTGGTCATCCGAATTCGTCTAAAGGCGGAAATTAAACATTTTTGCTGACTGGACTGGGCTTATAAAAATAAATAATAATTTTCAAAAATACAATCTTGCCATCATTTTATCTCATCAAATGACATCATTTATTGAGAAATTTGCGAATTAATTTATCCAAATAACGGTTACAAATAAGAAGTCCCTATCACAGAGTTATGAACACTGGCAGGGTTGAATAGTTACATAATAATGTCGGTAATTAACGAAACATAAGACAAACTCTTTATTTCATTTACGCGAGCGGAGCCGCGGGCCCGCCTAGTATGATATAGAAAGCTATAATTCGGTCAGGTAAAAATAGTTAACCGACAGTGAAAGGTTAGTTGTCATAAGGCAAAATTATCCAAGCTAAGCTTAAGCTGAACTGGCAAATAAGTAAAAAACTCTAAGGTTCATTACACCGAATAACTTTTCATCTAATCTCCACTTTTCAAAAAATTGTTGTAAACTAAGTCGTTTAGTAACTTAAATGTACCAGTGATTCTCCAAATCACCGACTGGATAAGCGACACTAAAGTCGTCAGATGGTACGAAACCTAGTCCATTCGATGCAGAAAAATCTGGCGATTCCAACGATGTATATAACTCAATTTCTCTGAAAATGTCGCTTATCCAATTCCTCCTTTCCAGCGTCGATATATATATCGTCGTCTAGTACCCACGACACAAGTCTTATTTATCTTATTGTGGGACTAGGTTGATCTGTGTAAATATTGTCCTTTTCCATAGGAAAGGAACTTTTCCATAGGAGGAATTCTTGGAATACACAAATACTCACCATTCGATCATCATCCTGGGTAAGACCACGGAAGAAATACGTCTCCTGGTGCTTCCCCCAAGTATTTCTGATGGCGTCACGGTGACGATAGTGGGAGGGGGTGCTGGTCACTAGAACGAGCACCGGGACCTTCTTCTGGCAGACCGATGATGGTTCTATGAGGATGTTTCTGGATAAAGGAGAAGACTTGTGACGTTATCAAGCAAAAGGTACCACTTTGTCGCTTACCATAAGGACGACATTTGCTTGCCTTTATACGAATGCTGTCAGAGCGTCCTTATGACAAGCGACAGTGTGGTTCTTTTTACTGGAGAACGACACATTTATATATAAAGAGATTCCACAATCCTTTCGTTACCGTTGACAGTTGGAAAAATATTGATAGGGTTTGAGACTATTTCGAGAAACGCTGAGAAAAGTTTACTAGAATTCCTTTATGGTTATACATTTCTCTTCAATTCTTTTGATTTTTTAACAGACTCAAAAAGTGGGGATTCTCAATTTGTCGGGATCTCTCGTTTCTCTTTCATTTTCTACGGTGTATTTCCTCATGATTTCCTCCGACCTTTCTCTTTTTGTGTACACGCCTTACAGAGGCGCATAGCGACGACTAGAGTTATACCTACCAAGAAAAGTCTGCAGCGATTTTGATAGCCCACTCAGTGCAACTGTTATTTTAAACGTCAAACTTCTATGAAATTATTACTTACTTATTAGTCTATTATTACTATTAGTCTATCTTTATTATTACTATTAGTATGACTTTACTACTTAGTTGGATTGATTAAGAACGATCGGATATTCCGATACGTCGCAATTTGGAGTCTCACCCAAAGCGGCGAATTCACCATTTTTCCTTTAATTGTAGTTTGTCAAAGGACTGTCTCATTTCGATCATAGACAGAGAGAATCATACTATCTTTGTCTTACACTAGTACTAGCACCCAAAAGAAAAGGATGAGTATAGTTTTCCTGGTTCTTACTGACTGACTTGGTTTGACCAACTATAAAAATTACCTTTTTCTTGATAAAAAATAGTTCATGTAAAATCTCTGGTGTCGCTCAGGGCACTAATCTAGGTACGCACATATTGTCCAAATAATGAACCAAACTCCTATTAGCCCGCAAATAGTGAAGATTCTTCTCTGGTGGTGACGGCGGGGTCTGCGCATGGTCCATATGGCTGAGCTGCCAGAACACCCAGAAAACTGGCAGTGTGGCCAGCACGAAGAGAAGGCATTTGCGCCTTGCTGAAACATGTTCATGGAATCATCATAATGTTATCATCATAATCATAAAAATAAGTGCATTCCCGTTGCCAGGGAGGTTTTGGGATTATACTGAGCAACTTTTACTAGTGGGTCCAACCCCGAAATCGCGAAAAAATAATTTACCCTCCCATAGAAAATGGACCAGCCAAAATTTATGAAACAGCCAAATTTATTTTTTCGCGGTTTCTGGGTTGATCTCATAGTAAAAGTTGCTCAGTATAATACCAAAACCTCCCTGGCAACGGCAATGCAAAGTATTTTTTGGCCACTCTGTATAAAATCTGATGGAGCACAATTACCCATTGTCATAGAATAAATAATAGTACTAGGTACAGAAGACTCACTCTCCAACAAAACGCGTCTGTTACGATCAGGACAGATATGGCCGCTAGGTGGCGACCAAAATTGGTGTGGAACGGATGTACTTTTAGCTACCTGTAGCAAAGCGACGAAATCGCGGAGTGAGCCACACCTGCCATTGTGGAGCAAAGTAAATTATTTTTTAGTAGAGATTTATTTATTCTGTTCACGAAAGTTATGGAAGGAATATTTTTTACATTAAGTAGGTAACTTACCTAACTGTGATCATTTAGATCACATAAGGTAAACGTCCCAATTAGCGACAGCGACGTATTAATTAGGGACAGTGACTAGCACTCGGACATCTTATCAATTTATTATAGGTAAACAAATGCATTGCGTACTTAACCTAAAATTAAGCATAGGTACTCTGTATTTTGCCACCCACCTATGAATTTGCATATCCGTCTTCGTGTTATAAAATACAACTGTCTTTCAGCAAAACAGCTCGTAAACATCACTTCGCATTCACACCAGTTGATAAGAAATTATATTTTATAATCGTCTATTACATTCATCGAATAAATGTAATGACAAATGGATAGAATTTAAAATGACACCAATGGATCTTCTTTCTTTTCTTTAACTTTGATGAAGGAGGTTAGAACCTCAACAGAAAAGTTTATACATACCAAGGAGTTAGATTAATCCAATAAATTAGAATTGTTCATTTTTTTTAGACCCCCATTTTTATTTAATTTTCTGAAAATATAGGTTAATTTAAGATACCAATTTGAATGATTTAGTAATTCGTGGCTCGGTTGAATATTTATAAGGGTCAATTTCTGAACACGATTTTTTTTCTGTCCGTGATGAAAATCGGGGGTTAGCATCAGATAATACTTACCATTTTTTTTTACATAAAGAAGTCACACTTTCACACCGAGTTCCATATGAATTCACTGATTAATTGGTTTTTAGAGTACATTTAAAAATACATAAAGGCTCAAATTACTACTCCCGTGCCCTGTCCGGAATCTACTTTTGAGCATAATGAAAAATCCTACGAAAAATTGTACATTAGTATCACTAATTTAGTATCAAATACTTAAACTAGATGATATTTACTATCACTGAGCACATACACTATTAACTTCATTGTGGTAAATAGCTCGTGATCGATGTTTAAATTTTGTCCGAGCGCGCGAGTACAATTTCGTCGGCAAAACTCAAAGGGCTCTGACAGCCGACGTCTGTATTTGAACCGCCTCGTGTCCCGCCTCACCTGTACTGGCAGTATTCGGCTGTCTCTCAAAGCAAGCGGATGTACGTCAAGCCGCGGCGTGTTCGAGCAAATCGCGTAATTATTTCGGAATCCGGGTGGGCGACAATTATTTTCTAATTTCGATGCCCCTTATAAATTTTATTTCCCACATAGCTTTTCAATAACAATTGTCATATTTAGGAGCCCTTTATGTATCTTTATGTAAGCGATAACATAAACAGTTTGGTCAAACACGATTTAAATTTTTGGCGAATTTTTTTATTACGAATTCTAATTTCCGTGCCCTAATTCCCATGGAATATTTACCTAAAACAGCTGATTAAGTGGCACGGGAATTAGAAAGTATTACATATATTGACAACAAATCTTTTATTGGGGGCACTGTAAGTTAATTGGCAATGTTTACGTCATATTATTATTACATATATGTCGGGGCTTAATGTAGGTTTAGGTATTCAGGAATGGCTAGATGCACTAGGTGATACATCCGTAGGGCGTAGATATTTAACGCGAGTACAAGTACGCGAGGCGTAATGCAGTCTCTATTGCTACTGTCCGACCAGATTGAGATTCAATCCCAGAGTGACGCCAGCCTGCAGCCTGGCGATCCCACTTACTCTAGTCCACAAAAACCATAAGCTAATTAATTATCAAACAGAGCAATTTCCGAGAACACATTCAGACGTTACAAAAACCCCTGACGCCTCTAATACGCTCCCATAGCCTCTTGAACAGACATCTTTATTACCCACGTCGCTTACAAGTGTTTTTGATAAATCGTAAGTATGTCATGTAAGCGCCCATTATTTTCAATTTACCAATTACATCACCTGAGCGTCGACACGGCGATCCTGACTGTCACATGTCCTCGTGTGCAATAAGACATTTAATAGTCATTATGACAACTCAGCAAATTTTAATTCAACTTTACCGTTCGGCTATTCTGCCACTAATATCACTACAGATCACTAAGATCCATTAGGCAATTAATATCGCTACAGATCCGACCTAACTTTCGACGAACTAACGACCTAACTAACGAAGGTTATTCTGCCACGAATATCGTTAAGAGTACAAACATAAATAATCAATAAAATGCTCGAATCGAATGAACTCTTTTACAAATACAAGCAACAAAGAATAGTTTGAGTACCTATATTCTCTTATAAGAACATCATCAATATCATTTAAATTACATTGATCAAAACAACACCTCGTTGTTAGAACATTTATGTGACTTCTCAAATCTCAAATCTCAAAGCACTCTGGCCCGCACCACATCCGGGCACCACCACTGCAAGTCTACAGGCGATAAGGCTTGCGCTAAATGTCACTGTCTCTCATAGTAATTGTCACACGGCACGCCTGCCGTAACCACATGGTCCACCGACCACGTTCGTCACAAAGCTGTCATGTCTCAACCGTTTCAATACCTGTGGCACCACGGCCACAACATATGTGACACACCTTGTCACGTCACAACACGTGTGGTACACCGACCACGTCCATCACAAGTCACAAAGATGTCATGTCTCAACTATCACATATCAACTCTCAACAGTCTTAATACCTGTAGCACACCGGCCACAACACATGCGACATACCTTGTCACATCACAACACATATGGTCCACTGACCACACACAGCAGCACTCAGGCCACTTCCAAAGTGATACACCGATCACTCCAACAGTTCCACACAGGAACTCAAACCATGCCACACAAGGCATCAACACCACCACGGGTGTCATCATCATCCCTAACACTATGTATCATCACCTGTGGTCGCCGCGCAGCCTCCTTTACCAAACACATTTTCACTAAATATGCGTGAGAATATATCTGATTCGGGTATGTGACCTACGATCGACCGACAAGCTAAACACAAAGTGATGCACCTACATAAGTCACTAAAGTCATCAATACTCAAATTACTCTTAGTTGTCACTTTCTAAAATAACTTTGCATTGAAGTCACATAAACCAACTGAATTTCAGTTCCAATATTCAGCCATCCAAATTATTCAAAGAATCTTATGCGTCGACAACGGCTATAACTGACTATTCTTTGTTACTTGGTCTCAGCAAAAAAAAATACAGAGCATTTACTAGCAGCTCAAACCAGGAATCGAACCTGTAATATTAACTTTAGATTAGCATTTTCAATGTCTCGAAAACTTTATTTCCGTACCATTAAAAATGTAACCAGAAAACGCAAAAGGTTCATTCTCTCAAAAAAATTAACAGCTATTCATATTATTGGAAAGTGCTGATTTAGAAGTTTTTAGAACCTAAATAAAGAAATATCACGGCATTTCATTCGTTGTTAAAATTCACAAAGTTTTTTTTTTAATAGTTAGGTATTGATTAAATGTACCTATCACTTATAATGTTTTTAACATTTTTATACTAACAACGTTATTGATTAATGATCTGAAAGTAACGATGTTTTTGTTCATGTTTTTGCCGTCTCTTCAAAAGCGTATTCTGTAATATTTTTTTGTTGCCAAACAACGTTATCAAACAACGTCAATTGGTGTCATCTTGACGACCAAAAAAAAACTCGACCCAAATCATTGGGTACTTTAAAAGACAAACAACACTTGTACAAGTTGTGCAACATTCGGCCATAAACAAAAAAAATCAGCAGGTAGGCACCCGGAATGGACCCATTTAACTAGGAATTCAACGCTGTATTTCACTGATTCATCGCCAAAATACTTTAGACTTTATTTTAATCGATAATAAGACTTGTATTCTTCACAGAAATGGGCGTAAATCTTACGTCTCGTAATTTATCGGTTGTAATACTTTGACTATACGTCGATAAGTAATGTGTTGTAACTGTTGTAAGACATGCCTAGACCAAAATAATCAGATTGAAGGCTTCATTCTCAATTTACGTACTTACATCTTTCATTGAAAACCAGGTGACTAAGTAGCAGATTATTATTTATGAATTCTCCAGTCGCCATAAAAACAATTACCTTACAAAAGGTTACTAATCGAATAACTTAAATCCATACATTGACATTACAAGATCGCATTGCTCTTGCATCATGCCATGCTTCCGTATTATTCGAGTTTATCAAAACCAAAATACCAGTCAGATATTTAAGAATGGACCAAACTCTTTTTATCGATAACTATGCAAGCTAAAGTCCATAAAATGATGGATGGGTGGACAATCAACTGTTCAGTCGAAACATTCAAAACAATATCAAACTAAGTAAGCTCTATTTCCTTTAAAAATCAATTTTCAACCAATATCCGTTAATTTAAACAACAACTAAATCATTATTTAGTTTGCTACGAAATGTCTCTTTATACCGTACTAACTAGGTATTACTCGCTTAAAATTAAGCATTGCATTATGAATTAACGGATTAAACGAGAAACTAACTTTAATGTTTCTTTTAGTTTTTAAAGTAGGTATACTAAAAACGGATTCCACAACAGGCTATAAAAAGCAACAATTTCGTAATTTGAAAATACTCGCTTTTAAATACCTCATTCAAAACTCTAGTTTAGAAATAGACAAAATATTAGTAGGTAATCAGGGATCTCATATTATCTCGATAGTGTTAGCCCAACTACTAGTATCTAATAAAAACAATAAAAATGTTTCATCGTTCACTACAAAAAATGGTACAGGATCGAGGACAAATAGAAACCGGTAGGTACGTAACAACAGGCGGACTCATCGCCAAACAGGGATCTCCTCCAGGCAAACTTCAGACAAGGAAATGGCTAACGAAGATTATTACTCTTCGATCGTTATCTTAAATCTCTATCGCAAATGATTTCAAATTTAATTTCAAGTTCACTCGTATCTTTTCTCCATTAATCACCATAAAAACATCGTCTTATTGTCTTGGAAAATTGTTTACAAATTCTCCAAACAGGCTACATACTGTCGGACAAATGCCACAATGTTTTTAAGTAGAGATAAAGTACTCGATTCAATTTTATAATAAATACTCAAGAATAACATCTCCGCTTATACGTAAAACGGAACAATCCACTTTTAAGGATCAACCTCATGCAGGCAAATTAACGACATGAACGATAAATCATCAACGTAACAATCAAAAATCATAATGGAACGAACTGACCCGATTTGATGTCCACGACACTCCAAACAGGATTTACAGGAAACCACCAGTTTCACCGCATATTAACTTTACACCTTACGTCTTTGCACAAATTGAAATATTCACTCTTCAGTTCATAATTCCACGATATCACAAATCACAACATACACAATGCATCGAATTTTCTTTAGGTACAAACCCCGCAGTACTTTCGCGTTACAATCCCACGATCTGATGTCGGGGCTTAATGTAGGTTTAGGTATTCAGGAATGGCTAGATGCACTAGGTGATACATCCGTAGGGCGTAGATATTTAACGCGAGTACAAGTACGCGAGGCGTAATGCAGTCTCTATTGCTACTGTCCGACCAGATTGAGATTCAATCCCAGAGTGACGCCAGCCTGCAGCCTGGCGATCCCACTTACTCTAGTCCACAAAAACCATAAGCTAATTAATTATCAAACAGAGCAATTTCCGAGAACACATTCAGACGTTACAAAAACCCCTGACGCCTCTAATACGCTCCCATAGCCTCTTGAACAGACATCTTTATTACCCACGTCGCTTACAAGTGTTTTTGATAAATCGTAAGTATGTCATGTAAGCGCCCATTATTTTCAATTTACCAATTACATCACCTGAGCGTCGACATATATATGTATATTGGCATTGAATATATATTATATGTAATAACAATATGACGTATATCTTTGTATTTTACATTTAAGGAAATCTTAAAGAATGCACAAACTTCTGTGAGCGGTTTTTAGTATAAGTACTATAGTATATACAGGGTGGACCCGAATAACCCGGGTAATTTTAATACGTAAGGTAAGGTGGGGTAAGACGACACCGGGGTAAGACTCACTTGTATGGAATCCTCGTACTGTTAGTCTTGTCCCACCTTACCTTATTCATTGATCATATTATAAAATTAAAATATTATATAAACATAAAACTATTTTTGGAATTATTACATATTATAATAACTGTACCTAAGGTTACATAAAACAAAATGAATCATATTTGCAATGTTCTTTTTTGTAAATTAGACAGCTGACAGCGTATGCCGTATAAAGTTTGAACATCTGGGAGACCGAGCTTTGCTCGGAAAACATATACCTACCTAAAAACTAAAAATGCGCGTTTTCCCAGAGATAACACCTAGCTAGATCGATTTTTCACCCCAGAAAACCCCTCACTGTGCTCCTATTTATTTCTTAGTATCATTTCCTATACGGTCATATACCAGATCATACACCTTGTACCTATCTACATGCAGATACATAATGACACTTTTTAATGAATAGTTTTGTATGTAAGGCGGACAAGTATACGCAACTACTCAAAGTATTGTTTTGAAATATGTACATTTTACTAAGAAAGAGACATTAGTTGCCATTAAAATAAAGGAAACGATTAGTCAAATACGTAGTTTTTAGTGTAGCATACTTTCGTAGATTTGTCATCCGAAACTAAAATTAAAGAAGGTAAATATGTTCCATGCCGCTTCAGTATGGTTGCAGTATATTATTGTAGATTAAAATATACATAAATAATAGTTTTAACTACCAAAATAAGTTAAGAAAACAATTCCTGGGCCATGTTCTAATTTCCGTGCTGGTAAAATCTAATTCCCATGGACACACTAATTCCCGTGCCCTGACCAAAAACTAAAATATAACTTTTATAGTTTTATGAATATTTTTACCCCATAAGAAAATTAAAGTTTATTATATTTTTTATCAAATTATCAGCATATTTTTTTTTGTGTAATGTTGGTATTTTAAAATTCCATGGGAATTAGACAAAAATGTTCGTTTGGTGAAATTGACCCATAAATAATTTATTGAAAATATGAGATACGACTTCTCGTAAATTACATATCGTGGCTGATTTGATAAGGGGGGGGGGGACACTATTAACCTTTTCGACGCCGTGTCAAACACAAAAGCTGTCACGCGGATGCCACGTCACCGAAGTGTCAAAACTGAAATTGAACTTTATGCATATGCACTTAGGTCTATGTTGCTCTGTGGTCTGTGACCGATTAATCGGTCTTTGGCGTTGAACCTGCGGTGCGGATATATCGGTCATTGGCGTCCAAAAGGTTAATATAGTATATAGTTGACGTCAGTAAAGATGGCGGATGACGGCGTCAATTTAGAAAGAAAGAAAAAGTGCGTAAAGTTGATCTCCGTTTATGCAAACTCTTTGCATAACAATTTTAAGGCATGAATGGGTGGATTTCAAAATCCTGCGAAAACTTATGGTTCGGTCTTTATAAAAAAAACTAGTAGGTTGTGCGAGTTGCAACTTTTTTATATGTTTTTAAGAACTATATATTATCTTCATGTTCCTTCAATTACCATCTCCAATAACTTAATAGTTTTTTTTATATAAAATGTTTTATGTGTCTAAAATCATCACCGTCTACCGGAAAAATCTGAACCTTATTGTTTGCAGTGAAAATTATAGCATACCTATCGTACGATTGCGATTTTTCTTTTACTTATATCTTTTCCATGTTGTTGTTTAACACATGGGAAAATATGCAATAATTCCTTCACCGAGAAAGTACATTTAAAAATATTTAAAATTTTGTCACGAATATTCGTCAACACCGTCATGGTAATGTCAATGTGAGCTTATCTCCGTGTATGAACAACGAAATACCGCTAAAGGTCCTTGCCCTATTTTTCACTTTAATATAGAATGCCAAAAATGATTTCACTATAAAGTCACATCATTAAATCGTGAGAAATATTACGAACAAATTTGTAAAACGTAGTTTGTCACAACAGAGCATCATCACCGTTATGCTTTGGTTTAAAAAAGTTACAAATGATATATTAGAAATCATTATTGAAATGAATGGCAAACTACATGAAGTTTATTGTGTAGCATAGACATTAACTACTATTATTCGTATTCTAGAAATAAAAACAAGAAACTCTCATGTCTTCTAAAACTATATAATGTCTACCTTATAAATGTAGAAGAAGATATGACTATTTTTTTCACACTAGAGGATGGTTAGTTTTAAATAACATTTTGACTGAAGTAGGCAAAATTTAGGTCACTTAGAACTTAGAACATACAAATGTTTATTTTTTATTATCTAATAATGTAAATCGTGCAACTTAGAGTCTGTAATTGCATGTTAGTCGTGTTAAAACAAAGTATTTAAACAAGCAACATATATTAAGTTTTGAGCGACCATAGGCTACGGTACTGGCTCACTATCGTAATGGCCTTATGTTTTTTGATAATATTATATTAATTGATGTATATATGTTAGGGCTCGGCTTCCTTTTGAGCGCTAATCGTGGTAACTCGTAGTAGGAAGGCTGAGGTCTTCGTTGTAGAAAAGAAACTTCGTTGTAAAATACTCATATTTATCGTTTATTTATAACTTTACACAGCACACTTTTTAAACTATCAGCACTTTAGCTATTTACAGTAATATTAGTAGCACCATCGTACAATAAATGACAATAATACACTTTTAGGACACTTTTTGTCAGCATAGGCTGTTAAGGTCTTACTCCTAAGGTTGCTCAGATAATAATGGTCGCTTTAATGAGGTGCAAGGCCTTTTATTAGACCATCGCCCCTCCAATCTCGACCACTTCCACCTGTTCGTCAGGTGAGGTGGGCTGACCGGTAGTGACGTCACAATTGTTTAATTATTTTAACTAAAGTAAAATTGGGAAGTTCAATCACCTTACTTTTTATAAATGAACACAAGTAAATAAGAATGCGGTATTATTACTCTTATTTTTGGAAAGCCGCTAACACGGCCATACTGACCAGTGGCTCGTGCTCAGAGACACTTAGTGTTCGTATTAATTAAGTTGTAACTAGTAAAAGTACAGATTGATTTAAAACAATTACAATGGCTCATTGAGTTTACTGCTTGATTTGTATGTCAGATACAGCAGGTATCATATTGTTATTTTTTTTTTTATGAATTATCGATTATTTTAACTTATGTTAACAAAGATTCAACATAATTAATGTTTCTGTCTTATGTACGATCATGATTTTTTCTTATGATTTTAGATTAATGTTACATTTAACTGTAAATGAATTACACTTGGAAATAAAAATTAAATGTATTTTAAACAGTGTAATAAAATGATTGTTTAGTTCCCGCTAACACGGCTATTTATGACTTTTGCTTCGGTCATTCTGACATCAAGTGATAATTCAATAATAGAATTGATCCTAGGGGTTTGAATGTTTTAATTATTTTCAATCCATTTTAATTCACAAGTACTTTAAAAAAGAAATTTACTTGCTTGTACCTTTAAATTAATGTTGGTTTTTTATTTTTAATATTTTTTTGTATGTTTTTATTTTTGCCAAAGGAAAAATGAGTTTACCGACGCTTCGGAAAGGCTCTGGTGGAAAAGAAGCCCCAAGAATAACCTCCCGGTTGCCTTCTTTTATAATGCATTTAGTTAAGTTTTTATGTACCTAAGTGTAGTTTTTTTGACATCTTTTGTCGGTTAATACCGATTATTACGATTGATTAAATTTGCTGAATTGTAAATCTTGGGTTTAGTTATATTTAGTGACACTACGCAGCATACTTCCTATTTACTAAAGGTAAGTGAAATTCTATTAAAATTAGTTCTTTGGTATCTAAAGTGATTAAATGATCATAATTTGTTTATGGAATTTATTGATTCAATATAACTCATTAATATATGAGAACCAACCATGAAGTTTAACGCTTCTAAACAAAGACTAAGTAAGCATCATAAGCTTTACATAAGATGAGAATACTAAAAAAAAACTGTGGTTAAAGTCTCCACCTCATCCAAAAAGCGTTAATGATCAATTTAAAAAATAAGAAGAGAAACACAACACTACACAATGGATTTGCACGATGGGGTAGTTTAAGTGCTTTTAATTTAATATTATATTATCATAAAAGCTATTTTAAATATTTTCTAATAGAAGCTGTTATTAATTTGTTTAAGTTCAAATTAAAGCTATAGTATTTCTTTGATGTTTGGAATGATAAATTGTTTGTATTATTGTTTATACTATTTAAATTTCTGTACTTTATTTCTTAACTCATATTACACATGAAGACCAAACACGAAGTTGAACCTGTCTTGAACGTTGCTAAACAAAGATTAACTTGAATTTAGGATGAGAAGGATCAATTGATGAGCCGAAACTCGTGCTCGAGTAATCGGTTTAAAAATAAGGAATGCTCAGTTAATTTACCAGCCCAGTTGTTGTACTAAATCTGTATGACCGATCCAAACAAGTGGCAGATAAAATAAAGTCTGAGCTTAGGGAACCAGTTAGTTGGACGGCCCAGTCACTGAAGCCCTTCAGATTCGTTACAGCAAGTGGCCGGCAGACTATGGTTCCCATTTATTGAACGGCCCAGTTATTGGATTAATCCCTCTGAACCATCCATATAAGTGGCAACTTTTATCCTTTCAAATCTTTCAATAGCCCAGTTACTAGACTAGATCCTTCTGATGAATCTAAGTAAGTGGCACACACATTACTTAACGTGGTTGTTTTTATAGATAGTTGTTCACGTAGGATCTTAAATTGAATTTGCAAAAATTATACAATAGTAAAAGTTCAAAAAGCGATATTCACTCAATCACTCTGTTCGGATTTTTATCTTGTGTGGAATTTTCATATTTTCATTCATGACTGAATATTACCTATGGCATGCTAAAGGGTTTTTCAAAAAAAAAATCATTATGTGGTTGGATTGGTAATAAACGGTATTCTTCATTAAATGGTCTCTACATATTTTTTTTGTAATAAGTATCATTATAGCAAAATATTGGCTGTTTTAAAGAGATGACAATATTGTGGTTTTGTACTTTGTCCTTAATGAATCGATTTATGATTTGTCATTTTGTGTTACCATGTAAAGGACATCTGTCAGATTTGGATTGGCTTCATGATAATTTGTAACTTGATAAGTAACTACTACTATTGTAACTAGTACCTAGTGTAGTTGACTAATACGAGATAAGTAATCATAAATCACAAGTATTACCTACAACATATCATTATGTCTCCTCTGATCACTTGAATCATTGCTACTTAAATAAGTACTTACATAACGTTAAGTTTAAACACTCGTAAATTAATGTCTCTTTTGCATCTTTGTATTTAAATCGGTTTCCTCCTGTTGTAAATCCTGATGTGTGTTAGAATCCAAAAGCAGGGCGGCGCCACAACAACACGTACTTCTACAACAAAACACAGAAATCTGAGGCTACTATTTATCACACATGTTATTTCTATTAATAAAATATTAATTATTTGCTTAACGTACAACTAATGTTATTACAGTACATACAAATAAAGTATGATTAATACTGATCACTTGTACCTATATATATTTTTTTTTAATTTTGTTTATATATATGAATGAAATGCATAATGATATTCATAACATTGCCATATATTAAAGTAAATGTATTTGGAGGTGATAACTTTTAACAACAGTACAGCTACTTACACCGTGAAATGGATCGTAGTTGAGCAAAATAAAATAAGCAGAATTTTGACATTTCTACGTACGTTTTGGTTGTACCGTTTTATTTAAACGTTTGACTTTCAAGCTGTATTCTGATGGATTTTACTGAGAGATATTGATTTACGCGGTATACTAAATGTGCATCAGTTATGTAATTTGATATTATGTTACTTATTGTGGATTAATTTTCAAAATTCATACTTAATAAATTGATTCGAAAATATGCGATAAAAATTTGATAATTATGCAACGATTTCGCTCGTAAAGTATGGCGAATTACTAATAAACGTAATATATTAATTCACGTAGAATAAATATTTTGTTAGCGTTGTATAGAATAAATGATATTTATTAACAAGAAAATATGTTTAATTTCTTCATCACCCTCATCATAATATCAGCCCTTTATCGCCCACATATTTAATGTATTCTAAAACTGGTTTCGAAATAAATGTTTAAAAGTTGTCCGTTAAATTATCTTAATGTCATTCATAAAAAAAAAATCAAAAACCTTGTAATCACGGTTACAAATAAGATTGAATAGGTATTACTTTACTATTATCATTCAAGTTAGCAATTCTAGGATTATGTGGGTAGATAACTTGTTTATTTTATTTTATTTTACTTTATTAGGTACACTAAACAGACATCGTACAATATCATGGGTAAGTAATACAATTGCACATTATGGCTTAAATCTAGCACGAGATCCAAAACAAGTGTACACAGCATGTTTTACAATTGAGCGGAAATATTACAAACTAATTAACACCATATTCCTATAGCTACAGTGAAAAATATCAGAGAAGAAATAACTATCTAAACATTACAATATAACGAGTAACGAACTTTACGTTATAAAGACTATTAAACATCACTGAAACAAACTTAGAGGATTAAGGCAGATGTCATCAGTTAAGTGGGAGAAGGTTTGAGCTATGTGCCTTCATAATTCCATGTTAAATGTTTACTTAAATGTAAGTGGCTGGCGATGTAGTGATATAAAGTTACATTATCTCTTTTTATCATTAGTTTTTGCTTTGTTGTGAAATATTTTGATTGCTTTTATTACTCGATTACTGTGTGACTTATTGTGTTTATACGGAATTTAGAATGCATTACAAGAATAACAACCACTGGCGATGATTTTAGTAAGTTTTCTTTGTATAGATAAGTATTAAGATGTCCCAGTACCATTTTTGTGGTTACTTTAAGTATATTTAATCACAACGCTCATCGCACATGCATTATTTTTTTTTCTAAAATAAATCAATTCAAACTTAAAATTTGTCAAAATGAAAGCGTCTCACCAGATAATATTGTGTACAACAACATTTACTAAAACGTTAACCAAATGAGTTACTGCTCGTGTCGTAAATTGGCCACCGATAATTGGCAACACGTTGATTCTTCTTCGGTTGTTGAATTGTGTTTTAATGTATGCAGCAAATATAACTTGTTGCTCATCCAATCCACATGGCGTTTCAGGTTCTCTTGCGCACTTCTGATGTTAGGGCTCGGCTTCCTTTTGAGCGCTAATCGTGGTAACTCGTAGTAGGAAGGCTGAGGTCTTCGTTGTAGAAAAGAAACTTCGTTGTAAAATACTCATATTTATCGTTTATTTATAACTTTACACAGCACACTTTTTAAACTATCAGCACTTTAGCTATTTACAGTAATATTAGTAGCACCATCGTACAATAAATGACAATAATACACTTTTAGGACACTTTTTGTCAGCATAGGCTGTTAAGGTCTTACTCCTAAGGTTGCTCAGATAATAATGGTCGCTTTAATGAGGTGCAAGGCCTTTTATTAGACCATCGCCCCTCCAATCTCGACCACTTCCACCTGTTCGTCAGGTGAGGTGGGCTGACCGGTAGTGACGTCACAATTGTTTAATTATTTTAACTAAAGTAAAATTGGGAAGTTCAATCACCTTACTTTTTATAAATGAACACAAGTAAATAAGAATGCGGTATTATTACTCTTATTTTTGGAAAGCCGCTAACATATATATAATTACAGCAATTAATAATTATACCATTGGGTAGTCACCGGACCCAATACCTAACATTTTGTAACTTATGACATGCATTACAAGTAGGGGTCTTGCAACTTATAAAACACTGATTATATATTAATGTTTAGCTATTAAACAATATATATATGGATTTAAATCATTATAGCTATTTTTAAAGTTAATTTATAAAACAACAAAAATACAAACTTATGCAATGAATCAAATTATCAAAAAAAAAGTAATAAAAATTAAGCTCACTGGTAAGTAGGGCTTCCAAATACCGGATTGCTTTCAATACCGGTATTAATACCGAAACTGTCTTCATCAATACCGGGATCCCGGGATCCCGGTATTGACTACGAATCGCTTAAAATTTTTCAGTTTTATATAAAAAGGCTCACTGTAACACCAGATATGTATGTCCTAAGCTTAGGATATTAAACAATAATCGCCATCTGCAATAGTTATTATTCCAACCTCCAGATTGGCAATCATTTTATCCGCCTTGTTGTCTTCACCAGTCTCATTTTTAGTTCAACATAATAAACCAGCCAACTATATTCAAATTTGCCACCAAAAATTCGTTTGCCATACTATAATTCCTTGCTCATTTCTTTCTACGTTTTGATATCATTTTAAGAACTAATAACATATCTCTTTATTCATAAAATAATGCATGTTTTATGTTTATAAGTAGTATAGTATTTGTACGCCACTATTGGCAGAGCATGGTGAGACTACGAAACTGTAATGTAAGATCAATCATTGTACCTGTGTTTTCACAAATAAAGAATCTCTCTCTCTCTCTCTCTCTCATATTATACAGGGTGGAAAGGCACGACGATCCTTCCCGGAAGTATTAGGTCGTTTAAGTGATACAGAGACTATTGGTAATGGTAAGAATCGTTAATTGAGTAAAAAATAAAAATTGCAAAAATACTACTTTTTAACTGTGGTGATAACCCTATAGCATGTGCACATGACGGCTAGATTAAGGATCTCCGTCGGGAAAGCTCGGGACTTTACACTTTTTTCCGATCGTTGACAGTATCGCAATGATGTATGAATGACGCATAAATGTCAAATAAATCAAATGCATGCAAAAATATTACAAACAATTTTATTACTTTCTTAGATAATTACTTTTTTCCAATATTTAATACTATCTTCTTTTCACATACGGTGTTCAAATGTACCTCCGTGTATTACAACGCCGCCGCAGCCCGTACCCGAGTATGTCGATGCACATGCGATATAGTGTGTCTTCGTCATTTATCCTCCGCAGAAAGCACCAATTAGCCTTTGTCTCATTTCGTCCGCAGTTTCACATTCCGTTTGGTTTGGTACACCATATCTTTTACACAGCCCCACAAATTTAAATAGCCACGAGCATCTAACATTTTTATTTGAAGAATATGACATTCAATAAGTATAGTTCAATGAAAATTTAATTTCAAACATCAGACGTCTTGTCTATTTCCTACCACGCAAGAAGGTTTGTTAGTTAGGTATTTAAGAAGTATTTATTCTTGATTTATTCTTAGTATTTAATTTTTGCAAGTTCATTTGGTGCAACTAACACAACCTACTTGTTATTTTTAATTATTTTAGATAGTTTCCAATTATTCGAAAATAATTTTGTGAAACGTGTTAAGAAACTAAAACCTTTTTATCAGTCAAGGAAACCAGAGATATTTATAAGACGATTGCGTACTTTTGAGTGGTTGTCAATGTCACCATTTGAACTGTCGTTGTAAACAATGTTGTGGTTAGTATTATTAATATTAAGGAATAACATAACTATTTCATTCAAGTATTGAACAAGTGGAACCACTAAGAAAGCGAAAATCCTGCAATGATTCTTACCGTGCTGTAAGCAGACCTAAAAATGGTTAGATGGCAACAAATTAGCATAATTTCCTGTCGAATACTGATTGTTTACAAGTAAGTTCATTGACCCTGTCACCTGTTAGGGTTAGAACAAAGTAGTTTTTTGCGTGGATGTTTAAAAGGTCATAATTTAGAAACGGTTGCCCATATTAACATAGTTTCTATGGAGAAAATATAGAGCTTAGGCTAAACTATCTCCCATTTCCGGAAAGGATCGTCGTGCCTTTCCACCCTGTATATGTTACAAAAACATGATAAAAACAATAAATAAAAACAGGAACCATATAAAATAATTAATTATATTAATATCATATCCTGAACATCAGAATTGATTGATTGATATGCGTTTGATGATTTATCTAACGCATATGCACAGGTCTTGTTTCAATTAAATAATCTTCTTTAATTAAATGGGCAAGTAATGTTCTTGATACAGCCGAATTTAATAATTTTATTGGATTTTAAACGGTATTATCGGCACATTTTCCGTGTTTTTGTAAATACCGGGATCCCGGTATTGCATTAAAAAATACCGGTATTGAAAAATGCGTTTAAACAGACGGGATCCCGGTATTTCGGGATCCCGGGATCCCGGTATTGGAAGCCCTACTGGTAAGCCAGCAATTTTATAATATGATATAAATACCAAGTTATGCAGTAGATAAAAAAAGATGCGGGTTTAAACTGATAATAAGAGTACAATATTGTTAATATGATTTAACATTGAAAAAACCCAAAAAAATAAATGAATACATAAATTGCCTATTTCTGAATATAAATTATTTAAAATTATACAATAAAAATACTTGTTATATATTTATTTATATGAATAAAATGTATTTTTTATAATTTTCTAAAAATAATTTATGTAGCTAGTCTTATGTTCAAAAACATGTTATTTGTAATGTTTATTAAAGTTCTAAAGCCTTACAATTAAAAATGTTTTTGTTTTTTTAATACGTTTTTAATACATATATAAATTAGTTCCCAAATGGTCATTACCGTACATGCAGTGTCATTACCGTCTATAAAAGAGTCATTACCATACCATGATTGTCATCACCATCTTGCGTTTTTATTTTCCGAAAGCTATAACTTCAAATATAAGCCACAAATGATTGTATAAATACCATAAATATCCTCAATATACAGCCCCCTATTACTTTACCCAGCTAGAATCGTGTTACATTAAACATTAAAAAAATATATTTTTTTGTATGGTGAAATTTTTGGTGATGAAATCCACCCGAATACAACATTGAGAAGGTTGCCATAATAGGTTGTCTATTTATTTTCTGTGGTGATGTAGGTAGCCAGAGTAAAGGGTAAAGGCAAACTGTTAAATAGAGATGGTGCCTACTATTTAGAAAAAAAAAACAACGGGTTGCACTCCGGGAGTGCCGACAGAAGTGAAAACTCAATGACTAGTCCAAAATGTCTGCAGCACCATGTATAATTGACCCATCCTCCTTTCTATTGAAAAACTTTAGTTCCGAAATTGCTGGTCAGTCAGTGAGTTTGTTTATCATTCGAAATTCAAATTTGTAGCGTTAATTGTTTAAAATTCGAATAGAAATTTTAAAGTTACCTTGCAGACCTCGCATCTAAATATATTTGGTCATGATATTTTCAGTTTTATTCACCAGTTCACTTTTATTAGCGATTTCATCAAGATGTAGCTTTATTGAATTATATTTGAGTGATATAAAGTTAGAATGTAACTGTGAGATCCTCGTATTTCAACCCGTACAAGATTAGAACCTTTTTCATGTACTTAATGTCATTAAGTTTTTCTTTATTGATTTAAATGCCATCTAAATGAGTGGCCATCTAAACGTTACGGTCACGTGATCGCGTTACGCGTTACGCTGTCTCGAGTTTATAATTTTTCCCCACCTCAAAAAGTGCCCAGCGCCGCTAAAGAAGTTTTCACTTCAAAATGAATATACAAGAATAGGTACATAGTCATACTCAAAATGCAGCCTACAACTGCTTTTAAACAGATTTAATTTCTAATTTCCAGGTACCTACATATTGCAGTTCAAGCTGCTGATATTTTGGTGGACAAGACTTAAGTTGATAAAGCGTTGTGAATAATAATTATAATAAAACATGTTTTTGTTTACCTACTTTTTTATTAAATAGGAAATATATATATGTTTCCCAAAAAAGAGTAACTATACATATATGTTCATCATTCTCTGCACGAGCAGCTGAAAATGATGGCTTCTTGTTGCCCAACCAGAAGAGAAGTGTATGGTTTGTTATTTGCTCTGTTCCCATGCATTATTTAGGTATCGTAATGTATTATGACGATTCATATGACGTTCGTTTCAATACAAAATTGACATTATAGTTCGTTAGAAAGAGACAACATTTAACACAGTTTTGCTAAGTGTTATGAACAATATAAGGGTGCCTAACCACTGAAGCAGAAATAAGCGGAGATGGGAGGAGAATTGGTTGATTGCCGCACGTCTAGTCCACTCTGCCTCAGTGAAAATGCAGCTTATTTAGAAGATTATACACCTCTGTTATATTATAAAATATTGACATATTGGATACATATTAGTTATGTATTATATAGCACTAGCTAGTTTATTAGACTGTTTGCATAACAGTCTCCTGTCGAGAAACATTTCATATGAATAGGGGGTATTACTACAATGTTCTGCCCATGGTATAATAATATACTCCGCCTGGTACTCTATTCCGAGATTCGCGTATGACCTAACTGACACGGGCCTACGTCATCATGCTGTTTACAGGTTCTCAAACTTTAAAATGTGGGAGAATTTTAACCAACGGTGAAAATTATTTTAACGGCATTAATTTTAAGTTATTCATGTAGAAACATAGTAAAATAAAACAAATCTAATGTATTAAATTAAACTTTATTTATCTATACAAGACAAACGTTTAAAAAACTAATTCACAGTTACACATTAATTACCAAGCTTACGACGTGAAAAGTTTGGAAAACACTGGGACTGCTGACACTGAGCGAGAAGGAAATAACAATTAACACGCGTTCGACAAGGATGACTGTCAGGGCATGAAGTTATCTAGATCCGAATTGTCAAATGTGACAGCGCTATCCTGTGTTGCCAGTAATGTAAACAGAATTACCCGAACGTCTGAAATTTCTTTCGTGAATCGGAAGATATTGCTAACGAATAATTAAAAATGACGTGTTATTGTAAAATTTAAGATAAAATACATTATAAATGAAAATTATAAAATTATAAAGAAATATTTTAACTTATTAACCATAGCTATAATGTACCCATGTAACATGTTATGTTGAAATAAAGTGGCAATGTTATTGTGACGTAGGCCCGTGTCACTCTGGGAATAGAAGACCATGTTTTATTAGACCATGGTTATGCCACAGTGCAGCACTAAGCTAGCTAGTAAACCATAGAGTAACTTATACATACTGTGCCTTAAACTGTTTTTGACAAGTTTTCACAGACAATAGAATATGACATTGATTGTTTGATATTATCAAGGCGGTTTGTTAACAAAGGTCTACCGGGGAACGCGAAAATCGAAATTTAATTATCTGCCTCTTTATCGCTTGAATATGCAGGAGTGATAGAGAGGTTAGATAACGAAATTTCGATTTTCTTGTTTCGCGGTAGACCCCCA
The DNA here is from genome assembly GCF_910591565.1 of Cydia splendana. Classification (NCBI taxonomy): domain Eukaryota; kingdom Metazoa; phylum Arthropoda; class Insecta; order Lepidoptera; family Tortricidae; genus Cydia; species Cydia splendana. The sequence goes on from NC_085984.1 coordinate 1,624,647, forward strand.
GATTGTGATGGATAGTGGTAGTGGCGCTCCCTACGCAGAGTTTTGCGTAATATTCCCTATTCATATTGACGCTTGGAGACTTCGAGCAACACCGGCTTCCGACACATCGGAAGGGAGGGGCCCAAGCGATATCTCACCGTACAAATCTTTCTGCCATTTTTCGCGGGGGGAAAGGTGCACACAGTCGCACTTCTCACACACTTACATACAAAATCCAATCTGTAATGACGACACAAATACATAGAAAATGACACACGTCAAAGACAAATCTTGCAAACCTGGATCTCTTTTTGTGTACGGACGAGTGACAAGTGTCACAACACGCACACTAACACATTTTCGTTGAAGTATGTTATTGTATTCTGAGAGATGAGAAGTCGGATTTGTCGCTCGACCGATCCGCAATTTGTACTGAGCGAGCAAAATCGATAAATCCAACAATTACATGAGGCTAAAATATAATAATTGTGTTTGAATGTAATTAAACGTATGATATGTAAAAAAAATATTACATGTGAAATGTAACACTTTCTTTTTGTAAATTTGATGTCCCCGACCTCTTTTTATAACAAAAAACCGAGCAAACAGGCATTTTTGTGCAGCAGTGTTCACGCGCGCGTCTGGACTCGGTCTAGTGAAAAATCCAAGTGCAACTAGTTTTATTACCCGCGCTAGATTAGATTGACGCGCTAATCTTGTACCTCGGCAGAGGGGAAATAGTGCGAATGCCGCCTCCCTTCCGTGTTGCTCGAAGCTTGGAGAGCTTTTACACCTCCAAATATTAGTATTTATCTCTGCCACTTAAAATCTTTCACATCTTTTTATAATTATCTCCATAATCTTCTTACCTGTGTGTGGTGTGTTCCCACTTGTCCCCGCCGGGCACAGGTGAGAATAGGCGCGTCATAAACCATTCCCATCAGTCCCCGCCTCATGTATGGCGGCGGTTACGTGGGGCGGGGCAAATGGGAATACACCCAGTGTCTTGTTTTCTTTCAAATTTCTATTCATATTTTTATTTCATTACCCTCTAAATTTAAAAATCTAGAACTATAATATAACAATATCTCTCCTAGATTGAATAGAGGCTAGACATTTCTAGAACATTCCAGACCATTCGAGAGTATTCGAGAGCATTCCACTGCATTTCAGAACATTCTAGAATGTTGTCGAATATTCGAGAACATTCATTCGAATATTCGGGAATATTGATTGATTGATTGATTGATTCCAGATTATTGTGGAATATTCTGGACCATTTGAAGGTTTTTTGTAGGATCATAGCTAACTATTGTGGTAACGTCGTGAGTTTCGGATGTTTAAGAACATTCCGGAATATTCTGGAATAATGACGAATATTCGGAAATAGCCTAGAATCCAGGATGCTAGATCATTGTGGAACGTTCCAGAACACACTCAGATGTTGTGGAATGTTCTAGAACATTGTGGACTATTTTTTTTTGGAGCCTTTTTTGTCTTTCCATGAAGAAGATTTTTTACCTGATTCCGTTTTTACCTGAAGGGCGTGCTTTTGAAGATAATTTCACTCTCTAGACATTTCTAGAACAGTCCAGAGCATTTAAGAGTATTCGAGATCATGCTACAACATTTCAGAACTTTCTGGAATGTTATCGAATGTTTGAGAACATCCCTGATCATTGTGGAATATTCCAGAACACTCTCGAATGTTGTGGAATATTCTGGAACATTGTGACCCATTCGAAGCCTTTTTTGTGTGGGTGGAGCTACAGAACATTCTGGAATGTTGGCGAATATTCGAGAACATTCTAGGTCATTGTTAGGGCTTGCAATTCGATTATGTCGAATATTCGACTTGTTTTGATATTCGAATATTCGGCCGCTCAGGTTTCGATTATTCGAATATTTTTTATTACTAGAAAAAAATCTATTTTCAACCGCTATAGTTACAGTTTCTGTGTGTTTTACCATCAGGTATTTACAGTGAATGAGGAACGGTAGGTACCCAAATGCGAAGGAAATAATGTTTTTACTGTATTCCTCTCGATAGGCTTCGTGTATTCAGTTAAACCTAACTCAATTTCAAAGGATACGAAATCAAAAAGTATGTTTCATTACGGTGCGGCTAATGCTTTTCCTACAAGCAACCTTACCTCGTAAGTTATGTCTAACCATGCACCGTTAGCTAACGAATAATCCACCCGGTAGTCGGCCAACTTTTTCCCTTAAATATTCCAATACCTATTATATAATTTATATAATAGCCGACCATTAGGAATCAAAACTAGACTTGTCAAGACAAATAAAGTCAATAAAGATTCAAAATACAATGAAATTAAAGGCCATTTTACAGGCCTCTTAAAAACTAGAAGTTAATTTAAATCAGAAAATGATTACCTACTAATTAAAATGTTTTTTCTCTTACATACGTGTTTGGATGGTTAAAGTAATATTAATTCACTCAACGACGCATTTATAATAAAAGTTTTATCTCGAAATATAATTGAAAACGTCTAATTATTGCCTTTAACTTGCTTTCATAAACGTGGGCATCTCAGAGTAAGATGATAAAATCTAGTCAATTAAGTTGATTTCTGTAAAATATCATTGGTTTTAGTAATATGTGAAAAAAGCTTTTGAATAAAACGATAATAAACCGATTTCTCGATCCTATTCTTATTTTTAAAAAATATTCGAATATCTCGTCAGAAAAAGTTGAATATTCGAATACCCGAAAGTTTCGAATATTTGCATTCCCTAATCATTGTGGAACATTCCGGAACACTTTCAAATGTGGTATATTCTGGACCATTCCAAGCCTTTTGTATAGGGTTGAAGCTACCTACAAGACAGTTGTGAGGTTCGAATGTTCGAGAACATTCCGGAATATTTTGGAATGTTGACAAATATTCGTAAATAGCCTAGAATCCAGGATCCTAGATCATTGTAGAGTGTTCCAGAACATTCTCAAATGTTGTGGAATATTCTAGAACATTGTGGACTATTCGAAGCCTTCATTACTCTCAGGAGATTTTGACAAACACTTCCAGTTATCCCTATTGACTATGCTGGAAAAAAAATACCTAAATATATTTTAAAGTTTATCCTTTTATTACAACCACCACACAATGCTAATGATTTGATCCTTCGTGCACCACGTACAAATTATGGCAGGAAAACTATACTTTATGAAGGTGCTGATTTATATAATAAATTGCCAAAAGAAGAAGAGGAAGATAAAAGACGCCAAGTCCTTTATCACATTTAAAAGGTTGCTGAAATATTATATTACTATTAAATAGCCCCCCTCATTATTTTTAATATTAATATGCAAATACTATAGCTACCTATATAATATAACATAGATATACATCTACTTATTCTGTTCATCTACTTATAACTAAATAAACGAAATATAATATAACTAAATTATTACATCTATCGAAACACACCAACACTGCATTAAACTAGAAGAAGCGCTTTGTCACCTCCACGCTCTTTATATCCGTGTAAGTAACTACGTATCCTTATCTTACCTCTGTTACTATGAGCCAGCCGGTCCGGGCCGTAGCAACTACGCTCGCATTCCATTGCATCTTTTGTTTCTAAGTATTGATTTACCCGAAAAAAAAAGTGTATTTAGTTTAATTTTGTTTAAGTCATAATATGTAAGTACCTACAGTATTTAAGTGGTTATAATTATAAGTTAAGTGTGCGCTCACCGAAAAATATGTATTTTGCATGAAAAAAGAAATAAGAAATTCTCGTGTAAGTGAATATTATGTATTCTTATGAGAAATAAAGATCTTTAAACCTAATTCCCATGTCAGCTCCCTGAGCGAAGCCGGGTACCTCAGCTAGTATCTCTATAAAACCCGTAGGGGTCGGATCGAAAACTAAGTAATTAAGTCCACTCACGCTTGACTACACATTTCTAATAGGTTTTCCTGTCATCTATAGGTAACGAACTATTTTGTGTATTTTTGTTCAAAATTTTTTGATCCAGTAGTTTCGAAGATAAAGGCGGGGGGGTAATCTCATGCCTATTTTCTTTAATAACTTCTAAACTATTTATTCTAAAATTATAAAAAATATATATTTGAAATTCTCACAATGAGCTCTTTTATTTGATATGTAACACGATATAGTTGAAAAACTTATATTTAAAATTTTCGCATTTACCCCCCCAAAAGTGGCCCCCATGTTTAAAATTCATTTGTTTACGTTACATGTCCGTCTTTGGGTCACAAACTTACATATGTGTACCAAATTTCAACTTAATTGGTCCAGTAGTTAATGAGAAAATTGGCTGTGACAGACGGATAGACAGACGCACGAGTGATCGTATAAGGGTTCCGTTTTTTCCTTTTGAGGTGAAAAAAGGTCACAATATATAAAAATTACAAAATTAAAAGAAACACCGAGGCTCCGAGGTTTTCCCGAGGGTCTACAGTATGGGGTTCTTCAAAAAAGGAGTGTACAGGTTTTTAAAAGGTCGGCAACGCGCTTGTAACACCTCTGGAGTTGCAGGCCTCTATAGGCTACGGTGACTGCTTACCATCAGGCCGGCCGTAAGCTTGTTTGCCACCGATGTGGTACCTATAAAAAAAAAAAACATCTTAGTGATTTGTTTTCATATTCAAATTCAAGCAGTTTCAGTGTTATTGTAAACTATTTTTATGATTCTTAATAATGATTACTAGAGTTGGTGTAGTAAGACTAAGAAAAGTCTGCAACGAATTTGATAGCATACGCAGTGCAAGTGTTATTTATACTTGCGTTATAATTTCATAGAAGTTTGACGTTTAATTAACCGCGTGTGCAAAATCGTTGCAGACTTTTCTTGGTCTAACTCTAATGTTCGTATGTACCTAGGTATCCCAATTGTTTTCCATTACTTACTCGTAGGATTGCAATCCGGAATTTACATTTACAATAAAATTATAAATTTGATTAGATTCCATTTCCCAAGAAGATTTTTTTTGAAGAAGTTCCATTTCCCATTCCATAATTATCCCATTAACAGGCTTTGTAATACTTACGTAACGCTGACATCCATTCTAGTAACAAGATATTTTACTTTTAACCAAAATTGTATGAAATGCGCTCCAATATTATCTTGCTTTCATTTTTTACCCGTGATAATAGTTTTATAGCCTAAATCACAAATAAATAAATAATTCATGAATAAATATTTGAGGACAATCTTATAGAGATCGACCTACTCGTAGCCCCAAACCAAGCAAAGCTTGTAATATGGGTAGGTACTATCTAGCTCTAGGTAGTACTACTAGGCGACGATATACATATATATATATATATGTCGGACCCTGACACCAGAAAGACGTATTGCAGCGTTATAGTTCATTATTTTAGACGCCTGTATAAAATCGATTAGCAATGTTGAGCTACGTATTATTTGGTTGTAACAAAATAAATAAAGTTGCGTAGAGAGTAACGCCATCTATTGGCGTGTTGTTGAACTGAGATGACAGGTAGAAGGCTTTGGAACGTCGAGAGGTTTCTCTCGAGTGAGCGTAGGCACGAGTTGGCATTTTTGTCGGTATGTTGGTAGACTGGTCGAGCAGGTTTGCCAACTTGACTTTGAGGCGGGAGCAGAGAGGCTCCGCCGCTGGTAGTTCTTCTTGATCGGACCGCGCTAGAGATCGGACGTACTCGTTATAGCCAACCTCGTGCCTAACTCGCCGCGTTCCTGAAGGCTTATACCTGAAGGATTATTCTGATAGCTTATAGAATCCCGCGTTCTTTAACCATTTAGCTAAGTGTTTTATTTCAAGTGTTATTTTGATTACTTTTGTGAAATAAAGAAATGATGTGTTATGTGTTGTTTTAACTTGTATTGAAAAGATTTGTCCCTCTGAGTTTGTTGCCGGTCCCATATAGGGCTAAATCTTCTCAGGTCAGATATGTAGGGTTGAAGCCGGCCTAGTTTGACTTGAATAAAGAATTAAACGGTTTCTTTTTACTTTCATATCGCTCCCTTGAGTTAAAAATAGCAATTAGTTCTTTTAAACATTTAGTACTGAAGTGTAGTAGGCACTAGTATGGTTAACGAGTCCTAATGTTTATTTCATGCACTGGTAGCAATGGTAGCATACTGGTTTAGCTGTGAAGTAATACATTATCGTACTACCCCCACGCGCCCACCGCCTTTGAGACCATCGGTCTTCGACATCAGCAAGTGGGATTGTCAAGGTATCATGTATTGCTTACACAGCCACCTGGGAGCGTGGTGTATTTCTGGTGACCTACATTCCATAATCTGGACACGTGGTAATGGTAAGCTCACGTGTCTAACCTTGATTGAAAGGTGAGTGTAATTCATTGTTATTTGGTGAGAATTATTGTGAAATTGTGAATAAAATTGTGATTGAGGCAGTCGAGCATAGCGGTCGTTACGTGACGTCATCTCTGGGATCGTTACGTTTCTTTGTAATTAATTTTTGTAATCCATTTAAATCGAAGCGATCTTGAGTTATTTTGATTTGAAATCCATACTGTTAATTAAAACCGAGTATTAGCTATTACAACGTGATATTATTTCATCGTTTACTTGTGAATTTACCCTCAATAATAGATTTTTCATGAAAATACAATTCATTTTTATAATCCATTTAAATCTAAGTGATCTTGAATTATTTTGATGTGAAATCCATCTTGTTAATTACAATCAAATATCGGCTATCACGACGTGATATTATTTTATTGCTCAATTGTGAATCTACCCTCAATAATTGATTTTTTATGAAGATACAATTAATTTTTATAATCCATTTAAATCTAAGTGATCTTGAATTATTTTGAAGTGAAATCCATGTTGTTAATTACAACCAAATATCGGCTATCACGACGTGATATTATTTCATCGCTCACTTGTGCTTCTACCCTCAAAAATATATTTTTTTGAAAATACAATGCACCGTTAGAAATTGATCCTGCTGATTTGCCAATGCATAGGACTATGTTATCTTTATCCTGTAACGTTCAGTAATTAGTAAAATTGCTACAAATTATTGCCCGTAATGCCGTGATAGATCACAAATCGTGCATACTATGAAAGCATGAGCTACGCATATGAAAATTAATGTTACAGTGTGCTGCAACCTGAGCAGGGACAACTTACAGACGCCATCACACCTGTAACACAGAAGCAGCTGTGCAGTATCTGTTCTGTCTGTTCTGGAGATTTGGAAATAAAAGGACAGGTTTCGTTCCAATTGTTTATTAGTGAATTTTATTTTCAGTGTAATGGCGAAGCATAACAGTGTAACGTAACTAATTAGCTGTCACTTTTCGTATTGGCCCATTTTACCGTGTTACTTATTTTTGGAACACATGTTTGTTTGTTCATAGAATGAAATAAAACGCACTCATTGAAGTTTAAATTTTATGCTGAGATTTTTGAAGTCCCATATACATTGGAAACATGTTTTTTTGTGTCTGCTACATTGCATTTAATAAACCTTTTGAGTTTATCCTGCTTACATGATAAACCTGATGCCGTGCTAATGATGATTTCAGTAACAGCCAGCAACGGCAACTGCAAGGCGGAAAGCATCAGCCTTAGTGCTTGGGTTGGACTTCACCACCACCTTTGACTGGGACGCGTGCATCACGCTTTATTAATCTGGTGAGCAGTTCCCATTTTGTTGGGATTATTTTGAGAGGATTTACTTCTGCATAGAAGTTTTGAGCGAGTTTCTGTTGTTAAAGCTAAAGTAGAAAGCTGAGTTTCTGTTGTGATTTTGATCAGTGATGTTCAGTTTCAGTTGATCAGTTGACGCTGATAGTACCAATGGTTCTGAGTAACATGATTTAAAGAACCGTTTTTATTTTCTTTTTGGAATTCACTCTTTACATTATTTTTGCTTTCGATGGACTGAAAGCTTGTACTTTCGAAGGACTGAAAGTACGCCCGATGGACTGGGCAATACTGTCATGCTTTCGATGGACTGAAGGCAAGCCCGATGGACTGGGCACTACTGTTTTGCTTTCGATGGACTGAAGGCAAGCCCGATGGACTGGACACTACTGTTTTGCTTTCGATGGACTGAAGGCACGCCCGATGGACTGGGCACTACTGTTTTGCTTTCGATGGACTGAAGGCACGCCAGATGGACTGGGCACTAATGTTTTGCTTTAGATGGACTGGGTATTGTTTAGTGACCGCATCAGAAGTGCCGGAGCATGTAAGAGGTGCACGTGGTCTGCTTTTTATGTGCAGAATGCTCTTTGCAAGGAGTAGCACTTACGCGGCTGAGATGGTTACTTCTGACGAGGGTCTGGTATCTGCCGAAGGACTGGCAATGCACCGAAGGACTGGTGTTGTTTTGTTAAAAATGAATTCCCGTTGATGTTGGCATTATTAAGTCAGAGTGCTATTTATTTTAAGATGTCCTACAATGATTATTATCACATTTGACCAAAATATTTTTTTTAATGCCAGATAATTTCCCCGTAAATTGATATTGATGACAATAGTAGTGATACTGTCGAGCAATGAATTAGAGCTGTTGTGATTTGTGTTTTTGATGTTTGAGATTGTTCTGTTTTAACATAAATTTGAGAGTATCCGCCAGATGGAGGCGATGATTAATGGAGTGTATCCGCTAGATAGCGGCGATGATTACTGATTATTTTTATTAAGTCGTTGCTCGATGGACTATTTTTGACTAGAGAATTGAGGATTGTTAAAGTAATTTTGAACAATCATTTTTTCTGGTTGGATTGATAACAAAGTTTGATTTTAATAGTAATTTGAGAGAGACCCAAATTGTGGGTCAGGAATGACCGAGCGATGAGATACTGTGCTGAGTATTTTGTTACAGAATCAAATGCATACACCCACACACGAGGACGTGTGTAGGGCTTCCAAAATTACGGATATGTCAATTACGTAATTAGTTACGAAATTCAACATTTTAATTACGTAATTACGTAATTCCGTAACTGACTGAATGTTTTAAAATAAAACAAAAGTTTCAAATAATTGGTGATCCTTAATAAGAAAAGAATGATACATTGAATGAATGATACTTTTTTATTAACCGACTTTAAGATCTCAATAGAATGAGGACCTCAATTCGGTTGTACTAATATTTAATGTGATGTTTGTAATACACACAGATTGGTCGCATTTATAGTTCGTTTTTTTTAGCATTAGCAAGAACTTGAAAGAAGGTAAGCGATTTTGACATGTCTTTTAATTGAAAAACGCTTTTTAAAAATAAAAAACGATTACTTATGAAAGCAGAAGAATATAAATGATCGTATTAGATTCATAATTGTTACATATTTGCCGTAACTTAATTTTAAAATGTGTTTTTCAATTAAAAGACACATCAAGATTGTTTACCTTATTTCTAATGCTAAAAAAACGAACTATATGTCAAATCCATGGAATCCATATGGAATCGAGGGAGCTCCTCAAATCTTAAAGGCATACATACTTATAGTACAGTTACATAAATGTATTTTCATCAACAAATCAATCATTTACATTTTAAAAAAGCGACATTAGATGAAGTGGATCTGCGGATTATGATCAGAACGGAACTCTTCAATGACGCATAGTTCAAGTTCGGCTATTTATCTTCTTAGTTATGTTTGTTAAGCAAGTTCGGTTTTTAAGCTACATTTTTGTCAAGCCCGGGGTTCTGATGATGGGATCTAGGAGGCATCGAGGGAATTCCTCAAATCTTAAAAGCACACTTAAGGTAGTGATTTATATATTTTCATCAACAAATCAAGCATGTACCTACATTAAAAAAAGTGACATTTGATGAAGTGGAGTTGCTGATGATGATTAGAACTGAAACACAAGTTAGGTATTCAAGTCATATTTTTGTCAAGCTTGATTTCTGATTATGGATTCTATTAGGAATTGAAGGAACTCCTCAGCTTATTAGCACACTCTAGCGGATCTTTTATTTACGTTTAAATAGTGCTATTCGGTGAAATGGAACTACTCATGAAGACCAGAATGGAACTCCTCTACGACAAAATGTTTATTAAAGTCTTTAGGGTTAACTGGCAGAAGAAAAGAGCCTCTCGGCTTCAATACTTGCGGGTTGCAGGTACAGATAATAAATAATTGTATGCAGCTGTCAAGTAGACTTCTCTCTCACCACCAGTAGTAATATCACCAAATAATAATGCGCTAATTTAAAATGTTGTTTTATGCAAGTCTAGGCTAAAATATCGCACATATCTGATTATATTATTTTATTGTTAATAATTCCGTAATTACGGGATTGTTCGTTTTAATTACGTAATTATTTAAAGTTCAATAGTTATTCGGAATTACGTTATTACGGAATTACGTAATTACGGAATGGAAGCCCTAGACGTGTGTAGCGCAGGCTGCGCAGGACGGCCGTGTCGGACCCTGACACCAGAAAGACGTATTGCAGCGTTATAGTTCATTATTTTAGACGCCTGTATAAAATCGATTAGCAATGTTGAGCTACGTATTATTTGGTTGTAACAAAATAAATAAAGTTGCGTAGAGAGTAACGCCATCTATTGGCGTGTTGTTGAACTGAGATGACAGGTAGAAGGCTTTGGAACGTCGAGAGGTTTCTCTCGAGTGAGCGTAGGCACGAGTTGGCATTTTTGTCGGTATGTTGGTAGACTGGTCGAGCAGGTTTGCCAACTTGACTTTGAGGCGGGAGCAGAGAGGCTCCGCCGCTGGTAGTTCTTCTTGATCGGACCGCGCTAGAGATCGGACGTACTCGTTAGCCAACCTCGTGCCTAACTCGCCGCGTTCCTGAAGGCTTATACCTGAAGGATTATTCTGATAGCTTATAGAATCCCGCGTTCTTTAACCATTTAGCTAAGTGTTTTATTTCAAGTGTTATTTTGATTTCTTATGTTTCATTAGAAGCTTACTTTTGTGAAATAAAGAAATGATGTGTTATGTGTTGTTTTAACTTGTTTTGAAAAGATTTGTCCCTCTGAGTTTGTTGCCGGTCCCATATATGGCTAAATCTTCTCAGGTCAGATATGTAGGGTTGAAGCCGGCCTAGTTTGACTTGAATGAAGATTTAAACGGTTTCTTTTTACTTTCATATCGCTCCCTTGAGTTAAAAATAGCAATTAGTTCTTTTAAACATTTAGTACTGAAGTATAGTAGGCACTAGTATGGTTAACGAGTCCTAATGTTTATTTCATGCACTGGTAGCAATGGTAGCATACTGGTTTAGCTGTGAAGTAATACATTATCGTACTACCCCCACGCGCCCACCGCCTTTGAGACCATCGGTATTCGACATATACGTATAGTATACTGATAAATACATGCTTATATACATAGAACTCAGGAACAAATATCTGTGTCCATCACACAAATAAATGCCCTTACCGGTAACGGTTATACAAACCCAGGACCATAGCTTCATAGGCAGGGTCACTGAATGGTCACTACTCACTAGGCCAGACCGGTCGTTACAAATGCATTCCATGACATCTCCATCCTTTAATTGTTACTTATAATTATTTAAGTAATCGTCGTATCGTGCCGATTCGTGCCACCAATATTAAAGAAGAGGAAATCCTCTTCTGTTCTCAATCATCGTCATATTAAATATCTTCTTATTTTACTAAATTTTGATTTTTTCATTCGTTCTTTTTTCTGTTTAACTTCTTTCTTCTATCCGTCGCCTTTATCTCGCCTAAAACGCGCAGTGGGTGCTGTGTGCGGTCTTATTTTCTATTTTTCCGGATCCGGTGATTTTAAGCGGATCCGGTAGCTCCTAAAAAGTGCCGGATGCGGCCGGATTACCGGATCCGCCGGACCGGATTGCAATCCCTACTCGTAGGTAATTCTATAATCCATGATCACATAATCATAAAAAAATGATACAGCTGAGCTTTTCATTAAAACGCTGAGTTTTAATATAATTTGATATGGATTTTTTAAGGTTCAAAATGTGCTACCTCAGTGCCTGATAATAGTTATTTTTTATACTTGTAAAGTGTTGCAGAAAGTCATTATTATGATTAGCTTTGCCTTTAAAAAGTCCCTAACGCATAGTGTTCCGAATGTGATGACTTTTGTAATAAATGAAACGAAACAAATCTATGTTTTGACATTGGAAATGTCTTTTCGTTCGCTCCAGTATACGGTCCGATTTCACGAAAAAGTGCGATCCCCTTATATCTCGGAAAGTTGTGAAGATATGATATTAAAAAAATAGGCTCAAAAGACGCATAATCACGAGAGCTGTAAGATGCAAAAATAATTATTCGAGAAAGTCAAAAAAAAAAAAAGTTATGGTCGAAATAGTGAAAATAAAATTCAATTTTTTCCGAATTTTTGATTTTGGTGCTCGATAATTTGGAAACGAAGAATGATATCAAAAATTTGAGAAAAACGGCTCTGGGCAATTTAGTCAGCTACAATTTGAGCCTAAAACAAAGACGATCGGGTTAAGGGTTTGCCCTGTAGCCTAACCTTAAAATAGTCAAAAAGTCAGAACGACATTTTTCACAGGACATTTATGACTTCATGTTTCGCAGAGTTCGTTATCGGTGTTTGTTGTGAATTATCGGGATTATGACGGCAGAATAATACTTGCACTGCGTGGGCTTTCAAAATCGCTGCAGATTTTTCTTGGTTTAACTCTATCTATCCTGTTTGAGACGGGCGTAGATAACGCACTATTCGACAATCTATGCATTCTTGTGGTGGTGGAAATAGAAATAGAGATAGAGGAGGAGAGGGAGAGAGAGGAGAGGGAGAGGGAGAGGGAGAGGGAGAGGGGAGAGGGAGAGGGAGAGGGAGAGGGAGAGGGAGAGGGAGAGGGAGAGGGAGAGGAGAGGGAGAGGGAGAGGGAGAGGGAGAGGGAGAGGGAGAGGGAGAGGGAGAGGGAGAGGGAGAGGGAGAGGGAGAGGGAGAGGGAGAGGGAGAGGGAGAGGGAGAGGGAGAGGGAGAGGGAGAGGGAGAGGGAGAGGGAGAGGGAGAGGGAGAGGGAGAGGAGAGGGAGAGGGAGAGGGAGAGGGAGAGGGAGAGGGAGAGGGAGAGGAGAGGGAGAGGGAGAGGGAGAGGGAGAGGGAGAGGGAGAGGGAGAGGGAGAGGGAGAGGGAGAGGGAGAGGGAGAGGGAGAGGGAGAGGAGAGGGAGAGGGAGAGGGAGAGGGAGAGGGAGAGGGAGAGGGAGAGGGAGAGGGAGAGGGAGAGGGAGAGGGAGAGGGAGAGGGAGAGGGAGAGGGAGAGGGAGAGGGAGAGGGAGAGGGAGAGGGAGAGGGAGAGGGAGAGGGAGAGGGAGAGGGAGAGGGAGAGGGAGAGGGAGAGGGAGAGGGAGAGGGAGAGGGAGAGGGAGGAGGGAGAGGGAGAGGAGAGGGAGAGGGAGAGGGAGAGGGAGAGGGAGAGGGAGAGGGAGAGGGAGAGGGAGAGGGAGAGGGAGAGGAGAGGGAGAGGGAGAGGGAGAGGGAGAGGGAGAGGGAGAGGGAGAGGGAGAGGGAGAGGGAGAGGGAGAGGGAGAGGGAGAGGGAGAGGGAGAGGGAGAGGAGAGGGAGAGGGAGAGGGAGAGGGAGAGGGAGAGGGAGAGGGAGAGGGAGAGGGAGAGGGAGAGGGAGAGGGAGAGGGAGAGGGAGAGGGAGAGGGAGAGGAGAGGGAGAGGGAGAGGGAGAGGGAGAGGGAGAGGGAGAGGGAGAGGGAGAGGGAGAGGGAGAGGGAGAGGGAGAGGGAGAGGGAGAGGGAGAGGGAGAGGGAGAGGGAGAGGGAGAGGGAGAGGGAGAGGGAGAGGGAGAGGGAGAGGGAGAGGGGAGAGGGAGAGGGAGAGGGAGAGGGAGAGGGAGAGGGAGAGGGAGAGGGAGAGGGAGAGGGAGAGGGAGAGGGAGAGGGAGAGGGAGAGGGAGAGGGAGAGGGAGAGGGAGAGGGAGAGGGAGAGGGAGAGGGAGAGGGAGAGGGAGAGGGAGAGGGAGAGGGAGAGGGAGAGGGAGAAACACAAAATAAAAACTTATACAGAGAAACATAAAAAAGAAAAAGTGCCACGAAATGGTCTCTCAGCATGTTGCTGGCGGCTGCTAGCAGATAGCTGATGCTGAACCCTGGCAGTACCTAGTGGAGCTCGGGTTTAATACAACATAAACACACGCTGTTTTGGTCATCGGACTCGTCTCGATGAGCACTTAGGAGAGTAGTACCCAAGATAGAGCTGATGCTGCACCCTGGCTGTACCTAAAGGAACTCAGGTTTGTTGCAACATAGGCACACGCTGTTTTGGTCATCCGACTCGTCTCGATGAGCACTTAGGAGAGTAGTACCCAAGATAGAGCTGATGCTGAACCCTGGCTGTACCTAAAGGAACTCAGGTTTGTTGCAACATAGGCACACGCTGTTTTGGTCATCCGACTCGTCTTGATGAGCACTTAGGAGAGTAGTACCCAACATAGAGCTGATGCTGAACCCTGGTTGTACCTAGCGGAACTCAGGTTTGGTGCAACATAGGCACACGCTGTTTTGGACACCCGATTCGTCATGATGAGCATTACCCAAGATAGCTGATGCTGAATCCTGGTAGTACCTATTGGAACTCAGGTTTGGTGCAACATAGACAAACGCTGTTATGGTCATCTCTCGTCGCGTCAAACTGCTGTCAAGAAAATTTCATATCTTGCAGCAAATGGGCCGCTGGCGCCGCTGCCGATCACCACTTCTCGAGTTGACTACGGATTTGCCGTGTAATAATTTTCTTGTACTTTGAACATTAATATATCCTGCTTATTAATCGAAAAATGAAATATGTACCTATACTTATGCGCCACGGCGACAATTATTCAAACTTGGATACGCGTGTGGAAATTTTGCAATTTGTTTGTTCACATGCGTTATGTCCAGGATACTTGTGTTAGTCTAAGAATAAAATAATTATCATTCAACGTTGTAGTTTTATTTTGTAACTTTTTCCTTATCCAGACTTTCTCGTCGCTCAGCGACAATATTTTTTCGAATTCCGTAGATTCATTTCCAATGTGCTCGATAGTCGTGTGAGGCACGAAATCTGTGAATTTTTTTATTTACCTCTTTGTAATAAATTTTAGCTTAAAAAAAAACTACAGGGTGCCATTTCGACTGCGGGGAAATTTCAACTAATCGAAATATCTTCCATGTTTTACATTATTAACTATTTATTTATAAGATTGCTGCGCCCTTGCAGGGTCCATATTATGTATAGGTACCTACCTACCTAATATTATGTAATATGTGTGCAATAAATACTTTTGATTTTGATTTTGATTTTGATTTAGACATGTACCGCGATTCGGTTTCTCTGGTAAGGACCTCCGTTGGCGACACAAAACCCTTCCCGATTACAGTGGGTGTTCATCAAGGCTCCGCTCTGAGCCCCTTTCTGTTCAGTGTGGTGCTTGATGCCGTCACGGCGGAGATACAAGACCCACCGCCGTGGTTGCTCATGTATGCAGACGACATCGCACTGACCGCATCCGTAACGAGTACATCCGTGGCAGCCTCGCAGTCCGTGACGTAGCAGAGAAGCTCCAAGAATGTCGCCTCCGGTGGTTCGGCCACGTTTGTCGCAGGCCAGCTGACTACGTAGGAAACATATGCCTTAACCTAGCCCTTGAAGGCCCCCGACCCCAAGGCAGACCAAAAAAGCGATGGCTCGATGTCGTGAAAGCAGATATGAGTGTGAACGGGCTCACACGAGACGACGCCCAGGACCGCGCAAAGTGGAGGAAAGAAAGTAGGAAAGCGGACCCTGGCAAAGGCCGGGATAACGCTAGGTAGAAGAAGAGCGAAAGAGATGTATTGTGTGTGACTCTATTTAATAATGTAAAACATGGAAGATTTTCTGATTAGTTGAAATTTTACTCGCAGTCGAAATTGCCCACCTGCACATTACAGACAAATCAAAGTATATATTTAATAAATTTAGGGGAAAAAATATAAACACCAACGTGATTTAAATTATTAAACGAAAAGAAATAAATTAATACTATTACAAACATGATGAAAATTTTCAAAAATTCAGTAAGTACATGATTCAGAATCTAAATGGTCACGAAATTAATTCGCATATTGTCCAATTGTCCATCAGATTTTTTGCATTGGCACCAGATGTTTTGTGTGGAAAATCAGATATTCTGCTAATTTAATATGGGTGCCGATTTTTCCCGTTTTATTATGGTTCTATACAGGTGCAAAATATTTGAAAATAGATCAGTTCTTGTGTGAGGCGTCTAGCTAGAGTCCGGCTAAGCTAACTGTGCATTTACTTAAATAGAACAAAGAGAGGGAGAGTCATTAAAATTATTAAAAACGTCATATATTCATATAAAAATTAAATTGAAGTCAGACCAAGAAAAGTCTGCAGAGATGTTTACAGCATACGCAGAGCAGATGTTATTTTAAACGTCAAAATTCTATGAAATTGTGACGTATAAATAACACTGGCACTGCGTGTGCTGTCAAAATCTCTGCAGACTTTTCTTGGTCTAAAGGTGACAGTCCATTTCCAACGACAGCAGCACTACCATTCATTTTACTATGGAAATTGACAATAACAACGACGCGTAGTACCTAGTGCAGCTGCGGTCAGAAATGGAATGTTACCCTAACTCTAATGATGACATTTGTCACACACACTGGCTTATTCGGGCATACACTGACATCAAAATGTTATTTGAATCGTGTTATTTTTTAGTGTGCAATTCGCTCATACTTGATTCAAACATCAGTCCGATGTCAGTGTACGTTCGAATTGGCCTGTTTGTCATCGCAAATGCCTTGCAGTGCAGAGTTAGCTTGGTCCGACTGTAAGAGTAGGGTAGAAATATTTTATGATTAGGAGACAGATGTTGCCAGCGTCGCCATCTCTCACGCCGTGACGTAGGTCGATACCACCGCTACCATCACCATCCCCGGCCACATCGACACGCGTTGTCCCGCCGAGCACTCTGGAATTGTAACTTGAAGATATCAATTTATGATTAACCTTTTGGACGCCAATGACCGCAGGTTCAACGCCAAAGACTGATTAATCGGTCACAGACCACAGAGCAACATAGACCTACGTGCATATGCATAAAGTTCAATTTCAGTTTTGACACTTCGGTGACGTGGCGTCCGGGTGACTGCTTTTGACACGGCGTCGAAAGGGACTCCCTCTGGTCGCATAACAACTTTTGTCCTATTTTTAACTGTCATAACACTTTATGTATAAAATTGTAAGTCATAAAAATCAATAGTCAGAATTATTCCTGAGCATAACTGGGTTTTTGTCATAAATTAGTTATGTCATAATTTTTGTAGTCATTAATTTAATTCGCACAAAATTTTAAGTCATCTGCTTGATATCCATAATTGTTTTTCGTTCGAAGTATTGCAGTGCATAGTATTAATATAGACATAAAAAATTAAATTAGTGGTCATAAAAGAAACTAATCATAATAGGTAGGTTAGGTTCGTTAGGTTGCTTTAGATGCCCGAAGGGCAAACTACGCAGAAATAGGAGCCCCGCGTGAGCGGAACTCCGTCGAATTAAGTGTTTAGACGGAGATTAGGGAAAAGGTTTTTTTCGAGGAGTTGTTGAGAGGCTAAAATTAGTTTCTTAAATTATTTATGTAAACCATTATGGTTGAAAATTATTATGCTACAAAACGTTATACGTAAAAACCTTATAAATATCGATAAATATGCTTTTAGCTGGTATGACATTTGATTCATTATAATCAAAACCTATATGCACAAAAAATTTATGATAACTGCTGAGTATGTCATCAAATATTATGGCTAAAAATGTATGACACAATATAATATGACTTTTCATTTGTATGCGCAATGATGATTATGAATTTATGACACAAGTTGTTATGCGCATCAAAGATATGACCTAAACTTGTATGCAACCCAATATGGACCCGCGTCGAATAGGTTAAAGCCACGTGGCCTTCGTTATAGTCAAACCTAGGGGCTATTCATAAATTACGTCATTTCAAATTGGGGGGGCGGAGGGGGGGGTCTGGCATCGGATGATGGTAGCATGACGTAGGAGGAAACGGGGTCATTCGAAGCATGATTTTGGGGGGGGGGGGGTCAAAAATAGATGACGTAATTTATGAACAGCCCCCTACGAAGGTTTCACAAGTCGAGATCGTTTATTATCTTATTTTATTTTTCATCACACCAGCTCTTAATTTGATTTTTTTATTCGAAAAAACAGACGAAAACTTGCGTTCTATAATCTAATACCTTTAAACGAGCAATTCTTGTTTATTTCGGGGATCTCGGTAACGGCTCTAACGATTTCGATGAAATTTGCTACATGGGGGTTTTCGGGAGCGATAAATCGACCTATAATTCGTTTTTTTAGCATTAGAAAAAGCCACGCGATCTTGACGAACTAACTAAAAATCGAACTATAGCTAGGTCTTATCTCTGGGAAAACGCGCATTTTTAAGTTTTTATATTTTTTCCAAGCTCGGTCTCCCAGATATTGTAAATAAAAGATCACTGTGAACGATCTTAATAGCTAAAAAAAATGAAACTAGATGAAAAACGTACCGTTTTCATCGGGTGTTCTACTCGTACTAGTAGGTATCGTAACATTTCCCCTCTTCATAACAAGAGTGATGTCTTCTGATCTCACTATCTCTCCATAATTCTTAATTATCGCAGTACCATTATGTTGGATAGAATATTGGAACCCTTGAGCACAGAACAGCTGGTTTTTGTCATAAGACTCGTCCAGGGTTAACTCTAAATCGTTGGTGTTGGATGTCGGATCGTAGTTTTGGTTTTCAAGGCTTATGGGATCACGGTAACTGTGGTCTGGAATGAAAAGTTTAAAAAGTGTAGGTACAGAAGCCCTAGTGTTTTCATTCAATATCGTGACGCGCCATCGTGTTTTCTCGGAAACGTTCGTATTGGTCATGCTACTTCAGTAAACCTCAGTACTTTTTGTACCGAGACTGAATGAAATAGCAAGACATGTTCGTACGTTTCCGTGAAAATGCGATGGAAAACGACCTTATTAACCTTAAATACGGCCGTACCTTAAATAAGGTCCTTAAAATTGTGTATAAAATTAGAAGTAAATATCAGCCTTAATGAATTAAGTATTGGTTCCGTGAATTCCGTGATGTTCGAAAACAAAAAGTCGTTTGCTTATTTTAAAGACTATGAACTCTAAGTACTAGGAATAAAGTAGACTTTTACTAATGCTGACAGCCCCAAAAATTTGGGGCGAATGAATAAAATTTCGCACTTTAATAATTATGCACTACATCAGGGGGGCGATTTTTGAAATTCGATCGCTCGATTTCGTCACTCGAAAATCGGTGGAAAACGGCGAAATGCTAATTTTTGAAATACGAGCGATAGAAATTTGGAATCGAGTGGTATTGACCACTCGTTTTATTCGACTATTAGTAGAATTTAAATGCCTAGTAGCGGAGATATTATTGAACGAAATGCACGAAATCGAGCGGTCGAATTTCAAAAATCGCCCCCCTGTAAAATGATTACCTTTTCTGAACCATCTCAAAATCCTGCCGTCGACTGGGACGCTGCCGCTGCAGGTGAACTTCACCTGGGTGTTCTCATCGAATTCTATCCGAGTCTCTGGCCCCACCTTGACGTACAGCTCTCCTATAACACCAAAGTAGGGTATACAGCCTGTGGCCTGTAGGTAATACGAGCAAAAATTAAACTGTAGGCTGTACTCCTCATACTGACCAACATTTGTTCAGCAACTTTTAAAAATAACTTGTGGTTTGAATTTTAATACACTTTAAAGTTTATTCTAAGACGCAATGTATTGTGAATTTTGTTATGTTTAAGGCGTGGCAAGCAACGTCAATCACAATGATATGGCGTGGCGATGGCGTCCATTGAAGATAATATTTATTTTGTATGAAGGGACTCTTAACTACTTCATAATTTTTAAAAGTTGTTGGACAAAAGTGTCACCCTTTGAGGAGTACAATCTATGTTTTAATTATTTGCTCCTGTTACAGGCCACACCCGGTAGAGAGACCCCACACTAGCGTCTCCCGAGCGTCGGCGTATAGTCAACTCTATGGCTGCTGCTCGACGCAACGTTGGCGCAACTGCGCAGCGACGCCATTTTCCACAGCGCTGACTAGACGCTGACGCTCAAAAGACGCTTGTGTAGGGTGGCCCTTAAGACGACTCGCGTTAGACCGAGCCGTGTCCGCCCTTACCGCGCTTACTTTTCTACGATATGACAGGCGATCACGTGATGCTTTCCATTGAAAACGAAGCGCCGGAAGCTCCGGGTCGGACACGGCCCGGTCCAACGTGAGTCATCCTTTAAGCCCTTTAAGGGGTTGTGGTAGAAAATGTGCGTCTTCTCTGCGTGTTGTGTCATGTCAAGTCAATGGGGGCCCCTTTCTTTCCCATAAAGTTTTAAGTCATAATGTATTGTTTGTCATATTATATATCGTTAGTCATAAAACTAAAACCGTTTACTATTCAGGATTTTCGTAAGGTTATCCTTTAGATAGGTTAGGTTAGGTTTGTTTTATGGCAATCCTGAAAAGTGACGCGTTTTTGAACCAAATAAATTATGACTAATGAAAATGCAGGCAAACAATACATTATGACTTAAAACTTTTTGGGAAACAATAGAGACCCCATGTCAATACATGAAAAGTGTCCCAATAATTTTAAGTTATATGTACAGTCAACGGTAAAAATATGGGTGTAGACAACTTACTCAAAAATATGTCCCATAGTTCTTAATTCACTGACATAAGAGTTATGGGACATATTTTTGAGATGATTTGTACACCCATATTTTTACCTTTGACTGTACCTACCTACATTTTTCGTTGCCATTCGTTCCTGTTGCGTTGCGTTGCGTTGCCGTCATACAAAGTCTATGAAAAATGGTAACGGAATGGAAACAAAAAACTTGGCACACTTTTTTCTCTTACTAGGATCGAATGTTTATCTTTTCTTTATAGTAGAACCATCGCCCACACTGTTAAAACCTGTACATCGGTGGACCTTATGCCTTTTTTTTTAATAAGGTGCACCGATGTACATTTGGGCATTTGTATTTAAAGTTGTACCAAAAATGTTTGTGTTAGAATTGGGAATGTTTATATTATTTCTACTCAGAATCACGGGTTTTGTCCATTTTTACTGAGTAAAAAGTGTCCCTACAATTTTTGGTCCATTTGGTTACGATTTTCAATACAACCTTCTATAACCGTAACAAAACAAAAAAAAAATTATAAAATTTTGGGGACACTTTTTTTCTCGTATTAGGATCGAAAGAGCTCGTGATTCTGAGTGGAAAAAGTATAAAAATTCCAAAATCTAAAATACTTTAAATAGAAATGCCAATTTAGGAGTGTTGCTGTTTGTATCTTTATCTTATCTTATCCTATGTTTGTCTTATCTTTCTACATAAAAATCTAATCAGAACTTACCCGTCGGTATATCCTCAGTCTGAGTTGCCAAAACTATAAACCTGGACTCCACTCCCCGTGTCCATTTTCCATCACCAGACATTCTATGCCTGGCGCAAAATACTGTTGAACGGCTGTCGATGTTACTTCGGGTCTTTTTTAGGACCAACTCCGTTGGTTTCAAGAGTTCTTTACCAGTATATTGAATCATATTAAGTAATACATCATCATCTTTCCAAGAATATCCTGAAAATCAAATAGTAGATCAGGGTTCACCGCATCCGGACCGCCCATCTTATTATATTTTTTTGCTTATTTAATAAACTCGTTGAGAAACGGACCGCGATGGTCATTTTATTTTAAGAACCGGACCCCTGAAGAAACGAGTTGGTGACCCCTGTAGTAGATTGTTAACCAAGGGATGAAAGCGTAAGCGATATCTATGTATGCTTGATACATTGTTTAAATTTGATTTGTTTTGGATTTATGTTAAGTAAATTTGAATAATGTACTTATGAGGGATATACGAGTATGTAATAAGCGCTTCAGAGCCCATCAACGTGCACACTAGCAGCGCCACTGCTAAATAATCGTGATTATTTAAATTTAACGAATGATATTTAAACTAGTAGTTCGCCCCGAACTGAGAACTCGCCGTTTGCCAAAAATTATATAGAGCGATAGACTTTGTTGCACCTACTTACTCGTATAGTTCGATAAAATAGTAGTAAATAATTTTCAAGAAAAAAAAACCGACTTCTATGGGGGCCGGTGAAAGATTATTGTACATAGATGGTGCACTATGTAGAAAAGGAGGTAAAACATTTCGTTTCTGTAAGGCTCGCAGTTCTAACCTAACCCACTTTTGTTCGGTTCTGTGAGGATCGCAGTTCAAACCTAACCTAACCTACCTAACGGCGCGTGCGGTGCCGTGTACGGGGGTTTGAGCGGGAGGGGCTAGTAAGTTTGGCATCATTATACTTTATACCTACATTTTATGGTAGGTAATCATAGTGGTTTATTTAGCTTAGGTATCAGTGGTTTTCCGGGTCAAGGTCCGAGTCCGGGTCTGGTTCCAGTTCCGGGTCCAGGACCAGGTCCATGTCGAGGTCCAGGTCTAGGTCCAAGTCCAGGTCCAAGTTCAGGTCCAAGTCCGGGTCCAGGTCCGGGTTCAGGTCCAGATAAGAGCCCGGATCCGGGTCAGGTCTGGCTCCAGGGCCAGCTCCGTCAAAATCGAAATTCGAAATCGCCAAACGTGTAGTCATTGAAGAGTTCTGTTCTGATCATCATCAGCGGTTCCACTTCATCAAATGCGACAGTTTTTAATGTAAATTCTTGATTTTCTGATGAAAATACACAAATCTCCATACACATGCCTTTAAGATTTGAGGAGTTCCCTCGATTCCTCGTGGATCCTATCATCAGACCTCGAGCTTGACAAAAATGTGGCTTAAAAACTTAACTTGCTTAACAAACATAACGAAGAGGACAAATCGCCAAACGTGAACTATGCGTCGTTGAAGAATTCCGTTCTGATCATCATCAGCAGTTCCACTTCATCAAATGTGACAGTTTTTAATGAAAATGCTTGATTTTCTGATGAAAATACAAAAATCTCTATACGCATGCCTTTAAGATTTGAGGAGTTCCCTCGATTCCTCGTGGATCCTATCATCAGAATTCGAGCTTGACAAAAATGTGGCTTAAAAACTTAACTTGCTTAACAAACATAACGAAGAGGACAAATCGCCAAACGTGAACTATGCTTCGTTGAAGAGTTGCGTTCTGATCATCATCAGCAGTTGGACTTCAGCAAATGTCACTTTTTTGAATGTATATGCTTGATTTGTTGATAAAACACATAAATCACTATATGTATGCCTTTAAGTTTTGAGGAGTTTACTCGATTCCTCATAGATCCCATCATCAGAACTGGGTTTTGACAAAAACGGGACCAACCTGTAAGCATATACTCGTACATACAATCAAAAATAATTTTCAAAATCGGTCCTGTAATGACGGAGATATCTGTTTTTTGTTTTTTTTCTGTTTTGAACTGCCATCAGTCGGTAATGACTATAATCAGTTTTGCTGTATATAGGTATTAATTTTGGGTTTTGGAGACCATCGTCCCACCTACCCACTACTTTCATATTGCACGATGTGCTTCCTTTTAAGTCTTTGCACTGTTTCAGTCTTGTCCAGTAATTTTGAAACCAGTGGATTAGGATGCCTTGCCAGGCGCTCAATGTAATTATTAGTGAATTTTTTGATCTCTTGCTTTATGGTGGGCATACTGAGATAGTCGTGTACTTCATCGTTACGAGTGAACCAGGGTGCATTGGCAATCACACGAAGGATGGCGTTCTGTGCTCTTTGAAGACACATTATGTTACTGTCGCTAGCAATTCCCCATAGTTGGATCCCATAGGTCCAGATGGGTTTAATGATTGCGTTGTATAGGAGTAATTTATTGTCCACTGAGAGGGTTGAGTTGCGTCCCATTAGCCAGTAAAGATTTTTGTATTTTAGAATCATTTCGTTGCGTTTATGTTTTATGTGGGTTTTCCATGTAAGGCGCCTATCCAGATGAAAACCTAGATACTTGATACACTCGCAGTGTGGCAGGATATCATTTCCAAGTTTTACGGGAGGGCAATCTCCTCTTCTTAGACTAAAGGTGATGTGGTTTGACTTATGAGCACTTGCTCTTACGCGCCATTTGGTTAACCAGCTATAAGTATTATGCAGCA
Source organism: Cydia splendana (assembly GCF_910591565.1). NCBI lineage: Eukaryota > Metazoa > Arthropoda > Insecta > Lepidoptera > Tortricidae > Cydia > Cydia splendana. The sequence goes on from NC_085984.1 coordinate 1,648,803, forward strand.
CAAGCTGTAGCTGCTTACTAGCTATTTCAGGTTGTTTGTGACAGGAGAGGTAAGCTATATCATCTGCGTAGGTAGCAACGGTCACCTGCTCAGAAGTAGGCAAATCATAGGTAAATATGTTATAGAGAGTAGGACCAAGCACTGAGCCCTGCGGCACACCTGCTGTTATGTTATAAAAACTGGATCTCGCGTCACCATGCCTTACTTGGAATATTCTGTCAGATAGGTACGAAGCTAGGATGTGAAAGAGCGAGTGAGGCAGTTTTTCTTTTATCTTGCACAATAGTCCCTTGTGCCAGACACGATCGAAGGCTTGTTGCACGTCCAGGAACGCCGCAGAGCAGTATTGTTTGTGTTCGAAACAGTGACGTATTGCGTCATGAACCCGATGTACTTGTTCAGTTGTGGAATGTGACTTTCGAAATCCAAATTGGTGCAGTGGGATAACTCCACATTCATCCAAGTGAGACTTCAGCCGAACCAGAAATATTCTTTCCCACAACTTGGATAGCACAGGAGTCAGGCTAATAGGGCGATATGACCCAGTTTCGTGCGCCGGCTTGCCAACTTTATGGATCATAATGATCTGTGAAACTTTCCATGACCCAGGAAAATGTCCTATTCTGAAGATCGCGTTGAATAGGCAGGCGAGGAAAGTGATGATTTTCCTAGGCAGTTCTTTAAGAATCTTAGGTGTGATTAGATCATAGCCTGGTGCCTTTTTGGTGTTTAAGTTACGGATCATCCTTGAAATCTCCCTCGGTGATGTTGGTCTTATGGGCAAGCATAGTTGTAAATCTTGGTTGAGTATTTTATCCACTTCACTTTCGTCGTTGAGACTTTCGTCACGGTTGGGCTGAAATACTTCTGACAAGTGTAATGCAAAGGCTTCTGCTTTTTCTTGGTCAGTTCTTGCCCAGCAGCTACCAGTTTTTATAGGAGGACAGTGCGATTTTGATTTATCTACGGTTCTGGAGGCTTTCCACAGTGAGTGTTGATTGCTGCCATTTGGGGACATCATTTCTAATGTGTCTTTCATAGTATTGTTAGAATATTCATGTAACAGGGTTTTAAGCTCCCTTGAAGCTCGATTGTAGCTAGTTTTATCGGCTGGATGATGTGACTGTTGCCATTTTCTCCTTAAGCGTCGCTTCTCTTCGAGTTTCTTTTTAATCTCTAGGGGAGGAGCACAGGTTTTATGTGAGACTGGTAGATCGGGTGTGTTTTTCCAGGCAGCCACTTGAATTAAGTTAGTAATATTCAGACACGCTTCCTCCACATCGTCACTAGATTTCAGTGGAACTTTCAAGTTAATATTTTCATCTAGATAGGAACGAAAGCCATCCCAGTCAGTTTTACAGTTGTGCAGGGACTCTGGTTTTTCGTAGGTGATCACGTTTGAACACAAATTGAGGATAACAGGGGTATGATCCGATGACCCATCCAGACAAGTTTCAATGCTTGTGTAAAGGTAACTTAGTCCTTTGGCGATGAAAAAGTCAAGAAGATCTGGCATTCTATTTGGATCAGAGGGCCAGTAAGTGGGGTTTCCGGAGGACCATGTCTGCAGTTTAATTTTGTCGACGCATTGTTTAAGTACTCGACCTCTCGTTACCGTGCATCGTGAGCCCCAGTATGTGTTCTTAGCGTTCCAATCGCCACCGGCGATATAGCGATGGCCAAGTGTTTGGAAATAATCGAGAAACATTTGCTCGGAGATTCGATGTTTCGGTGGGCAGTAAACCGCAGAAAGAACAATTGGTCCTGCACGGTCCTCTAGCCTTATCGAGGTGGCTTGTAAGTGATCAGTGGAGTAGGCTTCCAAGAGAGAATGTTTCAAGCATGACCTTATAACAATAGCCGTTCCTGCATGTGCTCTGCCGTCAGGATGAGGAGTTACATACACTTGATGGCCTCTGAGGCGGAAGGAGCTGCGAGTAGTAACATGAGATTCTGACAGTAGTGCCACGTCAATTTTGTTATTTGAAAGTATAGTTTCAAGTTCTAAGATATTTGGGGATAATCCATTTATGTTCCATATAGCTATCCGTAACGGATTCACTTTGGAACTAGTTTTGAAATGAGTGTTGTCAAAAGTCCCATAAGGGAGCTTATTTGTTGTAGGAGAATGTCAAACTTTTCACTTTGTTTGATTAATAGTTGTTCTACCATAGTAGGTTGTTGATAGTGCATTTCAGTCTCATTTGGTAAATTTTCAGTGGGTCGTAATTCAGGACTTCGTCTAACAGCACCTGAGTGGTTTTGATGCGAGTTCTTAGGAGCTAACGGAGGTTGGAGTAGTCTTGCGGCATTCACATCAGCATGTTCGATATCCGGGGGATTTTTATCTGTGGCAACGCCAGGTGTTGGTTTGCTGAAGCGGGATTTCTGCCGTTTCCTTTCAAGAATTTCTTTGTACACCTGACAGCCTTTATGGTTAGCTGGATGGTCTTGGAGGCATAGTGCGCATTTCGCTGCTGTTTTTCTGTCTTTTTTAGGACATTCAGATGACTTGTGTCCCCCAGCACACTTAACACACCGATAGGGTCGCATACAATAGTTCTTTGAGTGGCCATATTGTTGACAGCGTTGACACTGGACTATTGTCGTTGATTTGCGAGGATCTTCTATTTTAATGCGTTGGTGGTAAATGTATTGAATTTTTTTGACTTCTTTATTGTTGATGCCAGGTTCTACATTAACGAAGAATGTGGAGGTTGGGATTTTGTCAGGGCCATAACGAGCGTTTATAATTTCTCCTTTTACTGTATTCCCAGTGTTCTCAATAGCTTCTATAATAGCTTCGTGAGGAGTTGTGTGGTGTAGGTTTTTTATAACAAAGCGGCTACACTTTGTGTCTTTTCTTGCGAACGTGTGGCCTATAAGACCCTTAGCTCTTAAAAGGTCCATTATCTTTTTATAGTTTTCGATAGTGTTGACCGTTATGCGAAGATGGTTTTTATTTACTATTTTGTATTTAAAATCTTCTGGTTTGACTACTGTCTCCAACAGATTAGTAAGTTCGTTCACGTCTTCAATCCCGTAAAGGACGATGTTTGGTGGTTTGCTAGGTGCCTTGGGGGGAGGGTCACCACCCTGGTCTATAGGGAGTCCTTCAAATCTATTTTCGATTCGAGTGCCTTCAGGCGAGGGGGGATCCTGACAAATTTTGCGTTTTTTGCTTACGGGCACACGCTGCCAGGTTGGTGGTTGTTTCTGACTCTTTGTTTCAGGCTCCATTAGAGTATTGTGTTGGGTAGATAAAGCATTGCTTGAAGGTTCAGATAGTGATGATGATCGAGGTCTGCTCTCGAAGAAGCTTTTATGGAATACTTGCTGAGTGTAAGTCTTGCGACTGTCTTGCTTATTGTTGGGATTGGGTGATTGATTATTTGGTTGATTGTTGGATACATTGTTCGGTTGGTTGTTTGGTTGATTGTTAGGTTGGTTGTTTGGTTGATTGTCTGGTTGGTTGTTTGACTGGTTGTTTGGTTGATTGTTAGGTTGAATGTTTGTTTGGTTGTTTGTTTGATTATTTTGTGCCATCATTTGGTTCCCACGAGTAGGGTCGATCTAAGTGGTCACTCACAGGGTAACGCCCATTCCTATGAGAAGGCTCAATACAACGACGTTAGCCGGGTCCGTCGAGGTTGGCGCTTGTAACTGAATTCCCTTCAGCCATACATCCTATCGGCACGGTCCACACCTTAGGATTGGGGTAATTTTTTAGAGAGGTTTTCTTCCTCGTGACCCAGGCAACTAAGCCAAGGTCCCCGGCCTGACTAGGTTACGGGTTGTGAAAGTCATTTCCTACCTTCATCATCCGTGGCTGGTTAGGCCACTGGTCAGGTTAGTTAACCGCCGCCTGATGCTCGGCGTTGTTACTCGTTTCGCACCACCCAGGGGACACGTGTAGGGTGGGCCTAGGAAGAGGTGGTAAATCCTACGGACGCGAGTAACTCCATCCCCCAATGACGGAGATATGGAGTAATAAACATAAAAAAATCACAATCGAATCTCCTCCTTTTGAGATTTGGAAGTCGGTTAATAAATGAGGGCGCCACTTTCTACGTGGCTGTCACATTTTTGACGTAAAATGCTTACACATGGCAACAATTTATAGTCTGTCAATGTCAAGCCATTTCCGTCAGTAGAAAAAAGCGGCTAAATATGTAGGCGCGAAGGGTTATCGTCCCATAGAAAATTTGAATATCGCGCCTTTTTCTACCCACAAACTTGTTTGACCGAGTATAGTACGGAAATTTTAGAGTTCCATTTTATTTTATTTCTACTATTTTATGTCCTACTATAGGCGGCAATGAATCAAACATCGCGTGGACATATTACAAGGTCTGTGGAGCCCTTAACTGATACTGTATCTGTGGTAAGCCGAAATATTTCCTGTCAAATGTCAAATACCTATATTATGTTTATTTTTATCTTGCTAATTATTTCAAAATGGTAAATTTAAAAACGTTATTATAAAAGTGCAAGCCGAGCACTGTCATTTGATACCAAACTCGACCATACTTTCTTGCAAAACGATGACCAGAATAGCAAGACCCCTCACAAATAGCTTTTAAGCCTTCTAAGCTCTTCTAGCTCAATAACCCCTTGATCAAGCCTGCTCATAATTTAATGACTAAAATATAATGCCCTCAACTACACGTTTACCCAATTTCATTTAAATTAGAACAAATTTACTTAAGTACTTGAGTATCAAACTATCCTCTGATAGTTCAGCTTAAAAACATCGAAATGCCGGGACGTGCCCCTAGCCAGCCGCGTGTCCCAAGTCGAATGTAAGAACTTCGTTCGCTTCGCTCGCTCGTTCGAAAAGGGGACCGCTACGTACTGTATTTAGTATTTAAGTACCTTTTGAATACATCAGACTAGTTTTTATGTTGCTATATTCGTCAATCTATGCGTCCTAAGTTAAAACGGCCGGTTTTTGTTTTAAGTTCACAGATCGACGAATCCAGCAACATAAAAATTTGATGTATTCAGAAGGTACTTAAATACAAGATACAGTACGTAGCGGCTCCCTTTTTTAAATATCATTCGTTAAATTTAAATAATCACGAATAGCTGTGGCGCTAGTGTGCACGTTGATGGGCTCTTCATACCTTCCAACTTCCAGTTGCCAGTGGACCCCCATCCAGTGGCGACGCTGAAGTGGGTCGCATTAAACTTGGTGGTGCTGTTCCACGTTATGAACGGGCTGGTCTGACCCTCGAACCCCGCCGACACGCAATCACCGTCCTTTAATTAGAAATAACAGGGAATGTTGCAAATGCAGATATTTTGACATCCGCGGATGTGGATGCGGATATTTAAAGGCTCACATCCGCGGATGCGGATGTCAAGATTAGGTACTTAAAAAACGTCAAATATTACATTTTTAGTAACTTTTATTTAAAAAAAAACGAAATATTTAATAGTATTTGAGCAAGAATATAGGTGCGTTATATTTAATAAACAGTAACTTTTCTGGATCTAGACGATTTCGTTATAGGTAATAACGAAATTACCTAGCACTTACGCCGCTAAGACGTTCCTGCATTGACTTGTTCGCCATCCGCATCCGCATAAGCTCCGCATCGATTTTATGCGGATGTTGAAAATAATGCGGAAGATCCGCGGTTGCGGATGCGAATGCGAATATTCGCAACATCCCTGCTCTTTAATAGGAATCCGAAGCAGAGGGCCTATCGCGAACCGCGTTCGACATGTTGCCTCCCTGTCACACTTATGTGCGAATTTACAAGGGCGACAGAGAGACAACACGTCAAACGTGGTTCATGATAGTTCGGGCTTTTTCGGCTCCGTTCGGCTCAGCATTGCTCCGACTCCGAGCAATTAGGGTTGGCACAATTTGACCTCCCTTTGCGTGCACGACTACAGATAAAGGGGCCCACTGATTAACAGTCCGCCGGACGGTATCGGCCTGTCAGTTAAGGGGCCCACTGATTAACAATCCGCCGGACGGTATCGGCCTGTCAGTTAGAACAAAATTTTGACAGTTCCGAACAACTGACAGGCCGATACCGTCCGGCGGACTGTTAATCAGTGGGCCCCTTTAGAACAAAATTTTGACAGTTCCGAACAACTGACAGGCCGATACCGTCCGGCGGACTGTTAATCAGTGGGCCCCTTAAGACTATTAATAACAATTTACTTAGTTGCTAATATCTCATTTGAATATCATACTTACCTAAAAATTTTATTAAAACGTGTGATTGAATGATTTTAGTAAACCAGCGAGTGTGTATGAGGAATGTTATGAAAGTGAAGGAAGCGAAAGAGGTATGTCAGGATCGTAGCAAGTGGAAATCCGTGGTCACTGCCTATACCCCTCCGGGAAATAGGCGTGATTATATGTATGTATGTATTAGGTACACTTGGTAATAGGTACCAAAAATTGAATTTTTGCCATAAACTTAATTGTACTTTACCTTGCGCGCCCAGAACTCGCGAAATTCACATTCGTTGACAATATAGTCGATTTCAGCGAAAACTTTGTGAAATCTGTTCAATGCTATGGAATTCTTTCTCTTGCTCCATCCTCCCAAAACTATCTGGAAATTTAATTCAAGTCAAACCCACACTCTTATTGTAATGCCTTTAATTATGTAGCAGTCACATAAAGTAGGTACTATTATTTTTACCCGACTACGGCAACGCAAAAGGAGGGTTATGATTTTGACCGGTATGTTTGTGGGTATGTATGTATGTATGTATGTTCATCTGTTCCCTCATTACTTCTAAAGTACTCGTTGAAATTTGACAAACGATGTGTCATTCGAATCGTCTTAATCGTCCGCTGGTTATAGGCTATATGACGTCACTAAAAAATGAACACGGCGCCCTCTAGAGGTCATAAAGTCACGAACCAAAAAAATAAAAATAAGTAATGATGACGTGTTGTATATCACTTGAAAGAGCTCAATTAGCACATTTCAAATATATACATATTGTTAGCTTTTGCACCCGGCTTTGCTTGCATGCACCCGATAAAACATTAATTTATCGGGTAGGTAATTCGAACTACGAATCTACAAGTGCTCTGGATTCTATCCGCGACCCGCGTGTTACGCTTACGCGACTATGGCGATACAAAAAGGTTTTTGCAAAATAAATTTGCTTGGCCGCTATATACATGGTTGTTTTAATGAGCTGCAATATTATATAACGTGAATAGGTATAGAAGTCCAGATCACCCAAAATGTATGAAACAGCCAATTTTTACAAGATTGGGATTGGTCCTATAGTAAAAGTTGCTTAGTATATTCGCCTTGTAAAATATTGCTGGACAAAAAAAACGCCTTCGCAGTGGTCAGGCGAAACATAATCAAACGTACCTACGTACCTATGTGACGCAACGGACTCGGTCCAAAAGACGCCCCCACACTAAAAAGGTGAAGCGTAGCCCGACATACGAGGCACGCTGTACGCGTTCCAAAGCCGGGCGCCTTCGGCGCCCTCATACTTAAAGAGTCGGGCGTAGCCCGACGTACGAAGCTCGTTGTACGGGTTCCAAAGCCGGGCGCCTTCGGCGCCCTCATACTAAAAGAGTCGGTCATAGCCCGACGTACGAGGCTCGCAGTACGCGTTTCAAAGCCGGGCGCCTTCGGCGCCCTCATACTAAAAGAGTCGGGCGTAGCCCGAAGTACGAGGCACGCTGTACGCGTTCCAAAGCCGGGCGCCTACGGCGCCCTCATATTAAAAGAGTCGGGCGTAGCCCGACGTACGAGGCTCGCTGTACGCGTTTCAAAGCCGGGCGTCTTCGGCGCCCTCATACTTAATGAGTCGGGCGTAGCCCGACGTACGAGGCACGCTGTACGCGTTTCAAAGGCAAATAGTAACGAAATCATGACCCCAAAATTAATTAAATAAAAAATAAGTTCAAAAACTAAAACCCGACTACTGCAAATCGCGCTCTAAAAAGTATGAAACAAGATACGTTCTTTTTGTACACTCTTTTTTTGAAGAACCCCATACTGTAGACCAGCGGTCGGCAACAAGCGGCCCGCGAGCCTCCCTGGCTATTTTGTATGTAATATTGACAAACGATTAACAAAGTACGGCCCGCGTCAACTTCGGTAACTACTATTTGGCCCTTGGCTGATAAAAGGTTGCCGGCCGCTGCTGTAGTTAGACCCTCGGAAAACCTCAGAAGGGAGCTCATTCCACAGCCGGGGCATCCGCGGGAGGAAATTCCTCTTAAAATTAAATATGAAATGAAAGCATTTATTTCGGATACAAATACATCCATATTATGTTAGTACTAAGTAATAACTTATATTAGGTGTGTTAGTAGAAAGTATAATTATAATTACAATTGACATGCAAGGACATCCAGTGAGCGAGGATAGGGCTGTCCATCCTCTCAGCGATCACCTTCAGGAGAGTGTTGGCATTGCCCCGCACGCGCTCGCCCAGGGATGCTACCCGCTTGCGCAGCACGGCTTGGAAACCGTCGGTTCTCCACGCGGCGAACATTCCTGACGCGCTGCAGCGCCAGGGCAGCCCCAACAACCCCCTGAAGGCGTTATTGTATTGGACGCGCAGAGCACTGTAGGCTTTTTTGGTGTAGTGACTCCACAGGTTGCACGTGTATAAGGTTTGACAATACGTTTTGAACAGGGTTATTTTCACCTCTGTCGAACAACGCGCAAACCTGCGAGACAGCATATTACACCTTACCGACAGTGCTCTGCGCTCCCTTTCTATATCAACATCGTCTTTTAGAGTGTCAGTAACCCAGTGACCCAAGTATTTAAATTTAGTTACTGTTTGAAGAGGAGAACCACTGAGCATTATTGGCGGAATGGGATATGTTTTAGTGCCAGACTTAAACAGTAATACCTCACTCTTTTTCACATTATATTTTAGACCGTGGGCCACATCATATCTTTCACATATATCCAGCAGAATCCTAAGGCCGTTGACTGAGGGGCTCAGCAGCACCATGTCGTCTGCGTAGCTTATGTTGTTAACAAAACAACCATCCACTGAACATCCGACACCTGCGCTGCTGAGCTCCTCAATCAAGCTGTTAATGTACATGTTGAATAAAGTGGGCGAAGTTAACCCTTAAACCGCACAGTGCGCGACCATTTATGTTCTAGGGTGTGAGGATGAACACCCTGCCGACGGCGAGCGGTGCGGTGATAGAAAGTAATTACATTTTGAAACAAGTTTATTTTCACCTCACCTATTCGGAAAATGGCTTTTTCACATCACCTAATCAGAAAATGGATTTTTCTTCCCTGCTAGGAGGGATCAAAGTGGCACTTTTCTGTTCAAGGACATTTAATTGCCAGTATAAAATATTAATATAATTAACTATGAACATCGTATGTACAGCCTGACAAAAAAGAGTAGAAATTAAAAAGTGGCAACACTGTAGTGTCAACACTAAGATTTTTTTACTTTCCTTATAGTTGATGTGAAAAGCAGTATGTGTCACACGGTATCAAAATTATTTCGTCTTGGGCGTTAACACTTGATCCCTCATTACGCTCAGGATTCAATGTACGCCCTTGACGGAAATGAAATATATCAATATATCATTTTGATCCCTTGTAACACAAACTACTATTTCTTCCCTGCTAGGAGGGATCAAAGTGGCACTTTCTTCCCTGCTAGGAGGGATCAAAGTGGCACTTTCTTCCCTGCTAGGAGGGATTAAAGTGGCACTTTTCTTCCCTGCTAGGAGGAATCAAAGATACACTTTTCGTTCTAGGACACGATTTTTTGTCTTTTTGGCATACATACTATTTTTTTACCCGACTACGGCAACGCAAAAGGAGGGTAATGATTTTGACCGGTATGTTTGTGGGTATGTATGTATGTTCATCTGTTCCCTCATCACTTCTAAAGTACTCATTGAAATTTGACAAACGACGTGTCGTTCGAATCGTCTTAATCGTCCGCTGGTTATAGGCTATATGACGTCACAAAAAATTAACACGGCGCCCTCTAGAGGTCATAAAGTCACGAACCAAAAAAATAAAAATAAGTAATAATGACGTGTTGTATATCATTTGAAAGAGCTCAATTAGCACATTTCAAATATATACATATTGTTAGCTTTTGCACCCGGCTTTGCTTGCATGCACCCGATAAAACATTAATTTATCTGGTAGGTAAAGCCTGACAACAGTTTATTTGACCCTCGGCATTTTGCGGATTTTCAATGGTACTAATTTCTTTTACTGGCAACAAGTACTCTTTGACAACGAACGTTGGCTGTCATCGAGTGTCACCGATGTAAACAAACGGAAAATATCTACGAATATATTCAAATATAAACGGTTTTATTACAAAAATGCCAAAAAAAAAATACCAAAGATGCGAAAAAATTGTAGTGAATGCAATCAAATACTTACAGCTTAAAAAAGACGAAGGATTACATGGCATTCCAATAAACAATGTTTTGAAGTTGGTTGTTGACATGACCGGTATTGACATTTTATAGTGCGGTTTTATTGAACTGGTTAGTTGTTTGGTTTAAATTTTAATATGGGGCATTACCTATGAAAAGGGACCTTATTGTCGATGGCGCTTACGCCGCACAGCGTCGCGCGGCATTGAATTTATATCGGAGCATCGTTCATAATGGCGTAAGCGCCATCGACAATAAAGTCCCTTTTCATAGATAACGTCACATATTTCATTTAAGGTTTATGTAGATCGACGATAAAAATCCTAATAATCGAATTGGAGACAGAACGCTTTATAATCGAGGTTGGTGGTCCTGAAAGCGACACAACATCTGATGAAAATCAGACTTCGTCGAGTCAGAAAACGAAGAATATATTAATATTGAATATTTAGAATCAGATTTTGAGGAATAGGTAAATTGAAAGAACCGAATTCTCTGTAAGCAATGTTTCTGACATTATACGAGTATCAACATGAAGCCAATGCTCACTACCCCGACTATACATGACGTACGCACATTATTGCCATACGTAAGCTGTTTGCAGCGACACTATCTCAGGGTTAAATAAACTGTTGTCAGGCTTTAATTCGAACTACGAATCCACAATCGCTCTGGATTCTATCTATCCGCGTGTTACGCGACTACGGCGATACAAGAAGGATTTTTCAAAAGAAATTTGTTTGGCCGCTATATACATGGTGTTTTTTATAGATCTGCAATATTTTATAACGTGAATAGGTATAGAAGTCCAGATCGGCAAATTTTTTTACGAGATCGGGTTTGGTCCCGTGGTAAAAGTTGCTTAGTAATCTTAGTATATTCACCTCGTTAAAATTCGCAGTGGTCAGGCAAAGCATACTGAAACGTACCTATGTGACGCACCGGACTCGGTCCAAAAGGCGACACTAAAAGGGTCAGGCGTAGCCCGATGTACGTGGCGCGCTGTACGCGGTCCAAAGCCGGGCGCTTTCGGCACGCTCATACTAAAAGAGTCGGGCGTAGCCCAACGTACGAGGCCTGATGTACGCGTTCCAAAGCCGGGCGCCTTCGGCGCCCTCATACTAAAAGAGTCGGGCGTAGCCCGACGTACGAAACACGATGTACGCGTTTCAAAGCCGGGCGCCTTCGGCGCCCTCATACTAAAAGAGTCGGGCGTAGCCCGACGTACGAGGCACGATGTACGCGTTCCAAAGCCGGGCGCCTTCGGCGCCCTCATACTAAAAGAGTCGGGCATAGCCCGACGTACGAGGCTCGCTGTACGCGTTCCAAAGCCGGGCGCCTTCGGCGCCCTCATACTAAAAGAGTCGGCCGTAGCCCGACGTACGAAGCACGATGTACGCGTTCCAAAGCCGGGCGCCTTCGGCGCCCTCATACTAAAAGAGTCGGGCGTAGCCCGACGTACGAAGCACGATGTAAGCGTTCCAAAGCCGGGCGCCTTCGGCGCCCTCATACTAAGAGTCGGGCGTAGCCCAACGTACGAGGCACGATGTACGCGTTCCAAAGCCGGACGCCTTCGGCGCCCTCACACTAAAAGGGTCAGGCGTAGCCCGATGTACGTGGCGCTGTATGCGGTCCAAAGCCGGGCGCCTTCGGCGCCCTCATACTAAAAGAGTCGGGCGTAGCCCGACGTACGAAGCACGATGTACGTATTCCAAATCCGGGCGCCTTCGGCGCCCTTATACTAAAAGAGTCGGGCGTAGCCCGACGTACGAAGCACGATGTACGCGTTCCAAAGCCGGTCGCCTTCGGCGCCCTCATACTAAAAGAGTCGGGCGTAGCCCGACGTACTAGGCTCACTGTACGCGTTCCAAAGCCGGGCGCCTTCGGCGCGCTCATACTAAAAGAGTCGGGCGTAGCCCGACGTACGAGGCTCGCTGTACGCGTTCCAAAGCCAGGCGCCGAAGGCGCCTTCATGCCAAAGGTTGTCGGGCGTAGCCCGATATAAGCGGCGCTCTGCGTGAATTTCTGTACTGAGGACACCCTCGCAAAAGTAATATAAAGTGACTTCAAATATTATTAGTAAGTAACGAAATCCTGACCCCAAACTTTAACTTTAAATTATAAGAGTTATCATTTTTTTATATATTTACAGAGATTCAGAGGATAGCCGTGGTCGTATGCCACTTTACCTTAAAGTTTATAATCGTGGCATACGTCCACGGCGATCCTTTGAATATCTCTGTAAATATATAAAAAAATGATAACTCTTATAATTTTCCTATATGATAATTTCAGATAAGAATTCTATCTTGTTTCATACTTTTTAGAGCGCGATTTGCAGTAGTCGGGTTTTAGTTTTTGAACTTATTTTTTTTAGCTTAAATGTTTTGGAACATATTTATTTGTGTGTTAATCACAAATATTTGTTCCTGAGTTATGGATGATTTCTATGTATATAAATATTTATATATACCTATGTATTATACATATATATCGTCGTCTAAGTGCCCACAACACAAGCCTTGTTAAGCTTACTGTGGGACTCGGTCGATCTTGTGTAAAATTTGTCCTATAAATATTTATATTTATTTATTTATATTAATTTCCTCATAGGTGACTGAGAAAAGCAGTATGTGTCACATGGTAGCAAAGTTATTTTCACCTTGGGCGTTAACTCTTAAATCCCTCACAACGCTCAGGGTTTTATTATAGAATCCTTCGCTTTATTCAGGATTCAATGTACGCCCTCGCCGTAAATATGTCATTTTGCTCCCTTGTGACACAATCTAATTTCTACGTACATCTATCCATGGTGCCACCTTTTTCGCTTGAGACAGGAACCCGAAGTAAACGTCGTTAGACGCGCGTACTTTGAAGTGCACCGTGTCTTTTTCCAGCGGGAAGAACTCCTTGTATACAAGGGACTTGTCCGTCCAAAGATCTGAAAACATGCATCTATAGACCGACCGCTTAAATGAGTCCTCGCCTGCGCGGTACGGGGGCGACGGGGTAGGACGACTAAGGGTGGCGGGGAAGGTCGGCCTATAATGTAGAAGTGCTGGTGGCCTAGCGGTAAGAGCGTGCGACTTTCAATCCGGAGGTCGAACCCCAGCTCGTACCAATAAGTTTTTCGGAACGTATGTACGAAATCATCGTCATTCTCTTGCCCTTGTCCCATTCACTTGGGGTTTGGGGTCGGCGCACTCACATATACCTACGCGTATTCACTTACTTATATACGAAATATCATTTGATATTTACTAGCCGGTTTCCGGTAATGGAAAACATCGTGAAGAAACCGGACTGATCCCAATAAGGTCTTGTTTACCCTCTGTGCTGGAAGGTCAGATGGTATTCGCTTTCGTAAAAACTAGTGCCTAGTTGCTTACGTCAATTCACGGGATTAGTTGCCAAGCGGACCCCAGGCTCCCATGAGCCGTGGCAAAAGCCGGGACAACGCGAGGAAGAAGAGAGGCATGTAGACAGAACCACGGATAACTTTAAAATTAAGTAATAATTTATTGGCAAAAATTTAATTTTTGGTACAATGCTTTTATCACTGACTGTAGGTACTTTTCTTTCTTCAACTAATACTCATCAAGACAATTCTAACACCCCAAAAACCATTAGTTTGCATTGTTTTATCACAGCGTTCCTATGGCCACCTCCTGTCTCCATCATCAGATCAGTTCCATGTCATCATAATATTGCATTGTCATCCCATTTACATGTATATGCAAAATTTCAGCTCAATCGGAAATCGGGAAGTGAGTCAAATTTAGCTTCCAAGATTTGACCCACACTAATTTACTAACATACACACATATATAAAAACAGGACAAGTTAAATAGAAGCTACGCTAATTTAGCGCTGGTCTTACTAATTTCGATCGTTGCAACCGCGCCAGCTAGCAAAGGCCCTAATTTTATTATAAATAATAATAAATAAATAAATATTATAGGACATTTTTACACAAATTGACTAAGCCCCACGGTAAGCTCAAGAAGGCTTGTGTTGTGGGTACTCAGACAACGATATATATATATTATATAAATACTTAAATACATAGAAAACAACCATGACTCAGGAACAAATATCTGTATCATCATTAGGGAATGCAAATCGGTTATTTTCGGTTATTTTTTGTATGGAAATGATCGGTTATTAACCGAAACCGCAGTTATTTCCATACAAAAAATAACCGATTTGCATTCCCTAATCATCATACAAATAAATGCCCTTACCAGGATTCGAACCCGGGACCATCGGCTTCATAGGCAGAGTTACTACCCACTAGGTCAGACCGGTCGTCATAACACCGTAGGTAGGTTATGACATACCTTTCCGGTAGACTACGTCGGAAATAGATGCCCGAACCTCACTGGCCAAGGCCCTAGATCACGGTAGGCCTAAGAAGCGCTGGCTGGACGTCGTGACAGCGGACATGGAAGAGAACAATCTCGCACCCGAGGATGCCGAAAACCGGGCAAAAAGTGGAGAAAATTGAGCAGGAAAGCGGCCGGCGCTAGGCCGGGAAACGCTAGCAGGCGTGGCTCACTCCGCGATTTCGTCGCTTTGCAACAGGTAGCTACAAGTACATGCGTTCCACATAGGGTTGCCAACTTTTTTTTGGTGGAATATCGTATTTTCCAGAATAAGGCATCATAAATATAGTTTCTAAAAAATATAGTACGTTTAGATAAAATACTAAACATGAGTGTAATATACGTTTAATCGGAAATATAGTATTTTAGCGTACTATATATTTTTCCAAAATTATATAGTACGGTTGGCAACCCTAGTTCCACACCAATTTTGGTGGCTAGCCGCGAGTGGCGCTGTCGCCACCTAGCGGTCATATCTGTCCTAATCGTAACAGACGCGTTTTGTTATAGAGAGTGAATCTTCTGTACCTAGTATTACTATTATTTATTCTGTGACGCTAGGTTGAAGAAGATAGGTACCTTTCGTTTGCCACCAAGCCAGCATTTCCCCCGGCCCCAAATCCTCGGTACAAGTAAATTCAATGGTCGGCCCTCCGGTATCAGTCGCTGGCACCACTTGTGGAACGGCTGTAATGTCACCAGTAATTGATAAGAGGAGAGTGACCATCCAATCGTAGTCCCAATTTTCCTCTCTGGGTATATATATTAAATTATTGAAAAAAAAAATCCACCACACCAGCTCGAAAAGGCTTACTTTGCACTTCAAAAACTGATAGCAAAGTTGTATTTTATTCACAAGTGAGGCAAAGTAATCAAATGCAAAGTTTGAGTTGTTTTCTCATGTTTGCTGGTAGAATTGACTTTCAAATGATGAATTGATGATTTTGGATGATAAATATTTAATAACATTCATTTGGATTTGGTTTTGTTTGATATTGTACATTTAATATTTGCTTCGGGTTGGTGTGGTGAAAAATTTTGTGTTTCACTCGAGGGAAAAGTTTGTTAAACCCTCGTGTTTTGAAACCCTCCCAATGCTCGAGATTCCAATTTTCAATTTTGGAATCTTTCGCTTGCTCGGTTTCTGACTCGGCTTGAGCGGTTAAACAACAACTTTGCCCCCTGTAAAACAAATAACTATTACATATATCAACATATATTGATGGGTATTTTAGCACAATGCACTGCCAGCGTAGCCGAACACGGGAAAAATCGTTCGTAGCGAAAAGCGCCTACGAACAGAACCCCTAGACATTTCGTTCGATAGCGTGACGTATGTTCGCGTTATGTCTATTTTTGTATGGGATTTAGAACAGCGCGCCAAGCGGGACGTTTTGAATACTCAAAATCCCATACAAAATGATACTTAACGCCAATGCGTACGTCACGTGGCGCTATCGAATGAAATAGGTAAACACATTTTTAGGGTTCCGTACCCAAAGGGTAAAAACGGGACTCCACTGTCCGTCTGTCTGTCACCAGGCTGTATCTCATGAACCGTGATAGCTAAACACATTTTCACAGATGATATATTTCTGATGCCGCTATAACAACCAATACGAAAAAGTACGGAACCCTCGGTGAACGAGTCCGACTCGCACATGTCCCGGTTTTTTTTTCTTTATAAATTGAAATAAACAATTTGCCTCGTCTTTTTTGGTAAGTACGGCTAAGGAATGAAATGCGCTCCTGTCATCTATGTTCCCTGGTAAATATGACCTCGGTCTCTTTAAAGCTAGAGTGAATAGGCTAATGCCTATTACTGAACCGGTGAGCTCCATCTTAGGCTCTGTCTTCACTTTCCATCAGGTTTCACTAAGAGCCAATCGCAGATCAGTTTATTATAAAAAAATACTCTATTTAAGTTAGGAATAATACTTACAGTAAACCTCAGTGGAGTATAAAAGTAGAGTTAAAATGTTGAACGTAATCTTAATCATGATGTTTCAAATATTGTTTCAATGTGTTTGTTAGTTGAAAATGGCCATTAGCTTGGCTCGGCACGTTTGTAAATGAAAAATGGCTCCTTGCCGCGTCAGCAGTGCTTATAAATGCGGGTGGGTAGTGTTATAAGGCTCCTTCACACTTGTGGATAATACACGAAATATTTAGAGTTAGACCAAGCTGAGTTGGTAGCGATTTTGATCCACCAACTTGAAGGAAGTACTCAATGTACTCATACATTGAGTATTTGCACAGAATAAATAATAGTACTAGGTACAGAAGACTCACTCTCTAATAAGGAATGCAAATCGGTTATTTTTTGTATGGAAATAACCGCGGTTTCGGTTAAAAACCGAATATTTCCATACAAAAAATAACCGATTTGCATTCCCTACTCTCTAACAAAACGCGTCTGTTACAATCAGCATAGATATGGCCGCTAGATGGCGACAGCGCCACGCGCGGCTTATGGCTTTCCCCAAAATTGGGGCGGAACGGATGTACTTTTAACTTTTAGCTACCTGTAGCAAAGCGACGAAATCGCGGAGTGAGCCACGCCTGGTACTTGCTTCACGTTGGTAAATTGCATAGTTAATGTAACTTATGCAACACACCCTAACTTTGAGTACCTGCATTATCCACCAGAGTTCAATGAGAGATTATCACATACGTTAATGGAATTTCCAGTAAATGAACTATTTTGAACCAAATGAGCGTACATCGTGGTTCAATCAAAAAAGTAATTGGCTTACAGCTTAACAGCTTGGTAACCGATTTCATTACCGATTAACCCTAGAGACTATAAAATAAGTACATCTGACTGTACAATATAACAGTCCCCCGAATACGAAATAAAAAAAGAGAAAAATATCGGTTTTTGTTCCTGTATTTATTTCAAAATCCTTTTTTTAAGCAGCAAAAAATAATGTTGTCCCTTCAGCGCCTAGAGACCTATAAAAAGGTCTCAATCCATTGTATTTTGAGTCTTTATTTTGACAAATCAAAATTCCATTTGTCTAGGCAAGTTTTAATTCGTGGGCGGCTAGACAATATATAAAGATAAAAAAAGTGTTATTTTAAGCAGAAAACAATTATCCTCGTAAGCCCCGATGTCCTTTTATAAGGACAAAATCAAATAAAAGTAGGCTCCAAATTCAAAACTGCAACAAATGACTGAGACTCTGGAGGTTATAGTTATAGAATAAATAAAATATTGCGTTATGTTGCAAAGACAATTTTATTTAACTTAGATATATTTACAAATAGCACTATCCACACATTTATCAGTCCATACTACATCTCTCTAACATTGCAGACGACAATATTTATATAAAAATATCATTTTCGATTTTAGACTTCACATACTTATGAAAAAGTAACAAATCTCTTTATTTTAAGGCTAGTGCACACCGGCTGCGAGTGCGAAGATGTGCACGTGCACTAAAACGTTGAAGCCGTGCACGCATACGTCACGCAAGCGGTGTGCCGTCTCTTATAAGGATTTGTATATTACAACGTGCACGTGCTCGTCTACGTGCACGCATCCGGTGTGCGCAGGCCTTAAAAATATCCGATGATTTGTGAAATATCGAAACTTTTAAATTATTATATAAATATGGTCATTTTACACTTCACTCACTTTCTATATAATAAATAAGAATGACAATTAAATATTTCTCTATAAAACTAAAATATTATTGCTGTTTTTCACATAACAATAAAGAATAAAAAACAATTTTTGAATTTATTATTATAATAACTTACAAAATAATTATATTTCAGTCAAATTTAAAAGGATATGTAATTAAAGGTACCAAGTGATATCGAAATTAAATATTTTACAAAACTAGGTGCAATTTCGTTGACCATCAATAATATGTGACGTTATCTATGAAAAGGGACCTTATTGTCGATGGCGCTTACGCCATTATTAAAGATGCTCCGGTATAAATAACCCGCGCGACGCTGTGCGGCGTAAGCGCCATCGTCAATAAGGTCCCTTTTCATAGATAATGCCCCATATAACGACCAAAAGCTGCACAGCTGCTAATGTAACTTAAATTAATCAAAATTCATATTCACTAAAGATATGTAAAAATAATGCACAATATAATACAAAATAGAAGTTACATTTATCAAAAACTAAAAAAGTTTCTCCAAAATCGAATAGAATTTTAGGTTTTTAAAAGGTCGGCAACGCGCATGTAACACCTCGGAGTTGGCACACGTGCGATGTCAAAAGTTTAAAGGGCCATATGTATTGTAAAATGTTGTACGATACGTGCGAATAGGTAATTCGCAACTCCTGTCGATTTAAAACACTCCCTGTGGTCGTTTTAATTTATCGCCACACGTTTCGATTTTCCTCTTTTCCGCACTTATATCGTAAATAACTATTTCCTATGAAAAAGTGTTGCAAGGGAGACAAAAAGATCGAAATTTTGTGTGATGTAATTAATGGATGATCCCTAATATCAATTTATCAAATGTAACCTCTGAATTATATTATATAATTTTAAATACAAAGTTTAATCACTAAGAGGGAAATGGCTGTTGACTAGGCATATGGCTACATATTTACCAAATCAGTCACAAATGAGGAATGCTTTATGTACAAATAAAGGCCGGAGCACACCGGCTACGTGTGCGCAGACGTGCACGTGCACGTGCGCTAAAATGTTAGAACCGTGCACGCACACGTCACGCAATATGGTGCCGTCTCTCATCATCATCATCATTGGCCACAGCATCTTGACAGATGATTGTTGCAGCGACAGTTTATTAAGAAGAAGAGGATATACTGATATCAAAGAGAATTTGAAATAGAGAGTTACTATCATGGTAAATTATGTAACTACAGTACATTTACTGCTATCTTTCGACAGAAGTTTAAAACTGAAAGACCGCCATTTGACTTTGATCATTATTCTTTCACTGATATGTGTTAACTTGTTAAATATTGATATTAACGCCATCTACTCGAGCGTAGGCTGAAGGTTATGGTGCCATCGCTCGAAAACATTGCACCATACCTTTGCCCTATAGTTGAGTAGATGGCGTTAGTAATATTTAATAAGTTACCACATATCAGTGAAAGAATAAGGATCAAAGTCAAATGGCGTTCTAACAGTGTTAATATTCTGTCGAAAGGTGGCAGTCAATTTACAGTGGCTACATAATTTACTTTAACAATCCGCCTCTATACACTCTATTCTCTTTGCTGATATATTAGCAAGCGGTGTGCCGTCTCTCATAAGGGTCCGTATATTACAACGTGCACGTCTACGCAAATTCATCCGGTGTGCGCAGGCCTTAAATGGGAAATGTACATATACATATTAAAGTATAAATGTCTTTTCTAAAACTATGAAATAAACAGTCTACGTGATGTTTAAGGATATGGCAATAATAAAGCGATAGTTTACGAGTAAATAAGGGAAATTTCTACAGTCAACATCTTTAGGTGACAACGAAAACTCACTACAATAGAGTCTCGGTAATCCGAACCCTCACTTATCCGGCGATCGCTCTAATCAAGACGGTCTAGGCGTGGGTGCATTGCGCACTTAATATGGAAGAAAACTACTTTCTTCCTGGCATTTTCCAAATGAAAATGTGAAGCATAAAAGTATACTTAACTGTATTTTAGCTACATGGAAATAAATAAAGTTTTTCTACTCCACCACTTCTATTTGTCAATTAAATGACTGCCAGTGATATCTACTTATAATTTTTTTTTAAATGCTAGGCTAAAATCTACTAACCAAATTGATTTACTCTTGTTTTTATTAGGGTTCCGTACCCAAGGGTAAAAACGGGACCCTATTACTAAGACTCCACTGCCCGTCCGTCTGTATCTCACCAGGCTGTATCTCCTGAACCGTGCGTGATAGTTTCACAGATGATGTATTTCTGTTGCCGCTATAACAACAAATACTAAAAAATACGGAACCCTCGGTGGGCGAGTCCGACTTGCACTTGTCCGGTTTTTTGCAATAAGTGAGGTTTGGTTGTCACCTGACAATAATATTTAAAGTAATTAGAACTTTAAAATATTCGCGCATACTTTCATGAGGCGGTGACAAAGGGGAATCTCTCACACTTTAAATGGTCTATACCCATTTGTCCCCACGTGACCGCCACTATAGATGAGGCGGGGACAGATGGGAATGCTTCAATATATGCACCTGTTCCCATCTGTGCCCGGCGGGAACAAATGGGAACACACATTTAATAACTAGGGTAGGTAATTTGATTTCAGGCAAAAATATTATACTAAATATTACACTCGCGTTCACAACTTGTTCGAATATTACAATCAACTTCACTTGGGGATCTTTTACATCTCTAAACTTAATGTATTAACCATGGAGAATATTGGCATTAAAATGCCGTTGATAATGATTTGTCCCTATCTATCACTTTGACATTATAGTTCGTTAGAAAGAGACGACATTTAACACAGTTTTGCTAAGTGTTATGAACAATATAAGGCTGCCTTACCCCTGAAGCAGAAATGAGCGGAGATGGGAGGAGAATTGGTTGATTGCTGCACGTCTAGTCCACTCCTCCTCAGTGGAAAGGCAGCTTATGTTTAAATTATACACCTCTGCTATATTATAAAATATTGACATATTGGATACATATTAGTTATGTATTCTATAGCACTAGATATAGTCTGTATCTTTAGGTATTTAAATAAAAGTAAACAAACAATTTGTAAGTTTTCGGGTAGTTATAACATTTATTAGTTAACCGACCAAATACAAAACCGCCTGGATCAGTCACTGAACGAATTGACTTTAACCTGCATTATTTGATCATGTAATGTCTACCCTCAGTTGAAGCCAGTTGGCTTAAGGAGCCATTTGAGGGTAGATTTTGCTTACTTTTATTTAAATACCTAAAAATACAGAGTATAGTTGATTAGACTGTTTGCATAACAGTCTCCTGTCGAGTCACATTTCATATGAACTCATATTGACGGTTGGAGACCTTTTACACCTCCAAATCTTAGTATTTATCTCTGCCACTTAAAATCTTTTACATCTTTTTATAATTATCTCCATAATATTCTTACCTGTGTGTGGTGTGTTCCCACTTGTCCCCGCCGGGCACAGGTGGGAATAGGCGCTTCATAAACACTTCCCATCAGTCCCCGCCTCATGTATGGCGGCGGTTACTTGGGGCGGGGACAAATGGGAATACACCCTGTGTCTAGTTTTCTTTCAAATTTTGTATTTATATTTTTATTTAATTCCCCTCTAAATTTAAAAATCTAGAACTATAATATAACAATATATACACGTCACTCTCCTAAATTGCCAATTCAATGATATTTAGATTATTGCTACATTTAAGAATATTAAAAGACGTCTAATATAAATTTTAAATTTTTTTTGACAAATACATATTTACATAGGTCACCAGATAAGTTTTACAATAATATACAAACATGAAAAAACAAAGAAGTGGCCTATTACATATATGTACTTTATAAACTACATATATTTCCGTAGACAATGTTTTGCGGAAAAACATTTACTTTCTTTTTAAATCTACTTATATTAAAATAGTTATTTACGATACAAGTGCGGAAAAGAGGAAATTCGACACGAGATAAATTAAAACTCGACCGAAGGGAGTGTTTTAAATTGACACGAGTTGCGAATTACTTATTCGCACGTGTATCGTACAACGTTTTACATTACATATGGCCCTTTAAACTTTTGACATACGCACGGAAAGTGCTGCTAGTGCGGCAAATTAGGACCATGTAAATAGTATTTATAGGTATTGTATAAAATATTCGTACGTCGTCTCTCTAGCCGTCGCCGATATTTTCAAAGATTTTTTTTTAATAAGTAAATGTTTCCCGCCAAACGTATATGGAAATATAGTTTTAAAAAGTATATGTGATAACCCACCTCTTCGTTCCATATTTGTCCATTACAGAACTTATCTAGTTACCTATGTATAGTCGTACGGTTATAAAACGTCGGAAGCCACTTGAGAGATTACATGCCGATGAATGGCATGGTTAACTTTTGTTAAATCGAACCGCTAATTACGTGTGCAAAATGAAATGCAATAACAACAAAATATTCCAAACAGATAACAACTTTACCGCTTAAAGAATAGAGTTAGAATTACAATAGCAGATACTTGATACGTATAGGACCTTTTGGAATTCAGGGCCACGGTCGCTCAGGTGTTTGCGAATGTTTCATGTTTAATTCCAAAAGGTTCTATATCGAGTACTTGCTATTGTACTTAAACTCTATCCTTCAAGCGGTAAAGATGTTATCAGTATGTAATCATCATCATCATCATTTCAGCCTATATACGTCCCACTGCTGGGCACAGGCCTCCTCTCATGCGCGAGAGGGCTTGGGCTATAGTCCCCACGCTAGCCCAATGCGGATTGGGGACTTCACATACACCTTTGAATTTCTTCGCAGATGTATGCAGGTTTCCTCACGATGTTTTCCTTCACCGAAAAGCTAGTGGTAAACATCAAATGATATTTCGTACATAAGTTCCGAAAAACTCATTGGTACGAGCCAGGATTTGAACCCGCGACCTCCGGATTGAAAGTCGGATGTCATATCCACTCGGCCACCACCGCTGTATGTAATATTTTGTTGTTATTGCATTTGATTTTGTACAGGTAATTAGCGGTTTGGTTTAACAAATGATAACAATGCCATTCATCGTCAGGTAGTCTCTCAAGTGGATACCGACATTTTAAAACCATCCGACTATACAGGGTGGCCAAAAATAACTACATTCTCGTTGCCAGGGAGGTGTTGGAATTATAATGAGCAACTTTTACTATGGGACCAACCCCGAAATAGAAAATGGACCAGCCAAAATGCATGAAACAGCCAATTTTTTTTCCGCGATTTCGGGGTTGGTCCCATAGTAAAAGTTGCTTAGTATAATCCGAAAACCTCCCTGGCAACGGGAATGTAGTTATGTTTTGGCCAGCCTGTATAATAATGCAGGTTTCCACGTCGGGCCACAAGCTTTGAGTATCATAGAATCAGTCATACAACTTTGGTTACAGTTAGAAATGGCAAGTCCGGACACTTTCGAATTTCGATCACAACGGCACGGCTACCACGAGTCGGCATTTGACATTTACGTGAGCGACTCAATCGCATTTTCTACCAGGGATGTTGCGGATGCAAATTTTTTTATACGACCTAAAAACCTTTAAGAAAAGAGCTTTCTCCCATCTTAAAGCGCGCAGCGCACTTGCAACCTGCAGGTGTCTATGGCCGACGACAATGGCTTACCATCAGGCGAATAAAATATCTCTATAGTCATAAAAAAAAAACTATACAAATAATAGTTACAGAGATATAAGCCACCGTGCCATAGCCTCCTAAGGCCTGCAGGCAATAGAGTTGATTTTTAATTCTTTGAAAATTTTACGAAACAAAAGAAATACAACTCTGTTCTAATTAAATATGGTTTAAATTTCATCGAACCGAAGAAGTGCTATAGGTAGGACCTTGGGCCTTAGGAGGATAACACTTCGTTACACGGTTTTTGATCCTACGGGTTTTTAAAGACCACCTCACGTTTCACGTCAAAACACAGTCTGCTATTCATCTTTGTGGTTAGATTACATGTTTAATATTTGTCTACATAATTACAGGATATTATAGTAACAAATATCGGTATATATACATACAAATCTGTAGAATGTCAGTCCGTGTTACGGTGCGTCCTGGCTGAAAGTCGAGTGTAATCTGTAAAAAATGCAGACAATGTTATTAAGCTTGAAATAAATTAAAATAATTCAGCCTATATACATCCCACTGCTGGGCACAGGCCTCCTCTCATGCGCGAGAGGGCTTGGGCTATAGTCCCCACGCTAGCCCAATGCGGATTGGGGACTTCACACACACCTTTGAATTTCTTCGCATATGTATGCAGGTTTCCTCACGATGTTTTCCTTCACCGAAAAGCGACTGGTAAATATCAAATGATATTTCGTACATAAGTTCCGAAAAACTCATTGGTAAGTGGCCGAGTGGATACGACGTCCGACTTTCAATCTGGAGGTCGCGGGGTCAAATCCTAGCTCGTACCAATGAGTTTTTCGGAAATAAATTAAAACTGGAAAAATTGGAACTCTGGATCACTAGTCCATGCACTGTCAACTAAGTTACCAAGATCTCACTCGAGGACAGGTAATATTTCCATGTATGCGCGCCTTATGGAGGTCCCTAGCGACATCTACCGTAAGAGAGTTTTCACATTGTCCGATCCGATATCGGATGTCGGAAGGAAGTAAAATGTAAGTTATAAGTGTTTCTCTGTATTTATTTATGCATTTAATAAATCTTCATTACAAAAAAATTACAAATGAAAACGCAAAAAAGGCGAACTTTATGCCAATGGCACTCTCTTCCAGCTATTTTTGATAGGCGCCTTACGACATCGGATATCGGTGCGGCGCTTCCGATAAATTGAGCCATGTCGGAGCCCCCCGTCCGCTGTCGGACCGATAATATGTGTTAGTGTGCGTATGTGTAGGCGTAGTGGTTGTTGTAGTGTGCGTATGTGTAGGCGTAGTGGTTGTTGTAGTGTGCGTATGTGTAGGCGTAGTGGTTGTTGTAGTGTGCGTATGTGTAGGCGTAGTGGTTGTTGTAGTGTGCGTATGTGTAGGCGTAGTGGATGTTGTAGTGTGCGTATGTGTAGGCGTAGTGGTTGTTGTAGTGTGCGTATGTGTAGGCGTAGTGGTTGTTGTAGTGTGCGTATGTGTAGGCGTAGTGGTTGTTGTAGTGTGCGTATGTGTAGGCGTAGTGGTTGTTGTAGTGTGCGTATGTGTAGGCGTAGTGGTTGTTGTAGTGTGCGTGCCGGCCGTGGCGCGCCCCTGCGGCCTGCGCGGGTGCAGGAGCCAATACAATCTAATGTTTAATTTGACTTTGGTTTTTATTTGTAGTTTTTTTGTTGTTTTCTTGTATTCTTATTTTGTAGTTTCACAGTGCCTTAGTTTTTACTGTAATGCTATGTCAGTTATTTGAGTAATAAATAAAATAAATAAATAAAATACATCCGATATCGATGAGGACAATGTGAAAACGCTTTTACTGTGCAATTCGGGATATAGTGTTTGTGTACCACGAATGTGTAGTATGAAGTGTGTATAATAATATTATTACCTCTATCTGACGCGGGTCGCGGTGGCGGTGGCGGTGGCGGCGAGCGCGGCGGCCAGCGCGGCGGCGGCGGCGGGCGGCGCCGCGCCCAGCCCGCGCACCACGGCGCCGCCCACGTACGCCACCGACATTATTAACCCGTGCGCTGTGCATCTGAAACAACGCATTTAACCTGAGATCATTCTGAAAAAAAACCGGACAAGTGCGAGTCGGACTCGCCCACCGAGGGTTCCGTACTTTTTAGTATTTATTGTTATAGCGGCAACAAAATACATCATCTGTGAAAAGGTTCAATCTCGGTTCATGATTACCCTTTGGGTACGGATTTACGGAACCCTAAAAACAAAACAAATCACGATCAAGTTCCTTACACCACGTCTTTTTTATAATTCATAATTCGTTTATTGTCTGTAGAACATGGGTATATACAATGATGGAACATGATTTAATATGGAATCACCATGGTCTTGCCAAAAGGCGTACAAACAGTCACACTTATAACTAAGTAATTACTACTACTTAAAACATAAGTCATGCAAATGCAAATTACAATATTATTTACAAATTTATGATTTAACAGAAGCGGTCTCATATCTAATATTAATTACGGCGATAATGTTAAGATCTGTCACAGAGGTACTCTTGAATGGAGTAGTAGGCTTTTTTTGATAAAAAGTCATGCAAAATTTTCTTAAAATGTTGTAGATTATTACAGTTTAAGATGGGTTTTGGGAGGTTATTATATAATTTAGGTGCCATTCCGAATACACTTTTGGAAAGTAAGGCCGTTTTGAATGGTTTTGCGTATATTTCTCCTTGATGTCTAATGCTATTAAGTTTTGTAAATTGACCTATGTTTAGTTTCACGTGTATAGCTACTTCATAGATGAAAAGGCAAGGCAAAGTTATTATTTGATGTTTTGTGTACAGGGGTTTACAAGACTCTAAAGATTTTTCATAACATGCTGCTCTAAGACATTTCTTTTGTGATCTGAATGCTCTTTCTCTATCTGTGGAGTTTCCCCAGAATATAACTCCATACCGTAAAGTGGACGTTACATATGCGTGATACGCTGTAAGCACAGTTGCCTGATTAGCTACTTTCCTTAAGTTATATAAAGCGTAGGAGTATTGGTCTAGTTTACTACATACTATATCGATTTGATTTTTCTATGTCAATTTACTG
Source organism: Cydia splendana (assembly GCF_910591565.1). Taxonomy (NCBI): domain Eukaryota; kingdom Metazoa; phylum Arthropoda; class Insecta; order Lepidoptera; family Tortricidae; genus Cydia; species Cydia splendana. The sequence continues at coordinate 1,675,944 of NC_085984.1, forward strand.
TCTAAATGTAATCCTAAGAAGCGCGTCATTTCAGTTTCGTCAATCTGTGTATTCTTATAATTAATATTTAGATCACTTGTCTTATTAACTCTTTGCCTAAAATTCATTATTTTTGTTTTAGATAAATTAATTTTTAGGGTTCCGTACCCAAAGGGTAAAACGGGACCCTATTACTAAGACTTCGCTGTCCGTCCGTCCGTCCGTCCGTCCGTCTGTCACCAGGCTGTATCTCACGAACCGTGATAGCTAGACAGTTGAAATTTTCACAGATGATGTATTTCTGTTGCCGCTATAACAACAAATACTAAAAACAGAATAAAATAAAGATTTAAATGGGGCTCCCAATGCTCCCATACAACAAACGTGATTTTTGACCAAAGTTAAGCAACGTCGGGAGTGGTCAGTAATTGGATGGGTGACCGTTTTTTTTTTGTTTTTTTTTTTTATATGGTACGGAACCCTTCGTGCGCGAGTCCGACTCGCACTTGCCCGATTTTTAAATTGTTTTTGTCCATCCATTCAATTATTCGTTCAAGCGTTCTATTAATGTTCAATTGGTATGTCTCTAAATCTGAATCTTCTCCTGAGATAATTACTGTGCTGTCATCAGCAAAGAGTATCATAGGATATTCAACGGCAAGTGGGAGGTCATTAATATATACGTTGAACAGTAAAGGACCTAAAACGCTACCCTGTGGTACCCCGCGTATTATTTCTTGTATATCAGATGAGAACGTGAATTCAGTTTTACTGTCTAAGCATATCCTGTTCACTTGAGTAATTTGTTTCCGATTTCTTAAATAGGATTTAATCAAATCGTGGGCGTTACCTCGTATACCATATCTGTATAGCTTATTTAACAATAATTCATGGTCGACGAAGTCAAAAGCCTTCGTCATATCCATGTATACTGCGCATGCCGGTATTACTTTGTCTACTTTTGCCATGATTGTCTGTAGTAATTCATATATAGCCATATTTATTGATTTGTTTTTACGAAACCCTTTCTGTTCTTTGGCAAATAAGTCATTCTTTTCAAAGTACGAGCTAATATTATTATAAATAACTTTTTCAAAAACTTTTGAAAATATTGGTAATAACGCTATCGGTCGATAATTATTATACAGGGTGATTTCCAATCCGGAGGTCGCGGGTTCAAACCCGGCTCGTACTAATGAGTTTTTCGAAACTTATGTACGAAATATCATTTGATATTTACCAGTCACTTTTCGGTGAAGGAAAACATCGTGAGGAAACCGGACTAATCCCAATATTTAAGGCCTAGTTTCCCCTCTGGGTTGGAAGGTCAGATGGCAGTCGCTTTCATAAAAACTAGTGCCTACGCCAATTCTTGGGATCAGTTACCAAGCGGACCCCAGACTCCCATGAGCCGTGGCAAAATGCCGGGAACAACGCGAGGAGGATAATGATAAAACGCTAAATAGTAAAGTTTATAATAGTTATAAAGTTAAGACTCTTAAATACCTCTCTTCTCTTCCAACTCCTGACTCGTCTCCTTTCTGTCTTGTTCCTTTTAACGACAGTGATATTAAGAAGAGCGTACTGTCCATAGCGTCTAATGCCGTTGGTGTCGATTGTGTTAGCCGTAAAATGATCCTCCCTCTCCTTGACCTACTTACTCCCGTCATTTCCGTCATTCTTAACAATTCAGTTTCCACCAGCTCCTTTCCTTCACTTTGGAAGGACGCCTGTATCGTTCCTATACCTAAAACGTCTAATCCTTCTTCATTTTCTGATTACCGTCCCATCTCAATTCTCCCTTTCCTGTCCAAAGTTCTTGAGCGTCTCGTTCACCAACAGCTTACCTCGTACCCAGGGTTGGGCAGTATTTCAATTACATGTATTTGAAATACGTATTTGAAATACATTTTAGTATTTTGTATTTGTATTTCAAATACTACCTGGAAAAGTATTTTGTATTTGGTATTTCAAATACTGCACTCACATGTATTTTGTATTTTGTATTTCAAATACTTTAAGCTTCAAAATACATTTCTACAAAATACATTTTTTTATTAAATTCTTTGATCCTAAAATGGAACGTTTTTTTAAATATAATGTACGACTTGTACGAGGTACAAATATGTAAGTACAATGCGCGAGCTATTCTGCGCGGAACTTTTCGTCAACAGCCAGGGGATAGGGTCATTGCAGTAGTTTCCGTCCATGCTCTAGTTTTCGACCACTTGACAGATTCATCATCATCACCATCATCATCAGCCTACTCTCGTCCACTGCTGGACATAGGCCTCTCCTATTGCACGCCATTGAGCACGATTTGCGGCAACTCTGATCCAGCTCTTGCCAGCCGCCTTGCGAAGGTCATCGCTCCATCTAGTCTGAGGGCGTCCTACGCTACGTTTGCCGATGCGCGGTCTCCACTCCAGAACTCGCCTACCCCAACGGTTAACGGTTCTACGGCTAATATGACCGGCCCACTGCCACTTCAGCTTGCTAATCCGGTGGGCTATGTCGACGACTTTAGTTCTCTGACGGATGACTTCATTTCGAATACGATCCCTCAGAGAGACTCCGAGCATAGCCCTTTCCATAGCTCGCTGAGCGACTTTGAATTTATGGACCAGTCCTACCGTGAGTGTCCACGTTTCGGCTCCGTATGTCATCACGGGTAGGACGCACTGATTGAAGACTTTTGTCTTCAGACTTTGTGGGATTGATGACGTGAAGACTTGACGCAGCTTCCCATATGCTGCCCAGCCCAGCTGTATCCTTCTATTCGACTCTTTCTCGAAGTTGTTCCTTCCTAACTGCAGTATTTGCCCGAGGTAGACGTATTCCTGAACAACCTCGAGAACAGCCCCTTGTACTGCAATAGGTCCCGGAGCAACACGTTCGTTGAACATAACTTTCGTTTTGTCCAAATTCATCCGGAGACCTATGCGTTGAGAAGAATCAGCTAGACCGGTCAGCATATGCTCTAAATCCTGCAACGTCTCAGCCATGATGACGATGTCGTCCGCAAATCGCAAGTGTGAGATGTATTCGCCATTAATGTTAATACCATGTTCCTTCCAGTCGAGCGTTTTAAACATATCCTCCAATGCATTTGTGAACAATTTGGGGGAAATCACATCCCCTTGTCTCACACCACGATGCATGGGGATAGCCTTAGTCTGCTGGTTTTGGACTTGGACGGCCATGGTAGCTGCGTTGTACAGACATCTCAACACTTGGATATATCGCCAGTCGACTTGGCATCGCTGCAGGGAATCCAGAACAGCCCAAACTTCAATAGAGTCAAAGGCTTTCTCATAGTCCACAAATGCTAAGCACAGGGGCCGATTATACTCTTCAGTCTTCTGTATAATCTGCCGCACTGTGAAGATGTGGTCTATGGTGCCGTATCCTCCTCGAAATCCGGCCTGCTCCGGTGGCTGAAATGATGGTTGACACTGGACAGATTAGCAAATAATATATTTCATTTTTAATTTACTATTTGCCAAATATAATTTTTATATGTAGACAGATATATTGTTTAGCTAAGGATTGAAATCAGTCCAAATTTGTGCAGCAATGTAGGTTTATACCTATTCAAATTTCGTCAAGTGGAAGAAAACTAGAGCTGGACGAAAACAAGCACAATGACCCTATAAGTTTTTAGGAAAGGATATTCGTTAAAAACCGGCCAAGTGCGAGTCGGACTCGCGCACGAAGGGTTCCGTACCATAATGCAAAAAAACGGCAAAAAAAGACGGTCGTTGCTTAACTTCGGTCAAAAATCACGTTTGTTGTATGGGAGCCCCACTTAAATCTTTATTTTATTCTGTTTTTAGTATCTGTTGTTATAGCGGCAACAGAAATACATCATCTGTGAAAATTTTAACTGTCTAGCTATCACGGTTCGTGAGATACAGCCCGGTGACAGACGAACGGACGGATGGACGGACGGACAGCGGGGTCTTAGTAATAGGGTCCCGTTTTACCCTTTGGGTACGGAACCCTAAAAAACTAAATGATTAAACAAAAAAAAATTAAAAGTATTTTGTATTTTGTATTTGAAATACATTATTTTAAACACTGTAATTTGTATTTTGTATTTCAAATACCAGTCACCAAAGTAGTTTGTATTTGGTATTTCAAATACTTTTAAAAATGTATTTTGTAATTTGTATTTGAAATACGTGGAAGCCAGTATTTTGCCCAACCCTGCTCGTACCTTAATACTCATGATCTTTTAAATCCCTTACAGTCTGGCTTCCGTTCTGGTCATAGTACGGCTACTGCACTCGTGAAGATCACTGACGACATCCGGGCGGGGATGAACGATCAAAAACCGGGCAAGTGCGAGTCGGACTCGCGCACGAAGGGTTCCGTACCATAATGCAAAAAAAAAAAACGAAAAAAAAGCAAAAAAAAAAAAACGGTCACCCATCCAAGTACTGACCACTCCCGACGTTGCTTAACTTTGGTCAAAAATCACGTTTGTTGTATGGGAGCCCCATTTAAATCTTTATTTTATTTTGTTTTTAGTATTTGTTGTTATAGCGGCAACAGAAATACATCATCTGTGAAAATTTCAACTGTCTAGCTATCACGGTTCGTGAGATACAGCCTGGTGACAGACGGACGGACGGACGGACGGACGGACGGACGGACGGACGGACAGCGAAGTCTTAGTAATAGGGTCCCGTTTTACCCTTTGGGTACGGAACCCTAAAAATTAACGGTGTTAACGCTGCTAGATTTTAGCAATGCGTTCAATACCGTTGATTTTGATGTTCTCCTCGAAACACTACGCTGTCTTAATATATCTCCTGCGGTAGTCGGATGGTTTCGTAGTTACTTGAGTGGTCGTCGGCAGCGCATAAAGGTGGATGATTGTCTTTCTTCTTGGTCCAACACGTTGGCTGGCGTTCCGCAAGGTGGCGTGCTGTCTCCTTTGTTGTTCTCTATATTTATAAATTCAATTACTTCTAACCTAACTTCACATTATCACCTTTATGCCGACGATCTTCAGATTTACTCACAGGGCGTTATTGGCGAACTCACGTCTGTTATCCGTAAAGTGAATAGCGACTTAGACAAAATCTCGAATTGGAGTCGCAGTTTTGGCCTAAAAGTAAATCCGTCAAAGACACAGACTATTATAATAGGTAGCCCAAAACTGCTTCCCAGAATTGATTTTAACAACCTCTCACCTATTTACTTTAATGGCGTTTTGATTCCCTACTCGCAGAAGGTTAAAAACCTTGGCATCATTATGGATAGTACCTTATCGTGGGGACCTCAGGTGGGCGAAGTCAGCAGGAAGATGTTCGCGGCAGTTGCTTCCCTCAGGAGATTACGAAACTTCCTTCCCATTCCTACTAGAATTGCCCTTGCACAAACTCTTCTTCTCCCTATTCTGGATTACGCTGACGTTGCTTATCTCGATCTCACTGAGGAGCAACTTAATAAGCTTGAGCGTATCCAAAACATCTGCATACGGTTTATATTTGGGCTCCGCAAATATGACCATGTCTCCCACTTCCGGTCGCAGCTCAAATGGCTCCCTATTCGCCTACGTCGTAACTCCCACGTTTTGTCACTTCTGTATTCCATTCTTTTTAACCCCGCAACTCCCCGCTATCTTAAAAACCGTTTCAGCTATCTCCGTTCGGTTAGGTCCTCCCAGAATTTGCTTCTTTCTGTCCCGTCATCCTCGTCTAAATTCTATACAAATTCTTTCACTTTTCAATCTGTACGACTATGGAATTCTCTGCCTGCAGACTTAAGGTGCGCCCAGTCTCCTTATTCTTTCAAGAGACTCGTTAAAGTTCACTTTTTATCTGCTCCGTAATACTTTTACCTGCTTCCTTTTCCCTATAGCTGGCATTTTTACGTATATATATGTGTATATGTATATAATTTTATGTATGTATGATATGTGTATTTATGTAAATCTTATTTTATTTTATTTTTATTTGTATGTCTTTTATACTGTTTTGTATTGTGTTTTTTTCTGTGCTAAAATTCTTATATTGAATTTGAAACACCTACTGACATGACATAAATTTATTAATTTCCGCTACCTAAAGGTTGTCTGGAAGAGATCGCTTTTTAGCGATAAGACCGCCTGTTGTTTAACCTCTTCTTCCTGTATTATTTGTATTGTTTTCTGTAATGAGGTGTGCAATAAAGAGTATTTGTATTGTATTGTATTCGTTATTTGTTTTAACACGAGGAATTAAACAACAACTTTGCTCCCAAGTGGAACACAAACATTTTCACCACACCAACGCGAGGAAAATAAGTACTTACTTTAGAACGTTATTAAATATTTATCAAATTGTCATTCAAAATCATCATTCATCACTTTAAGGTAAAACTTTGCTTTTAAAGAACGAGCGGAGCGAGGTAGTATCAAAATATCGACACGTGCTTACCCCAATTTTGTATTATTATTTATTAATTCACCTCAAATTAGCAGGATACGAGTCCACGATCCCCACGCAAGCCACGTAGAACACCAGCGTCAGGAACACCCTGTATATCGCCTCCACCACGTATAGCGCCGTCTCGCTCTGCACCACGTAGATAGAGGGGGACGGGAACACGCATATCGCGCAATATTCCCTATTCACCTCAAGTTAGCAGGATACGAGTCCACGATCCCCACGCAAGCCACGTAGAACACCAGCGTCAGGAACACCCTGTATATCGCCTCCACCACGTATAGCGCCGTCTCGCTCTGCACCACGTAGATAGAGGGGGACGGGAACACGCATATCGCGCAATATTCCCTATTCACCTCAAGTTAGCAGGATACGAGTCCACGATCCCCACGCAAGCCACGTAGAACACCAGCGTCAGGAACACCCTGTATATCGCCTCCACCACGTATAGCGCCGTCTCGCTCTGCGCCACGTAGATAGAGGGGGACGGGAACACGCATATCGCGCAATATTCCCTATTCACCTCAAATTAGCAGGATACGAGTCCACGATCCCCACGCAAGCCACGTAGAACACCAGCGTCAGGAACACCCTGTATATCGCCTCCACCACGTATAGCGCCGTCTCGCTCTGCACCACGTAGATAGAGGGGGACGGGAACACGCATATCGCGCAATATTCCCTATTCACCTCAAGTTAGCAGGATACGAGTCCACGATCCCCACGCAAGCCACGTAGAACACCAGCGTCAGGAACACCCTGTATATCGCCTCCACCACGTATAGCGCCGTCTCGCTCTGCACCACGTAGATAGAGGGGGACGGGAACACGCATATCGCGCAATATTCCCTATTCACCTCAAGTTAGCAGGATACGAGTCCACGATCCTCACGCAAGCCACGTAGAACACCAGCGTCAGGAACATCCTGTATATCGCCTCCACCACGTATAGCGCCGTCTCGCTCTGCACCACGTAGATAGAGGGGGACGGGAACACGCATATCACGCAATATTCCCTATTCACCTCAAGTTAGCAGGATACGAGTCCACGATCCCCACGCAAGCCACGTAGAACACCAGCGTGAGGAACACCCTGTATATCGCCTCCACCACGTATAGCGCCGTCTCGCTCTGCACCACGTAGATAGAGGGGGACGGGAACACGCATATCACGCAATATTCCCTATTCACCTCAAGTTAGCAGGATACGAGTCCACGATCCCCACGCAAGCCACGTAGAACACCAGCGTCAGGAACACCCTGTATATCGCCTCCACCACGTATAGCGCCGTCTCGCTCTGCACCACGTAGATAGAGGGGGACGGGAACACGCATATCGCGCAATATTCCCTATTCACCTCAAGTTAGCAGGATACGAGTCCACGATCCCCACGCAAGCCACGTAGAACACCAGCGTCAGGAACACCCTGTATATCGCCTCCACCACGTATAGCGCCGTCTCGCTCTGCACCACGTAGATAGAGGGGGACGGGAACACGCATATCACGCAATATTCCCTATTCACCTCAAGTTAGCAGGATACGAGTCCACGATCCCCACGCAAGCCACGTAGAACACCAGCGTGAGGAACACCCTGTATATCGCCTCCACCACGTATAGCGCCGTCTCGCTCTGCACCACGTAGATAGAGGGGGACAGGAACACGCATATCGCGCACAGGATCACTGTAAACAATAAAATGTAACATTGTTTTTTGCTTTTTTTTTTGCTAGGGTACTAGAGTTAGACCAAGAAAAGTCTGCAGCAATTTTGATAGCCCACGCAGTGCAAGTGTTATTTATACGTCATCATTTCATAGAAGTTTGACGTTTAAAATGACACATGCACTGCGTGGGCTATCAAAATCGCTGCAGACTTTTCTTGGTCTAACTATAAATGTAGGCTTTATCGGCATTTAGGATGAAATGAGGGACGTTGAAGAATTCAGAGCGTAGCGAGGTGTGATATTAGAATTCGGAGCGAAGGGAAGGTTTTATAAATTAAAATTTCAGACCACAAAATTAGAGTAAGTAGATTTTATAGGAATTTCGAAGAGCAAGGGACGCTGAAGAATCTAGAGCGTAACTACGGTTTTAGGATGATTTTGGCCGGAGCGAGGGACGTTGAAGAATTCAGAGCGTAGCTAGTGTTTTATGACAATTTTGCGCGAGGGCGTTGAAGAATTCAGAGTGTAGCTAGGATTTCATTGCAATGCGTAGCGAGGGTTTAGAATGAAAACTGAGCGCAGGTTTCAAAAGTCTTACCTTTTGGTGAAAATTTTCCGCTTAAAGCCAGCGTCGCGGCAAATATAGCAGCAAGCAACCCAGCTAGTATAGCAGCCAGCGCCGCATATGCCTGCTCCCTCAGTGCCCCGGCCAGCCGCCACGTGAGAGGTGCCTCGCGGAGGCAGGCGAGCCGCATGCCTCGTATGATCGTGTTGCGCAGTTCCGACCACGAATTTGTAGTAAGTAGATTTTATAGGAATTTCGAAGAGCTTGGGACGCTGAAGAATCTAGTGCGTAGCTAGGGTTTTAGGATAATTTTGGACGGAGCGAGGGACGTTGAAGAATTCAGAGCGTAGCTAGTGTTTTATGAGAATTTTGCGCGAGGGCGTAGTGTACTTAGCTGGGGTTTTTTGTAAATTTCAAGCGGAGCTGGGGACGTTGAAGAATTCAGAGCGAAGCTAGGATTTCATGGAAATGCGTAGCGAGGATTTAGAGTGAAAAGTGAACACAGCGAAGGTTTTAAAATCTTACCTTTTGGTGAAAATTTTCCGCTTAAAGCCAGCGTCGGGGCAAAAATGGCGGCAAACAATCCAGCTAGTATAGTAGCCAGCGCGGCATGTGCCTGCTCCCTCAGTGCCCCGGCCAGCCGCCACGTGAGAGGTGCCTCGCGGAGGCAGGCGAGCCGCATGCCTCGTATGATCGTGTTGCGCAGTTCCGACCACGAATTTAGAGTAAGTAGATTTTATAGGAATTTCGAAGAGCGAGGGACGCTGAAGAATCTAGAGCGTAGCTAGGGTTTTAGGATAATTTTGGACGGAGCGAGGGACGTTGAAGAATTCAGAGCGTAGCTATTAGTGTTTTATGACAATCTTGCGCGAAAGACGCTGAAGAATTCAAAGTGTAGCTAGGATTTCATGGAAATGCGTAGCGAGGATTTAGAGTGAAAAGTGAACACAGCGAAGGTTTTAAAATCTTACCTTTTGGTGAAAATTTTCCGCTTAAAGCCAGCGTCGGGGCAAAAATGGCGGCAAACAATCCAGCTAGTATAGTAGCCAGCGCGGCATGTGCCTGCTCCCTCAGTGCCCCGGCCAGCCGCCACGTGAGAGGTGCCTCGCGGAGGCAGGCGAGCCGCATGCCTCGTATGATCGTGTTGCGCAGTTCCGACCACGAATTTAGAGTAAGTAGATTTTATAGGAATTTCGAAGAGCGAGGGACGCTGAAGAATCTAGAGCGTAGCTAGGGTTTTAGGATAATTTTGGACGGAGCGAGGGACGTTGAAGAATTCAGAGCGTAGCTATTAGTGTTTTATGACAATCTTGCGCGAAAGACGCTGAAGAATTCAAAGTGTAGCTAGGATTTCATGGAAATGCGTAGCGAGGATTTAGAGTGAAAAGTGAACACAGCGAAGGTTTTAAAATCTTACCTTTTGGTGAAAATTTTCCGCTTAAAGCCAGCGTCGGGGCAAAAATGGCGGCAAACAATCCAGCTAGTATAGTAGCCAGCGCGGCATGTGCCTGCTCCCTCAGTGCCCCGGCCAGCCGCCACGTGAGAGGCGCCTCGCGGAGGCAGGCGAGGCGCATGCCTCGTATGATCGTGTTGCGCAGCTCCGACCACGTGTCTATCTCGCGGCCTACCGTTATGTCTGTGTCGATTATCCTAGAATGAAAATACATTGGTTGGTAAATATATTATTTTAGGGGCAGTGGTAGATGAGTAATTAGTTCCTTTGAATGGTAAACTGACTTCCATGTATTTTTCCAAGTAGGTATATGCATTTCTTACTGAAGGCTTATGGAAAATTCAACCTATGCCGCCGTGATCCCAGTGGCCGAATGGCTCAGGCACCTGCCGCGATAGCAGAGGACGCTGGTTCGATTCCAGCCTGGGGCACTGGAGGCGTTGGTCACTTTTTCTTAGTTTATGATAATTTAATTCGGTTTATAATTTATATAGTCGCTACAACTTGAAATAAAAACAAAATAAAATATTTTCTGAAAATAATTTAATTTGTTCTAATACTTTTAATTGTTAAAGTAAGCAATACTTACGTAGTATTAACGAACAGCGACCCAGTGAAGTACGCATAAGACGTCTTTATATTAGAAAACGCCACATCGTAAAATGAGCAATTCCTAAACGCCGCATGAGATAGCATCATATCTCTAAAACTGCATTTATTGAACGTCACGTTTCTGTATTCGACGTTTTCGAGCGTCTCGTTGAAGTGACGGTTCTCGTATGTCGTGTTCTCGATTATTACTTTTGAGGCTTCGAATTCTTGGTTCTCTATGGAGAGTACGGCTGACGGTATGTGGGAGGCTAGGAAGAACTGAAAAAAAAAAACATTAGCTTTAGTTTTTACCCGACTACGGCAACGCAAAAGGAGGATTATGATGTTTGCTGTGTTGAAGAACATCATATAAATAAAAAAATAAAAATAAATATTCACACGGACATTCTTACACAAATTGACTAAGTCCCACGGTAAGCTCAAGAAGGCTTGTGTTGTGGGTACTCAGACAACGATATATATAATATACAAATACATAAATACATAGAAAACACCCATGACTCGGGAACAAATATTTGTGTTCATCACACAATTAAATGCCCTTACCGGGGTTCGAACCCAGGTTAATTTTATTTTATATTGTAACCTGTGTCCGCTGTAGCCTACTGTGGCGGTCCTGCCCTCCTAAGCCGAATAGCGTTATCTATAGAACTATAAGTTATAGAAAGTAAAGTTAGCAATGAATTTTCTTTTGAGATAGCGCTATTTGGCTTAGTAGGGCAGTGTCAAAGGGTCAAAACACAGTTATTTTGTACTAACGGTACCGGTGACGGTCGGTGGACCTCATGTTTTTGCAATAAGTCAGTTATAGTATTTTGCAAACTCGATGGGTAGAGTGACAGGTGTCGTCTCCATATAATTTTTTTTTTTTTTTTTTTTTTTAGTACATGGAAAACCAACAGCGCTATATATATCCAGAAATTACAATAGAATCACAGAGCCAATTATAGGTTCTCACTTATAGAAATATAATAAATTATAGAAAGTATTTATAACCTAAAAACGCCAAACTCGCAAAATTGTATTGATATGACACCTGTTACCTTACCCATCGACCTTTTTAAAGATTTTTTACTAGAACAGTGTGGCCAAAAACTCAAAGTCGCTCAACGAGCTATGGAGAGGGCTATGCTCGGAGTTTCTCTGCGTGATCGAATCAGAAATGAGGAGATCCGTAGACGAACTAAAGTCACCGACATAGCCCACCGGATTAGCAAGCTGAAGTGGCAATGGGCAGGCCACATTGCACGCAGAGGTGGCCGATGGGGTCAAAAAGTGCTCGAGTGGAGACCACGGACTAGCAAGCGCAGCGTGGACCCACAAGATGGACAGACGACCTTGTTAAGGTCGCCGGAAGACGCTGGATGCGAGTCGCTTCCAACCGGTACGTGTGGAGGTCCAAGGGAGAGGCCTATGTTCAGCAGTGGACGTCTTATGGCTGAGATGATGATGATGAGTGTGGACAATGCCGACGATGTATACCTGTATAGCCATGGAGAATAGCATCACCCCGCCGAGGGAAAACGTGGTGTTTCTGTACGCGCTCGAAAACAGCTGGAAGAAGGCTAGCCAGAACTGTGGACAAAACAAATCATTACTATGTGTGTACAGTAATAGTTACGTCGCCAGTTCCTTTTTCTTTGAATTACCTATTCGCACGTGTATCGTACGTTTTACAGTACATATGGCCCTTCAAACTTTTGACATCGCACGAAAAGTGCAATTTTACGCACTAGTGCGGGAAAATAGGACCATATGTACTGTAAAATTCATTTCAGTTTTAGCTTCGACATTGCAGAGATTTTGTCGTTAATTATCGTTTTTAGGGTTCCGTACCCAAAGGGTAAATTGGGACCCTACTAAGACTCCACTGTCCATCTGTCTGTCCGTCCGTCTGTCACCAGGGTGTATCTCATGAACCGTGATAGCTAGACAGGTGAAATTTTCACAGATGATGTACTTCTGTTGCCGCTATAACAACAAATACTAAAAACAACATAAAATAAATATTAAAGCGGGGCTCCCATACAACAAACGTGATTTTTGCCGTTTTTTGCATATAATGGTACGGAACCCTTCGTGCGAGAGTCCGACTCGCACTTGGCCGGTTTTTTTTCATCACACTTGCTCGAAAAAGATCTTACTTTTATGGAGGTGTACTGAAGTGTAAAGGCCTATATTGTTCCCGCGGGAGTTATGGTTTTTTTTTCTTAACAGAAATGACAATATGGCGTAATGTTTGAAATGTCACCGTATTTATAATTATTTCGCGAGGGTGGATAGATTAGATTATTAGGACTCGGTTACTCCAGTTACTCCGAAGGTAGAGTTATAGATGGTCAAGTAAATGTTGTCAGTAGAAAAAGGCGGCAAATTTGAAAAATGTAGGCGCGAAGGGATATCGTCTCATAGAAAATTTGAATTTCGCGCCTTTTTCTACTGACAAGATTTGCTTGACCATCTATATATAAATATGTTACCTTTTTAATAACAAAACTTCCGTGAAACAGACTTCTTTTTTTTTCGTCTTAAAATACGTGAGTCGTTCTTAATATATTTAGGGTCGGTTGCTCAAACCGTTTGTCACCGTTGAAGCGTTTGCTAAATTCTATTGTATGGGAAGTTTCATAGATCTCTGCTGCGTGACGTTAATCAGTCTGTTAACTGTGCCAGGCGTGGCTCACTCCGCGATTTCGTCGCTTTGCAACAGGTAGCTACAAGTACATCCGTTCCACACCAATTTTGGTGGCTAGCCATAAGCCGCGCGTGGCGCTGTCGCCACCTAGCGGCCATATCTGTCCTGATCGTAACAGACGCGTTTTGTTGGAGAGTGAGTCTTCTGTACCTAGTACTATTATTTATTCTGTGACTGGTTGGTGCAACTGGCCCTTAATAAATATGTGTTACCATTTTGACAGTGTGCCTGACGTGGTGCAGGGCTGCGGGTCGTTTAGGCGGCAGCTGCAGAGCCCCGGGCCGGTACTCGGCGGAGCCCGACACGCACCAGCCCGCCTGGTTGCTGCTGTGGATGCTCTGCAATATACAACACGGTATTAGTATAAATTACGTCATGTCAATTGGGGGGGGTCTGGACATCGGATGATGGTAGCATGATTTTTGGGGGGGGAAGGGTCAAAAATCGTCAAAAATAGATGACGTAATTTATGAACAGCCCCTATGTACATTTTAATGTACATTTAGACTCACGAGGTTATAACACACCTGATAAACCAGCATGGCGTCCACTTCCCTGCCGACATCTAGTAAGTACCGCGGCGATTCCTGCGTCCATATCAGAGACACGAGCGAAGCGAGGATTGGCAGCGTACACAACAGCAGGTACCTGAAGGAAAAATGTAATTATTAATCGAGGAAAATAGTCGTAGGACTAGACATAGGGTAAATCGTGAATTGCTGGCCACCGGCTAATAACTGGCCACCCTGAACTAAAAATGATTTATTTATATATTCGTCTATAAACAAAATTAATTTTAGTATAAGGTTTCAATAACTAGCCACCTTTCAATAACTAGCCACATTATTCTAAAATGAATTCTGTTTATAGATGAATAGAATTCATTTTTAGTATAAGGTGGCCAGTTACTAAACAGTGGCCAGTAATTGACGGATTACCCTATTTGTTTGTTCCATGGTTGTTCATATATCTTCAGTATTATCCATAAAATTGCCAAGAACATATACTCTAGCACAACAACTTTGTCAGTTGAAAAAGGCGCGAAATTCAAATTGTGTACGGGAATCGATCGTTCGCGCCAACTTTCTTTTTCAAATTTTCCTGCCCTTTTCTACTGACAGAGCTCGCTTGTCAGAGTATAGTGAACAAGTTAAAGTGTGACAGGGACGGGCCTGGAGGTTGGACATCAGCCGGCGTATTATGGATGGCTTTATCCATCTTTATCCACGTGATAAAATAACTGTCACTTTTTCACGGGATAGAAAGTGACGGACACCGTTTTATCTCGCTGTCACGTAGACAAGAACGACCATCATATCCGTACCGGTGGCAGCGGTGAGACAGGTGGAAACGGTTTGTAGCAATATACATAGCATGTCTGTAACCCAATTTGGTAGTTCACCTGTGCCACGCAGAGAAATGCTCCTTATCGTCTAACAAAGCATCAGCCCCAGTAGGCGGGAGCACTGCATGAGCGAGAGCGGCCGCTAATAGCGCTCCTACTCCGTGAGCGATGACCAATATGGACAGCAGGCGGCGGTGAGACTGTTAGCAGTATACATAGCATGTCTGTAAACCAATTTGGTAGTTCACCTGTGCTACGCAGAGAAATGCTCCTTATCGTCTAACAAAGCGTCAGCCCCAGTAGGCGGGAGCACTGCATGTGCGAGAGCGGCCGCTAATAGCGCTCCTACTCCGTGAGCGATGACCAATATGGACAGCAGGCGGCGGTGAGACTGTTAGCAGTATACATAGCATGTCTGTAAACCAATTTGGTAGTTCACCTGTGCTACGCAGAGAAATGCTCCTTATCGTCTAACAAAGCGTCAGCCCCAGTAGGCGGGAGCACTGCGTGTGCGAGAGCGGCCGCTAATAGCGCTCCTACGCCGTGAGCGATGACCAATATGGACAGCAGGCGGCGGTGAGACTGTTAGCAGTATACATAGCATGTCTGTAAACCAATTTGGTAGTTCACCTGTGCCACGCAGAGAAATGCTCCTTATCGTCTAACAAAGCGTCAGCCCCAGTAGGCGGGAGCACTGCATGTGCGAGAGCGGCCGCTAGTAGCGCTCCTACGCCGTGAGCGATGACCAATATGGACAGCAGGCGGCGGCGGTGCGGCCGCGGGGACACTTCGTAGCAGTAGGAGTAGCATGTCGGTACTAGACCGCCTGAGCCGATGGCCGAGCAGAATCTGGAAAATATTAATAAGAATAATAGTATCTTTATGACTGGCCGGAGATTGCTTAAAACCGAGACGAGTGGAAATCGAGGGGGGAGGCCTTTGCCCAGCAGTGGGACACCATATAGGCTTATATAATATAATAAAAAAAAGGATAATAGTCAAGACATAAGGGTGTCAGAAATTATGCAAAATTGAACCCTATCACATTGGTACAAAGTTCAAAATCATGTGGGAAATATATTCTCTCTGCCTTATGACTTAAACTTTAATATTCTTATTGTATTGTATTGTTTTATTTGTATTATCTTATGACATTTACCAGTCGCTTTTCGGTGAAGGAAAACATCGTGAGGAAACCGGACTAATCCCGATAAGGTCAGGTTTACCCTCAGGGTTGGAAGGTCAGATCTTTCGTAAAAACTAGTGCCTACGCCAATTCTTGGGATTAGTTGCCAAGCGGACCCCAGGCTCCCATGAGCCGTGGCAAAATGCCGGGATAACGCGAGGAAGATGATGATTTTATTTGTATTTCAATTATCATTTATTTAAGGACCAACTGAGATCATTTTTAGGGTTCCGTACCCAAAGGGTAAAACGTCCGTCCGTCTGTCACCAGGCTGTATCTCACGAACCGTGATAGCTAGACAGTTGAAATTTTAACAGATGATGTATTTCTGTTGCCGCTATAACAACAAATACTAAAAACAGAATAAAATAAAGATTTAAATGGGGCTCCCATACAACAAACGTGATTTTTGACCAAAGTTAAGCAACGTCGGGAGTGGTCAGTATTTGGATGGGTGACCGTTTTTTTTTTTGCTTTTTTTTTGTTTTTTTTTTTGCATTATGGTACGGAACCCTTCGTGCGCGAGTCCGACTCGCACTTGCCCGGTTTTTGTTAGTACTTACGACTATGACTTATAAGATATTGTCAGTATTATAATCTATATACTATACAAATTGTATTGTACGTTTTGTGCAACGTTCGACAGGTAAACGTAAAATTATAGTTTTTAAATTTAACTTGTATACGTTATAAGTAAAGTAAATGCCGTGCAAAAAATTACTTGGAAATTAGACGATATTGCGAGGGCAGACTCTAAACAAAACCTTAAAAGGTTAAAGATGGCTTTATATACTGGGTCAAGCAAATCTTGTCAGTAGTAAACGGCGGCAAATTTGAAAAATCCCGGGTTAGCAACACTGTGTTCGAATAATTCGAAAATCGCGTGTCATCTGTGCTTTATCTGTGGAATGTGGATCGCGAATGACTGCCATCATCATTGTTTACATTCTGAATCGATTCTATTTCAAGAGATATTTCTGCTGTGTCACCATTAAATACCAATATATTAAATAAGATTGTGCTTAATCAAAGCTAAGGTGCCTACAATGCCTACAGTGGCAACTGAGAAATCTAATAAAATATTAAAATCCAGTAGGACATCTACCTGCTGAAGCAATGATTTTAATCATACATTCTTGCTTAACGGCATAGTCCACTTCTAATTTTATTTTGAGATCTTCAAATTAGTTAATCATTTTTATCAACATCATACACCGCTTTTAAATTGTCCGTCCATACCTATTAATAACAATTTCAAACATTTTCAATAGAGAATCCGCGAGTGACAATTTGAATTGACGGGCGCGCTCAGCGGAAAAAAAAGTTAGGTTCGATGTACATTTTACATTGCTGCTTTTCTTAGCGCAATACTACTCTTTGAATGTTGCCCTACTTTAGTTTGCTTTACATTGCTACTGACAAGATTTGTTTGACGCACTATAGAGAAATAATCCCGAAATTATGTCTAGTTTTCATTTAAATTTTCAATTGTATATCGTAACCCTGCATTCCATACTAGTATAATTTTCGTATTAATTAGCTAATGGTACAGCCGAGGGAATGGAAGCGCTGGTTGCCTAGCGGTAAGAGCGTGCGACTTTTAATCCGGAGGTCGCGGGTTCAAACCCCGGCTCGTACCAATGAGTTTTTCGGAACTTATGTACGAAATATCATTGATATTTACCAGTTGCTTTTCGGTGAAGGAAAACATCGTGAGGAAACCGGACTAATCCCAATAAGGCTTAGTTTCCCCTCTGGGTTGAAAGGTCAGATGGCAGTCGCTTTCGTAAAAACTAGTGCCTTCGTCAATTCTTGGGATTAGTTGTTAAGCGGACCCCAGGCTCCCATGAGCCGTAGCAAAATGCCGGGATAACGCGAGGGAGAAGAAGGGTACAGCCGAGGGAATGGACTACCAAATTTTTAACGGATATAATATAGGGTAATTCGCAAGTAACTGGCCACCGACCAATAACTGGCCACCCTAAACTAAACATGAATTCTATTCACCTATAAACAGAATTCATTTTCGTATAAGGTTTCAATAACTGGCCAGCTTTCTATAACTAGCCACCTAATACTAAAATTAATTATGTTTATAGGTAAATGTACATCATGTACTCGTATTATAGCACCACCTAGTTGTTAATTCGTTTTGCTATTACTGTCTCACCACAGTCCTCACGAAACAGGCTTGACCTAGGGTTGGTTGCACCAAACCGTCTGTCAGCATTAAAACGTTCACTAAATTTTTATTGTATGGGAAGTTTCATATTTGACTGCTGCGTTACGTTGATCAGTCCGCTAAATGTGGTTGGTGCAAGTGGCCCCTAGTGAGGACTGTGAGGGCTACTGTTAATGTAACTGTAATGTAACGTGTGTAATATACATGTATAATTACTAACTTTTGTCAACCTTGCTTGTTCTACTTGGTTAATAAAGAAATTTTGTATTTTGTATTTTTTTTGTAAATAGAATTCATTTTTAGTTTAGGGTGGCCAGTTACTAACAGGTGACTGGCGAATTACCCTAATTCCAGAGATATTGAGGTAAAACGTTAAAACCTATGGGTAAAACGTTAAAACCCGCACGATCGCCTAATCTTCCGTCACAAGTTTTGAAGGTCGCGGCATATCTTTTTTTCCTTTCTAATTTCCTGGACTTGTTCTATATGTAATTCCATTATGTTCCATATTATATTATATTCCATAATGTAACCGGCGAGCGTGTATGAGGAATGTTATGAAAGTGAAGGAAGCGAAAGAGGTACATATGTCAGGACCGTAGCAAGTAGAAATCCGTGGTCTCTGCCTACCCCTCCGGGAAATAGGCGTGATTATAATTATGTATGTATGTTCCATATTTGGAACATGTTCCATATTTGTTCCATATCTTGAACATGTTCCATAGTTGTTCCATATTTGTTCCATATTTGTTCCATATCTTGAACATGTTCCATATTTGTTCCATGTTTGTTCCATACCTGGCCATCATGAAGGTGCCGTAGGTGGGCATGAAGGCGGCGACGGCGGCGAACACGGCGTTGACGGCCAGCGCCGACAGCAGCGCGCGCCGCCGCCCCAGCCGCCCGCCCAGCGCGCCCCACCCCCCCCCGCCCAGCGCCCCGCCCACCAGGCTGATCAGCACTGTGGACAATGTGCCATCATTTACTCTATATTTTTATACAATGTGTTTTGACACCCATGATAAAATTGATAGGGCCGTCCGAAGACATTTTATATGTTGCAGTCAAAAGTGTGAACTGGTCAAAAGAACTTTTAACCGACAAAAACAGGCAAAACTGCTTTTGACTGAGCATGTTGGTCAAAAGTAGTTTTACCTGAAAATCATACCTATTTCTGGCGGGAGTTTCGTTTTTCGGGCGTAGCAAAAAAAAAACCCTAACCTACCTATCTCTAGGAACAGTTTCGTTTTTCGGCCGTAGCAAAAAAAAAAACCCTAAAACCTACCTATCTCTAGGAACAGTTTCGTTTTTAGGGCGTAGCAAAAAAAAAAACCCTAACCTACCTATTTCTGCGAGTACTTTTAACTGATAGTAACAGTCACAATTACTAACCAATGATTTTCAGGTAAAACTACTTTTAACCAACATGCTCAGTCAAAAGCAGTTTTGGCTGTTTTTGTCGGTTAAAAGTTCTTTTGACCAGTTCACACTTTTGACTGCGACATATACATATTGCAGGATGCAGACTATAGTTCGTTTATTTAGCATTAGAAAGAAGGTAAGCGATCTTGACATGTCTTTTAATTGAAAAAACATGTTTTAAAAATAAGTCACGGCAAATATGTAACAATTATGAATCTAGTACAATCATTTATATTCTTCTGCTTTCATAAGTAATAGTTACTGATTTTTAATAAGCGATTTTCAATTAAAAGACACGTCATAATTGTTTACCTTTTTTCTAATGCTAGTGTGCGCTACGCCTTACCCTCACACGTGTATACCGCTCTTCTATATACGCTGTTACTTATTGTATTCTAGACAATATAATAGATCTATACTCCGAGCAGAGCAAATAGTGTCATTTCAACGTCCCACCTCACATGGCGACCCTACCAGGATCGCCATGTGAGGACGTTGAATGAAACAAGCAGGCGGCCGATTTTTTTATTTCGACAGCTCGATTTCGTGTATTTCATTCAATAATATCTCGACAACTAGGCATTTAAATTTTACTAATAGAATTGAAAACAGGTTCCCAATTTCTATCGCTCGTAATTCAATTAACATTTTGCCTTCTTCCACTGATTTTCGAGTGACGAAATCGAGCGATCGAAATTCATAAATCGCCCCCCAGGTTCGAGTATAATGGTTTAAATAACACGTACATGCACATATATATGTTTCAATGTTTATTTGCAACCAAGTGGATACAGTGGACACATGCAACTTAATCCTAGGTAGGCACATACATAACTACTAGGACCCGGACAGGGCTTAGCAAAATAAGATTTGAAATTTTTCCTAATCTAAATTTCGGTAGCAATAATTATTCATTCATTCATTTTAAGGCTATGCTTATGTGTGGGTGAGGCATACGTGAGGTGGACTAATTATGTCTGATGCAAATAAATTGAAATTGAATTGTAAATAGCGCACAAAAACGTTTGAGGGTCAATATAAAAATTACAACGCTAAAGTATAGAGCTAGACCAAGAAAAATCTGCAGCGGTTTACCAGCCCACGCAGTGCAAACGTTATTTTAAACGTCAAACTTCTATGAAATTATGCCGTATAAATAACACTTGCACTGCGTGGGCTATCAAAATCGATGCAGACTTTACTTGGTCGAACTCTAGTACGTTGTAATTTTTATTGACCCTCAAACGTTTTTAGAAGATGAATAATTCAGTCTAATTCAACCTTTGATTTGCTATTTAAAATAGTAAAAAAGAGAATGTTCTGAAAATTGTAATAACAATACAAACGATTAACACAAACTCATTCAGGGCCAAGAACCCGACTGTCGGGTACACTGTTCGTAGCGACTACGCGCTCCATACGGCAAAACCGTGGCTACGCACAACGAGCGTAACCCGTAGCACTTAGTGGCAATGAATGTGTTAAATAAAGAAACGTTAACAAAATAACCCTCTACTAAGCAAACAATGCATAGAATCCATAAAGTTCCATATATGGATCAAATAACAGCCCAATTATACTCGTAAGCATGGGACATCATATTCCAAATAGTTTTGGTGATTAATTTGAAGACGAGACACATTTTGAACCTAAATCAACTCTTAAATCCACATGCTAAGGTTGAAATTCTATTGATGTGCAGCCGATAAATCTTACAGCGCCTGGAACAGAGTTAATAATACTCACCAAGCCAATTCTTCTCGTGTAAGAGTATGCACAGCTCGAGGGTCTAGGGTAGGGAAGCTGCATGCTAGGTACACCTTCAATTGGGCTGGTTTCATATATGGAACATCAATTATCATAATGTACCATATATGGAACATCAGTGAAAAGGACTCACCAAGCCAGTTCTTCTCGTGTGGCAGTATGCACAGCTCGATCTCACACGAGGGTAACACGAAGGGCACTGCTGAAAGTTCTAGGGTCGCGCCGGCGAGCGCTAGGCTGCATGCTAGGTACACCTTCAGTTGGGCTATACCGCAGCCGGCCTGAAAAGAAAATACAGTAAAAACCCATTAACTCAACACGGGTTGTTAGGTTTTAAATAAAAGACTTCCATCAAAATAACGTAAAAAAAGTCTCGCAACGCAGTACTTCTACTACAAAAAAGTTTTGACATGTAATGTTAAACCAAGTCGGTTATTTTAGTCAGTACCGGGGGGTGTCCACAGAACTCGATTCCCACTGACTTGCCTATTTTAAAACCATGTAAATATTAGATATTTTATTTTTTTATACATATAATGACTTGTCCGTCTTGACTAAAATGCATCAGCTCAGTATATGGTTTATATACTGCGGCTAACCTGTCTTTAGGTCTAGATGTGTTCGGGGTAATGTTCCATATATGGAACACTGGGACTCGCCTGGTCTATATGCATGGCCTCACCTGTCTCAGCGCGTCCTCATGGAACTGGTCTAAAGCGCTGGTGTCGCTATAGTCTATGAGCTCGCCACTTTCATTGTCCATGGGTTCAGGGGGGTTCACAGTCATGCTGACTGTACCTGGCTCGCCGGTGCCATCTGTAAAAAAAAACATATATAGTGCGTCAAGCAAATCTTGTCAGTAGCAATGTAAAGCAAACTAAAGTAGGGCAACACTCAAAGAGTCGTATTGCGCTAAGAAAAGCAGCAATGTACCTAATTAACAGTATAAGTGCCTTGGCTGGAGCTGTAAACTTATACATAGTGTTTGAATAAAGAATAAAGAATAAAGAATGTACAATGTACATCGAACCAAAACTTTTTTTTTCCGCTGAACGCGCCCTATTACGTACGTCAATTCAAATTGTCAGTTGCGGATTCTCTATTGAAAATGTTTGAAATTGTTATTAATAGGTATGGACGGACAATTTAAAAGCGGTGTGTGATGTTGATAAAAATGATTAACTAATTTGAAGATCTCAAAATAAAATTAGAAGTGGACTATGCCGTTAAGCAAGAATGTATGATTAAAATCATTGCTTCAGCAGGTAGATGTCCTACTGGATTTTAATATTTTATTAGATTTCTCAGTTGGCACTGTAGGCATTGTAGGCACCTTAGCTTTGATTAAGCACAATCTTATTTAATATATTGGTATTTAATGGTGACACAGCAGAAATATCTCTTGAAATAGAATCGATTCAGAATGTAAACAATGATGATGGCTGTCATTCGCGATCCACATTCCACAGATAAAACACAGATGACACGCGATTTTCGAAATATTCGAACACAGTGTTGCTAACCCGCTATTTTTCAAATTTGGCGTCGTTTGCTACTGACAAGATTTGCTTGACCCATGCAGTATAAGTACGCACGATAATCTTTCGAAAAATATGACTAGAGATGCACCGGATATTCGGTTACTATCCGGTATCCGGCATATCCGGCCCGTATTTTAATATCCGGCAGCATATCCATCCCGTATTTTAATATCCGGCAGCATACCGGATAGTGACATTGCTTAATTTCGGTGTAAACAAAATTGGATTTAAGAAACAGTCACGGTCATAAATGTCATAATCTTACTCGATATTATTTTAAAACAATTTAAACATTCCACAGACATGCACGCACACTCATTTCGAATTAAGAAATGAGTCTACGAAACAGGGCAAAATCTGCACAATGCGCACTTGAAAAACCGAAATGTGTACGATATTCGGCCGATGGGCAGACCGAATATCAGGTATCCGGTATCCGGCCAAACTACTATTCGTTGCATCTCTAAATATGACCATATGTAGAGGAGAAAAGCCGAACAGCCGGACATACGAAAGTATCATATGTGCTACATGTAGGACGTACCGGTCAGTCTGTCCTCTGTGTAGGCCATGGTGCGAGCTATGGACCCGAAGCTCTTGGGCGAGTCGGAGTCAGAGCGAGCGCGCACGAGGCACGCCTGTTCCTCCATCCTTCTCGCTCTGTTATGTGCTACGTATAGGACGTACCGGTCAGTCTGTCCTCTGTGTAGGCCATGGTGCGAGCTATGGACCCGAAGCTCTTGGCCGAGTCGGAGTCAGAGCGAGCGCGCACGAGGCACGCCTGTTCCTCCATCCTTCTCGCTCTGTTATGTGCTACATATAGGACGTACCGGTCACAGTGTTGCCAGATGGTCACAAAAGTCACATTTTTCGTGACTTTTCGCCTTCTCGTGTGACATGTGCGTGACTTACGATTTTGAGGCAATTTTTGTGACTTTTTAAGCTAGTCGAATTTTAGACAAGTTTAGTTCTGCTATTTGTATTATTTAGGAACGCAGTGAACGCACCCAAGTTGACACTTGCACTGAGACCTTGACGTTACATCCACCATCATGTTTATTATAATAGTCGTGGCAAGATGAGACTCGTTGCCTTGACATGACGGTGTCATTTAGTTTGATAGTAGTAGTTATTTTTTTTAGTGTATGATTAATTTCTTTTAGCCTCATATCTTGAATATCTGTACGAATAGCATTGTAATTACTTCGGACAAAAGTTTTATCACAAAATTTTCTAAAAATTTGGTTATGTTCATTTTTACTCTGCGATCAATACTTTAGGAGCTACAGGCTGTTAAAGTTAAATAAGAGATAAAAAATAGACGGTTTAAGAAAACGTCGTTTTTTCGTAATTGTTCATTATAAATAAAAAAAAAAATAGTTTAGGATAAGCAAGCTAAGCGACCTGCTGATATAATATAAAAAAAAAAACCGGCCAAGAACATGTCGGGCAATGCTCAGTGTAGGGTCCCGTAGTTACCCGTCCGTCAAAATAGACTATTTGCAAAAACTCAAAAACTGCTAAACCGATTAGGTTCGCTATATTTTTCCTTGAAAGTCTTTACTAAGTTTTACTTTCACGATTTTTTAAATATTTTTTGGACCCATGGTTAAAATGCTAGGGGGCTGTCCATAAATTACGTCATCGATTTTTGACGATTTTGGAGCCCCCCCCCCCCCTATAATCATCCAAAAATCATGCTTCAAATGACCCCATTTCCTCCTACTTCATGCTACCGTCATCCGATGTCCAGACCCCCCCCCCCCCTAATTTGAAATGACGTAATTTATGAATAGCCCCTAGGGGAACTAAAGTGGAAAACACAACTTTTTTTCTATCAGATCGATTATTTCCGAAAATATTAAGTTGATCAAAAATGGTCCTTAAAGACCCTTATTCATTTTAAAAGACCTATCCAAGACACCCCACACTATAGGGTTAAAGCGAAAAAAAAATTCATCCCCACTTAATGTAGGGGAGTCACCCTAAAAAAATATTTTTTCTAGTTTGATTTTACGACTCTGTCAGTGTAACAAATTTATATATTCATGCCAAATTTAATAATAGAAACTAGAAAAAAATATTTTTTATGGTGGCTGCCCTACATTAAAGTTGGGATGAATTTTTTTTCGCTTCCACCCTATAGTGTGGGATGTCGTTAGATAGGTTTTTTAAAACGAATACGGGTCTTCAAGAATTATTTTTTGATCAACTTAATATTTTCGGAAATAATCGATCTGAAAGAAAAAAAGTTGTGTTTTCCCCTTTATTTCCCTAACTTTTGAACCATGGGTCCAAAAAATATGAAAAAAATCATAAAAACATAGCTTAGTAAAGACTTTCAAGGAAAAATATAGCGAACCTAATCGGTATAGCTGTTTTTGAGTTTTTGCGGAATAGTCTATTTTGACAGACGGGTAACTACGGAACCCTACACTGAGCATGGCCCGACATGCTCTAAGCCGGTTTTTTTTTATATTTTATCAGCAGGTCACTTAGCTTGCTTACTCCAAACTAAAATTTTTGTTTATGATGAACAATTACGAAAAAAACGACGTTTTCTTAATTCGTCTATTTTTTATCTCTAATTTAGCTTTAACAGCCTGAAGCTCCTAAAGTATTGAACGTAGAGTAAAAATAAACATAACTAAATTTATTATTATTTATTATTTTATTTGATACACTAGCAGCTCTTAGAGCTGATGCGTGTATATCGAAGCACTTGTATTTTATTTTGCACTTTTTAAAGTTCTAAAATGTGTATCTAGTCTATTTTTGAAAGTGTTGACCGATGGTGCACTAACAACAGTTTCTGGTAGAGAATTCCACACATTTACCACACGATTCGGCAGGAAGTGTTTTCTAGGGTTACTAGCACACGGAGGTTTGACAAGTTTTTTAGAGTGCCCTCTCAACCTTACATTCTGGCTCAATATTTGGAACATTGTAGTGTCCGGACAAGATTTTGTAAGTCTCAATAAGATCGCCTCGCTTCCTTCTGTCCTCTGATGTTGTAAGACCTAATTCTTGAAGCCGTTCTTCATATGGTTTATCTTTCAATGAAGCAACCATTTTAGTTGCTCTTCGCTGAACTCTTTCCAGCATTGTAATGTCCTTTTTAAAGTAGGGGGACCATATCTGAAAAGCATACTCAAGTAAAGGACGAAGATATGACTTGTATATTCTAATAAATAGGTCTTTAGTAATAACATGGAATGCTTTCCGGATCATATACAGCATACAATTTGCTCTCTTGGTGATTTTGGTGATATGTGTGTCCCATTTCAAGTTATGTGAAACAGTGATGCCCAGGTCTCTTTGACCAGCTACTGCTTGCAGGGGAACAGAGTCAATGTAGTAATTTAGTTTAGGATTTGTTTTCCCTATGTGTAGAACTCTGCACTTGTCAGCATTTAGTGATATGAGCCAGTCTTTAGTCCACTGAATTATGCGATCTAAATCGCTTTGGATAATATTGTGACTTACTAATGGATTACCCATAACTTTGGTGTCATCAGTAAATATATTTGTAGGAAATTGTATGATAAAACTTTTATCCGAAGTAATTATAATGTTATTTGTACATATATTCGAGATATGAGCAAAAATAAGAAAAAAGGTACCTTTAACCCTCCCTGCACCCTCAGCACACCCTCACACACACCCTACCCTCGAGGACTTTTAGCATGTTTATCTGGACACCACAAGGTATACCTGTACCAATTTTCAAAACTACACGAATTATTTCCGCAGATTTTTCTAATTTGCTTGGGTTATTGAAAATCTTAATTTTTTTACTTTCTCATTGGCCCCCCAAAAGTAGCTTAAAATTCATTTGTTTACGTTACATGACTTAGGTACATGTCCGTCTTTGGATCACTAATTTGACTAATTTCCACCAATTTGTACCAAATTTCAACTTAATTGGCCCAGTAGTTTCCGTGAAAATAGGCTGTGACAGACGGACAGACAGACGCACGAGTGATCCTATAAGGGTTCCGTTTTTTCCTTTTGAGGAAAAATCATAAAAGGTTAGTAGATTTTTTGAGATATATAATTTTTTCTGAATTTCTTCTAACAAAATCGATTTACCTACCCATACAATACAATAATATAAAAATGTGACTTGAGCAGCAAAAATGTGACTTTTAGGGAAACGAAACGTAACTTATGACTCCAGAGCCCTGGCAACACTGACCGGTCAGTCTGTCCTCTGTGTAGGCCATGGTGCGAGCTATGGACCCGAAGCTCTTGGCCGAGTCGGAGTCAGAGCGAGCGCGCACGAGGCACGCCTGTTCCTCCATCCTTCTCGCTCTGTTATGTGCTACATATAGGACGTACCGGTCAGTCTGTCCTCTGTGTAGGCCATGGTGCGAGCTATGGACCCGAAGCTCTTGGGCGAGTCGGAGTCAGAGCGAGCGCGCACGAGGCACGCCTGTTCCTCCGCCATGCTTCTCGCTCGCTGTTATGTGACACATCTGGAGGAAATCAGTACATTTGTTAGTCTTTAAGGCGCGGTGTGTAGTAAAATGCGGTTTTTTGTCACCATATTTACATACTTTTACAAGGATTTCAAGCATTATTTTCTAGTATGTATAACTTCAGTCCTTGAACTACGTTATTGCTTGTCAGAAACACGACGGCTCATTATTTTCTAGATAGAATCTTAAGTTGAAAACATGCCTAAAACTGTTTTTATTTCCCTATGTCAGAAGTACTACGACGAAAATGTATATGAAACTTACTTCAGTCGATAGCTTATAAGTAAATCTTCATTATTGCTTGTCCTTTTATCGATACGTAAATTTTTTCATTCATAATTTTATGAATTCAACATTTTGCCTACTAGATTACACCCTACGTGGCAATACCTTGCGCCCATTCCTCACGCCAGTACGCCCGTGACCACTGTCAGCGTCGGACCTATGCTAGTTTAGCGGACGGTTCATAAAATGGGTAATCACAGTATAAATATGCAAATATGTTATACACACAATGTTTTTCAACATACTTACGAAGAAAAGCAAAATAATTCTTAAATACGGTGACATTTCAGACATTCGTCCGTCATATTGTCATTTTATAACAAGTTGAGCAGCAAAGGCACACAGCCATCTAACCAATCCGGAATTCAGTCACGATTGATAAATTGTGTAAACATATTTTAAAAGGCTATTAAATTAATCAATTAATTGAATAATTTTTAAACATAGATATACAGGATTCAAATAGTAGGAGATCCCACATATATGGTCGACCACCAATCTGTCTGACGGATGAAACTATGAAAGTATGAAAGAAAATATGTTCCAGAACATAAATAAATAGGGTTGCCTAAAGAAATATAGTGAAGATTATTTTTAATAAAAAAAAATAAAAACATTTTTTTCGGCAAATTTCACCGATTTGTCTGACGAACGAAATAAGTTTCAATGGAAAGTATACAACTTGTACAACATAAATCAACTAGGTTGCCTATCTTTTTCCGGTCACTATTATGTGGTTGCCGTGTTTAAAGAGGTGATTTTATATCGATAATTGGACTCATCTGTCTGACGCTTGAATTATACATCAAAATGATGGTAATTTTATTACAAGTACAATGGTATAGGGTTGCCTGCGAAAATCCGGTCACAAATAAGGGTTGCCAGGCTTTTAATTAAAATAAGAAGGGAAGACTTTTAGCGATAACTCATAAACGACTTAACTGATCAAGTTTGTTTTAATTTTATTTGATTGAGTTTTTCAAGTACTATTTTCATGATTTTTTTCATATTTTTGGACACATGGTTCAAAAGTTAGAAGGAAAAACTTTTTTTTTCTTTCTAAACGATTATTTCCGAAATGATTCACTTTATCAAGAAATGTTGTTCACATATTCCTATTTATTTTGAAAGGCCTATCCAGAGACACCCCCACACTATAAGGTTGAAACGATAAAAAAAAAATCACACTCATTTTGTTTCTTTCAAAGCGGTTATTTCCGAAAATATTCACTTTATCAAAAAATGTTCTTCTAAAACCCCTATTCATTTTGAAAGACCTTTCCAACAACATCCTATACCATAGGGTTGACACGAAAAAAAAAATCCTCACGTACATTTTGTTTTTCCTAAAATATTTACCTACTTTATCAAAAAATGTTTTCTAAAAAACCGTATTTATTTTAAAAGACCTATCTAACGACATTTCACACTATAGGGTTGAAGCGAAAAAAAATTTCATGCCCACTTTTCATATAAGGCAGCCACTACCCTATTAAATATTTTTTCTAGTTTTTATTTTACGACTTTGACAGCGTAACTGATTTATATATTCATGCTTATTCTAAACTAAAAATTTGATTTATGATGAACAATTACGAAAAAAACGACGTTTTCTTAAATCGACTTTTTTATATCTTTGTTAACTTTAACAGCCCTAAAGTATTGATCGTAACGTAAAAATAAAAAATAACTAAATTTGTAGGATTTTTTTTTGCTTAAAGGGATAAGTTCGCCTTTGTACTAATGATGAATGTTATTTTTCCTGTTTTGTGTAGGTACAATAAAGTGTTTTGGGGAGTGGGGGAAATTTTATGTTAAAACTTTTGTTATTGTTTTGTATGCTATTCGTACAGATATTCGAGATATGAGCAAAAATATGAAAAAGGTACCTTCACCCCCCTCCCCCCTACACCCTCAGCACACCCGCTAAGCTCGAGGACTTTAAGTATGTTTATCTGGACACTACAAGGTATAACTGTGCCAATTTTCAAAATTATACGAATTATTTCCGCAGTTCTTTTTTATTTTCTTGAACTATTAACTAACTCGAATGTCGAAGTAGAAGTGTTTTTTGCCATTACAATCTTTAAATGCTTGACTTTTACTCGTCAATTCAAAATTAGAAAAATAGTAAGTAATTACAGTTAGAGTTATAATTCTTTTTTGTGAAGATAGCTAATTTTATCTACTTATTGGAGCTATGCATAACTCAATAGTCCCACAAATTATCTTAGCTTTGCTAGTATTCTTCCTTATTTTCACTACCTACTTACCCGAATTTGACTGCTAGAGTTAGACCAAGTCTGCAACGATTTTGATAGCATAGGCAGTGCAAGTGTTATTCATAATTTCATAGAAGTTTGACGTTTAAAATAACACTTGCACTGCGTGTGCAATCAAAATCGTTGCAGACTTTTCTTGGTCTAATTCTATTACATTTTTAAGGTCTATTAGTAAGTACTAGTTTTTGTCTCATAATAATTTGGCATCATTTGACTAGATTCTCAGTTTGTCGCGGTATACACTCATATTGTTTATAATTAATAATTATTTACACTCACCGTCTTACCTACCATTTTTAATTTCATTAAGTACTCATCAAAATACGAATTTGCTAATAAATCTTATTCAATATTAATTGCCGGAAAAAATCCCGGAACTGACAATTCAGAATACCGATGTCGTCAGAATAAGGACGTAGACGTGCTGCGCGGGAATGGTGCGGTGCGCCGCGCGGGGCGCCCGCCTGCCCACTCTACCACTCGTCTGCTTCACCCCCTTGAAAACGTAAAACTCGAGTATAAGAGCGCCTTAAGCATCTATGAGTGTTGGGTGCCATTAGATATATTGGGGTGGCCGAGGTGCAGCACAAATATCTGAACATGCCTCTAATGTCAAGTAAGTGCGTGTACAGATATTTTTGAGCAACTCGCCCGCTCTGAAATATATGATGGCGACTGTACTGAAAATGATAGTTTTTTTCTGGTGATATTTTAATTAATTTTGTATTGCATATAAAAAGTCATCATAGAATATCACAATGTGCAAGGTGCATATGAGGGATATGGTATAAAATGTTCGCTGTCAATGGGTTAGTCAATAAGGCGCTATTTCCATATAGCTTAAATTTTTTACCTTATCAACAACCGACAAAGTGGTATTAAACATCACAATTTATTAATTTTATTATAATAAAACCTCGATTATCACGAACCTAAATTAATCCATCAGCAAACTTCGTACGCTAAATAGGGAAGTGGTTGTACATTGGATACCTTCTCATGTTGGCATCATGGGTAACGAGGAGGCTGACCAAGCAGCAAAACTTGCAATAACCGACGGTATTCCATACTGTTGTCTACCAGTACACAGCGAAGTACTAGGTAAAGTTAGGATTAGTTGCAGGCAGATGTGGAGAGAATACTTTGATAAGCGGTCTCTCACTAAAGGTATTTGGTACCGAACAGTTCAATGTCAGCCCCCTCAGGTCCCGTGGTTTGACAAAAAGCTAAGCAGGAAACAGGTAGTATCACTCCTTAGGCTTCGTTCTGGGCACATTCTGTCAAACAAATTCAAGCACCTGATGAAACTAGCGGCTTCACCAAATTGCTAAGAGTACAATAAAATAGAAGATGTTCACCATGTATTGATGGAATGTGTCCGTAATGAGGCGCTGAGGAGTGACATGACATTTATTAAATCTACCAACGTAGGTAGTACTACATCGTCCTGGCATTGCCACTATCAGACGAGGCCAGGTTGATGTGCAAACTATACTTAAATGTGATGTAGTGGTGTAGGTAATAAATACTTCACTACTACATCATTATTACTTTTTTTTTGCTTCCAATTAGTTTGGATAATTGAGGTTCTACTGTATGTGTTGTTGTCACTAAGTACAGTGAGCTACGGAATTGCATGGAGAAATTATGATTGAAATGATAGCTGATGGTACATGCAAAAGGGGCTTAGTTAAGATTTTGACCGATAATTTAAGTTATTTAACTATACTATGATTACCCATAGCATGAAAGCTAACACTTCTCAGTGAATAAACTAAAATACCTAAGCGTTTATTATCATTATCAAACCCAAATGTATATAGGTGAATACCTGCTAGTAATCTTATCAATATGAAATAAGTACAAACAAGCAAAACATTGTTATCATTAAAATATATATACTTTTGTGATTAAGAGTATATTATTAAAATAATACGCAAAACTTAGTCGAATTTACTTAAGTGTGAAATGTTTTTTACAAACTTATTAGAACATTAGTTTCTGTTTAGAGTAGATAAATACATGCACTTACTTTGGTAGTAACCTTTCACTATTTCTGTTTTATTCACAATAATACTTTTACTTTGCAAACGATTTGACTATGTCTATAACTCAAGTGATAAATTCAGGCAAGTCCGGTGGGCGTTATAACCGCATTTAACCAATTTAGAACACGTAGGGGAGCTCAAAACTACGCCATGTACGACACTGTATGCACTTTATAAAAGAACAAATCGCAATACGCGAACATAGCGTACTTTAATTAAATAAAAATTGATTACGACCGCTGCTAATACCTAAAACGTCAAATTTGAGAAATTGAATGAGTGTTTAAAAAAAAGAAAAACTTTTTAAAAATCCACACTTGACTATAGCACATTAACACACACACAAAACAACTGTCACTTGATTTTTTTTTTGTAATGACTCGTAATAATTTCTTTATATTCAATAAAGTAAACAAATGGAATTATATTTCAGTCTCTTTAGAAAAAATAAACAATCACTCTTTCGTATACAAGCGTTCTAAACTGACTGACTGATAGTGATAATATATTATGATAATAACTATATTACCCGTAATATTTTAGAAGGAGGTCTATAACTTAGTTTACTTGACAAGATAATAAGGAATATAGTGCGTGTTTAGGTGACGTTTAATTCGGCTGCATTATTTTTGAGTGAATGATTTATTTTTAAACAAATAGTGCTGCGCTAAGTATCGATTAAAGCCTAATAAAAGCAAAGCCTTTTTTATGTATAATATTACAATCAGAAAATATTTCCCACTGTTTATATTTGTTATTTACTAACCTCCGCGCGCAATATTGCCGTCCTTAAAATTTTAAGTAAAGTTTAATCCAATTTCAAGACCATACAATGTTTTAACTTGTAACTTTTATCATTGTTCTGCATTTATTAATGATATTGTATTGTATCTAATTTCCCGATACTAGTTAGATTACTATATATTCATACTTTTAACGCATATTTGCAGTTCTTTACAAATGTAATAATTTGTAGATAACATTAAAAGCATCAGCGCCGTATTTGCAGCAAAGTGAGCTATACATAGACGGGACACAGGTAAGTACTTACTTAACTACCTACTTATGCTTTAGTATGAAGGTCAAGTTATCTATATTAAGTACTGTACCGATTGAGTAAAACCAAAAGAATAATAATTATGGATAACACATACCATAGGCTACGGTGACTACTTACCATCAGGCGGGCCGTATGCTTGTTTGCCACCAATGTGGTATAAAAAAAAAGCATATTTTTGTTTCAATATATTACAATTTCCGGGTTATTCTAAACGATGTTATGGTCACAGTTATGGTACATAATTATACGAACGAATAATAAAGTCAAAATAGGAATTGGAAATAGCAACCAAAAAACATTGCTTTCTACAGGTACTAGAAATCGAAGTAGGATTAACTTAAAAGGATTTTCTAAGGGTTCTAGGACATAATATTTCATAAATTTCTATAGATAACTTACAATTTGAAGCATTTACTAAGCAATATTAGTTTCTTTCGTTATTTAACACTGAAAGCGGTGCTACACTGTTTTATATGTATATACATTTATTACATTGTGATTTAGAATCGCTCGTGTCGTGTGCAGAATTGCAGATTTGCAATAATTTAATTGAACTTAGGACCTGATCCGCTTTTTACGAAAACACATTTTTCACTCGTTCACAATCACAAAATATATTAGTTAAAACCGCTTCATAGAATCACTACAATTCACATTTTTCACTGAAACAGTTTCAATCTATTCACCAATTTTTGCAACACTGTTAGAACAAGGAACTGCGAAAGTGTGCCACTACCTAGACATGGCATGAATGAAATAAAAATGAAATATTTTTTCAAAGCAGGCAATTAAATGAATATCATCACAACTTTCAACTTTATATAAAATATTTACATACAGTTTGTTTTATCCAAAGAACATTGATTTAAGTGAAATAAAACAATTGACTGAGAATTTTACACTGAGGTTTGTATGTCAATCTAGTCTGTCGACGAATTTATCTCATGTGTAGCAGTGGAAAACCTAAAGTTTAAGGTCAAGAAAGGGACAAAATATGTAGGTTAGTGAAATGCATGAAAGAGAACGGACGAAGATCAAGGCAACGTGAGTTGATATTTCGATCCCTGGATGGCATAACAGTATATGCACGGACCTAGATAACTCCATGGTATATGTTAATATGCCAAATCTCACTTCTAGGTTTATTGTGTATGGTTGCATCACTTCCGCTTGACATATATGTTTTGTAAAAAAGTATGGAACTAGCACCCCTCAGCAGTGGCGGATTTGCAGTCTTTGCCGCCCTAGGCCCCAGGCCCTGTAGCGTCCCCTTTCTCAGCACCCATCATATTGACTACATTTTGAGTTATTCCTTGTTATCATTAGCGAATTTTTTGTCACAATTTGCCGCCCCCAAAAAACTTGCCGCCCTAGGCTAGGCCCGGGCCTACTTGGCCTTAAGCCCCGCATTCACACTCCTACCTTGTAGTCCGCCTCGTAGTCCGCCTCGTTGGGTAGGATTGTGTATGGGGCTTGCGGACTACGAGCCGTCCTACCGTTTAGCCGTTTGTAGGACGGCTCGTATTTAATACGAATTTATCATTACATTACTTACTTCTGATTTTAAATAAAATAATAAATAAAAATAGCCTTTATTTCTCTGAGAAGTAGGTACATCATTATTAACTTATTTAACGTATAAAACTAAGAAAAAAACAAATTAAAATACTAAAATTAAGTGGCAACAATTGGTTTATTACGCGGGAATCATCCATTTTTGGACGAAGGCTTCTGATTTTACATTATACTTATTAAAGTATGTTGGAGTGGGTGCGGATGTGAAGTAGTCCCCTTATTTTATTAGGTATTATGACCTAAAAATTTGCAATCCCCATTGCACTCGCCTTATAGCCTTAAGGCCTCATTCTCAATAGAGCTTTTTCAACGCGCGTTAAAAAAGCGTTTGAATGTCAAAAATGCAAACATGTGTATTTATTCACACGATGGCGTTGGCGCTTTTTACCAAGCGTTGTTGGATTTTCGACTTTTAAGCCTTGGTTATTAAATTGGATTTAGCGTGCAGACAGATTCAAGCCTAAGAGATGAATTCCGGTCCAGGATGACATTTATCTTGTGTCTTTTTCTAGATTACAAACATGCAAACAATCACATTTATAATATTATTAGGATAGAAATGGATTGAAATCGCATAGCTGAAATACCTATACGAAATACGAATATGTTTTCCATTATGAAAGTTTCTCTTGAAAAGAGTTTATTACTTACTTTAAAAAAAGTAAGAAAAATTTAATACAAAATTACCATTTTTTATACTTAATGTGTTTTAATATTATTCGTATAATTAATATTTTTATATAACATCAAGCAATAATTACAATCAAAATTGAAGTCTTCAATTCGAATGTGATATCCTGCGATCTCTACCTCATGTGTAGCAGTTTACATATTGACCAGTTATGTCTACGCATTGCGCAGGTAGGAGTGTTAGCACATGCGCAGAAGGGTTACGGTTTATTAGCAAGAGTTTCATCAACCATCAATCAAATTTCATAAATCCAGTAATTTTGTGGACAATTAGAAAAGCGCGCAGGAAATTTTTAAGAATAAATATGTTTAGCCCGAAAATGTATTACTCTGCAATCGATAGTTTTGTGCAAAACTATCGATTTTATTAATCCATTCAATTTTTCGCTCTAGCTACATCCTTACAAATGTCAAACTCAATGTCAAAATTGACAAAAAACCGGCGGGAATAGATGTGTAACGTCAATAGGTTATGTATTTGTTTGCGTCTGTGTTTATTTCAATATTTAACTAAAAATGTGTGAGCTCAATACAGCGAACTTTACTTCTAAGCAAATAAAGCTAATAAGAAAGTATTTGAAGCTGAGAATAATGGAGGACAACGTTACATTTCGTGGTCACGAACAGGAATGGAACCATGTTTACGATTTAATGAAGAGAACAGTTTTGCAAGGCGAATCGCACTCGGCTTTATTAATAGGGCCTAGAGGCAGTGGAAAGACTACCGTAAGCATCCCGTTTTGTAATTTTAA
This sequence comes from Cydia splendana, assembly GCF_910591565.1. NCBI lineage: Eukaryota > Metazoa > Arthropoda > Insecta > Lepidoptera > Tortricidae > Cydia > Cydia splendana. The sequence continues at coordinate 1,711,967 of NC_085984.1, forward strand.
AGCATGTATCAACCTTATTTTCCTTATAAATGGTTATTTAAAAAACCGGGCAAGTGCGAGTCGGGCTCGCGCACAAAGGGTTCCGTACCATAATGCAAAAAACGGCAAAAAAAAAACGGTCACCCATCCAAGTACTGACCCCGCCCGACGTTGCTTAACTTCGGTCAAAAATCACGTTTGTTGTATGGGAGCCCCACTTAAATCTTTATTTTATTCTGTTTTTAGTATTTGTTGTTATAGCGGCAACAGAAATACATCATCTGTGAAAATTTCAACTGTCTAGCTATCACATATACATACAGCCTGGTGACAGACACACAGACAGACAGACGGACATACAGACAGACAGCGGAGTCTTAGTAATAGAGTCCCATTTTTTACCCTTTGGGTACGTGATTTTTTTGACGTTTTTTACGTAATGGTACGGAACCCTTCGTGCGCGAGTCCGACTCGCACTTGCCAGTTTTTTAGGGTTCCGTACCCAAAGGGTAAAACGGGACCCTATTACTAAGACTTCGCTGTCCGTCCGTCCGTCTGTCACCAGGCTGTATCTCACGAACCGTGATAGCTAGACAGTTGAAATTTTCACAGATGATGTATTTCTGTTGCCGCTATAACAACAAATACTAAAAACAGAATAAAATAAAGATTTAAATGGGGCTCCCATACAACAAACGTGATTTTTGACCAAAGTTAAGCAACGTCGGGAGTGGTCAGTATTTGGATGGGTGACCGTTTTTTTTTTGCTTTTTTTTTTTGTTTTTTTTTTTTGCAATTTGGTACGGAACCCTTCGTGCGCGAGTCCGACTCGCACTTGCCAGTTTTTTTAGAGCTAGCTTGCAGTCTCAGTATGATTAATGTGTCATTCCAGTTAGTGAACTCAGTTCTACACCGGCTGGGGAAGGAAGCGGACCTCGCCAGCGATGCCATCATTGTGAAGCTGAACGGCCACTTGCACCATGATGATAAGGTGGCGCTCAAGTCTATTACAGCTCAGGTAACAAGTTCACCAAACTCTCTTATTAAAACGACGTAAACACATGCAATAAAAAAGAAAAAAGTTGTAAATGGACCTGGGCTGGCCATATATCATCGGATGAGAATATGTTTGTGCCATACGCCACTAACATTGGTTTGATGTAGGAGAGCGAAAAGAAGCAAATAAAAATATTTTTCGAAAAGTTTTACATTTAGGAAATATTGAATTTATATGGATCATCATCATCATCATCATTTCAGCCTATATACGTCCCACTGCTGGGCACAGGCCTCTTCTCATGCGCGAGAGGGCTTGGGCTATAGTCCCCACGCTATGCTATTATATGGATCGCTTTTATTTTATTTTATTTTCTTTATTTAGCATTACCAACAGATAATACATCTTACATGCTCTTAAATCTATATAACAATCATGACTGATGCTTATCTAATTATAGGTAACCACAACTTATATAAGTGTCTTGTATCTGTGAACAATATTTAACATGCGATAAACTTATGGCCCATAAGTTTATTGCATGTTAAATATAAGTTATGGGTAAATGAATTAATGCAAATGGCACAGGATAGGAGTGCCTGGAAGAAAGTGGTATTAAGCGTTGGTAATCACAACCCTCAGCAATGAGGATACGACTGGAAAGAAAGAGAAGAAATTAATTAATAGGTACCAGTGCATTACATTAACTAACATTACATAACTTGACAACTAGGGTGATGTTAAATTGTCGATAACAATTATCTGTTGGTCTGAAATAAAGAATTTTTACTTTATTTATAACTTTTCAGATGCAATTAGAGAACGCAGTAGGCGACCGAGTGTTCGGCACGTTTGCCGAGAACCTCTCCTTCCTCCTCTCCTGCTTGAAGAGTGCGGATAGCCACAGCAAAAGCATGATATTCCTTCTAGAGGAGTTCCACGCGTTCTGCCATTCGGCGCGCACGCAGACTCTGCTGTATAACTTGTTTGATATCACGCACGCAAGGCAGGCGCCCATGTGTGTGTTAGGTAAGTAAATAAATATTATAGGACATTTTTACACGAATTGACTACCACGGTCAGCTCATGAAGGCTTGTGTTGTGGCTACTTAGACAATGATTATATATAATTTATAAATACTTAAATACGTAGAAAACAACCATGACTCAGGAACAAATATCTGTGTCATTACACAAGTAAACGCCCTTACCGGGATTTGAACCCGGGACCATCGGCTTAGGCAGGGTCACTACCCACTAAGGCAACGCACGCAAGGCAGGCGCCTATGTGTGTCTTAGGTAAGTAATTTTACACTAATATATTTTACTAGTGGCAGGCATGGCTCATTTCGCGATTTCATCGTGTTGCTACAAGTACATGCGGCCACACCAGTTTTGGTGTCTAGCAGTAGTAGTTGCCGCGCACCGCTACGGGACGCGGTCATATCTGTCATAATAGACGCGTTTTGTTAGAGAGTGAACCTTCTGTACCTAGTACTATTATTTATTCTGTGCTAGTGGTTCCACCATTTTGAAAAATTTCCAAAAATCAGTTGACAAATTCGAGTTGTAGATGAAAAAAGCCAGGCAGACATTCGAAAGCATTTTTGCACAAGCTCATTTATTTATTTATTCCAACTGATTTGTCATTTTACTACAAAATTTGGTACAAAAGCATCCAATTGAGTTGTAAATTGAACAGTAAGCAGAAGTTGCTAAGCGGGCGAGGTGTTCAAAATTACCTTGAGCGTGCTCTTATTCTCTTAACAATAAAGTCGAGTTTAAACGAACATTCTCTTCTCACAAGTCAAAAGTCTACACCTCGACATTGGCAGAATCCACCTAAACCACCGCCAAACCACCTAAAATTAGCGAGGAGTAAAAGCCATTTTTAGGGTTCCGTACCCAAAGGGTAAAACGGGACCCTATTACTAAGACTTCGCTGTCCGTCCGTCCGTCCGTCCGTCTGTCACCAGGCTGTATCTCACGAACCGTGATAGCTAGACAGTTGAAATTTTCACAGATGATGTATTTCTGTTGCCGCTATAACAACAAATACTAAAAACAGAATAAAATAAAGATTTAAATGGGGCTCCCATACAACAAACGTGATTTTTGACCAAAGTTAAGCAACGTCGGGAGTGGTCAGTATTTGCATGGGTGACCGTTTTTTTTTTGCTTTTTTTTTGTTTTTTTTTTTGCATTATGGTACGGAACCCTTCGTGCGCGAGTCCGACTCGCACTTGCCCGGTTTTTTTGTTAGCCTAGTTTAGTGTCACACTGCTGGGCAAAGGCCTCCCCTCCTTTCCTCCTAAAAGCCATTTATGAAAAAAAAAGTCGCGTCAAGATCATTTTGAACATCTGGCCCGCTTAGCAACTTCTGCTGCTGACGGAACAATCTAACTGAAAAAGCCAAAGGTGGGTTATGTTTTCGAGTTAGTTATTTTTTGCTAAAAACTATAATTTTCAGGCATAACCAACCGGCTAGATGTGATGGAAACTCTAGAGAAACGCGTCAAATCCCGTTTCTCCCACCGTCACATATTCATATTCCCTGGTGAAGGCTCCAGCCCGCACGGCAGACTCTTGGACGAGCTGGTGGAACTTCTATCGCTGCGCGTAGAAAAGGTGGAGAAAGTGAAGAAACGAGCGAGGAAGAAGAGCGTGGGTAAGAAACTTCATTTCTTCGCGAGTTCGAATTCGAGTTTTGCCCGACGCGAACTTTTAAATTTTACCTTTCATCTCTTCTTACTACAATAGTTATTTGTGTTACAAGGGGGCAAAGTTGTTGTTTAACCGCTCGTGCTAATATTGATACCCGAGCAAGCGAAAGATTCCAAAATTGAACCACGAGCGTAGCGAGTGGTTCGAAAATGGAATCTTGAGCGTTGCGAGGGTTTCAAAGCACGAGGGTTAAACAAAATTAGCCCCCGAGTGAAACATACAATTTTTCACCACGCCAACCCGAAGCCAATATTGAATGTAAAACATCAAACAAAATCAAACTGAATCAAATCCAAATGTTATTAAATAATTATCATCCAAAATCATCATATAAAAATCAATTCTACCAGCAAACATATGAAAACAGCTCAAAATTAGTATTTGATTACTTTGCCTCACATGTGAATAAAATGCAACTTTGCTATGTTTCTGAAGTGCAAAGTAAGCCTTTCCGAGCTGTGTGGTGAAAAATTAATTTAAGTATCTTTTTGTTTGAAATCTTCTTCCTCGCGTTATCCCGGCATTTTGCCACGGCTCATGGGAGCCTGGGGTCCGCATGACAACTAATCCCAAGAATTAACGTAGGCATTAGTTTTTACGAAAAGTTTTTACCAGAGGGGAAACTAGGCCTTATTGGGATCAGTCCGGTTTCCTCACGATGTTTTCCTTCGTCGAAAAGCGACTGGTAACCAAATGATATTTCGTACATTAAGTTCCGAAAAACTCATTGGTACGAGCCGGGGTTCGAACCCGCGACATCCGGATTGATAGTCGCAAGCTCTGACCTCTTTTTTGTTTGAAATGCCCTTTAACCTTTTGAAGGCCTTAGACGGCAATTGACGTCAACGCAAAATCGTGACAACGACGCCAAAGACGGCATTTGACGTCGACCGTTTTTTGATGAAAATCTGAAAAACACTCCACTTTTAGGTTGGCATTATTGATTATTTATTCACAAAACTAAATTCTACCCCCGTGGCGTCAGTGGCACGGCAAATGGATGCTCTAATGCTCAACAACATAAGACTTTCCGCTCGGTGCTACATCTATTGTCATTTGACAGTAGTACTACTACTTAAAGTACTGATAATTCCGCTACTCGATGCTAGATGTCGACTGTGAAAATACTAATTTTTTTGGTACCAACACTGATGTATGGAGTGAGCACTGTTGTCTTACTATATTTCTTTATGGCGCCGTTTAGCGTTCAAAAGGTTAAAAGATTAAGTGGGATGAAAATATAATCAAAATGTTTTTTTTTAGCCGCTGAACCAATGGAAACAGATAGCCAAATCAACTCTATTCCTATAGAAGTTCTGAACCGTTGCAAAGTAGACCTAAAAGAGTTCTCGAACCTAGACCCAGGTTTCGTGGAAGACTGGAACGCACATGTACTAGCTTTAAGGGGGGAGGAGAGGGTCGTCGATGCGTTTGAGAAACTGTGCTATTATACTAATAATGAGCAGATTTTTAAGGACATTTTGGTAAGTACAATGTTACTTGAGTCAGACCAAGAAAAGTCTGCAGCGATTTTGATAGCCCACGCAGTGTGTGTTATTTATACGTCATAATTTCTAGGAAGTTTTGACGTTTAAAATAACACGTGGGCTATCAAAGTCGCTGCAGACTTTTCTTGGTCTAACTCTAAAGTATATCCGGATAATTTTGAATACTTCCGAGTGTTAGGTTTATTCCGATAATCACCAAAAATCAAAGCAGATTAGTCTTTTTAGAATTACAATGACAAACTAAAGAATCCTTTTTTTTTTTTTATCACCTTAACCTTGCATCTTTTTAGTTCCTATGGCCACTGACGGCCTCTATCATTTTCAGCTCAATGTCATAATGTTGCAATTGAGATTGAAATTAAAAAACAATTTATGAACTTACACATTTTAATGTCATAGGCTACATGAAGTTGACGTAAGTAATTCTAAATCGCTGATTTAATTAAATACCAAATTAATCTTCTACTGTATAAGAAAGTTACTAATCTTTAGAAACTGAGCCATCCAGCGCCATCTGCATTAGCGGTCTAAACGAATCTGCCATAAACTTTGTCATGTTCACTCATATGAATGATGTTGGCGTGTGCGTGACCTTTTAAAAACATGATGGCGGACAAAAGGTTAATTTCTAACTAACTACACATTATGAGCACATTTCTTCTCAATATTCACTAGTCTTATAGCACTTAACACTTTCACTGCCGGCTCTAAAAAGTCCCCCATCATTTCTGCCAAAGGTTTTAAAGCATCCCTTACACTTCTCCCAACATTACCAGCAAAAACTAAAGGGGGTTGTATAACAGAGTTAAAAAATAGCGCCAAAACTGGTTTCACTAAATTATCCGACCATATCTGAACGCTGCTAACTATTATATTTCTAAGCGTTGTAAATACAGCTCGTTCTAAATTTAATAATATAGCAACAGGTATATTAACAATAATTTGAGGTATAGCAAATATTTCAGCTACAATCCTATTAGGTATCCTCGACATTTGTACGGTAAATCTTTCCGTATAAGTATAAATCCCCGACGTAGCTAAAAAATCACCTGTACTTTTTTCAAAGTAGTATAAATCTACTTTATCTGGTGATGTTTCTTTAGTATTTTCTATAAATTTGGACCAAAACGATCGCCTAGGCTCTTTAATAGTTGGTAACTTCTTTTTCTCATGTTTCTCATGGTTCAGGGTATTATAAACTAGCATATGATGAGGTAGGACGTATAAAGGATGGTCCCCTGAACCGTTCTTGATGGTTTTGATGGGGCTGGACGCGATGGGTAGTCGAGGGGATGTTTGTGTTGCGGCGACGGTTGGTTCTTTTTTCTTGTGCTTTTGGACAACGACCTGTAGGTATGAGCCGGTGTCCGCTGAAATATAAAACAACGTGAAAGTCGTGAAACTGACGTACTACAGACCTATGGACTAGAGATGCAACGGATAGTTGTTTGGCCGGATACCGGATGTTCGGCGTGACCACCGGCCGAATATTCGGCCGGCGGAACTATACCTACATTTCGGTTCTTCAGGTGCGCATTGTGCAGGTTTTGACCTGTTACGTAGTGAACGTTCGCGCGGACTCATTTCTAGCTACGAAATGAGTGTGCGTGGAAGTGAGTGGTATGTTTAAATTGTTATATAATAAGAAACGAGTACGATTATGATCGTGACTGTTTCTTAAATCCAATTTATTTACTCCGAAATCAAGTAAAGTTACTATCCGGTATAAGGTCAGATAGTCACTATCCGGTATCCGTCCGGATGTTAAAATAACGGCCGGATATGCCGGATACCGGATAGTAACCGAATATCAGGTGCATCTCTACTAGAGACCTATAGACCAGACCAGACCAACGCCAGACAAAGAATGAAGGGCTTTGGAGTAGGATATCTCGAACCAAAGGACTTTAAAACGTTACCCATGAGCTCCATCATCCGACATATGGATATGGCGGGAATAATTATTTGTACAACAAGATATCAAAGTTTGATATTTCTTCGAGTGCTTATTTTGAGTCCCGTGCAAGCGAAAGATTCTATAATAGATTCACGAGCGTAGCGAGTGAATCTAATTTAGAATCTTGAGCGTAGTAAGGGATTCAAAAGCGCACGAGATGTAAATAACTTTGATCTCGTGTAGTACACAAAATTTTTCACCCTAAGCAGTGAGAACATACCTAGAGGGACAGAGATAATAGAACCCAAGTATATCGAACTTGTATTAGACCCCGCATGTTGAAATGACTATAAAGGTCACTTGAATGTCATTTTGTCTCACTCAGTGAGCAAAATGACTCAGTGAGCAAAATCGCATTTTGCTCACTGTTTTTAAGAAGCAAAGTACCCTTGTTCGAGCTGCTGAGGTGAAAAAGCTCTTGAGTAGTTGATGGATCTTTCCTAGGGAGTAATTGCACAAAAGATCCCTATGAGCTATGGGTCGAAGTGTATCCGCAAGGGCCCCCGAAAACGATAAGGTAAAACCAACTACAGAGGTGAGTGGAGGGAGAAGACAAGGGGAGGTCTTTGCCCAACAGCTAAGTTATAAAAACCGGCCAAGTGCGAGTCGGACTCGCGCACGAAGGGTTCCGTACCATTACGCAAAAAACGGCAAAAAATCACGTTTGTTGTATGAGCCCCGCTTAAATATTTATTATATTCTGTTTATAGTATTTGTTGTTACAGCGGCAACAGAAATACATCTGTGAAAATTTTTGCCTAGCTATCACGGTTCATGAGATACAGCCTGGTGACAGACAGACAGACGGACAGACGGACAGCGGAGTCTTAGTAAAAGTGTCCCGTTTTTACGAAACCCTAAAAAGCGACACAGGCGGCCTTATCGCCAAAAAGCCGCCGCTTACCTGACGCTTGCGAGCGTATCTCCACATCCGTACTCTCCTGGTACTGAGACGAAGTATCCAGTTGTATGTTGCCTATCTCTACCTCCTTAGCTTCCACACCGCGGTTAGTTGTCGAGCTTGTGTATGCAGACACGTATTTCTTTGGCGATTGTGTCATTTTATTTTACTATTCAATAAATATTGATAGTTTTACGAGTGTATGTTAAAATGATGTCAATATTTTATTTTGAAGTGACGTTTGATATAAACAACGGTGACAGTTATAGAATGATGTTGATAGATTGCCTCTTTATATGACAAGTGTGAAAAGTTTTAATATGAAAACCTACAACGGCGATAGAGTTTGACCAAGTCTGCAGCGATTTTATAGCCCACTCAGTGCAAGCGTTATTTTAAACGTCAAACTTCTATGAAATTATGATTTATAAATAACACTTGCACTGCGTGGGCTATAAAAATCGCTGCAGACTTTTCTTGGTCTAACTCTAAAAGTTACGTTTCTGCCAAAATACTTTTTCATTTCATACTACAATTTGTTATTTTTAATAGGGACCGTGCGCGTTGGAGGGTCTGCCCTGAATCGGAAACATATGTGCACATGTACATTGCCAAAGCAAGTGCTACCATCTACCGTTCTCGTCGGTACCTTGTGCATAGTAGGTTCTGCCATCTTGTGGGCTACATCGGAAGCATAAACGACTCATTTACGCCTCGCGCAAAAAATCTGACGGCTCCTATGCTGCCCCCTATAGGTCATGCACGGGGCCTATACCAATTTTGACGCCATAGCGTTTATTTAGGAGCTGGGACATTAGATTAGGGAGATGACCTCTGATGCTCGCGCGGGTTCGTACCTGGTGGAAAGGTTGGCCATCGCTATCCAACGTGGTAACGCGGCAAGTGTGATGGGCACCTTTGCACACGGTACAGCCCGCGGAGGTATTTTTGAGTAGAATATTTTATTTTGTAGTTTTATTTTATTTTTATAAAATATATAAGGTTTACTCGGGTAATTCCGAATGTCGAAAACTGTCGGATAATTCCGAAAGAGACTTTTATTATGATGGAATTAAGGGTGATTTTCATCTGAATTTCGGAATTATCCGACATTCGGTAATACCCGAATACACCTTATATTTTTTTATTCAACTGAATAAAATATTTTTAATTTTAATGATTTATTTAGATATTAATTTTACTAAGTTATTTTTTAGGGTTCCGTACCCAAAGGGTAAAAACGGGACCCTATTATTAAGACTCCGCTGTCCGTCCGTCTGTCTGTCACCTGTCTGTATTTCATGAACCGTGATAGCTTTTCGGATGATGTATTTTTGTTGCCGCTATAATAACAAATACTAAAAACAGAATAAAATAAATATTTAAGTGGGGCTCCCATACAACAAACGTGATTTGTTTGCCGTTTTTTGCGTAATGGTACGGAATCCTTCGTGCGCGAGTCCCACTCGCACTTGGCCGGTTTTTTAGGATTGTATACAATAATACCATTAACTACGTTATTTACTAATAAAGTTTGTTTTTCATTTTGTTTTCAGTTTCAAATAGTCTGCACCCTATCTCCAAGGAAGCCCTACATCGAAGCCTCCGACCTAATATCAACCATAGACAAAACAGTAGCTCCCGAGCATAAAGTTAAGCTTCTACAGTCTCTGTCCATATTGGAGTTGTCTCTGGTCATCGCTATGAAGCATGGAATGGATATATTCGACGGGCAACCTATGAACTTCGAAATGGTCTTACATAGGTAAGTCCCTAGTAAATTTAATTTTGACCAAATGACTATAATACGTGTCATATACGAAAGAAATAGTGCCTTGCGTCCAGTGTCCAGGGTGCGTAGCCAACGTGCAATCGTTAACGCTCCTTAGCGAACGAAACGCAAGTGTCACTGTCGCACCAGTGGGGAAGAGTGATAGAGAGATGACTACGATACGCTACGGGGCGTTAACGATTGGCACGTTGGCTACGCGCCCAGGGCTGGAATTGAACCAGCTTCATAAGGTAGAACAGTATGGAGTACAGTCGACGTCAAAGATATGTTTACAATTTTCGCCTTATTACCAAGGCGTAAGGTGCAAAAGTGTAAACATATCTTTGACGTCGACTGTACCTGACTATTGCTTTGGAACCTGCTTTACCTAGCAAGATTGCTTACAAACCATAGAAAAATAACAGACAAATATAATATAACCTGTAAAACTAGCCAAGTCAAATCTTGAACTTGAATTAACCTTTTGGACGCCAATGACCGATATATCCGCACCGCAGGTCCAACGCCAAAGACGGATTAATCGGTCACAGACCACAGAGCAACATTGACCTACGTGCATATGCATTAAGTTCAATTCCAGTTTTGACACTTCGGTGACGTGGCGTCCGTGTGACAGCTTTTGTGTTTGACACGGCGTCGAAAAGGTTAAGAAAGATGCAGCGTTGCCGGGTCTTTTTCTTTGACCTTGGCTGGACACGCTCCCGCGTGTCTAGACTCCTGATAAAAACTTGGACAAGAGCGAGTCGGACTCGCCCAACGAGGGTTCCGCACATATTTAAGTTACTTTTTTAACAAGAAAAAAAAAACGAACGAGGAAGTGCTGCAAATTGTTGGAGAGAAGAGAAACCTACTGAGGACCATAGAGAATAGACGAGGCAAAATGACAGGTCACTTGATAAGACACGACACTTTCTCTAAAACTATATTAGAAGGCAAGATTGAAGCTAGGAGAGGAAGAGGAAAACCACGAGCAAGCTATACACAACAACTAAAAGCAAAAGCAAATGTCGTGTCTTACAGGGAACTAAAAAACCTGGCCGAGGCACAGATTAATAAATAGTTACTACGTAACAGATACTTCATTCCCAAACAAAAGCAAAAATACCTACGCTATAATAGCCTACAAAACCTTAATAATAATACCTGCTGCTCAGGACAAGAAGAAATGTACCATAAGTACGCGCACAAAGAGTCGAGACTGTGTTGCCCGCCGTTCGAGTCACGTGCCAACGCGTCATCGTAAGAATGCGCTAGGGTTGTAGCTACCCTACCTATGATGATTATTGTAATAAAACGAATGTTGCGAATCAAATATGTTTTAGTTTTAATATAATGATTTATAAATTTTTCACTTCTCGGAATTCTCTGTTATTAAAATTTTATAGTTGAAAATATGTATCCTAAATCGCGTAAATAATTTTAATAAATATCCAGGAGCAAAGCAACGGACAATCAACGGTTTTTAAAAGTTGTAATACGGTGCTATACCAGGCCGATTAATTATTACGTCGTCAAAATTATTTAAAACATAAAAACATAAAAAACATAAAAAAAAAACATAAAACATATTTATTCATCTTTACAAATTCAGGTTAGTTATACACAAAACTTATGTTAATGCACTGTACAGGTATAGAATTTGAAAGAATAAGGAGTGCCTTTCCTGTAGTTGGCCTGATTCCTACACTAGGCGATGCCTGTCCTGTAGGAAACCAGCTTACATCCGAGTTACAAATACATAGGCGCGAATTGGTACAGAAAGCGATGTATTTTACTTATACTAAGCTAAATCTAAATATTAAACTAGTCCAAGGTAAAGAAACAGAGATACAGAGGTTATTTAACTTTAGGAAAAGAAAATCATAGAATGTAATTTATATATTTATATGTATATATATTAAACTTCCTTTATTATTTATGCGTGCGTGTGTGTGTGTGTGTGTGTGTGTGTGTGTGTGTGTGTGTGTGTGTGTGTGTGTGTGTGTGTGTGTGTGTGTGTGTGTGTGTGTGTGTGTGTGTGTGTGTGTGTGTGTGTGTGTGTGTGTGTGTGTGTGTGTGTGTGTGTGTGTGTGTGTGTGTGTGTGTGTATGTGTGTGTGAGAAAATGAGTGTTAGAACCAGTGAATTAAATTCCTTTCAGAAGGCTCTCGGTTTCATCATAGGTTAGAGTGCTTAGCCATTCGTGAAGTCTAGTTTTTAATTGTTTGACGGTAAGGTTTTTGATTTCCAGTTTGCTGCTTACTTTATTGTAGATGAACGGGTGAAGATGCGAGCTAAACCTTCTGGCAAAAATTGTTATATATTGTGGTAAGGGGATTTTGAATATACGTTTCTCTAGCAGATTGGTATAATTGGGAGACCTCAGAACTTCTGCGTGGGTCTTTAGCGTTGCGCGCATAATGAATAGAGCCCGCACGCTGAGGACGTTCATATCTTTGTATACGCAAGTAGTCGGATACCTGATTCCTTTTTTTTAGTATGGTCTTCAAGACTGCTCTTTGAGATCTTTCTAGGGTTATCATGTTTGTTTTTACAGCTCCCCCCCAGGTGGAAATACAATAGGTCAGCACAGATTGACATATGCTTACGTATATTGATCTTAGCAAATCTATGCCTGCTGCATTACGTAAGTTTCTAAATACATAAATTAACTTCCGGACGCGGTTTGCTGTTGTATTGACGTGCTCTCGGAAATCAAGTTTTTCGTCCACGACCACGCCAAGGTATCTGATATGGGGAGTTCTGCTGATACCTTGCATGGGAGTGACTGTTGGTCATGGTTTACGCAGCTATGTACTTTAATTGGAGGACACTGAGCAGGAGCCGAGGCTTTTGTTTTGTGAAAACACATGTATTTAGTTTTTGATAGATTAAGAGTCAGGAGGTTGTTGTGCAGCCATTCTGACACACATCTCATTCCGTTTTCCGCCGAGGTGAATGTCTGCTCCCAGGTGTTCCCGTGGAATATGATGGCCGTATCATCAGCGTAGCAGAATATATCAGCATTAGGGATGTAGGCATTAGCTAAGTCGTTTATATATATAATAAACAGAGCTGGTCCCAGTATGCTGCCCTGGGGGACACCGTAGCTTATTGGTAAGGGGTTGCTAATATTATGGTCGATAGAGACGCGTTGAGTCCGGTCTGAGAGGTAGCTTCGAAACCACTCCAGTGCATTCCCTCTGATACCGTTAAGTTCCAGTTTCCTCAGAAGAATAGGAATGGAGACGGTGTCAAATGCCTTGGCTAAGTCCAAAAAGACGCCAAGACAGGCCTTGTTGCCATCCAAGTGTTGGGAAATTAGGTTAATCATGTGTGCCACCGCCTCCTCAGTGGATTTATTTGCGCGGAATCCGTATTGAGACTCCGAAAGGAGACTGTTCTTCTCCATGAAACTAACTAGGCGCCTGCTTACCAACTTCTCTAGAATTTTGGAGAAGACCCCCAGTAAAGAAATTGGCCGGTAATTGCTGGGGTCCGACTTGTCTCCCGCTTTGTGTATAGGAAGTACTGACGCTTCTTTCCATTTATTTGGGAACTTGCCCGTGGAAAAGCTCAAGTTAAAGATAAAGGTTAGTGGCGTTAAGATATGGGCTTTGACTGCCTTCACGAACTTGTTTGTGACACCGTCAGCTCCCGGGGCACTATTCAACTTCAATCCGTTTATTATGGACTCGACCTCTGCTTCGACAGTAGGAGTGAGAAACATGGACTGCAAAGGGCTTCTCTCAAGGTTAACTTTAGTAACCAAGTGTTCCTCTGTGTTGTTTGTGGCTGTAAGAATGCTATTTGCTAAACATCTCCCCACGCCTGAGAAATAATCGTTACATTTGTCGAGGGAGGCTGTTATGGTGTTGCTGATTTGAGTGAGAGCCTGGGACCCCTGTTTACATTTTTTTGTGTGTGCTATTGTCTTGATGGTATTCCAGAGCTTTTTAGTGTTAGTTTTGTTTTTTTCAAGTTCTGCGGACTCGTAATCATATTTGATTTTTTTAAGTAGATTGTTATAGAAGTTTTTATAACGGA